>NW_026114526.1:2400000-3000000 GCF_025231255.1 Drosophila biarmipes | reverse complement strand
GGAAAGTCCAAATATAGAAAAAGGACAAATGGTCTTGTTAAAGGATGAAAACAGTCATCCAGCCAGGTGGCCAATGTGAAAGGCGGAAAAAGTGTAAAGGGTAAAGACGAAGGGTGAAGTGAAAGAAGAAGATGGATTTATCACCAGACCAATAAGCAAAGTTTTTCCCCTAGTCGGAATAAGGTCTGTCGATGAAATGGAATCGGATCCTGAAGAGACAAAACCGAAAAGACAAAGAAGAGGTACATCAAAGATCTTAAAATTTAGTTTTGGCTATGTTATTATTTATATTCTGCCAATTTGCTAACGCATCAGCTAAAGTTGATCAGCCAAGGTATGCAGTAGGGAAGATAAAAATGACATCGGCAATATATTTAGACCCAATGGGGGATGTTGAAATTGCAGACTCCTTTTGGAATTCAATAACATTTTATAATACAGACGTTTACTTTGAAATGTTTAAAAAAGGTAAAGAATTAATACCAAAAATTAAAGTAATTTGTAAAGATCAATGCCTTTTAGTTCTGAATAACACAGAAAGGCAAATCTCAGACATAGAAGAAAATAAAACACTTTTTATGGCTCGGGGAAAATCAAGAAATAATCGTGCTCCATTTGGTTTTATGGGATCACATTCTATTTGGAATAATGGATGAAGGCAACAGGATACAAAAGGAGGATAATATGAAAAACTTATAACGAGCTAAGTAGAAAATATACTTCCTAGGGCGATTCTACGGCTAATATTTTAAAGAAAACGACTGATGAAGTTAACTCAAATTTTAAGGAATGAAAGAAAGAATCAAGAACATGACAGCGGTATTGCAAGAATCTTATTATGTGTACAAACAGTCTACCAATTTTTTTATGATAACCAAAACAGCTAAGTAACATTATAGATGAATTCGAGAAAATTCAATATGGTATCATAAGCCTATTAAAAGACATAAATCGGGGCCTAGTAAATACAAACATATTAACCCCTAGTCTGCTAAAGAGTGAGATTTCCAGACAGTTTGCCTGAAAATTTAGTCTCGCCAGGAAAAAGAACAGGAACAGATTTAAAGAAAGTTTACACACCCTTGTTTGGTAGACATTCTCCTGTACTTTATTAATACTATCCTAGATCCGGTGAAATTGGATGACCGCATGATTAAAGTACATGTAGATTCTCAGTATCAGTAATTTTTGGTTATCGATACATATCACCTTATTGCAGAATTTACTATTACTAATGTCAAAGGTGGCAGTCGAATAAAAGAGTTTGTGAGGGAAGTTGGCCTAGGAGTAGTCCTAACAATAAGTGTGAGATTAAACCTCTCAAACCAAACAGGCAAATTGCAGGTATAAATCGATTGTAGAGAGTAAGTCATTATGGGTTGAGTTGGAAAAGAAAAAAAGTTGGCTTCTTAAGGGATCAAAACTAAGGCTAGACTTCAGTGTAGCAGCTCAAAAATAGAGATAGTAGATTTGCCTGAACAAGGAATAATGACTTTGAGGTCAGATTGTACTGCTCGAACTGATGATAAAATAAAGGTAGCTCAACACAGTATTCAATAAGAAGATCAGGGAACATTAGATTTGTCTTACATTGGAGAAGTTAACGAAACACCAAACATATTTTTGAAACCGGCTCGACATACCATTAATTAACCATACGGACGAAATCAATCGTTTATAAAAGCAAAATCAATATTTAAAAACTCACGAGCTAGAATTGAGGGAATTAGAATTTCACCATTTAACTGGGCATGCGCCTTAATTTTTATACCCTTGCAGAGGGTATAATAATTTCAGTCAGAAGTTTGCAACGCAGAGAAGAAGACTTTCAGTGTCACAATACGAGTCGATCTAGCCATGTCCGTCTGTCCGTCCGTCTGTCCGTCCGTCTGTTTCTACGCAAACTAGTCTGTCCGTTTTAAAGCTAGTCATCTAAAGTCCTAAAGTCTTCTTTCTATTGCAGGTAGTATATAAGTCGGAACCAGCCGGATCGGACAACTATATCTTATAGCTCCCATAGGAATTTTCGGGGAAAAAATGTAAAAAAAAATTATATCTTTCGTGTTTTTTAACATGTACCTTTATAAGCTTGGATATTACATTTTGAAATTAGTTTTGAGTTTCGAATTAAATTTTATAAAAATCGGACGACTATATCATATAGCCCCCATAGGAACAATCGGAAAATTAGTGGTAAAATAATATTGAAAAATTATATCTTTGGTGTTTTTTTAACTTATAACCTCCTACGCTTGGAAATAACATTTTTTATTTGGTTTTGAATTTCGAGTTAAATTTTATCAAAATCGGACGACTGTATCATATAGCTGCTATAGGAACAATCGGAAAATAGTAGGAAAACATGAAATGAAAATTATATCTTTTGTGTTTTTTAACATATAACCTTATAAGCTTGAAAATAACATTTTTTAATTAGTTCTGAATTTCGAATCATATATAGCTTTCATAGGAACGATCGGATAATTGGTGGGAAATAATGTGAAACAAATTATAGCTTTGGGGTTTTTTGACATATTATCTTATAATATTGGGAATATAAATTTTTATATTTTTAAGAATTTCGAATTCAATTTAATAAAATTATTGATTATATTTTTAAAACTGCAAGGGTATTCAAACTTCGGCTTGCCGAAATATTAAAGTTATTAGCCAGGACTTCATAGTCGGATGTCCCTGTTTTCAGCCAAGTTTCCGTAAAAGCTAAAATATCTTAAGTAAATGCAGAGGAGTCAGCATAAAGCTTGGGTAGCTTCATATTTAATACCCTAACATTTTGATATGCCAAAATTAAACTTTTTAGTTTTTTGACACAGTGGAGGGCCTGTTATTTATTCTCGGTTTATTTGGGACAAATTTTTTAATTACTAAACCATCAAAAGCTTTCAGAAAGTTAAATATTAAAAATGTCAGGCGAAGCAAATATTTTAAAAGAACATATCCTACGAGCATATGAAAATCGAAATTGTTCAACTGCAATATCTTCGGATGGGAATTTTTCACGCATAAATTCCAGAACATCCTCAGGTGTGGTCTGAACAACTGAAAGTTTCTTACGCCCCCAGCAGCAGTCTGAACCTCACTAGGCTAAGATCCAGAAACGGTGCCTACAGTACCAATAGGAACGGTCGGCACCGATTTCTTTGACTTAGCCAGTACAGAAGCTTTTAGTCCGGAAACATGGACTTCACTTGAGCTAGTTGTATCCATACGCACACTTGGTTCGCTTACCCCTGTGTCGACAGGAACTGCTGCTACCAAGTTCGGATTTGGGTTGGATTTCATGGTGGTATTAACGGCGGTTAAGCTGGCTTTTTTGCGTTTAGGCAACTCGGTTAATAATTTTTTATTACTAAACTGGGCACAGACGGTATTGAACCCCTCATTGAGTTGCCTAAAAGCACCCAAGATATTCAACAGGCTGTCTCGAGTCTGCTTCATAAAGACGCTCGTTTCAACCACGATTTCCTTGCAGGAACCACAGGACCACATAAGACCAGAGTTAAGATTAATAAAATCTTTAACTCTGCCGGTGACTGCTTCACATTTGACGTGCATCATCGAATCGCAGAGCCAGCAAAAAATAAAGGTGTCCTTCGTTGAAGACGCAAGTGTGCAGTTTTTCTTGGAACAGACAAAAAAAATAAGAGCGCGAGATCGCAAAAATTTATCAAAACGAGCACGAGAGAAACAATATTTTATCGACTGAGCGTGGCTTGTGCGACACTATCAACTTTCAGCACGAACAAATACAAAGTAAATCAAGCAAGAGAGAGAGAGAACAAATGAAAATCAAAATTCTTATAATTGTATTAAAAAGATAAATAGTGTTTAAAAATTTTAGTTGACAAATTATAGCATTCTGATTATATAAAATGTAAAAACAAAAAAAAAAACATATTATGGAGAACAGCGCACAAGTAGAAGTAAATCGCATAATCTATGCACTGAAATTGTAAATAAAATAAGTCTATAATTCAGACTATAAGTCTATAATTCAGACTTATTTTATTTACAATTTCAGTACATAGATTATGTGATTTACTTCTAATTGTGCGCTGTTCTCCATAATATGTTTTTTTTTTTTGTTTTTACATAAAAATATGATAAAAGATTTGTACTACCTGATACTATTTACACCTAAGCCTAAGGTCGTGGTGAATTAAGAAACTTGGTAGATAATGAGAATTTTATATGAAAATGTAAAATGTATATATTTTAATATAAAAAATGTATAATATTTATATTTTAAAAGAAAACAATGTATAACTACTAAAAAAAAATATATATATTAAATTTACTATTTATGTGTTTTGTGTTATTCCAATATTTTACTATACCAAACTTTTTTCATCTATTCACGGGGAATGAGTTTCATCAAATCCAAGCTATTTCACCTTAATTTTGATCTTTAGTCTTTTTATTATTTTTTCTACAAAATATGCATTCGGATCTTAAACACGTTGAAGTTCTTGCTCATAAAATGACCCTTATATGATCACTTTTATAATATCGCAACACGTATGTTGCAGGGTAGGTTGGCCTAACTTTCCTTACTTAAAAAATTTCCGTTATCCAATTTAGTTCATAACCTTTCATAAATTCTTCTTTATATTTACTTATTTTAAGAAAGTCTCCCACTGAAAATTTTTGTTTTGGAAATGTCTTTTGAATATTACTATATATACGGATTTTAAAATAAATTCTTCATTTTGAATGCATACATCAGCCAGTTTCATTTTAATGGTTCGGTGATATGAATTATTATATTCATATAGAAGATCTTCAATTTTATAAACCAATCTGTATTTACCTATCGGACTAGACATTTTCCTCATATGATTTTTGTTCGATTAAAGCGTTCGCATATACAAGATGCTTTCAAGTTTGCATGGATGTATTTATGATTTACATGTTGATTTTTCATTAATTTTTTGAATGTAGAATTACAAAACTATTATAGCAGCGAGCGTAGTGCCTACCAGAAAGTGGGTTGGAGTCCCTGGTTGGGGTTGTCGCTGTCAGCTTCTAGCGGATCGTCTGAGCTTCATCCTCCTTTGGAGGATCCTCAATGGATTTAAAAAACATTTAAGCTGCATAACGCTTGGAAAAATAAGCTATGGATACATCCTTTGTAGGAAAGCAAATGAATATGCTACAATATCATTTTACCGAAGCCTTATTACGAACTTCTGGATTATAATAGGATGGCAGTAGCTTCAACAAAGGTATTTTCCCTTCGGTTTTATAGCTCTTTCAGGCAAATCATGCATTTTGTTGCCGCAATAGATTTTTATTTATTGACGAAAGAGAGGGAGTGAAGGTAATTTCATCCTATACAGGAGAATCACCATGGCAGAGCGCCACCTGCGAAAAAGCGGCATTTATAACATGAGTCCCAGGTTGCACTGTTTAGCTTGTAAAGCGACATCTATAACTTGAGACATAGTTGGCGCTGTTTAGCTTAGGTCATTTATGTGTCAAGTTTATTGGAAAATCTCTTGTATAAGACTCTCTCAATTCGCGCCCTCTTGCGGAAAAAAATGTTAAATAATTTATTAAACTCGTGTAATGTAAAGTATTTTGTCCAGCTAAGCGCTTAGCCAAACCGCGCAGCACAGCGGAAAGTGCGAGGAAGGGCGCCGCATAACATCTCTCCCTTGTCGTTAATTTCGGCTACTGCAGCAGTTCAGTTCAGTTTCTAATTTTCGTTACTTCGTTTTGCCGTCTTTGCAATCATTATTTTTGAATTCATAAAACTCTGTATATTTGCCAATAAACAACGAAATACTTATATTGCGAATTCCGACAATTTGTTTGTATTTAGTGGTTTACTTAGTGGAATTTTGAGCTCCGTATTGGCCAACAGTGCTAGTAAAAGGGCTCACTCTAGCCGCAACATTTGGTGACCGCGACGTGAAAGCAATTCGGCTATTGCCTTAACGAACAATTAATAAATCAGTGAAAGCGTGCATTTTAAAATTTTCGTCCACATACATATGCACATGCATCAAACGGTTTCAAATACAGTTTCGTGAACACCGGTATCACTGCACGGTTCTTATCAACTCTATCCCATTCCAACTTCTTCGCGCACGCGGCAACTGTACTCGCGTCCCAATTTGAGTTTGGTGCTGAGAGCTAACAGAACATTGCAGTGAACTATGTCGGACGAAGAAGTGGGAAGTGATACGCCGGTGCAAAACCGGGTGTCTTGTAACAAACGCAAAGTGAATGCCCTTGTTGAGCGAATGCAAAGTAATAGCAATAAGCTTTCCCAAGAGGCTATTGGGGAGCTTAGCGCCATTGATTTAGAAGTGCGTTTAAATTTATTAAACCAATTAGCATCCTCTTTTAAAAGTGTGCACGATGCGCTTAAAGAATTGGACAACGACGAAATCGATAGTCAAACTTGTGAAATTTTGTGTAATGGCAATTATAGTTCGTGTGCGCAGCCATCTGCAGATTCGTAAGCCGAAGCAACCGTCCTGCCTTACGTTCCGCCATTAAGACTCATCAGAGCGTCCAACCGTCGTTGTGGCCAACAGATCGCGAGTCCCGGAAGTAAAATTGCAAACCTTTCTGGTGGCTACACGAAGTTTGCAGATTTCGTCTCCGTTTTCACATCAATAACATCAAATCTATTCGGAATTGTCCAATATCGAGAAGCTTCAATATCTGCGATCCTGTGTACATGGCCCGGCATTGGATACAATCCGAGCGCTGGAGATCTTTGACGCAAACTATCTTGTAGCGCTAGAACTATTAAATAAACGTTCTAGTAATAGTCGTCTTGTTTTTTAGGCACACATCACCGAGATGTTTGGGCTTGAGAAGGTGGAGTGGCGTCTGCAATAAAATTACGCAAACTATCAGACAAGCTAAATGCACATTTGCGCGCTGTTTTGGTAATGGGCACCTTGGAGGAGCTTTCTGGAGCTATATTTGCCTACACACTTCTTCAAAAATTGGACAGAGCTACTCAGAGAAAATACAGCGATGCGGGAAATACCGAAGATTGCGGACTTCACCTCGTTTTTAGATGCACGATGCCAATTATGGAACACGCCACGGCCACATACGCGCCTGGCAAACAGGTTGGAAGGAACAAATTTAAGAATAGTAGAAATTCATTTGTAGCATGCACATCTTTCGGCAACCTTGCACCGCCTGCTCGGTTAAAGGAAGTCAAAAAGGTTGGGCTATGTATCAATTGCTTTAAAGGAGGCCACCAGGTTCGAGCATGCAAATCTAACAGTGCGTTTCGTGTCCATGGCTCAAGGCATCACACATTCCTTCATTTCAACACACCGGATGCCACTGCAGCACCAAATTTAATGAGCGTGTCCCAACCCGCAGAGCCACCTTCTCCAGTGGAAGAAACTTGTTCCCCCAGCATTCTTATAGCCCAAAATCTTAATCAAGATGTAGTGCTTCTTGCAACAATAGTCATTATGGTAAAAAATTTTGCTGGAAGTCTCGTTCCATGCAGAAATTTATTAGAATCAGGCTCGCAGGTCCACCGTATCACCTCTTAGTTTGCTCAGAAGTTGAACTAAAACGAACTAAGTCCACAGATGTGCTATCAGGACTTGGAGACGCCAGTTTAGCACCGGTGGCTGCACTATTAATCTAGGCCTGCACTCTCGAGTCACTGATTATCAGGCCAATATTGCCGCACTAGTTGCACCTAAGATCACAGAGCACCAGCCAAGTTTCTCCTTTGACATTGCGAATCCAGAGTTCTTCAGGCCTCATCGATCTTCTCATAGGAGCTAATTCGTTGTTTTATATTCTCTCAGTCGGCCAAATCAAGTTGTCGCCAGACCTAAAAATACTTCAGAAAACGCGTTTCGGTTAGGTGGTTTCAGGAGGTAGCAGACAATCTCAGAGCACGGCATTAGTTGCAGCTCAATCCACGCCGCAAGATGAACAAGAGCAGATAAAGGAATCGATAAACTGCTAAGGCGTTTTTGGGGGATTGAATCTTGTGGCTTAATCTTGGTCAAACAAGAATATATAGATTGTGAGAATCACTTCAAATCCAATTTTGCTCGCCTCCCAACTAAGGAGTTCTCTGTAAGGTTGACTAAGGCGATACTTATACGCAAGCTTTTTTGCAGTTTCTTAAGTTAGGAAGAAAACTGAATCGGTACCCTCAACTAAAGGAAAAAGATTTGGTTCACATGTCGCTGGTGGGTCCCGAATCAAAAGGTCGGTGCCAATATTATTTGCCGCATCACTGCGCCCTTAAGGAGGACAGTTCGACCACAAAGCTTAGGGTTGTATTCAACGACTCTGCTGCCACGTCCACTGGATTTTCGTTGAACGGTGTCCTTATGAACGGTCCCACTCTTCAAGCTGAATTGTTCCAGACACTGCTGCGTTTTCGAACCCTTCGAGTAGCATTAACCGGGGACATTCGTAAATTGTACAGATGTGTTCGCGTTCCAGAGCCTTATAGCTTCCTGCAGTGCATCCTATGTAGAGACTCTTCACAAGAGAAAATACAAACCTATAGAATCGATACAGTTACATACGGGACATGCATATCCAATCGGATCTGTCATTCTAAGTCATGATTTTTACGTCGATGATCAATGACAGGAGGCGAATCTACAGAAGAGGTGGCTGAGATCATGAAGCAGACAACGGAATGAAGAAAGGCCACTTTCAAATCAAAATATGGTGCTCTTACGCACCAGATCTTTTAAATGGAATTCCCAGCCAGGATAAGGAGAAGCTACTAAGGTTTCACAATGAAACAGACTTCACAAAAACCCTTGGCTTACTTTGGGATCCCGTTTCAGATCGATTTCTTTTCTCTTACTCGCCCAGATCGGTGTCACTTAGGCCAAAGAAACGCTATTTTTATCCATTATCGCTTTTATGACCCCATAGGATTGGATCATTGGATTGGATTGGATTGGATTGGATTGGATTGGATCATAACGAAAGCCAAATTATTTCTACAGCTCTTTGGGAAGAAGCAACTTAATTGGGGTGAAAGCTTGCCGGCCTCGTTGGCATCTGCTTGAATCTCCTTTTATGATAGTTTGTGTAACTCTCCACGTTTTTCCTTTCCGCGGCTAGTTGTCCTTCCAGAAACTCAAGAGGATGTCCATGAATTCTGCGACGCCAGTATACTCACATTTGGTGCTTGCATCTACATTGTAGCAAGAGAAAAGGGTCAAGGTCTCGTGGTGCACCTCTTAAGGGTTCCAAAGATGGAGCTGTGTGGAGCAGAGTTGCTCGCTCGGCTTATTAATGAAATGTTCGTCGGAAAGGTGTATTGTTGGTCCGACTCAACCACTGTTTTGTCGTGGATTCAAAGCGAGCCCGCACGGTTTACTTTCTTTGTATCAAATAGAGTCGCCAGCATTCAGAAGCTGACGTTGACTTATGCAGATTGGCGTTACATACCCACTAAATTGAATCCGGCAGACACATTGTCAAGGGGAGCTCTTCCTTCTGAACCAGCTTTTCTATCCAAGAAGCAAACTTCATGGCCAGTATCTGTAATTTCAAAAGAACCATTACCAGAGCTTCGTAAACGAGTCTTCCTCGCGAACTCCTTCCACAAACTACAGCGTTTTTTTTGGATACATGTTTAAGTTTCACCAGAGGATCCGATCTAGTTGGAGGCACTCGAATGCTTGTTCGCTCGATCCAAGAAGTACACCTGTGGTACGACTTGAAATGCGTATCCGAAAAGGGCCAGGTTACGCCGTCCAGCTCAACATTCAATCCACTTGTTGATGAATTTGGAATTCTGCGCGTCCAAGGAGCCATCCTGTTACAGTCGCTATGATCTTATATTTCCATGAAAGGAATTTCCACGCTGGTCCTTGTGCGCTGCTTGCTATAATTCGTCATCAGTACTGGCCGGTCGGTGGGAGCAAATTAGTGGCAAGCGTAGTGAACAAATGCATCAGGTGCTTTAAGGCCAAACTGCTTTTACTCCAACACATCATGGCAGACCTCCCCAAGGAAAGATTGGATGACGGATCGTACACTTTTATGATCACCGGAGTACATTTCTGTGGCCCATTTTTTTACAAAAGTGAAGTGCGTACTCGACCGCCAATAAAATGTAACATCTGTTTGGAACTGGTGCAGGATTTGTCTACTCCTGCCTGTCTGACAATGCGACTAACTTCATGGAAGCCAGTAACCAGCTTAAGCGTTTAAAGGAGCTATTCATGAGCGATACGCATCAGAAGGCAATAAAAGACTTTTGCGTAGCGGATCAAATCGATTGGAGTTTTATACCGCCTCGCTCTCCGCACTTTGGTGGGCTGTGGGAGGTCGCAGTAAAGTACCACTTCTATTGCTCAGCTTCCAGTTCTATCCTTAGTTTTGATGACTTACGTACTCTAGTTTGCCATGTTACTTCCATCGTAAACTCGCGACCATTAATTACAATTACAGAGCATCCAGACGACTTGGATGTACTGACTTCCGCTCATTTTTTGCGCAAAACTTCACCCAAATCTCTGCCAATTCTAGACGTGACTGGCTTAAACATCAACCGCCTTGATCGTTGCCAAAGAGTTTCTAATCTTCAACAGACATTTTGGTCCCGCTGGAAGGAGGAGTAGCTACCCCTCTTACAGGAGAGGTCAAATTGGAGGTCTAACCAATCTGGCTTAACTGTCGGAGATATAGTCCTTATCAAGAACGAGAACTTACCGTTTCTTAGTTGTCCATTAGCATCACTGACTAAGCTAATCGTCGGAGCTGATGGCGTTGCAAGAGTTGCTGAGCAACTTTAGGCACCACCACTAGGGCTGTTGCCAAGCTATGTCTGCTGCGTAAGATGGATGTTGGAGACCCGTGCCCTCCAACGGAAGGAATATGTCCTGCTAAGCGCTTAGCCAAACCGCGTAGCGAGCGCCGCATAACAGCTCTTCCTTGGCGTTAATTTCGTCTGCTGCAGCAATTTAGTTCAATTTTTAATCTGACTAAGCTCACTATATATCTTCCTGCTGAAAAACCGTATGCGCCTGAACTCAAATGATTTTATGAAAAGCCTAGAATTTCCCTAAGCATTTATAAAATATAAAAAAAGACTGCTGAGCTTTGTTTATCTGCTATGATCGCTTGTTTTAATAATATTTATTGTAAAATTGTAAATTGATATTTAAATAATTTTAAGCTTCATTTGATTAAAAATACTTTTAATTTAAATAATTTTAATTTTTAATAATTTAGTGGCAAAATATTTATAATTATTTTTAAACTATACTTCATTTAAGAATTAACTAATGAATTGTAATATATTTAGTCTGTTCAAATGTATCGAAGAAAATCTCTCTTACATTCCCTCCACTTTCTCTCTTTCAGCAATAAAATCTATTCCGACAGCAGGTAAAGATCCTTGTAAATCCATTGAGTATAAGTAGAAAATATTTCCAAGATCCCTACAGTCATTATCATGTTTCTATGATATCTGTTTAGTCCAACCCAAATAAATGCAAATACATGTATATTAGAGCTGTGTACATGTGTATGTTAGGTCCTACACTCCTCTGGATTTAGACAACGCAATAAGCCCACTACGAACACTATTGGGCGGTCACGTTTATATAAATTTGGTGGGACGAACACACACAATCTTCTGAGCTTGCCACAAATCTCTTAATCAGAAAGTAAACAAATCACTCCGTTACAATGTATAAAACAAAAAAAAAAAAAACATATTATGAAGAACGGCGCACAATAAGAAGTAGAACGCATAATCTATATACTGAAATTTTAAATAAAAAAAAAAATCTTAATTATAAGGATTATAAAAGATTTGTACTACCTGATACTATTAACACCTAAGCTTGTGATCTTAATGAATTAAGAAACTTTGTAGATAATGAGAAATTAATATAAAAATGTAAAATATATATATTTTAATATAAAAAATGTATAATGTTTATATTTTAATAGAAATAATGTATACAAATTAAAAAAATATGTATTAAATTATTTATTTATGTGTTTTGTGTTATTCCAATATTTTAATTCAGCAAACTTTTTCCATCTATCCACGAGGAATGAGTTTCTTCAAATCCAAACCATTTCACCTTAATTTTATTCTTTCGTCTTTTTATTATTTTTCCTATCAAGTATGCATTGGGATCTTTAACACGTTGAAGTTCTTGCTCATAAAAAGACCTCCTTATGTGATCACTCTTATAACCTCGCAACACATGTTTTACTTGGTAGGTTGGCTTAACTTTCGTTACTTCAAAAATTTCCGTTGTCCAAACATAACCTGGCTCATAACTCTTCATAAATTTATGTTTTGGAAATATCTTTGGAATATTACTATATATACTGATTTTAAAATCAATTCTTTATTTTGAATGCATACATCAGCCGGTTTCATTTTAATGTTTCGGCGATATAATCTATTATTATCATATAGAAGGTCTTTAATTTTATGAACCTATATTAACCTTTCAGACTAAACATTTTCCTCATATAATTTTTTAATGTTCGTTTAAGGCGTTCGCATATAGGTGCTTTGAAGTTTTTCGTTAATTTTTCGAATGTAGAATTAAAAAATTCTTTGCCTTGATCTGACTGAATATTTCTTCGCTTAATATTAGCTGTTTTGAAAAAAAACTTTCTCATTGCGTCTGTAACATCAGGT
Source organism: Drosophila biarmipes (assembly GCF_025231255.1). Taxonomy (NCBI): domain Eukaryota; kingdom Metazoa; phylum Arthropoda; class Insecta; order Diptera; family Drosophilidae; genus Drosophila; species Drosophila biarmipes. The sequence goes on along the minus strand of NW_026114526.1, from coordinate 2,987,333 downwards.
GCGGTCCCGGTTTTAACTATAACGGCGTATGCGTACTTTGAGAATGTGTCAATTACAGTAAGTAAGTATTTATATTTTTCATTTTCATTACTTAGATGAATCATATTAACTAAATCAATTTGCCATGTTGTAACGAACTGATTTATTTGCTTTTTGCTCGCTACGGTATTTGTGCGGTTAGCTAAGTAGATTGTGTGTGTTCGTCCCACCAAATTTATATAAACGTGACCGCCCAGTAGTTCAGTGAGAAAGCTCAGAATTCACGGATTCGTAGTAGGTTTATTGCGGTCAGCTTTATAATTTGCTTGTCTTGCTGTCTCCGACGGTGTGGGTTCTCTCGATGTTCGCTCGCCTCGTTGACACGGTGTTCCCGTTTTGTCGCTCCTTGAAGATCCTTGACCGCTGCTTGCTTCTGACGCGTTTGGCTCGGTGACTGCTCGGCCACGATATAGACTCGCTATGGGGTCAGCCGTGCGGTCTCAGGGAATCGTCACCGTTCTCAGACTAGGGTGAACAGACTGACGAGCTCTCCAGGATCACTCCTCTCGATACCCGACCGCCTGTCCCTTGCTCTGTCCCGGATGGTCCCACGGGGCTTCCACTTAGATCGTGCGGACAGTCAAGGCGTAACGCCAACAAGCTGCCTCTTTCTTCACTTCGCTTCTGCGCCTCGTGCAAACGAACGTTCCACCCTAGCCTCACCCTTTCGCGTACTGTCCGTGCCGTTCCTGCGGGAACGATTCTCCTTGCGTGGGTGTTGCGGTGTGGTGTCCTGCTTGCTGGTGGCAGTGTCCTGCGAACTGCTCCTGACAGGGTGGCTGTACGTCGTGTTCGTGGGCATACGCCGGTCCGGGACTTCTCTCCCTTCTGGCTCGTGACTCTCGGGGCTCCGTCGCGCCGCTCCGGTCTTCTATCCCTTCATGCTCGCTACTCTCGGGGTTCTGTCGCGCCGCTCCGGCACTTCTCTCCCTTCTGGCTCGCTACTCTCGGGGTTCTGTCGCGCCGCTCCGGGACTTCTCTCCCTTCTGGCTGATCGCGGCAGGACCTGCTCAACTCCACTTGGCGCACTGGGCTCACGCCGGGATACGTCAACGTAGTGCTTGGGCGAGGTAAACTGGATCTCGACAGCCTTACCCCAAGCTCACGATTTAAAGTCGCCGGTTTTCACTGCTCTAAGTCTGGTAGACCCTCCAGGCGTAACGCCAGGACTTCGTTGGCAGGAAAGAACAGATACCTTGACTCAGCCGTGTGGTGCCTCCTTAGACCTCAGCCACCTGTGTCTCAGTTCGGAGATGCCTAGTAATCCCAATCCCGAACGTCTCGACGTGACTATCTTGCTCCTCGTAGGCTCACATGGCGACGCTTCCGACGAGTCGCCCTGGTGTGGCTCCTTCGTAGCTTGCTTGGTTGTACTCGACTTACTGCTCGCTCTTGACTGACTGTTCTCGGCTGAATGATCCCGACTGAATGCCCTGCGGGTTTATATAGGGCCTCTGAGAACCGTTATTTCCCTTTTGCACACGGCCCGCCAAAACTCTCCACACCGGGTCCAAAGTCCACGGCTCCTGTTTGACCCGCTTCCCGCCGCCGTCCAGCCTGATGCTGCCGTCCGGCTGATTCCGGTGATGCATATGGCATGCTTGTGTGCCGCAAGGTCCGGCGGCGTGCCTTTTGCACACGGGACTCTCGCTTCGCCCTCCAAGTCTCCGCTCTCTCTTTCTCCATTCTTGGTCTCCAAACTCTCTTGGCCTCCGAACCCTCTTGCTCACCAAACTCTCTTGCTCTCCAAACTCCCTTGCCTCCAAACTCTCACCTAAATCAGATAGTTGAATATTATATTTTTGTAAAGCTACACACATAGGAATAATTTGATTATAGTAAAGGTATAAAACTTGTTGTCTATAATTCCAACATAAAAATTTTGTAAAAATATTCCTAATTTAATAAATGATCGCCACGACTCACTATCAAACTCAATTTCGTTTCCCTTCTGGTTTATTACCTTCAAGTACTTTTTCTCTGATTTTCGAAACCTAATATTACATTTTATGGTTGTCGTACTATCCAGTTTCAATTGTATATACCCCTTGTATGTAAGGAATTGCTTTCATTGGTCTTTATCAAATCCCATGAAGTTTTTTTTTTTCTGCATCTAAATGATTGGTAAGAATTTTCAGGAAGTTGACAGACCACATTTAAATTTTATATGATGTACTACATAATAATCGAACCGAAAAATAACTTCATGATCCTGGATTTCAGGATTTTGAATTTCTATTGTCTTGAACACTTTTTTCAAACTGCTTATTGTCATCTATCGGATTACTATATAAAGGCTAACGATTTGGAATCGGGCACTTAGTTGTGAAAAAATCTATATCAATCATGACCACGGTAGATCGAAACCCAAGATTTATTGATTTTCAATATTTATTTGGAAACATTAAAAAAATGTTTATTAAAGATGTCGTCTGGAACAGTGATACCGAACTTCTATCATTTTATGCCTCTATTTAGCATAAAGGAATTGGATAATGATACCATTAGACAACAAAACCTAAACCGACAAAATATATACAGATTGGAATGGTCAGCGAGAGATAAAGCACTGGATAAAATTCTTACCCCGCTAAATAAATACAGTACAATTAATGTACTCAAATTGTGCGGTATACTGTAGCGCTGACACATATGTTTAATGTTCTGTCAATACAAAATAGTTGAACTAAGAGGTTACATAACTCAATGGATTCCACTAAGGGCCTGTTTGGGGATGAGCCTTGCAAAAAGGGATACTCCTAACATATTTATTGTAAATTTTGCGGCTCTGATACTCACATCGAGAAGTACTGTGCTAAGAAATGCAACCAAGAGAATCATATGAAAACGTAGTGTAATTTAAACCATTATATAATAAAATAGTTATAATAAAATATTTTAAAAGTTACTTTAAATAAAATATAATATTTAAATAATATATAAAAATGTATACATATTTTATACAACCTTTCACGATGCTTGTTTGTGGTTCATCGGGATCGATAAAAACAACCTTCTTAAAAAATCTAATTACCAAAAAGAGTGAACTTTTTAATATTTGAATAGAGCGAATTATTTGGTGTTATGAAGAGGAGAGTGCGTGGCCTAATTTTAAGGAGTTTGTTCCTGAAACAATTAAAAATGAAACAAATGAACCTATTCTCTTATTATTGGATGACTTAATGATGGGAGCTTTTAAGAAAAAAGGTTTGTTAACTTTTTTTCTAAAGGATCACACCATAGAAACTCTTCAATAGTAGTAATAACTTAGAATACTTTTCATAGATCTTCGCACACTAGAGATATTTCACTAAATACCAAATATATTGTTGCTTTTAAAAATCGACTTGAAAAGCTTCAATTTCAGTGTTTAGCAAGACAAATTTATCCTCAAACCCAACCGTGTTATTTAGAATATATAAAAAAATAACGGAGCAACCATACGGATATTTACTTATTGATCTCACTTAAGGAATTAACGATCCCTTATGATTTAGATCAGACTTTTTTAATTCGGAATACACAGTGTGCCATTTAGACGAAAATGGTTTGCAAATAGACCTTAAACCGCTTGAAAGCAAACAAACATTTATTGTATGTATTTAAAAATGCTGACAATAGACTAAGTAAGACTATTGCGATAGATTATGAGAACTAGTTCGGCGGGTCATATCTAATACTTGTGAACCTAAGGTAGAAACCCTAACACAATATTGTAACCCACAGGAAATTTAAGTGCTCGCCAAATGCTCCCTTTGAATTGCTTCGCATTGAAGTGCTTGCGCTAATAAATATGATTGGAAAGAAGTATTCATGACGGCGCTGGAACTTTTCAAACTTTCGCAACATTTTTAGATTTCTTTTATGGTGAAATTTCCCTAGAGCGGCGCTCTGTGGCGTGCTATATACGTTATGGATCAATTTACAGAACTCAGCTGCAGGGAAAGCCATGCTTTCAACAGGGGTGATACATGCTTTCACATTCGCTGCCATTGCAGACAAGTGGAACATCCTGTGATTTCCTATGTCACTGCAACGGCAGCGAATCTGAAACCATGTGTCTCCCCTGTTGCGCCGAAGAAAGGGTAGACGGAGTAGGTTGGATCTGCGCAGCGTGCGAGGCTGAATCACATGACGTTCAGATTAGGAAAGCTCGAGGAAACGGTTCCTTCAAAGGAATACAATTCAACCTCTACAGGTGGAGACCCAGACGAGCTAGGCGCGGATGGAGCCCCTACACCAAAGAGGGAAGCACTGCACCAACGCGAAGAGCAGAGATTATTAGAAGAAGAGTACCACATTCTAAAGCTGAGGCAACAACTACTGCTGAGGAGAAAGGAGCTTCTGCCGAGGTCCGCAGAGGACCGGGCTGACCTCAGTAGGACGGCAAATATGCCGAAGTCATGCAGTTCCCAAGCGTGTCAGAAACCTTAAGTGTCGAACAACACATTACTGGATGTACCAGAGTTCAACAGTAAGAAGACATTCGTCATAGAGTTGCGTTTCGGCAGGCCGGAAATAATAATTGATTTATTGCTTAAACAAATAAAACAATTTCCCCCGGTGAGGGAAAGCAAGTTGGAGAACCTGTCGAATTTGCTATGGAGGTGCAAAACGTATGCGCCACCATGAAGGCGTCCAAGCTGGAGCAGTACCTCAACAACCCTGCTCTAAGCCAAGAGTTGGTATCCACACTGCCACAATGACAGCCACTTTGAATGCAGTGGACGGCAGGGATGCATCGCTATAAAGACGAATCCGTTAGAGTGGATCTTCAAATCTCGGGTGCCGGCATGACCAAGAGGCAGCAACTAATGATGTTCACTCTTTCAAAGTACTTGGTCTCCCGGCGCAAACGATGGATGTCGACGGAGCCCAACCGAAACTGCTGATCGGCACTAACAATTGCTGTCTTGGACGCGTCCTCCGCAGAAGGGAAGGCAATGTGGAGGAACCCAACGCCGATAAGACTCGGCTAGGCTGGAACAACGTCTTCTATGGATACGGAAATCAGAAGATATCATTTATTCCAGATATGTGCTTATGAGGAGGAAAAAATCTGTGGTCGGAAAACGAAGTGGGTTACGGAGCGGAGTGTAAATCTCAGTCTGATGAAGATCTTTTGACCATCCGGAAATTGGACGCAAATACAATGCTCGTCGAAGGACGGCTTGACCACAGTCTGCTGTGGAGGCATAAGGATAGTGATCTACCCGATAGTCTGCCCACCGCCCTCAAGCGAGCACATTGTCTTAATCAGAAGCTGTTGCTTCAACCAGACCTGCCTAGCCAGGTGCGACGACAACTAGACGAGTACGTAAGGAAAGGATGATCCCAATCTCACCAATAGAAGCAGTTGGCCAATTAACTTGGCCAGAACCGTGCATCAGATACCTTTAGAGGACAAGAGAAGGGTACGATGATACAACTGGATGAGAACGCTGACAAGTGTACAGAGAAGGTGGCTCCGCTGAGGCTGGTATCTGAAACTGATGCTGAAATAAAGGTGTAGTTTATTGGAGTATGCGTCTGGAACGAAAGCGTGCGTCATGCACAGCTTATCGACCCGTTGAGGTTCTCTTCTTGGACAAGACTGCTGCGGAGTATGGCGAAAGTGATCTGGAGCCTTCGACGCTGTAAAGCGAAAGTGCTGACCGCCAAATAAGTTGACGACTCGACTACCCAGGAGGATCTTTTAATGGCAGAAAGTATCCTACGGATAGATGCGCAGGCCGAGCACTACCTGAACGAGCTGGCACTAATGCGCATGAGTGGACCTCTGACGAGGAAAAGTTCTTTGTACAAATCGGGGCCGTACCTCGGCAGTATCGGTGTGTTACAATTTTAAAAGCGTAAAAGGATTGGAAGCGGCAAGGACAGAGTTGCTCTTTCTAGTAGTAGTACCATTATACCATCTACACGAAAACTTCTGCAGGCCCGTGGAATTGTGGAGCGACAACGGCACCAACTTCCAAGGGGCTAATACCGTACTCCGGAGGGCACTGGACAAGGATCAGCTGGAACGTGAGTTTACCGGGCCTAAGATCAAGTGGAAGTTCATCCCTCCCGCGTCGCCCCACATGGGTGGGGCTTGGGAAGGTGGCCCTGTACTCCATTCTATCAAGCCTCGGACGAGTTGCTTTGCGGGGCGCTAATGGAAGTAGAAATTATAGTATATGTAAAAGACGAGAATGAGGAGGCCCTCACAAATAATCATTACCTACTCGGGAGTTAAAGTGGAAGTAAGCTGACTACAGATTCGACTGTTGAAGGAATGCTGTTCAAAAGGAGCTGATGGGATCGCAGCAGCTTGCGGATATGTTCTGGAAGCGCTGGCTGCTGGAATACCTGCCAATGATCACGAGGCATGGAAAATGGTGTCACAATAGCAAACCGCTAGAAAAAGGTGACATTTTCTACGTCTGCGACCCCTGCAACCCCAGATCCAGCTGGCCTTAAGGCCGTTTCTTGAACGTGAGTTGGCTGGAGTATACGTGAGACCAGCCACGAAGCTCGCAGATCTATCTATCGAGCCTAATAGGGTAGAATCCAGTCGGAATATGCCGGCGGGGAGTGTTGGGATAGATTTTAAGAACTAGTTCGGTGGAACATTTCTAATACTAGGACGTATACTAGCGATATAAGGCCGATAGGAGAGATCGATATAATGTATGGGAAAGGTGCCCACCATTAGATTCCTGATTTTGCACGTGTAAAGTTTTCGCTCTTTTCTGATTTGGCACGGGAAGTAAGCGTACCAAAAGTATGAATTGTGAACCTAAGTTAGGAACCCTAACCTAGTATTTTAACCCACAGGAAATTTAATTGCTCGCCAAATGCTTACGTTAATAAATATTGGTGGAAACTACGAACTCCCGCAACAGCTATTATAAGCAGTAGTGATAGTGAGCTAATAAAAACATTATATTGTATTGAACACATTACAAGGAAACCATAAAGTTACTAAAGCTCTGAATTTATTAAAAAAGTATACAAATGCATTGCGATTTCTATCTAGTCCAAATCGTACATTGAACTCTAAGAGAAAAGTCTTTATTCAAAAATGAGGGTTTTTAAAGCAGTTCCTTGCTTTCTGGAACTTTTGGAAAACTTTTAAAAAATTACTAAGACTAAACACTATCTAACCAAAGTTATTTTAACGAATTGTACCGCCTATAAAAAATTAAAAAACAATGATAACGGAAATGAATTATTAAACATAAAATGTTTACCTTTTTTAAATAATAACGATATACGTGATTTTGAGAAGTGGATCAAAATATTGTTGTTGAATGTTCAAAATATACAAAAAGCTCCTCTTATTTCAACAAGAACAAACGAACGAACAAACAGATTTGATTGATATAAAACACAACATATCAAAATCAGAACCAACAACAAATGAATCTCAAACAACAGATTCGAGTGATACACATCAAAATCCAAATTAAATTATATCATTCACATTCAGAAAAATTTTATGTTTTTATGACTACATTAAATATACGCCTATTAAAAAAAAAAATTTCATTGAAGAAACCGAATTTGTTAGTTTTGTAAATGCTGAAACTTTTATGTATTAAATGTATCCGTTATTTACACGGACATTATAAAACCAAGCTCAGTAAGTTGTTAAAGACCTCGATTTCTTCGTGTGCTGCATTATAACGCAAAGGAAAAAAATATTAAATTTAAAAAGATTGAATGTTATTCTTTGGATATATGGTAACCAAATGAAATTTCAATTATAATTACAGATTCAAATGGTCGCAAGATCCCATTTGAAACTTCATCTGTTCCGATTTTTGTCACTCTTCACTTTAGAAGAAGATCAAATCTATAAATAAAACATACCCACGCAATTATTATTTAGATCACAAATAACCATCATGGGGAAATCTTATCAGGAATATTATGTTAATCAATGTGGTGGTAGATTAAGTAACATCGGAAGTCTTTATGTATTACCCCAAATAGTGCGACAAGGACGAGGTATTGGAAATTTGTTTAGTGGTCTTTTTAATAATATTCAACCACTTTTTTTTTTGGGCATAACTGCTATAAAAAATCAAGCCGCTGAGACTGGAGGGTTGTCATTAATGAATTTGGAAGAAAACCTTTAAGAAACACAACTTAAGAACAAGTAAAATTGCTTTACAAAATCTGTCAAATAAAGCAATTGATAAAATGACACGCTTTCAAAATGGAGGTGTTTGGTTTATTGTGAATGCGACTCTATGTTTGATATTGATAAAAATAGAAATATTCGAGTACTTCATTAAAATTAATACTTTTTAAAATGATAATTTACTTTCAAAGAATGTATATACATAAAATATTTTTAAAGGCGTCTTCCCATCTGATCAACTACCAAAAAATATAAACAATTATGTAGCACTTACTATTACCAACACTGATTCTTCAACGCAACCTGGTACTCATTGGAGCATTCTATTTCGAAAGTAATACATCATCGGAATGCTTTGATTCATATGGACAATATCCCTAACTAAAGAAATTCGTAGCATTTTTAAATAAGAATACAAGCAAATATTGTTTGACAAACAGCTATTATTGTATGCTCTATAGACTATTTAAAAGTAAAAATAAATCTTTAAATTGCTTCTTAAAACATTTTAAGCGCAATACAAATTTTGAAAAAATATTTTATAATAAAAAAGTCAATCTAAATAGAATTTCAGTATCAATTAAGATTATTTATTGTTGATTAAGATTACTTATAATATTTCAGCAAAATAAATAGAGCTACGTCTTTTAAACTCGTTAAACTATGACACTGGCAGTTGTCTGGTCCAACCGTAGCATCGTCGGCACTCCAGGGACAAAATTTCTAATGAAATTCATACTTAGAGAAAAATACCTTTTTTTCCTCCAAGTTCTTCAAAGTATATTTCAAATGCTCCAACCTTCTGATGTTAAACCAAAGACATTAGATTTTTTGCACACGAATTTTTGGTGCTGGCTCTAGAGCTGGCTCCAGGCTCTCTTGCTCAAAAGCCAGAGAGAGAGCGCTCTAGAGCTAGCGCCTCTCATGCACGCATACAGCGACAGAACACGATTGGATGTGTGCACATGTATTCTCGCGCATTGTTATTGTTCATATTTCGCTGCAGCTCGCTTATTGAGCAGGATGATTTATTTTGTATTTATTTTATTTCATATTTTGATTTTAGAATAAGTAAAATTATTATAATAACATTTATGTATGTATTTCTATATTAACTATTAACTATTTATGAAAAGGAGAATCAAAATGGGGAAACAAAAGTCATTATTAAATCAAAATTAAATGGCATAACATCATTTAACGAAATGTTATTTTAATTTGAAATACTGTACCATAAACTGTACATATGTACATAATATGTACATATCAAATAAAATGAAAAGCCACATTTGCGTATTTGTTATACGGGGCATTTTTAAAAAAATGAAAATTTATATTAAATTATTTCGTAACCGAAACAAACATTAAAAGGGGAATGCTAAGAAAGACTTATTTGTAAATATTGGGTTTAGAGTAAGGGGTGTAGTGTATGATCAAGGAGGTAACAACAGAAAATGTATCTCATTACTTGAAGTCACTAATGAAAAACCTTAATTTCGCTTCAATAATAAAAAAAACAAGTAAATATATATATATATATATAAAATAAATACATATGTACATATATAACTCATACCAAAAATAATATAAGCAATTAAAAATTTAAAAAATAAAATCAAAATATCATTTTTGGATTTATTTTTGAAATCTAGCTTTAATGGGGAACATGGAAATGTTTTAATGTGTATAATTAAAGCATTTCAAGTCGACTCGAAGGTCATATAAAACATATGACCCCATTACAATTGTAATGGCCCCGTAGTGTTCCCTGGGTTCCGATTATATACAATTATATTAGATAATATTAAAAATGAATATTTATACATAGATGTAAACGGTAGCAAATTCGAGCGGCGATTTTAACTAATTTGTATTCGGCAAACTTTAAATAAAATAGAAAAAATAGTAACAGTCACAAAAAAAATTAAAAATATTTTATTGGATATTTAAAAAAAACAATTATACGTCCAAAAAACCATCTAAAATAATATGCTCTCTTTAACTTAAGAAAAAATTGTTGATTATATTTTAAAAATATGATGATGTTTATCTTAGTTTAATAATAAAATAATAAATAATTATTAATTAATTAGAATAAATTTAAAAGGATATATTTTTTAATTATGTATTTTACTTAACACGTGCATTTCCTGTGCCTGTTCTTTTATTCATACCTCCCTTTTATTGCTTTGAATAAATTCGTTTCAAAGTTCAGAATTGATTTTGTGCCGAAAATCGTTTCGTCAATTAAGTACGCAAGCATACGCCCTTGCTTACGAGCTGTGTTTACTCACACAAGCATGTGCACTCTCTTTTTTGATTTTTACGCTCTCAACTTTGTGCGAGCGGAGAGAGCGAGATTTTCGTCGCCACCAAAAAATGAGCTATGGTCGTTACTCATTATATTGGTCTTTGGTAAAACCATGTCTTCGAATTGTATAATAAAAAGTTGAATTTGCTTGGCTAGCATTTTTTTGATTGACTTTTACTCTTAGGTATTCTTAAGAAGACTGATGTAAAAAAAGAAACTCACTGGCTTATATTGAAAAACTGTTCTTATTTACTCTATTATACACTCTGCATGGGTATAATAACTTGCAGAGTGTATAATGATTTCAGTCAGAAGCTTGCAACGCAGTGAAGGAGACGTTTCCGACCCCATAAAGTATATATATTCTTGATCAGCGATCTAGCCATGTCCGTCTGTCCGTCCGTCGTCCGTCTGTCTGTCCGTTTCTACGCAAACGAGTCTCACAGTTTTAAAGCTATCGGGCTGAAACTTTCCCAAAAGTCTTCTTTCTATTGCAAGTAGTATATAAGTCGGAACCAGCCGGATCGGACAATTATATCTTATAGCGCCCATAGGCACTATCTTATATCTTATATATAAGTTTTTTCAAAATCGCACGACTATATCATATAGCTCCCATTAGAACAATCGGAAAATAAGTGGTAAAATAATATGACAAAATAATATATTCGGTGTTTTTTAACATATATCCTCTTACGCTTGGAAATAACATTTTTTGATTGGTTTTGAATTTCGAATTAAATTTAATCAAAATCGCTATTGCTGCCATTGGAACAATCGGAAAATTAGTCGAAAATTTTCCATAAGTTTTATTTTTGGTGTTTTTTTTAACATACAGCCTTCTAAGCTTAGAAATAACATTTTTTAGTTAGTTCTGAATTTCGAATAAAACTTTTAAAAAATCGGAGGACTATATCATATAGCTGTCATAGGAACTATCGGAAAATTGGTGGAAAAATAATATGTAATTAATTATAGGTTTGGGGCTATTTGGCATATTATCTTATAATATTGGGAATATAATTTCTTATATTTTTCAATTCAATTCAATAAAAGTCGGACCACTCTTACATACAGATGTCAAAAAATGGTCTTAAAAAAGAATGAAATCATTTTTTTTTTATTTCACTGAAGTCAGCAACAGTCCTTAAAAATCTCACATGCTGTTTCTAAAATTGATTATTTCTTATAACTGCAAGGGTATACAAACTTCGGCTTGCCAAAGTTAACTTCCTTTCTTGTTAGTAGAGTTAATTTTCTATTAACCTAACCATCCACTATGGATCATTTTCCCTTACTCTTACACTTAATTCCTGTCTAGTAATATGAATTGGACGTTTGTCGCTAAAGACAAAGTCAAATCTGGCCATTTTGGCATCGAAATTTAATTCCGTACCATTATGGGTTAAAGCATCTTATGCCATTCCCGCTATTTTATTTCTTAATATAGATAAGGCAAAGAAAAACCTTTCGCTCCCTCTGGCAAATTGTCACATTCTGATTCTCTCCAGCTTACATATTTATCTTCTTCACCTTTACTTTTTTTTTCCTTTACGAATTGTCCTCCTTATTTTTCTTCTCGTTTTTTGATTCTGTTAGGAATGTCCTTTTCTTGGAAGATGATCTTGCTTGGGGTTGTCCTTCCTTCTTTTAAATTTGGGTCTTCGTTTTTTTAGTGTTTATTTTTGGAGAGGGACTGCCCTTCACCATTTTTTTTCTTTGAATGTCTTTTTGTTGATGATTTCGAAGATTTTTTTGTTAATTTTTGTTTTTAAAAATTTTTAATTAACTGATATTCCCAATTGGTATTTGTTTTGATGAAATATTTCGGATGAATATTGTTATTACTTGTTAATTTTTATAGTGTCCGAGCAGTGAGTTTATGTTACGAGCACTACTTTGTAATTTGAAATTTAAGGGGATTATTTTATTAATTGTTTTCGTGCTTTAACTTTAATCAACACAGACTTTTTATATTTATTTTTATTGCCAGTTGTATAGGATTTAAGCGGATTATTTCATTTATGAACTTCCACCTTATTTTGATCAACACAGGCTTTATTTATTCCTCAAAATTCAATTCTCACTTTAAAATTTTTTGAGCGTTTATTCTAGAGCTTTGTTAAAGAATTTTTGTTAATCACACGGACCCACGTTGGGCGCCAATTAGGTTTCTCACTTGTGAATTATTAAAAAAATATTATTTTTTATCAAAAAACGGACTACTGCCCTCTAGTTCAGTGACCAATAATGAAACCTCGGCTTAAGATATTTATCTCAAAAAATTGATAAAGAGAATCACTCAAGAGAGTCGGAAAATAGGATGATGCAATTTGCCAACTAAAGTCCAACCTTGGCCGGAAATTGGTGTTTACATTAGCGGAGTTTAGGGTCTGCTTTGAAGGTTTTTTGTTTACGTTAACGGACTTGGGGCTTGATTTTAAGGATCTTTGGCTTACGTGAGCGGACTCAGGGCTCGCTTTTAAGGATCTTTTGCTTACTTTAGCGGACTCAGGGCTCGCTTGGGACTACGATGTTTACCATATCGGCTTGGATGTTTACAGCATCCGTTTGATGCGGACTGCGTGATCTGGGTGGGAATGATTCGGTGGCCTGGTTGACAGAAATAGTTCACCACGGATTATCTCAGAGTCTTTTGGAAATTAGCTCTCGGCTAAAATAAGTTCGAATAAGTTCGAAAATGATATTTTCTACTAGGGTATTTTTGCTGTAGAAAATATTATTTATTTCTTTATCGAAAATATTGCCTTCTCGGTCAATTTCTATATGAAAATGCTATGGTTTGACTATTAAAAATATTCCTAATTTGATTATAATCATAAGAATTAATATTATCAAATGAGAGTTCAGAATCATTAGATATTATATATTCGGATATTAACAAACCTGTATATTTTCGAGCGGTGAAGTATTCTAATATCTTATTGTCTACATTGGTGTAGGATATATTTGTTTTTTATTTTATAGGTGCCATTAAAATTTATTAAATATGACCCATTTAAATGAGTGTCATTAACTGTATTTTCTCCATTTACAAAAATGGCTACATCTTGGATTACATCTACATTTTTATTTTTTTCTCGGATTTTGTTACAAACAGATTTTCCTCCTGTGAGGAGTCATTTGACCCCTCACAAATAGCGCCAGCAACAACACCAGCCAGCACCAACAACATCGACAACCAGCGCCAACAAGAACGCCAGTTAGCAGCTAAAACATCGCCAGCCGCAACGCCCAAAGGCGTCGCCAACAACAACAGCCGTCAGCGGCAATAGCAACAGCAACCAACGGCAACAACAACAGCAGCTAACAACAAAACAAAACCCTCGCGAATAAGTTTGTAAAAACTTTGTACAGTTCACTTAATATGTAAGCTTAACCAATAATTGTAAGATTTGTAGTTATATTGGTACACAGTAATTATCTTAGCTAAGCTTTCCCTCTCCGTTCTCGCAGCAGTAGCCACACACACACACACACACCAGAAGAGCAACGAAATATTCACCACGAAAAGTGCTCGCGTAAGCAGCGCCGCACAGGAGCAAGCGAGAGAGGACATGCGATCGAGCAGGAACACAACTACCGAAAATTGGCAAGCGCCAAGGAAAGAGCGAGAGAAAACGAGTACCGAAACTTCGAGAAGTGGAAAAAACCCAGAGCAGCCGAAAACTTGAAAAAAACGCGGGGGCAAAGCTTCACTCTTAGACACGCGGCGCACGGGATCAGAAGTGCGAGCAGGGGACTCTGGAAAACGCAGCGACCGGGATCAGAAGTGCGAGCAGAGCAAATTCATGTGGACAACGAGAGTCTTTCGCGTTCCCGCCAAAAGATATTCGAGTGACTTGTGCCAAGTGACCCAGGAAGGAGTTTACCTAGACGACCTCGAGGAGAGTGTGCCGGCCCAGGACCAGCGGCGGAGCACCCTGATTCAGGCGTGTGTGTAATAAATATAAAATATTTCTCGCCTGATTTTAACACAACTCGTAGGAAAAGAATACAACCAAGCTGGCCACGCATAAATACAGATATTCGAAGACAAATGCCTAGATTTTAGGCCATAAATTCTGTCTTGGGGAAGAGCCCATAATCGATCCCCTCTCTCTCGGCCTTCTCGTTGCGAATGCTATGAGCCAGGCCCAAATGCGCGTTACCACTGACCCCTTTCACTCTGCTATAGACACCGAATAAACTATTTCTCTCACTCCATACCCCGGTGGCTGGCACTCTACATCTCACGCCAGCAAACCGATTTTCGTCCTAGACCTCTTTGTCCCATATCTTTACAAATAATTTCGGTAAAGGGACCCTGGCGGGACTGAGTATATCCCAGCCTACGAGACTTCTTAACAAATCTACCGATTGCTTTCCGCAGTTGGGATACATACATTAATCCTAAACTAAGTAACGGAACACATCATGCTTTGAATGTTAAATTAGCTGCTCTGGGGGGCAGTTGCCCGAGGCTCTGTTCCAACACGCCTGCAGCGAGTGATTGTCGCTAGCTGGACACGGAATACATCGCACTAAGGCGGCTGCGCTGCAGCGCAAATAGGGGCTTCTTGGCGTAACCGGGACAGACCAATAAGTTAGTTTAAAATTGAACTCCGCAGCATTAGCTAGCGATCAATATTATAATTAATGTATGAATGAAAATATCTTTGGCTTGAAAAGGCTTAAGATAAAATAAATAAATAAAGACAATTAAATAACTTATAGATTCCTATTCGAAATGCTTGGTCGTAAAAGAAATTCTTAATAAACTAAATATAAAAAATAGAGTTTCAGAAATATTACAATAATTTCCATTAGCTAAATCTTTGATGCTAGATAACGAACAAACCAACGACCTTTGATACACTATTTAAATCAAAAGTACTGATATACTCTTTAAATTAAAATCAATCAAACGCGAAGATACCCCTAAATTATTGCAACAAGCTCAAGAGAAATGTTGCATATTCACACTAAAGATAGACAAAATAAGAAACAAGCTTAACTCTAGATATAAACGAAAAACAAGTTAACTTAGGTAAGCCGAAGTTTGTATACCCTTGCAGTTATAAGAAATAATCACTTTAGCAAATAATTTGTTCATATTATTTTCCCACTAATTTCCCGATCGCTTATATGGCAGCTATATGATATGGTCGTCCGATTTTGATAAAATTTAATTCGGAATTCAGAACTTATTAAAAAATGTTATTCCCTACCTAAGAAGGTTATATGTCACAAATCACCACAGCTATAATTTGTTATACGAGTATATTATTTTCCCACCAATTTTCCGATCGTTCCTATGACAGCTGTATGATATAGTCTTTCGATTTTTATAAAATTTAATTCGAAACTCAGAACTAATTAAAAAGTGTTATTTCCAAGCTTAGAAGTTTATATGTTAAAAAACACCGAAGATATATTTTTTTCATATTATTTTACCACTAATTTTCCGATCGTTCATATGGCAGCTTCATAATATAGTCATCCGATATTGATAAAATTTAATTCGAAATTCAGAACTTATTAAAAAATGTTATTTCCTACCTAAGAAGGTTATATTATAAAAAGCACCGAAGATATAAATTTTCATATTATATTACCACTAATTTTCGATCGTTCACATGTAAGCTATATGATATGGTCGTCCGATTTTGATAAAATTTAATTCAAAATTCAGAACTTATTAAAAAATGTTTTTTTTCAAGCTTAGAAGGTTATATATTGGAAAACACCGAAGATATAATTTTTTTTTATTTTTTCCCCGATCGTTCCTATGCGAGCTATAAGATATAGTTTTCCAATCCGGCTGGTTCCGACTTTTATACTACCTGCAATAGAAAAAAAACTTTTGGGAAATTTTCAGCCCGATACCTTAAAAACTGAGAGACTAGTTTGCGTAAAAACGGACAGACAGACGGCCAGACGGGCAGACGGACGGAAAGACGGACATGGCTAGATCGACAAGTTTATTGACGCTGATCAAGAATACTTTATACTTTATGGGGTCGGAAACGTTTCCTTCACTGCGTCGCAAACTTCTTATTAAATCATTATACCCTCTGCAAAGACGGAACTCCAAAACTCAGACTCGTAATAGATTATAAAAAACTTAATGAAAGTACTATAACTGATAGGTATGCAATGCAGGACCCTTCTTATCAAATCTTGGAAAAGCCAAATACTTTTCAACAATTGATCTGGATTCCATCAAATTTTTATGAACGTAAGCCTTAAATACGAATTCTTAAGAATGCCTTTCGGTTTGACAACGCTCCAAGAAAATTCCAACGAGTGATAAATGATATTTAAAGAGAACAAGTGGGTAAAAGATGTTATGTTTATATGGATGATATAATTATATTTTCAAAAACAATTGAACAGGATTACAAAGATTTAATTGTCATCATTATCATGAAAATTCCAATTAAAAAATCAAAGTTCTTTCAATTAGAAAAAAACTTTATTGGTTACGTTGTTTCTCACAATGTGATCAAAACCGATACCAAAAAAATATTCGAGAGCTTAAAAGCTTCATAGTCCTTATAGGATATTACAAAAAATTTGTATAAAATTATGGAAAAATAGCTAAACCTTTAACAAAATATTTAGAAGGCCGAAACAGCAAAGTATCTCAAAAGGATTAAAACCTTAATACAGTTTGATGAAAGGAAGGAAAACCAATTACACTTATTTCAAAAGCTCTAACTACAACTGAATCGTTATACGCAACAAATAAAAAGGAACTTTTAGCCGAAGTAAAATCCTTTGAAATTACTTATATGGGGCTAACAACATCGAGATTTATACCGATCACCAACTTCTTTCATTTTCCATTTCTCAAAAAAATCCCAATATTGAAATGAAAAGATAGCAATAATTTGTTGAATGCTGTTCACACAAAATTACTTAAAGGCCAGGAGCAACAAATGTTGTTGCGGATCGGATAACTCTGACAGACCCGAGATAAATCCGTGGTCAACTATTTCTGTCAACCAGGCTACCGAATCATTCCCACCCAGATCAATTTCACGCAGTCAGCATCAAACGGATGCTATAAACATCCAAGCCGATATTGTAAACATTGGAGTCCCAAGCGAGCCCTGAGTCCGCTAACGTAAACCAAAGATCCCCAAGTCCGCTAACGTAAACAAAAAGACCCCCAAAGCAGACCCTAAACTTCGGTAATGTAAGCACCAATTTTCGGCCAAGGTTGGACTTTAGTTGGCAAATTGCATCATCCTATTTTCCGACTCTCTTGAGTGATTCTCTTTATCAATTTTTAGAGATAAATATCTTAAGCCGGGGTTGCACTACTGGTCATTGAACTAGAGAGCAGCAGTCCGTTTTAGATCCGAATTGAGCAGAACAAATTTTAAAAAATAAAAGAGCAGTGAATTAAATAAATTCGACCTATCGATAAATTGTTATAGTAAATAAGTGAATAATAAAAAAACAAAAATTAATTTGATTAATTAATGAGGAAGTGAGTGAGAAACTTAATTTACACACTTTAAAAATACATAACTTTAATTATGAAAAATCGAAATCAAGCAAATCACGTTTGCTGTTTCTGTCCTGGAATAAAAAAGTTTTAGCTGCGCAACGATTTGTATAAGCATATCTTGTTGGTAAACTTCACCCTAAAGAAAATCCCACCTTCATCCAGACATTTGGACATATCCCCGAATGTTACAAGAAAAACCCAAATAAATAAGTATGCCTGTTATTTAATTTTTAGATATCAATCAAGTTTCTTTAATTCACTATTCCAACTATCGTCCAAAAGTTCAACAAATAGATTCTCAATTTTTTATTATTTAGTGGCAAAATATTTATACCTATTTTTTAATTATATTTCATTTAAGAATTAAATAACGAAATTTAATTTATATAGTCTGTTCAAATGTATCGAAGAAAATCTGTCTTACATTCCCTTCACTTTCTCTCTTTCAGAAATAGATAAAAATTTATTGCGACAACAGATAATAATATATTTTAAATGCTATCTTGCTGTTTGCAAGTTTTTAGGTAAGCGAGTTGGCACTTGTGTTTTTTTGACAGAAATCTGGAATATATACCTGATGTTAGGTGTGCACTGCGAATAAACCCATAGAATGCATGAATTGTCTTTTAAAGCTTTAAAACCAAAAGGAAAATACCTTTGTTGTAGCTACTGATGGCCCACATAAATCCACACCAGTTACTCCAAAAACTTGCCAGCCGTTGACTCTTGTTTCGAGAGATAAGGTATAATGAGCTTAAGCAAGCGAAAAATGGATCGGAAACATCGGGTGCTATTGTGCCATTTTGCCAATATTGGAACCGAATTATAGCTAATAGAGCGCATTTCGCTCATGGAAATCGACACTGAAGTAACGGAAGTACGCTGAACGACGATATCTTCTTTCCATTTTTAATGTACTCACTTTATATCATCCTAAAATTTCACCAACAGTACCAATCGAAACAACAACTTGAACTCCCTTGTGCCGTATTCGATTACACAACTTGTGGACAGAAGCAAATACCTGCTGCAACAGATGATCATAACCTTTGCGCGCAGTACCAGGGTTGAACCGCAACAAGCCATTAATCTTTAGAGACAAGATAATTTCATTGGGAAGAGCACCACGAGAGAGTACTACTGTGGGCAAAAAGTAAGGTGAATTTTCAATTTAAAATTCGAGGGCTTAAGATGGCGGACTAGTTTTTTTTTCTTAAGTTGGCAGGACTGTTGATGACATCTGGCGGTAATTTCTTGTCAATGTCAGTATCAGTACTATGTTTACGGGTGTGTTTACCAAACGATTAAGAGGGTCGATTTTTACAATGTCTGATTTAATTGAGCAGAGAAGTGCCATCAAATTTTGTTTGCGGAATGAAATTTCGGCTGCAGAAATGTTGAGGATGTTGCGAAAGGCCTTTAGTGATTCTACCACCTTTACCAAAGAGGGTCGGGAACGTTTTGATGACTTGGAGCTCTCCGGACGACCATCGACGTCAACAGATGACCAACACATCAATGAAGTTAAGGAATTAGTTCTCAAAAATCGTCGGTTGACTGTTAGAGACCTTACTGATATGATCGGAGTATCAGAAGGATCTGTGAAAACCATTTTGAAAGACCATTTAGGCCTACAAAAAGACAAATCTCGTTTGATACCGAAAACGCTAAATTTCATGCAAAAAAATCATCACGTTTATGTGTGTGAAACAATGCTTTCTTAGTATATCCAATCGGTAGTTCTTGCTAGCTCCTGAATCGTCGCTTCTCAACGTACACCTTAAGATTAGCTTATTCTAGCATAAGTCGCGCCAGCCACCCGGCTTTTACTAACACGAGTTTTGGTACCGTAACAGTCTTCAGAGGAGACACTCGAAAGCAGTTCAGTAAAAAGGTTGGCTAGATGAGCAAATCGATAAGCTATGGCCGGAAAAAATCTGCCTTTATTAGCCAGTTGCGGAGTAATCCAAAAGCGCACGTCAATAAATAAAGCTAATAGTGAACAATTTTTTTCGTTCTTGCAAGCAAGGCATAGACGTGGATGGCGATGAAGGTTTCGAACCCTGGGCAGTGGAATACGTGTGCAAAGCAACAGGCATCAGGCCACTAGAGGACTGCGAGTCAGAAAAAGTAGCAACCTGTGATGCCTCCTCCCATTTACAAGGTGAGTTCCAAATTAAACAGGACTTTTTTAATCCAGCGCACTCTAGTGGCGCCATCTAAATTTCAACTGGTGCGTAAAATTTCATGACATTTTATCTTTTGGAAGTGAGGTTATGGCGTTTTAAGTGTCAATATGTTTTTGTCACCGGTACGAAAATGAGCTTCGAACAAAGAGCCAACATTAAATTTTGTTTAAAATTGGTAAAGCTTTTACCGAAACGTTTCAATTAATGTTTAAAGTTTATGGCGATGATAACCTTTCCCGTATCAGAGTGCACAAGTGGTTTCAACTTTTTCACAGTGGTCGTGAGGACATATATGACGACTAACATGTAGGCCAACCAAAATCCGTGATCAATATGATCCCGAAACGAAACGTCAGAGTGCTGAATGGAAGGCGCCGGACGATCCAAAACCCAAAAAATCGCGCCTGGAGAAGTCAAAAGTGAAGACAATACTGATTTGTTATTATGATTCCAAGGGTATTGTCCACAAAGAATTTGTTCCACCAGGCCAACACGTTAATGCGGTATTCTACCATGGAGTTTTGAAGCGTTTGGTGTGCCATATTCGACGTGTTCGGCCTGAATATCGTGAGGATGGAAGTTAACGTTTGTTGCACGATATACGCCATCTCACCGATCGACGCTTGTGTCCGACCATTTGACCAAAAATCACATTTTAACCAACCATTCAACCACTCCCCGTATTCACCTGATATGGCACCGTGCCACTTCTACGTTTTCGGAAAAATGAATTTGCCGATGAAAGGAAAGCGTTATGCAGGGGCCATTCCAAAGGCTTGCGCCGGCGGCAATACCGGGCAACGAGCTAAAACACTCGTTCGACATGCTTTTGGACCGTGCAAAACGCTGTATTAAAGCAGAAGGAGACTATTTTGAATAAAATAAATTGAATTTGCCGAAAAAACTATTTGTTCTGTTTTTTTTTTAAGTCCTGTTTATGGACAGTTCGGAGAAATTTTCGTCAAAGACCATGTCACCACCCCTCGCCAAGGCGGCTTTCAGTGGTAGAGTTGAAGACACATCAATGTCCGCGAACATCGATGTTTTTTGCGAAAAACATAGATGTTTAATCGATGTTTTAAATAAAAGAAAAGGCGTTTTTTTGTGTTTCTGAACTTTATTTTAATTTGTAATGTTTAAAAATAAAAATCGAATTTTCATCAAAAAATGATCCGTTATATTATTCACTTTTTAAATAAAGACGATAAGAAAATCAAATGAAATTGTTAATAATATACAAAGTCCAATTCGGTAGTATATTTTACTATCCATACTTTTTAAATAAAAAATAAAAAAATTAAAATTTAATATTATTGTTTATTATATATATATGGTCCAAGGAAAATAATTCTTCTTAAGGATATTGTACTACCCCTACCTAACTATTTTTACATTACTATTCTTACCTTACTATCCTTACTTTACTTTTCCTAACTCCGCTTTTACATTTTGGTTTTGTTTAAAGAGAGAAGCTTGCCAACAACGGTCGATGAGTGCCGCGTGCCACTCTCACTTATAAGTAGTCCAGCCTTACTGAAAACTCTTTCACATTCACATGAAAAAGCGATAGCGAAAAAGTATTTTTAACGTATAAAGGAAAGTTAACTTTGGCAAATCGAATTTTGCAGTTATTAGAAATAATTAAGGCTTGTTGCTACCTTCAGTGATATTAAAAAAATTATTTCTAATTTCTCTTACCGTTTCTTTGAGAGCTTTATGTTAGAGTTATAAAAAAAAATAATAAATTAATAATGCCAATATCATAATATAATATGTTAAAAACATATATATATGTATAATTTGTTTCATATTATTTTCCCACCAATTTTCCGATAGTTTCTATGACAGCTAAATGATAAAGTCGTCCGATTTTAACAAAATTAAATTCAAAATTCAGAACTAGGAAATACCGAAAATACATTTTTTTAAAAATTGCATTCCGATTGTTTCTATGGGAGCTATAAGATTTAGTTGTCCGCTCCGGCTGGTTCCGACTTATATAGCTTTAAAATTGAGAGACTAGTTTGCGTGGGAACGCACGGACGGTCAGACGGACATGGCTAGATCGACTCGTATAGTGATGCTGATCAAGAATATATATAGTTTATGTGGTCGGAAACGTCTCCTTCCCTGCGTTGCAAAAATCTGACTGAAATCATTATACCCTCTGTAATTCTTTGGATCCCGAATATGCGCATTGAACTTATTTGAAAGTTCTAGCAGACCTGCCATTAAGCCGCCTTCCACGGCACTGAGGCCTAAATCTAGTTAACATGAGCATGAAATGTTAGGCGATGGTTACAAAATCGTCAAAAGACCGCAATGTAAAGTCATAACTTCCCTCGGAAATTGCCAAGGATCGACCTCCCCCTAACGGTGATTCTCGAAGGCAGGATCGTTACCCCTGGCAGTTTTTTCACCTTGCTTATATGTGGATTGCCGCCCCCAATCGTTGCTGAGATTGAGTGCAACTCAGACCATTCGGAGTACATTCCAGTGAAGGTAGGGAGTAGAAGCGGCGGAAACGCTTGAAAATTCCGATCCTTTCCAAATCCTGGAGGAAAGCGTTGGCCTTGCATTCCAAAATACCAATCCGAGGTGCAATATGTGCACCTGTATCTGCGCTGCTGGGACCCATCGCCACTAGAATTATGACCGATTTCATAAAACCCGCTTCAGCCATTGAGATTTTACATTGACGATGTTAATAATTAAACGGTTTAAGAATCTTTATTTCATGCGCAAGAACTTGGGGTTACAACGAATAGAATATATATATATTTATTTATATTTATTTTATGAATTTTTTTGAACCGATACTAATGTCAGATGAATTATCAATCCAAAAAAGATCAATTATTTAGAAAAAAAATTTTAAAAATTAAAATTGTAAGCTACGTTTTCACAAATTTTCATTAAAAAAAATGAGCCGTTGGCATCCAATCTTGTAGGCGTCGCCAAGAAAAGAAGTTTTGCGGTGTACAGCATAACACTTTATTGGATCAGAAAAAAAAAAAACCAAAAATGTTTTCCAATGTATCTATGTCGATTTTTTTTTAATTTTTAAGCCTAAAAACGATATATTTGTTATTATAGAATTAAAAATAGGCTTAAAAAAGATCACCGTCAGTACCTGCGGATGTTGGTACAGAAGTAGTGTCCAAAATTTCAGAATGATCGGTACCCTAGATTTTGACTCTTCTGCGATTCTCTAAGCTCACTTCCTAGAAGAATAATTTTAAGTTTTGGACGCTAGAAGACCGGCCTGGACCGCCCCTCGTTTAAATGTTCATACCTTTTTCAATTCATTGACATGAAATTTAAACCAAACATTCTTAAAACGATGTACAGTAATAAAAATCGAAAAGACCGACACGTCCAAAGGGCTGGCGAAAAACCAGGCAAGGCAGCTTAAGTAACACCATATGTGTGGATGAATGTCTTAAGTATGCGCCTTTATGTGGGTAATGACTGAAAGCAAAGTGCAGTTAAGATATGTATGTGTTTGTAGAAGTGATTTTAAGCATTTATTTACATAGGCAAATTTACCATCGGTGTAAAATTAGGATCGCTGAACAGGCTCTTCCGCCACAAAAGAACAAGACCCGTTGTGCGCTCTAGCGATGAAAGACGACGAGGCAAATCCTAAACCAAGAATCAAAAATCGTAACTTTCTTCGACGACAAGATGTAGGCTAGAACTCACCGCTGTATAGAGCAGACATTGGCGAACTTTTCGCAATCCGCAAATCTGAAGTTAAGATAATGGCTAAGAACCAGTGAGTAAAGACAATTTACCGCTAATTATTTATCTTTCTTAGATAATATTTGTTATTTGCTTAATAGGATTGTATCGATTATTGACATTTAAAGGGCGTGAAGAAGATAGAGATATTCAATCAGCAAGGCGCCATTAAACGGGGGTTGTATCTGGTTATAAAGGCTTCAGACAAGCTCCCTGTAAGCAAAAAAAGTATCTTCTGACACACTTCTGGACGATAGATAGACGATAGAAAACACAAAGTTTTTGGGAGAAAGAATTGCGATAGTTGCCGTTACCCCTTTATTTTTCCTCGGCTTTTTCTTAAATTGTATACCATATAAAAATGTCCAATTCAAAAAAAAGGGCGAATCGTAAATTTGTACAACTATCTGGCGTGATTCCAGTGAAATAGAGCTTTTAAAGATTTTGCAAATAATTATAAAAGGTAATGCCTTCAAAAAGATTTTAATTTTAACTGAGAACAAAATTGTTTGTTTAGGTTTCTTTTAGAAATGGCTTATATCCTATGTCAACGGAACTAAACATAAGTACAATTATTAAGCAGAATTTCTGACAAATTTTTTATTCAAGATTTCCAATTAAACAAGGCTCTTCTGGTATCTTCTACAAGTGTCTGTTAAGTCACTCAAAAGTGACTTTGGCTATACCGCATTCAGATCGTAGAACTGACTCCCGTCGGGAAGAAATGTGCAACTTCGGCGGGCATTATCGGAGTCACTTCGGCGACACATCCAGAAATCACTTCGGCGATATCGCATTCGACACTTTAAGAAGACATTTCTAGAAGTATCGCCGAAGTGGCACATGCGAGAAAAAGTTTTTTCAGCCTTTCTATAACAACAACAGCATCCAGACATGCTTGTAGTTGTGTAACGCAAAGAAAACGCACCAAAAATACATTTGTATAGTTTATAAATTTTATTTTTTTATATCGATTTGCACAGTTTTTACGTTTTATTCAATTTAAACTTCTGTTAAAGTTGCTTTTTAAATTCCCAAATTGAACAAAACAAAGTTTTTCTTAAACATATAAGATTTCCAGGATTGCCTAGTAATCAAGTTTGTTCTGCTGAATGCTCACAATTCCAAATGACGTAAAAAAAATGTCTCAATCCAATTAAAATGCCTTTTTTGAATTGGTAAAGGCGTACGATTTGAAAATAACATTTTAAACATATATATTTTTACTAAAATGTCGTTAACAAAAACGATATGCTTTGGAACCACAACTGCACCTTTGCGCACAGAAATGTTTTACACCTAAAAATCGAAAATTTCTGTAACATTTAACTAACTTCACTGTATTAATTCTAATCGATATTTATGTCATGAAAATAGCAATGTATCATGTATCACAAAAAAGGACGCACACGAACTATGCCAGTTTTTGTGGCATTTGCAACCCAGACGTGCAGAAATAGTACGACAAGCGCTTTGGCTTCCGCGTGCACATTGGTCCTATGCAGATGATTGAAAAACTTCTAAGTAAATTCATTTATTTTGCATCACATATCTTGCATCAATTGGAATTGGTGCTCTAGTAAGTAGACACTACTCGACACCTGATTCGTCGCGAGCTGGAAGATTTTCTTAGAGAAGGAAGCGTTTTGAATTGCAGCAACGATGTGAAGGCCCGTTTCAATTCTGTGGCGGCGATTGCGTCTTCAACTGAGAATTTCCTGGACGTTAACTGCTACCCTTTCAAAGTGTTGGTCATTTGATATTTTTAATTTTTTGTTTGCCGATCAAATGGTGCCGCATCCGAACGATCTTGTCCTGCGCTTCTCTGAGTAGAGATCGTCAAAATCACAATCTGGAGGTGATTGTGGCCAGCATTCCGTATCCGATGTCAGGAACTCAGGACCTGAGAATCAAATTGTGTGATACCATCATAATGGAGGCATTTAAATTTTATTAATTTTCTCGAAACCCATTTCGATTTGATGCCAGTG
Source organism: Drosophila biarmipes (assembly GCF_025231255.1). Taxonomy (NCBI): domain Eukaryota; kingdom Metazoa; phylum Arthropoda; class Insecta; order Diptera; family Drosophilidae; genus Drosophila; species Drosophila biarmipes. Next base: position 2,961,409 of record NW_026114526.1, on the reverse strand, counting down.
CGCGTTGAGGTTAGATGTAGTCAGAGTTATTGAGCAAAGATTTTGCAGCGAACGTTGGCATACGTGAGCAGGCGAAGTAGATCGTAAAGACCAGTTAGCGTTGAAATTACTCGATGCTTTGTAATTCTCCGCCAGATGGCAATGCGTGTCGAAAATAAAGTACATTCTATTCTGGCTTCCAAGATAAGACAAGCCGAGAAACTAAGTCACACTATCTTCATTTGGGTGACTTGCGTTCTATTTTTCAAATGACCTTCTGCTGTAGCTCTTCGATGAAGACTGCCCAGTCAGAAGGATATACATGTCTTCGAGAAGGACCGACGCACCAACAAGATGTTTCTTGTTTCTATTGGGCGATAAGTTGAAAACTCATTATTGTTAGAAGGGTGTTCAATCCATTCCATGAATTATAGATTATTAAGCTGTCTGGACATAGAACTGCATGGTGGTTGATAAAGTAGCTTCGCTGGGAAATATCAACATGAGCTCTAGTCTGCAAGTGGTCAATTAACTAAGAGTACATATATTTCAAAAAAAGATCGCGCTCCAGGCACTTCTCCAGTTGCAAAAATCGATATCTGGCCAACTCCATTGAAATGACAAGAGTTTTTGTAGGGTGCTTAAGTGGTTGGCATACCTGAAGGCGTCCGGAACTGAGGACTTCTCTTCCTTAGTAAGAGCCAGCTGATCTGTGTTCAGTTCTTCGATTTTCCAAAAACCATACAAATTGACGTTAAGATCGCGAATTTTAACCGAGAAATATTTTTCATTCTGCCAAGAGCTCGAAGAATTCCTGGGTACTAATAAAAACGTCGGTTGGTCTTTGGTCGGTTTGTTTCAATCCGATGGTTCCAACAATGCTCTCCGATTGAATCTGAGTGATGGCTTTGTTTATGGCAATGACCAATTCTTGACTTTATTGTTGTGGTGACTAGAACTTCATTTTAGCACGAATGGCTGCCTTGGTCGTGATAAAAACAAATCTCTTCTTCAAGTGTCTTCGGCGACACTTCCCGGAGTGACATCGGCGATACTTTTAAAAGTGTCGCCGAAGTGACTCCGAGAAGTGCCTCCGAAGTGGCACATTTCTTCCCGACCGGAGTGACTTCGGCGATCCGTATGCCATATCGCCGAAGTGACTTCTGGAAGTGACATAACAGATGCTGGTAGAAAATACCAGAAGGGATTTTCCCCAGTCTAGAAATCTTGAATAAAAAACTTGTTTTTACATGTTCGGCAATATTTTGCATTTATTTTTTCTATAAGGTCTTTGAGAGCTGGTAGAAATGGAAATGCTGCTTAATAATTTTATTTATGCCAGCTCCATTCACATCAGAAATTTAAAAATAAATATTTCTAGAATAAACAGAAACAAAATGTTTCTTATATTTAAAATAAAAATAAATTTGAAGGAATTACCTTTTGTAATTAGGTGGCGGATCTTTGAATGTTTATTTCACGGCAATCGCGCCAGGTAATGTGAAAATATCATAAATTACAGCTTCACGTAAATTCGCACTCTATGCCGAAAGAAAAACATTCAAAAAAACTAAGCAACACACCATTTTTTTTACAAAACTGGACTGACCACAAGGAAATTGGGAAATAAACTGACGCATTGAGGCATTTCAGACATAAAGGGTAGCGGCAATTATCATGTCCTCCTTTTTCTCAGCAACTTTGTTTTTGTATCACCTATCTATCGTCCAGAAGTGTCTCAAAAGATACTTCTCGCGGTCGCGACCTTTTTTGTTTTTTTTTTTTAATGTTTTCTATCGTCTATATATCGTCCCGTTTGATTTTGTAAAATGTGTGCTATCGCCTTTTTATTGTCCAGAAGTGTGTCAGAAGTTACTTTCTTCGCGATCGAAATGTGTGCTATCGCCTTTCTATCGCTCAGAAGTGACTTCTACGCGATATATGTATATTTTGGTTTTGTAAATTGTGTACTATCGTCTTTCTTTCTTCCAGAACTGACTTAGAAGTGACTTCTGAACGATTGGCGATAGAATTATTACACTTTTGCTTGAAGGGTTTATGTTCGTTAAAAATATCGTTGTTTTAGTACTTGGGATTTCTACCTTCCAGTAAAATGAGAGGTAAAAGAAAAGATGAAAGACAAATGGGAGAACCAAGTGATTAGGCAAGTTATTCCCCCATATATGGCATCACTACATAGCCGACGTGTATAACTAATGTGGAAGCCGTATGTATATGTATGTATAGCCACAATTTGTTGTCTAGCAGGGTTAACTGTAAGAGTCAATATTCTGGACGGTTTGTGGCATGACACATTCGCTTAACAAAAAAAGCGGAGTTCAATTTGTGTAAGGTTCCAAAAAACTCATACGAAAACCCTACGGTAAGCAAGTAGCTGACGTGTTTACAACGTTAAGATTACTTTGTATGCAAACAATATTTTTATCATATTCATAGAGGTTCCTAATACAATTTCATCACCAGAATTCAAATACATACTGATTTATTATTAATTAATTTGTGGTTGTTTGTATAACAATATCCAATACCCTATACCCATTTTACAGTGCTCACTTACCAATGCCTGTGCACTATGGGACTTTGCCCTGCATTATTGCTATACATTTGTTTTTTACAAGTATTCAAAAAAATATTCACGAAATGTTGATGCTATCGTATGAAAATCAGATCAAAATGGTTTGGTTCCTGACAGAAATGTTACCTTAACGGGCCACTGTTAAAATAACAGCGGTTAAACTAAGCTGTTGCAAACTAACAGCACGTTGAGCCTAATTATGCCCGTTACTCGTAGAGTAAAAGGGCATACTAGATTCCTCGGAAAGTATGTAAAAGTTAGGAGGAAGCGTTTCCGACCCAATAAAGAAAATTCTTGATCAGGATCACTAGCCCAGTCGATTTAACTATGCCTGTCTGCCTGTCTGTCCGACCGTCCGTTCGTCCGTTCTTCCGTCCGTCCGTCCGTCCATCTGCCCGCATCAACGTTGAGATCTCGGAAACTATAAGATACTAGTGATGCAGATTCCTGGGCTTCCTGCGTAGGGCAATTTTGTTTCAGCGGGGTGACCCGCACTTTAACGCGCACAATCCTCGAAAATCTGTAGCGCCTACAATTTTTATGATAGAAACAAAATTTTAACTGAAATGTGCTTGTCTTATGCCGCCCACATAACATCTACTGAAATAGCCGATAGGAGGCGCACTGAAATATCGCTCTTTTGTTTATATATCTCCGTTTTTTTGGTCCCATAAGCTGGGTAACGAGTCTCTGATACTCACGCACTCGACTATAGCGTTCTTCCGTGTTCTTTTTGTAAAAACCTTAATTAATATCTCTTGCGGGTTTTTACCATAAGTTAATATGTTCCTTGGGTATACTAGATTCATTGGAAAGTATGTAACAGGAAAAAGGAAGAGGTTCCAACGCCATAGAGTATATATATTCATGATCAGGATCAATGTCCGGGTTAATCTAGCCATGTGCGTCTATCCGCACGAACGCTGACATCTCAAACTATAAAAGACCGAAGATTCATACTTGGAATGTAGGTTTTCAATGTTTTTTGGCGTTTACGATGTTTCATCGATGATTAAAATAAAAAAAAGCGTTTTTTTTTTTAGTTTTGTACTTTATTTTAATTTGTAATGTTTAAAAACAAAAATCTTATTTTTATTAAAAAATAATGCGTTATTTTATTCACTTTTTCAATAAAAACGTTAAGAAAACCAAATAAAATTATTAATTATATGTCAAATTGGGTGGTATATTGTACTACCTTATTTTGTCAATAAAAAATTAAATGTAATTTTACTGTTCAATATATACATACAAGGTCCAAAGAAAATTATTCTTCTTAAAGTTATTGTACTATAACTCTCTTACTATCGTTACACTAATATCCTTACCTTATTATCCTTACCTTGTTTTATATATTTTTGATTATTATATGTTGGTCTTGAGAGAAGCTTGCGTAGCTGCGGGAGCACAGAAGTATTTATATAAAAGAACCTTAACTTCGGCAAGCTGAATTTTCTATACCCTTGCAGTTATTAGAAAAGTTACAGGTGTGCAAAATTTAGCACCCTAACTAGTTTTTCCAAAAGTTAATGTTTTTATACCCTTGGAAAGGGTTTAATAGTTTCTGTCAGAAATTTGCAACGCAGTGAAGGAGACGTTACCAACCCCATGAAGTGTAAATATTTTTGATCAGCATCACTAGACGAGTCGATTAGTTTTAAAACTAGCGGGATGAAACTTTTCCAAAAGTCTTCCTTCTATTGCAGGTATTATATAAGTCCGGATTGGACAACTATATCTAATAGCTTTCTTAGGAACTATCAGGGAAAAATTTTAAAAAAATTGTATCTTTGGTTTTTTAACGTATAACCTCCTATGCTTGGAAATAACATTTTTTAATTTGCTCTGAATTTCGAATTAAATATTATCAAAATCGGTAGACTATATCATATATCTGCCATAGGAACAATCGGAAAATTGGTGGGAAAATAATATTAAACAAATTATAAATTTAGAGCTTTTTAACATATTGGGAATATAATTTTTTACATTTTTAAGAAAATTGAATTCAGTTTTATAAAAATCGGACTCTTTTATATAAAGCTGTCATAGAAACGGTCAGAGAAAAAATGAAATAATTATTTTTTTTAATATTAATGAAGTCAGCAACAATCCTTAAAAATTTCAAATGGTGTTACAGGAGTTGACCATTTCTTATAACTGCAAGGGTATACAAACTTGGTCTTGCCGAAGTAAACTTCATCGTTTAACATCATCTAAATCGTAATATACTTTACGGGGCCGAAAACGACTTCTTCACTGCTTTGCAAGCTTCCGAATGTAATCATTATACCCTCTGTAAGGGTATAAAAATAGGAATTTTGTATTCGTGTATTTTATATCAGTCCATGCTTAAGTACCATAACAGTCCCACTAACACCACCAACAAAAATAAATAAAATAACAATATTCTTTTAATAATTATTAGTGAAATTAAATGAAGTATATACTTAAAATTCGTCAATGGAAAAACATCAATGTTGTCCCGGTTAACATCGATGTCTCCGATGTTTCGAAAAATTTGGAGCCGGAAAAATTTAAGCTTTCCAACAGTTGTAAGACGTAAGGAAAACTTAAGGTAAATAAAAGTAAACCCAGCATTGACCAGTTAGTTATTATGCTTGCAGTTCATAGATCGATACACGTGTTGTTCGGCATATTCTCCTGACCAGTTGTGAGTAGCCTAACCCCGGGCTGAAGGTTAGCCATCCCCACGTACAACACCCCGGACTCTTGGTCTAACTGTTGAATCTGCTCAGTTAAGGATTCACCACCCAATCTCAGCAGTCGATCTAAATACTGTTGCATCGCTTTTGTAGTATTTAAAATTGATTAAAATTTTGTAGACAATAAGCTTATTACACGGGTACAGTAGGTATATTTGGCCTTAGATTGACTGTTAACTAATATCATTTTGTACTTCACTCAGCATACATAATACAACATACACACATCCTCGTTTCCACACATCGTCCACAGGCCTGTCGACTGCGCTGGAAGTACGGCATAGCCATCCGTACATCACGGTCATGACGTAACATCAATCTGATCCAAGTAACATAATTATAGAATAAATATAGATTCAAGTTTCGACACCCGTACTCTTTTTGTTAAATATTACCTTTTTTTTAATAAAACTTAATTGCTAACGTAAATTCTTAAATGAAGAACAATATATGACTTTATTTTTGTTAGTTTGCATTATATGGTTAGTTTGCCATGGCCAAGTTGACGTTAAGAGAATCACAAGCAACCGCCATGGGCAAGTTATCTTTAAGTGAAATTTTTTATCGTTTTTTTGAGAATAAAATGAAGTATATTTTTGCGAATTGGATCTGAACTCACTGTGCGTCATTAATATGGGCATTGGCCACATACGTAAAGCGAGCCTATGCAAGGCTTGGCGGGTTTTGAAGCTGAATTAAATGACATCTGCAATTCCTCACACTTAGTATAAACTGTCTTCTATTTAAGTTTATGTGATGGTGCGGTTCTCTAGGTAGCAAAATCTCACTCCCATTTTGCCACGGCACAGCCGACCCTGTGGGCAGAGTACGCTACCAGATAGCCCCATTGCCGTGTTCGTTATATATTCTTTGGCGGCCAACGTGGGGCGATCTGAAATCAGGAAAATGCGGTATCTTGAGAAGATAGCAGAGTTAATTTTTCGTGTCGCTACCCAAAGCAATATTCTAAAGTAAAATCCAATTTTTTGTATAGATTCCTAATTTGAGCCTTAAGGTGATCCGGCGGAATGCAGTCATCGCGCATTCTTGGATGTGAACCTAGATTATCCTCAATCCTAATTCCCCTATCAACAGTAAATGAATTGCTTCGAAATGTGAGATTTGAGGAAAGCTCAATTCGCACCAAAACAATATTCTTTTATTAATCAGATTTGATACACCTAAGAAAAGTCATAGAGATTAACCTGGTTGGAAATTTCTAGCATGTACTTATCATTGTATTCTTAGAGATCAAACATTAAGTCATTACTACTTTGAGATTTGTTCAGCTGAATAGTTTTTGGAGAGACTTTCAGCAGTAGTGCGCCTAATTTCCTAATAATAAAAGTCTTTTGCTGAACAGAAACCCTATTTTTATATTAACATTCATTTGATGCACGGTAACTAAAGGATAGTCCCAATTTTAAATCAGAGTTTTTTATATTTACAATATTTGAGAAATTATTATAATACTACAATATGTCTGTTCATCCTAATCGAGACGAGGTTTCAGTCACCGATAGTGGGGATGAACCTTCGCTTAGCATTATTTGCAATGATACTATGGTAATAGATACTGAACTTGCAGAAACCCCATGTAGACATAAATTTCACAGAATATGCGTTGTACTTTGGCTAGAAACTAATGAAACTGGTCTGCTTTGCCGAAGTGTTTGTACTCTGGTACAACTGATACTCAATCGAATAGGTGTACTAATGATAGTAATAGGGAACTTCGAGGTGCTTTTGCCAACCAAGCTACTGGTGCCGTCAACTGAACTAGACCAAACACAAGAGCGAATTCCGATCAGAATTCAACGAATCAGAGAGCACACTCTAGCTTGAGAAGCCAAAACATAACAAATAGATCAACTGAACGTCCGAGCATTTCCGAAACTCGAGTACAGCAGTTAATCACAGACTCCTTAGGAACATTTCGCGTTAGTATGGTTCCAGCAGTAGCGGATGAGATCAGTAACACGATGCGAAACCTTCTGTTAGCTAACATTTCACAAAATCCGCAAAATGATATCCCAGTAGAGATTCATGGTAACTTAAATCGATCCAGTGGAAGCAGAGTTGATAGTAATCAAGCTTCTAGTATACGATTGCCTTCAGGTGATCCTTTGACACAAGCCGTATATCGTCCTGACAAAGTTTCGATCGTCATTTATAATTGCCATGTGAAATTTACCAACATGGTATAGAGAAAAGACTCTCTTCGATATAGGAAGCAGAACAGCGAAAAAAAATTTTTATGTCTTTCTAGATGCTATCCTAACGATTGCAGATGCTTTTCGTAAACCTATATCCGACAGTAAACTAGTTACCAATGTTGAAAATAACCTTAAGCCTGAATTACGACTAGAATTATTACATGTTTTGATCCCAAACATTGCCTCTTTAAGAGCAGAGTGACACAAGCACGAACGATTTCTTATTAGCATGGCTGGTAGATCGGCAGCCGAGCCTCCTCCAAACCAGTGATTTGTAAATGAGCTAGTGCAGGTTAAAGAGTCTAGAGAAGAAGAGAATTAAATGCGAAATTAAGAGAATGAAGAGAAATAAATGCGATGCGCAATGCGTTAAAATGTTGAAATTGTGAGGAAACCGTAAACAAATATCGTGAATTATACATAGCTTTGGAATTATCGTCTGAAAAAAGTGGTTTAGGAAAAAGAACACTAATTGCTTCAGTTATGCCAATAAGTAGACCGCATGATTAGTCTGGGTGTACTAGAAGAAGCGCCGACGTTCTCATGGTCCTCTCCGGCTTAGATTCTTGAAAGCTTAATTCTGTCACAGTAAATGATGTTTATCCTAATCCTCCCATTGAAGGTTTACTAAGTCGCTTACCTCCAGTACATTGCATACCGAAAATTAATTAAAGCCGAAAACCGTAATAACTATACCCAACCGTCCTTTATATCAATTTACACGAAGGCCTTTCGGACTAATTCCGCAAACACTTTGTAGACTATAAAGACATACCTTATAGAATGAAATCAAACGTGATGGTATATTTAGATGACCTATCGAAGAGCATCTTTCTCATCCCGAAGTCGCTACGCAACCTAGAAAGGCAGGTCTTACTATTAATAACGCCAAAAGTCAGTTTATTTTACTGAAAATCGACTACTTAGGGTACATTGTTGGAGAAGGAACTTTGCAAGTGAGTCCCAATAAAGTAACCACCGTGTCCAACTTTCCTGTTTCCAACGTCACCTTAAGAGATTCCTCGGGATGATCAGTTGGTATTAACGGTTTATTAAACAATATTCTGAACAAACCTTTGACCTTACCGAGTTGTTGCGAGGAAAATAATTTCACTGGAATGACAACGCCCAAGTTTCTTTTAAACGATTGAAAAAGGCTCTAACCACTGCTCTACTATTAAAACATCCCAATTACGAAAAACTGTTTATAGTGCAGTGTGATGCCTCGATCAATGGTATGGGAGCGCTGCTAGCTCAATGTGATGAAAACGGAATAGAAAGCGTTATTGCATTTAAGCTTAGCAGTAGTTTTAGCTTTTAAAAGATTCCGAATGTGTATTGAGGGTCATCAATTTAGTGTTGAGACTAATCATGCCAGCCTCCGATGGCTCATGACGCAGAAAGACCTTGCCATTTTAAGATCTTTTGAATCGGATGAAAACCTTGCCACAATTGATATTGATGTTCTCCCAGAAATTGATGGGGAATCCGGATTCATTCAATCCTTCAGCTATTCACAACTTAAAGAAAAGTGAACGCAGTTACTACCGGAGTTTCAAGTCATAGCTGGTTTTCTTTATCACAGGGTTGGTTTTTCTAACAGTTCGTCCGAGCCTCCGGAAGACTCCTGGACGCTTGTGGTTCCTGTCGAGCTTAGAGAAGGCGTAATCAAGGCAGCTCATGATCAACCGTATTCTTCTCACTGAGGTATAGCCAAATGTTTGGAAAACATTAGAAGGAAGTTTTACTGGCCGCGTATTGTTGTGGACGTTCGCAATTACATCAAAAACTGTGAGATTTGTAGGACATCAAAATACCCCACTCAAAAACTTAAACCACCAATAGGAAAACAAATTGTTAGCGAACGAGTATTTTAAAGACTATATTGAGTTTATTGGTCCTTTCCCAAGGACGAAAAGAGTAAATATAGAAATATTTATAGTACTCGATCATTTATCGAAATTCACGATTCTCAAACCGGTAAAGTAGTTTACTCCCAAGTCGTCGTGTCATACATGAGTTAATAGGTCTATCAATACTGTATTGAGAGCCTATATTCGATCCGATCAGAGAGAATGGGATATATATCTTAGTAGTATAAACTGTTCCTCATATAGTCAAAAGCTGAATCTTCAGTTTTTGTTGTCTTCGGGCAGCATATGATTTGTCACGGAAAAGATTATAAATTACTCAAAAAGCTTAATTTGCCTAATGAAAGTTCCTTTCAACTAAACCGAAAAGACCAATTCTCTAAAAGCATTTAGAGAAAAGGGTGTAGAATTATTTGGGAAAGATTCTTGTATTTTTTGTATATATAAAATAGCGCTACTGGTTCCGCAACCAAACGATAATTTAGTACTTTCTAACACTGCTTGTCAGAGGGCTTGCGCCCACCATTTGCGTTTTTTCGTTCTCTTATTTCTGATTTTTCGGCCGAAGCATACGCGTTTTAATTCTAATCGAATTTTGCAAAGTGAGTGCCAAGTCCATGTGTATGTATATATATGTATGCACCACAAGACAACAAGACCAATAAGTGAACCACCACAAAGATATTTCCAAACGCCCAAAGTGGTTGGCTGGAATTTCGTTGGAACCGATCCCAACCTACAACCGATAGTTGAAAAACTAATTAGGTGAGCATAAGGAATTTTCTATCCCTCAATAAACGTATACTAATTGATAAACGAAATTAGGAGTGCGCAGCGCCATTTGGTGAAATCGCCTGGTGCTCGTTTTGGCCCACTCTGGTTGCCTACTCGAGCCGAGCCACATACAGTTTTCCAGTGCATCAGAATATTCACAGCCTAGACGCTTATACCGCCGAAAGTGAAAATAATCTGATGCTGCTTTTGAAATCAGAAAATCCTACTTTCTCGGAACTCAAAATGACGCACTTACCGTTGTACTGCCGAACTTTAATCCTGATCGTGCAAGCGCAGATGCAGTATCATGGAGTGCAACGGTATATTACATTCTTTCCGAAAAAAGTCAAGAAGGCAACGCTTTCAGTCGGACCTTGCAAGGAAGCGTGTTTCATTGGCTTGCACAAACGGTCTTCAGATAACTGTTTTGCAGAATTTCGCCGCAACGGAGACCTTAGCTGCAACTGTGTTAAATTTACTGAATGGCAGCCCAACAGAGGGAGAATCTATGTCGCTATATAAAAGCAGAGTTGTAACATCCCTGATGTCCAGGTGGAAGTTCCTGATGGTAGAGCAAGAGAAGAGATCGCTCTACTCTTATCTGCTTTAAGTGTGGAAAGGAAGAGCATGTGGCTACTGTGTGCCCGGATCGTCAGGAACGCTCAATGCCGGTCAAGAGGGATTATGTTAAAGATGTCAATCCCCCCTTGGAACTTTTAAACAATCTGGTGAGTCGTTCCAATTTTGTTTTGCTTCAGGAGCCGAGTGCTCCTCAAAGAAGCCGTCTCCCTAAAGCTGTTTGGACCTAGAATAGATAACGTAGTAGCTTTAAGGGGTATTGGTAGTAATATTATTATTATTATTATTATTATTGTTATTATTATTATTATTATTATTATTATTATTATTATTGTTATTATTATTATTATTATTATTATTATTATTATTATTATTATTATTATTATTATTATTATTATTATTATTATTATTATTATTATTATTATTATTATTATTATTATTATTATTATTATTATTATTATTATTATTATTATTATTATTATTATTATTATTATTATTATTATTATTATTATTATTATTATTATTATTATTATTATTATTATTATTATTATTATTATTATTATTATTATTATTATTATTATTATTATTATTATTATTATTATTATTATTATTATTATTATTATTATTATTATTATTATTATTATTATTATTATTATTATTATTATTATTATTATTATTATTATTATTATTATTATTATTATTATTATTATTATTATTATTATTATTATTATTATTATTATTATTATTATTATTATTATTATTATTATTATTATTATTATTATCCACAAAGTCGCGTAACTACGGGGCAGCTAGAGATTTGACTAATTGATCCAAACAAGGCAGTCCAAAGAGTACCTTACAGATTAAGAGTGGAAGAAAAAGAACAAGTGCGAATGTCTATTAAAAAGCTGTTGGATGCGAACATAATAAGACCAAGTTCCTCCCCCTTTGCAAGCCCTATGCTTCTTGTTAAGAAGAAGAATGGAACTGACCGTCTCTGCGTTGATTATAGGGAAATGAATTCGAACACTATTTCCGATAAGTATCCGTTGCCACTTATTTCGGACCAGATAGGTAGACTAAGTGGTGCTAAGTTTTTCACCCGCATAGATATGGCAAGCGGATTTTACCAAATCCCAATTCATCCGAATCGAACGAATAGCGTTCGTTACTCCAGACGGACAATATGACTTTGTTACCATGCCATTTGGCTTAAAAAATGCCCCTTCCGTATATCAATGAGCTATTAATTGTACTTTAGGTGATCTTGTTCATTCGTTTGTTGTAGTTTACATGGACGACATCATGGTAGTAGCAGGTACAAAAGACGAAGAAAAGAAAGACTTTATGTAGTTTTACAAACCCTAACTAAAGCCCGATTTTCCTTTAATACCACCAAATGCTCATTTCTTAAATCGTGTGTCGAATATTTGGGGTTTGAAGTTAAGGCAGCTGAAATAAGACCCAATCCAGGGAAAATAAAAACATTGACTGATCTGCTGCCCCCATAGTCTGTAACCCAGCTGAGACAGTTAATTGGTCTTGTTTCTTATTTTAGACAATTTGTCCCTCGGTTCTCACAATTTTTGAAACCTCTGTTTGCATTAACTTCCAAAAGAATATCGTTTGAGTGGTACCCGGAGCATGAGCAAGTGCGACAAAGAGTAATTTTTATCTTGTCCAATGAACCCCTACTCACTATATTCGACCCACTTTTTCCGATTGAGCTTCACACAGACGCGACGGCTGATGGTTATGGGGCCATTTTATTGCATAGGATCGAGAACAAGCCTCGAGGGATCGAGTATTTCAGCAAAAGAACTTCCCCCACCTAATCACGCTATCACTCATACTAGTTGGAAACGCTCGCAGTATATGTCTTCATGAAGTATTTCCGTCATTACTTGCATGGTTGTCAATTTACGGTGTTTACGGATTGTAATTCGCTCAAAGCTTACAAAACTAAAGCCGAGTTAATGAGACTGGCAGAGCAGCAAAGAGATGACGAAACATCATCCATCGTCTCCAAATTGCGCAATGGAGAACTTCCTGAGGATAAAGCAAAAACCTTTGTGTTACATAGTGGTACTGTATATAGGAAAAATTTAAAGACATGGGAAAACTCACTGTCTTCCTACTACCTTGCAAAAATGTACGAGTGTTATTGGTTTGACAAAATTTCAAAGTATGTCCGTAAATTCGTTGACAATTGCATTACCTGTAGGTTATCTAAGCCTCCGACTGGCAAGGTACAAGCTGAATTGATATCCCATTCCGAAAGTGAGCGTCCCGTTTCAGTTTACAGTTCATATTGATATCACAGGGAAGCTTAGTTGTAAAAATCACCAAAAGGAATATATAATCGTACAAGTAGGTGCGTTTTCTAAGTTCGTCCATTTGTTTCACACCACTAGACTTAACTCTGAAAGCTGCATCAAGTCAATGAGGTCTTTAATATCGATTTTTGGGGTTCCTTCACGTTTGATAGCTGATCAGGGACGTAGCTTTGTTAGTACTGTGTTTCGTGACTTTTGCTCTGCACAAAAAATAGATTTACATTTGATCGCAACTGGCGCCAGCCGGGCCAATGGCCAGGTCGAACAAGTGATGAGTACTCTTAAATCTATGCTAACTGCCGTCGAAACAGGCAAAGGATCTGGCAAGACGCTTTGTACGAAATTCAACTGGCTCTTAATTGCACTCCCAATAGGTCCAATAGAGTTACTAATTGGAAAAGAAGCTAAACCATTTTGTCTTGTACCCTTTGCTTAAAACGAGAGTGTTACTGATGTAAGTCTAATCAGAAATATAGCTAAGCACAATAAGGAACAAAATTCAAAATATGACACATTAAGATTCGATCGGAATAAAGCCACCATTGTTAAACATAAAGTAGGGGATCATGTCTTACTCAAGAATGAAGAGCGACATCAGAAAAAACTAGACTCCAAGTTTAAAGGCCCATTTTTAGTTGTTGAGCTATAACCAGGTGATTGATATAAATTAAAAGCGTTAAAGGGCAATCAAACTTACAAATATTCCCATGAATTTTTACGAAGAATGCCTGAGGAGGGGATTACCACAGAGTATGACGAGGCGGTCATGAATGAAGATGATGTTGATCGAGCCGGTGATGGCTGCGATGATTTATGAAAAAAGAAAATGTAAATGACAACTGTGTGCTATGTGATGGCCGGTTGGTCAAGACAAGACTTACATTTTTAAGTAAAATGAAAGTGTTAAAATGAAATGTTAGAGATAGTGGTAATAGTGTAGTGGTAAAATAAAATGAAACAAGAAAAGAAGTTATCTTCGGCAAGCCGAAGTTTGTATACCCTTGCAGTTATAAGAAATAATCAACTTTAGTAAATAATTTTTTCATTTTATTTTCCCACTAATTTGCCGATTGTTCCTATGACAGCTATATGATATAGTCGTCCGATTTTGATAAAATTTAATTCGAAATTCAGAACTAATTAAAAAATTTTGTTTCCAACCTGAGAACGTTATATGTCAAAAAGCACCAAAGCTATAATTTGTTATGTAGTATTTTCCATCGATTTTCCGATCGTTCCTATGACAGCTATATGATATAATCTTCCGATTTTTATAAAATTTAATTCAAAATTCAAAAATAGTTTAAAAATGTTATATCCAAGCTTAGAAAGTTATCTATTAAAAAACAGCGAAGATATAATTTTTATTTTAATTTTTTCCCCGATAGTTCCTATGGGAGCTATAAGATATAGTTGACCGATCCGGCTGGTCCCGACTTATATACTACCTGCAATAAAATAAAGACTTTTGACAAAGTTTCAGCCAAATAGCTTTAAAAGTGAGAGACTAGTTTGCGTAGTAACGGACAGACAGACGGACATGAATCGACTCGGCTGGTGACGCTGATCAAGAATATATACACTTTATGGGGTCAGAAACGTTTCCTTCACTGCGTTGCAAACTTCTGACTGAAATCTTTATACCCTGTGCAAGGGTGTAATTAGATTCTTTGGGCTTTGGTTTAGTTAGTCAATAACCTCCCTACTCTGTCTACTATTTAAGTTTATGTGACAATGCGGTTCTCTATGTAGCTAAACCCCACTCCCTTTTTCCCTGAGCACAGCCGACCCTGTAAGCAGAATACGCTGCCAGATAGCCGCACACATTGCCGTGTTCGTTACAAATCATGTCCGTAATTCCTTCCGTTCGTCTGTCCGTATAAAAGCTGAGATTTCGTTAGCTATATATCCTAGAGAATTGCAACTTAAGAAGCAGATTCCAAGTCAAAACGCTTAAATCGGAATGCCGCCTATATAACCATGTTTATTAATAGGGGGTAGGTGTCCTCCATTTCCTTTTTGCTCCCTTAAGCTGAGAATCGGTTATCTGATAGTCAAGGCACTAGACTACAGCGAGCTGTGAGGGTACGAATCATCTTGCCGAATACCTCGACTCTTTCGGGGTATATCCGAGTAAGAAATACGTATTTCTTAGTTGCAGATATACTTTTATAAACTTTTTATTCCAAAGTGAAGTTACCTTTGGAACACATATTGATAATGTTTTTGGCCAATGGTGCTAGTTATAGATACTGCAGAGATACTTTATACAGCATCTGTGTTTTATTGTCGACTGGTGTCCAAATGTCGTTAAGCCAAACACCATGCAAGCTTGGCTCGAAGTAAACAGAGTAGCGGATAAGAAAGTTTGTTGCATGTTGTAACTATATTTTTATATGAGAAAAATAAAAGAAATCAAACTCGCTGGGCAGTGGGAGCACAAGCGAGGTACAAGACCTAGTCCAAACACTCTATCCGAGTGTTGAAATATTCGAGCTAAAAAAATCGAGTGCCTCGTCTATCAGATACCCGTTACTCAGCTTGTGAGAGCAAAAGAAAAATGGAGATATAAAAGCAGCGTTTAAAAAAAATTGAGAGCAGATATGCAAAACAAAAGAAAATGGAGATTACGCGGTGTCTTCCACAAATTATATATATTTATGTATATATATATATGGCTAATAACTTAATTTATATATTTAATAATGAATTGCTGTTCATTAGTCTCGCTAAAACTCGAGAACGGAGGGCTTGGGAAGGTTTAAAAGGAGAGAGTGGCCTTGAATCGAATAATTGCCGGGAAAACGCTTAAAACAGCCCTTTTTATGGCCCCATACAAACGTTTTCTAAATATAATAATATCTTAGTAACCAAATATAATATCTTAGTAAATAAGTAATAAATTTAAAAAAAAATCGAGTTCCTCGACTATCATATAATATATATAACTATATAACTTTCTATATTGCGGATTGAGTAGGCGCGGCTCCCCGCTGAAAAAAACTTGCGCTGCGTAGAAAGACCAGGAATCTGCATGCCCAGTCTGACTATTCTAGCTCTTATAGTTTCCAATTTAGCGTCGCTTGTGAACAACTGTGTTTACTTTTGTTTTGCGAGTTTTTGTCTTTTTCAGTAATTTTGTGCGAATGTTATGTGTGTATTAAATGTAAATGGGGTTGTGTTTATAATTACTTTAACATTTTTATTAGATTTGTTTAATCTCTTGGCTTTGTTAGTGTAACTTATGCTCTCTTAATTTTCTAAAACTCTTCTAATCCCTCTTAATCTCCCCCGCTCAATTTTATAACTGTAATTTACCCTCTCTATGAACCTGCTGAATTTTTCGGTGCTATTTCTGTAACTCTTTTTCTCTCTCTCTCTCTCTCTCTTGCTTGATTTACATTGTAGTTGTTCGTACTTAAACTTGTTAGTGCCGCATAAGCCACGCTAAGTCGACAGAATATTTTTTCTCTCGTGCTTTCGTTTGATTCATTTTCGCGATCTCTTGCTCTTCTTTTTTTTCTTTTTGTGTTTGGTGTGTTTTTTGAATTTGGCCCTAATTTCCCTATTTGTCATAATTTATTTCATTTTATTTTTGTTTTTTGTTATACCCTTGCGTCTTCAACTTAAGACTCCAAAAAGACAGCTTAAGCGCTGTTAATACGACTATGGACTAAAATCTTATGTACTGGCTAAGTCAAAGAAATCGGTGCCGACTTTACCTATAGGTACAGTAGGCACCGTTCCTGGATCTCAGCCTAGTGAGGTACAGTCTGCTTCTGGGGGCATAAGAAACTTTCAGTTGTTCCATAAAGGAAGCAAATATTTGTTTCTGGATTCACCCCAGATTCCACATCTGAGGATGTTTTGGAAAATTCCCATCCGAAGATATTTCAGTTGAACATTTTCTATTTTTTATTGTCTTTTAAAATATTTGCTCTGCTTGATGTTTTTAATGGTTTATTTCTGAAAGCTTTTGGCTTAATGATGATTTAGTAACTAAATAATTTGTTCAAAATAAACCGAGAACAAATAACAGGCCTTCCAATGTGACTATAATAAACTTAACGATATGATTTCTCATTATAATGGGACAGACTTGTTTAATTGTACAGACGTTGAAAGTGCGACTAAACTATTCTATACAGTCTTAAAAACGTTTGTTAATGAATGTGTACCTGATACTATTGCGCTTTAAAGACTAAAAAACCTTAAATATTACACTTATAAAAAGTATAAAAAGTCGGTTAGACCAGCAGAATATTCGAAATATGTGGCGGCTCGAACGGATTTTAGTGTTCTCAACAGTCATTGTTATTCTATATATCGAAATCAATGTAAATTTGAATTTTCAAGCGATCCGAAACAGTTCTACAGCTCTGTTAATGCCAAGCGTAAGTCATTTGCATTGTCTTCATCGGTACGTCTAAACTCAATGGAGGCATCGACGGATTCTAAGATTGCTGATTTATTTGCTGTGTTTTTTCAAACTATTTATACTTCGATAGCGTGGTCAAATTCTAACTACCATAGTAAAGCCTTTGACTCCGTTAACCACCCACTTATTTTATTTAAATTAGATCAGCTTGGGTTTCCTGGTAATCTATTATCTTGGATTTCATGTTACTTGAATGATGGGACTCAGAGGGTTATATTCAAGAATGCTGTTTCAAAATTGATCTACGTGACATCTGGAGTGCCTCAGGGTAGTCATTTGGGCCCTCTCATGTTTATTTTGTTTATTAACGATCTTGCCACAATCATAACACATTCTCGTGTTCTAATGTATTCTGATGATGTTAAGCATTGTTTATCATATAATAATATAGCCTCGGGATTTAACTTACATTCAGATATATTGTTTTCATGGACGGTGAGAGTACAACCTTTAAATTTAAACTGCCTTAAATGCAACGTTATGACTTTTTATAGAGGTACTCATACGATTATCAGTTACTTTCTCAAAAATGCGCCACCGTATATATTCAGTTTACGATTTAGGTGTTCTTCTGGACCCTAAACATAAATTTGACTACCACATTCCACTGTTAACAAAGCCATGATTGTTCTTGGGTTTATAAAGCGTTGGTCAAAAGAATCTAATGACCCTTATACGACCAAATTATTATTTACCTCCCTTGCCTGTCCTATTTTGAAATATCGTTCGTCGGTTTGGAGTACACAATATTAAGTGCACATCGACCGTATTGAGTAGGTACAAAAAAAATTTCCCTTATTTGCCCTGCGATCCTTGAACTGGGATCAAACCGTAAGGCTACATTCCTACGAGAGTAGATTACAATTGCTTAAGTTACCTACACTTGTAAATCGTAGAACAATGCTTTGTACTCTTACAAAATCTTATAAAAGGTGACGCTGATTCTGCAGATCTTTTAGTCCGCCCAACATTCAACGTTCCTATTAGACCAACACGAAATTATTATCCTCTAAATTTGCCACGATGTACATCATTTTTTGTCTGCACGAGCCCTTCCGCGCTCTATGTAATAACTATAATAAACTTTATCATATAATTTGCATTTCAACATTTATCCCGGTATTAAAAACTAATATTTTAACTCATTTGCTTAATTCTTAGTTGTGCCTTTTATTTTCATTTGTTTCCAGTTTTTATTTGTTTTATGTATGTATCTTCCTCACGAGCTCTCATTTTTTACCCAAATTGATAAAAGGGCCCCGCGCGTAACAAGCACGTGCTTGGTGTCGTTGGGCAACTTGTTTATACTGATCAAAGTGCAGCAACGTCCATATATATAATTTAACATCAATAAAATGGGGAAACGTTTTTATAATCGCTTCAGTCGTATTTTTAATTATTAACACCGTGGTGGACTTGTCGATAAGCTAATCAATACATTACCGTTTAAAGCCCATATTCCGGGTACAAAGTTACAGAATCGTTTGGAACGCAGCAATCAAGGAATAAACGCATTGGATGAAGCCTTCAAAGAGCACGATATTGCATATTCTACAAACAAGGCATTTAGTAAACGACATAGAGCCGACTCCATATTGATTGACAAAGCCTGGTCGCGTGTCAAGGCATCAGATATCACTCTTGGTGAAAAGGCAGCAGCATACATTGTTACAAATATAATGAAAGCGAAGAAAAAATTTGGGATGGGATTGAAGAGAGGGGGAGGAAAAGGATAAAGAAGAATATAATGTATAAAACAAATCTTTCGACTGTTTTTAATGCTGCTCCTAAGGCATTAAAAAAACAAAAACCATTAGACGTTATGAGTGCATTTAAAGTAGCACGTAAATCAATTGATCGATGAATGGGTTCCAAGAAAAATGTTAAAATACATCGTGTAATAAATGTACACAAAAATGGAGGTTTTCTACCAATTGTGCCCATCTTGACAGCCCTTAGCGCTCCTGGTAGCTTAGCAAGTGCTAGTGCCGCAATTGCAAAGACAATTTATAATGCAAGAGTGGCTAAAGAAGCTATGGAGGAGAAGTAACGTCACAACAGGAAAATTGAAGGTGTTTCTGTAGGAGGAGGATAATATCTTAAGCCCTATAGAAAGGGCTATGGTTTATTTCTCAAGCCTTATAGTAAGGGGAAATGATTTATAAAGCAAAAAAAACCTATTTCTCTGCTTCCCAATGGATCACTATCAAAAATCAACATTACATGTTTTGCTAAGAAACATATCCCTTATTTTAGAGGTGTATTTATGAGAGATCTACTCCCAGAAAGACCAAAACGGGAGTGTGGTATAGTGAACCTAGATAAATCACAATCAAGTGGTACACATTGGGTTGCGTATAATAAAAATAAAAATAATATACATTATTTCGATAGCTTTGGAAATCTTCAGCCGTCTAGAGAAGTTGTGAAACATTTGGGTTAAAGAATACAATACAATTACGATAGAGTTCAAGACTTTGATACGTACAACTGTGGACACCTGTGTTTCGCTTTTCTACTTTCTTTCGTAGAAGATGTGGAGACATAACAAGTATATTTGAAATTCACAGTTTAAGTCTTTACTTCACATCGATCGTCGTCTTGTGAACAAGAACTTAGATTATTCTTTACAATAGACTAGAACAGCAGGTAAAAGTTGACAACTAAACAGATACAATATAGATACAGTACAGCAACAGTACAGAAACAGTACATCCCTGTTCAAGTAATTACCATCCAAAACCAAGTCTAAACCATAACAACCGCACCACAAAGCTAAATCACCATCATGAACCATAAAAACCAGATGAATATTCTAATCAAAGAGTTCAATAAATTGAATAAAAAGACGTTGATATCGAAGACAAGGATGCCTGAAAGTGTAAGATTCCCGATCCTCAAGGCGGAACGCAAAACAACAAAGGTTGGAGAATCTATTGCTCTCGAGTTGGAGGAACACATCATCTACATGTCGAAAAGGTACACCTCTTTTCAGGATAATATCATCAATCAGATGGTTGATGGAAAATTTAATATTCATAAAAGTAATGACAATTTATATTTAGAAATAAGACAATAATCATTAAAAATGTGATATTTTAAGAATAAAACAATAAAAACGAATAAAATCAATCAAGTCAGAAATCAGTCGAATTTACAATTGGCGGAAACTTTTAAACCCATTACCGAACTCTTACTTAAACTTGTTAAGGAAAATAAAAAACAAAAGACATCTAATGAAAAAGAAATTAATGAAATGAAATTAATTAATGGACATACTGCGCATCCTGGGCATAGAACACATTTCAGCTGTGTTGGATGCCATGCCGCAATTCTGGGTAACATATGAATCCCAACTCCGGAATGCGATTGGTAGGCTTACACCACTTTTAATAAAAGAATTAAATGGGGGATTTTTCGCGTTATATTCGTCATTTCCAGTTAAAAGTTTATTCATTTGTTCAAACACATCGCCAAGATTCTTAGTTAGCGCCAACACTAGTTCGCGCTTACAATTTAATACAACTTTTTTATAATCCTCAGCAAATCCCAACCAATTTTTTAATGGTACAAAAAAGTTTATGTGGGGTCCCGTAGAAATTTCGTCTCCACTGCTCCATCCAGAATTTAATAGATTTTAACTTTGAAGATTATCCAGAGATATACATTTTTTTAGGGTGGTAGTCATACCAACAAATCGTGTTCTATCAATCTCACATTTATTTATTTCGGACTTCATTTCATTCAAAAAGTAAGTGGTAGCATAGTAATTCGAATTTCCTCGTTTGGTTTAAATGTTTGATTATACGATGAATAACTATGAAACTCTTTCTTCAAAATACTCTCATCTGAGTAAACCTTTTCTCGAACGTTAAAAATTTCGTTCATTGTTTTCCTTTTCGCTTTTTCTATTATACTCGAAGCTTTAATCCAAACGACTTTAAAAATAATTTATTTTGAGAGAGTGAGCTTTTTTTACTGATGGTCATTTTTCTATAGCTTTACAATTAGCAACTGTTGGCTGAGGACTAAGGCTACGTCTTTTATTATAATAATTAGCCGAATGTGTGTGCGAATCGAAACGTTTTCACTACTTAAATTCACCAAATCACCGTTTTGGTCCACAATGCGTATAGATAGTGTGCTTATTTCATCACAGTTGATTGGTAAATAAATTAGGTTATGTGGTGTCACCTACCCAGGTGGAACATTAATGCCAAACTTATGTAACGTATGAACCGCTCATTATATTACATCCCAAACGAATTGTATTAATTTTTAATATGTTCACAGAGTGATCTGATAGATAGGTTTTTGTAAGATGTGGTTTTAGTACTTTTTGATGGAAGCCAAACAGATGTCCGACCGACCGTTCCTTACTAAAGTAAACTGGCTCGTAAGGTAGTTATTTCAACTGGAAATGTATTATTATAACTTTGGACTTTAAACATTTTTTCAACGCTATAGTATTTTAGTTTATTGTAAATGAAATCGGTGATGTCATTTAATTCGTATGATCCAGTAATTCCCAGTAACGCCCATTTAATTCGATAGGTGAAAAAATGTTTGTATTTGGAACTATTCCCGTTCCAAGATAATGTGAGTGATCTGGACATATTGAAATCTATTAATAAACTGTGGGATTGTTGGTATCTAACCCAGCTTTTATTGATATCACTCCTTAAATCATAATAAATTGATCAAATATTTTTCTGTACCTTCCATTATCCATTTCATCATTCTTGCTAATCAAGAGGAATCCGTAAAAATCCTCCCAACACTTTTGAGAATTTTTTACAAATCTTCCATCATACATATCAGTGTTAATATGATCCCGATATATATGTCGCATGTTTAAATCATCTTCTTTAAACATTATAATAATGTTGCTATTGTCACGAATCAAATTTTTCGGTATATGACTAATGTTTTACATAAATAAAGAGGGTCGATATTTTTATGTCGACCCATAAAAAAATATGATCTTATTTTGTCTTGTTTTTCACAAGCTACGTCATCGAACATCATAATGGAATAATTTTTATCTTCACTGGGGTCTAGAACACCGTCATTATGGGAGAATGTATGATGACCCATTCCTTTTATCGGTTTGATTAAGTTTTCCAAGTACTCATTTTTAGGTTGATATAAACTTTTTGAAACTATATAAGCATTTTCGAATTTTAGTCCATTGGGACTTAGCATATTATAAGTTTTACCACAATTAGAAGGCCCGACAATTAGAGCTCTTATTGTATTCGGTAAGAGGACACTATGTCGTGGCGGTAGATTTTTCTCGTTTTCATCGTTAATATTTCCAACTAAAATTTTTTGCTTTTGGCTTATTAAACGTATCTTTCAATCTAATGTATTCATTCAATGAAAAATCTTTGATGATTGAACATAAATAAAATGGGGAAACGTTTTAATAATCGCTTCAGTCGTAATTTTAATTGTAAACACGGTGGTGGTCTTGTCGATAAGCTTATCAATACATTACCGATTGAAGCCCATATTCCGGGATGTAATTTTTGTGGACCGGGTACAAAGTTACAGAATCGTTTGGATGAAGCCCGCAAAGAGAACGATATTGTATATTCTTCAGCGCTCTTGGTAGTTTAGCAAGCGGTAGTGCCGCAATGGCAAAGACAATCAACAATGCAAGACTGGATAAAGAAGATATAGAAGAGAATATCGTAACAACAGGAAAATTAAAGGTGTTGCTGTAGATGAAGGATTATATCTTAAACCCTATAGAAAGGGCTATGGTTTCTTTCCCAAGTACTTCACATCGATCGTCATCTAGTCAACAAGAACTTTGATTATTCTTAACAATAGACTAGAACAGCTGGTAAAAGTTGACAAATAAACAGAAACAGTATAGATACAGTACAGCTACAGTACAGCTTCAGTACAGCTACAGTACAGCTACAGTACAGAACAGTACACCCCTGTTCAATAATTACCATACAAGACCAAATCTAAGCCGTCAAGGTAACAACTGGTAACAACCGTAGCACGTCCAAAAAGCTCAATTACCATCATGAACCATGAAAACCAGAGGAATATTGTAATCAAAGAGTTCAATAAATTTAAAAAAAAGACGCTGATATCGAAGACAAGGATGCCAGAAAATGCCAGAGTCCCGATCCTCAAGGCGGAGCGCAAAATAACAAAGGTGGGAAAGGTAGACGTCTCTTCAAGATAATATCATCAATCAGATGGTTGATGGAAAATTAAATATTCATAAAAGTAATGACAATTTATATTTAGAAATAAGCCAATAATCATTATGTGAGATTTTAAGAACAAAACCATAAATGCATGCAATATCGAACCTTATTTTATTGGGAAATGGTATACAATTATTACAGATAATGGCGTTTCCTAAACAGTATTTGTTTAGTAACTGAGGAGTGACTACATGAATTTCGAAAAAATTTAAATTCTTTCCCTATAAAGTTTGTAAAATTTACTACGTAGAATATTTTGTCTCAGCTAACCAAAGCTAGGTTCGCATTGAAGCGAAAATTCGATGATCTCAAACAAGTCAGAAATCAAACGAATTTACAATTCGAGGAAACTTTTAAAACCATTACCGAACTTGATAAGGAAAATAAAAAACAAAAGACATCTAATATAAAAGACAGTAAAGTAAAACGTCGAATTGAATTAATATACAAAATACGATGTCGATGATAAAGAGTTGGACGATTTATGTTTTACAACTAATGAGAAAGACCTCCACCCTAATCGAAATATAATTTCACGGAGGTCTTTCGATGAAAGTAATTCTTGTAACAAATTCATTTCACAGACGAATATAGAGCAAATGTGTTGGATAAAGGTTATGGACCTAAAAAAACTTTAAACAATTCATTAACATTGGGGAACAAAGAACTAAAAATTAAAATAATAAAATACCATTTTCTAGTGGAATGAGTTGTGATCTGACTCCTGGTCTGTACTCTCTATTTTTTCTTAGTAAACCTGAAAACTATGATGATCATGATTTAAAGTTGTATACAAAAATTATATTAGAAACGAATATACATAGAGTAGGCTTCAATCCTAATAACCGAATGAAGGGTACATGAGCATACAAATATAGCCATATTATTAAGAAGTTGATAGACTATACTTTCAATCCTACAACGTCTACTCCACTTCGCTCAAAAACAGGTTTTGATTACTTGACACTCAAAAGTCAAATCCAAACTATGCATACTGGAATTATGTAAATGAGTTAGTTGAACGATTGGAAATTTTAATGGCATCGAAAGCAGCGGGTAATTCTAGTCACAATGATGAAATTTTTTCCATACTAGAGGAGTTGCGTGAGGAAAGGATTATATTTTAATGGATATAAATAGCAAGTGCACAAATGTTTTACAATTATAAATAACATGTCTATCGACAAGTTTGGACATTTTTCTGTTGATAAGGAAAGATCACAAAATTTGAAAAGACGTGTTAAGCCTAATGAGGACGGTAACCTAAATGCTCAAAATAAAGGTATCAACAATGGAACAAACCCTTAGATAACAATGATCTAGTAACGAAACAATATACTGATGAGAACATTGGAAAGTTCGGAGAAGATTTAAGAAAAATTATAACTCAAAATATTAACCGTCGAGTCACAAAAATGTTAAGCTTAGAAAATAAAATTGAATTGTATAATAAGAGGGCAGGCAGCGCTGACTAAATTTTTTCCAAAATTCTAGGAAAGATTAAAAGCTTTGAGGATTACATTTTTAAACATGGAACAAACCCGATATCATTACCGAAAAAAACACCATTGAGATAGAAGGTACCGCTTTTCAGTAAGATTTTAAGCTTCACTGAAAACAGAAGTCTTTAATCTCATTACTCTGGCGTAGGCGTTACTTTCAAATCATTTTATAAAATCGACAGGCATCCCTCATACACACAATGTTTTACCGCTATGTAGGAATATTATGTATTACCATACCATTCTTTCATCTTAGTTGAGACACCAGCTTATAATATGTGTATGTTAACAGACTTTTACACACTTGTCAATATTTTCTTTTAAAGTTTTTATTTTTACTTAACTTACATATGAGTTTAAATCCACCCCAGTTCAGGAGGTCCGATTTTCATCGAACTTCTTGGCTTTTTTAGTTCAGAACTACAAAACAAAATCTTTATTTGAACTGTTTTGCAAAATTTTGAGTTTTACAGGAGTTATAGAGGTCACAATATGGCATTTTTGGCACTTTTTCGAAAAAGTTGCACCCAGTCATTATCGTATGTCTTTAGAATGGTTAAAGATATCTTTATAATGTTTACTAATTAAAGAAAAACATTTTATTTTTTAATTTTCAATTTTTTTTATTGTAAACCATTTGAATATAAAGTTTCATTCATTACGAAAAAGAGGGGCCCGGACAATGGTTTTTCGCAATATCGATTTTACGGAGCGCATAATGCGTTGGATATGAGATATGAGCAATTCTAAGTGAGCTGCTTTTGATGAATAATTCAAGAGCTGAACAGATCGACTCCGCCTATTCTAAAGGGTCAAGAGGCACATTTCCATTATTTACGACATTAAATGTGGCTTTTCGCAATATCGATTTTACGGAGCGCACAGCTTTAAAACAGAGATACTAGCTTGCGTTAAAACGGAACGACGGACAGACGGACATAACTAGATCGACTCGTCTAGTGATGGTGATCAAGAATATATACTTAATGGGGACGTAAACGTCCCCTTCACTGCGTTGCAACTTCTGACCCTCTGCAAGTGTATAAAAAACAAACTTTCATAACATTGATTCTGATATTGAAACATGTGTTTTATTTAACGAGCTCTATAACAACGGTACAAAGTACAAACCAACTTATTATGTTGCCACACAAAACCCACATGTACATATATATAAAATTATGAGTTGTTTTAGTTATAAGTAAAAAAATTTTTGTACTATGTTATGAATTAGGTTTAATTAGATTTAACAAACATTTTCATTCTTATAAAAACGGGTAATCATTCGAATCGCTTTGCATTTTAAAAATTGATGAAATAAGTACTCTTCCTTTGCACTTATGTATATACAATAAACAATGGAAAATATCGTATATCTTATATTTGAGTATATATAGAAACTATAAAATAAACATGTAAAACAAAATGTATGCCAAAACAATAGCATCTTAAGCGCTTATAGAAAATGTAAAATAAACATGTGAAATAAAATGGAAATCAAAACAATAACTACCTCAGCGTAAAATTGTTTCGGAAATTGAGTTTTACCATACCTTGCTTTATTTATTCTATTTTGTCTTAATTTAAAAACGAAATGTTCTTTAACTTAGTATTATTACTCTAGCTTCAAAAGTATAATTTACTGGGTTTAGCAATTGTTTGTTCTTAAATCAAGCCTACAATTTTTTTTTATTAATATTTCCAACTTATTTTAAGTATATATATGTCCAGATTTAATAATGTTCCATTATTGTTTTGAGAAAGCTTCTTAAGTCGACTTGAAAATTCGTGCTTAACAGAAGTATATTTGCTCGGGCTCAAGCCATATACGTTATAGAGATTTATAATACTCATGATTATCACTCCCCATAAACCCGCCATATCGTCAAATCAAAAAATTCCTTAATTCGGAAAGAGCTATCTCACTCTCTTAGCTGAGATACGGGTGTATAATGAAAGTCTTATTTAACAAAAAGATCCAGAAAATAAGTGGCAGGATTGATACAAAACAAGAGACCTAAGACGTAAGATTACCGGTTCAATCATTGTAGATTTTAAAACTGAAACTATTGGTTCGGTTCTAGAAACTCATTTTTTCATAAAACGATTTCGTTACCTCTAGTCGAACATCGAAGAGAATATACTCTCTTAGCCCTAAGAAATAAATTTATTATAATTTTATAATTTATTAGCAACATTTTTTTGCAATGAAATAGGTTCTACCTCATCTTTCCGGCAGAGATTTTTTCATTGCTTTGGGTGATTTCAATCTCCCTGATATCACATGCTCCCCCTCAACTGACTTACTATAGCTTTATCTGTCATTGATGGTCTTTTGAAATTATCAAATCTGCTGAGACAGAGAGTAAATAAGTTGAATATGAGTTGCTATAGCAGTTCTAAGATATCAGAAACTGTGCGTGCATCCGCGCACAACAGCACTGCCCAGTACAGTAATAAGCATTGTAATCGCATCTACCAGACTACTACTACCAGATGGATAATTTAAGAAAACAATTAATATGGGAAATGTGGTACTGGGTTTTAAAACCGAAGGCGGTAGTCGACCGCCCCATCGCACCAAGGGTAATGTGTGAATTTTAAAACATTAATTGCTGATAAATGGGCATACTCTTTGGTAAGAACTGAATATAGAAAATAAAAACGTGAGTTCTGCAGCTGATAAATCGTGATAGTTCCACGAAATGAAATATAAGTGTTGTTATTTTCTCAATCTCCAGATAGAAAAAAAGAGTTTTCCACTAATTGTAGGAAAGGATGATTAGATGTACCGACTGAAAACGACTCCCTGAAAAGCTTGCGCGAATATAGGAAATGAAAACGTGAATTCTGCCGCTGATAAATAGTGATAGTTTCACAGATTCCAAGGAACTTTGCAGCTGATTAAATAGCCTATGAGTCGAGTCCAGACAAAAACGAAGGGCCTTCGAACCAAGGCGACTAATTGAGACCTTCGATTTTTAGAAGGTCATGAGGGGTTTCACGCCATATGATCCACTGAAACCTTTTATGTTGCTTATTCAATACAAAATGTTTATACATTTCTGACTTTGCGACTTTACGGAGTTTTGACAAGTTGGGTTGTATAGTTAACCCTACCAAACGAAAATCAAATAATTTAAAGAAATTTTGGAAGTGGTTCGTGCTGTGCGAGAAAAAGACTTCATTTATTGGCATATTTACTACAATTTTTTCCGGAGTTCAGACGACTGCAATGTTAGCTGTTCCTGCCGAATTTCCAATTTTGTAAACACTCGACAAAGAGATGATTGGCATGTTGAAACTCCATGCCTCCTGCGTAGACAATTGATTCAAAAACCTTTGCATTTTGCGAATTTAAACCGAGCTTTTACCGAGATATTTGTGAGAAAGTGCATCTTTAAATAAAATGCTAATCTGATTTGCATTGATTCGTCGTTGTGACCTAAACTTTTAAACAAATCTATAATATTTCTGAACGCTGCATAGTTGTATGATTGAAGTTTATGCACTTCGAGCTGTACAAACAACGCATGTGCTTGTTACGCGCCCTACTATCAATTTGGGCAAAAAATGCGAGTTCGCGAGGAAGGTACATAAAACAAATAGAGATGGGACCCAAATGAAAATAAAAGAAATTTTTTTGTACCGACTCAATACGGTCGATGTGCACTTGATATTGTGGACTCCAAACCGACGAACAATATTCCAAAATAGGACGGACAAGGGAGGTAAATAATAATTTCGTCATATAAGGGTCATAAAGTTCTTTTGACCAACGCCTTATTATCCCCTTAGCACTCAATGCAAATTTGACAGTACACATAATATGGCAGTCACATGTAAGTTTAAGGTCCAGAAGAGCACCTAAATAAGCTGAATATATACGGCCGAATGGCGTATTTTTGAAAAAATTACCATAACGTTACATTTAAGGCAGTTCAAATTTCAAAGCTTTTATTTACACCATCCATGAAAAAAAATCAATAGCGTATTGTAAGTTAAGTCCCGACCCTATATCATTATACAATAATGAAATGAAATAACGAAATAAAAAGTCTGAAGTATATTTTGTAGCATAATAAGAAATTTATTCAATTATTTTGGTATTGCAAAAATAATTTGTTATATTGTTTGTTATTTTTCATTCCTGTTTCTAGATTATAAAATATTTTCATATTGAATGCTTCATATTTGTAATCCGAAATTCGATGGCTTACACAGGTATCGGCACCCTCGGTGGCTGCACCATTGCTCCACACACAGGTGTCTATATGATTTTAATGAACAGATGCTTTCATATATCTCCATTACATTCAGAGAGTTTTGATTGTATAAACCGAAGACGACCATAGTATGCATTGAAAAAAATTCCTTCGAATTGGGATAGAAAGTTATTTATTTTAAGTGAAAAACAATCTCGTCTTACCCTTCAAAATATTCTTTAACAACTTATAAAGAACATTTTATTTAGGTTTTTGTGTTCTTCTTTTACCTTAAGCTGTGCATGCTTCAACAAATGAAAATCTTTAATTTTTTCCAAAGTTGAAACGA
The DNA here is from genome assembly GCF_025231255.1 of Drosophila biarmipes. NCBI lineage: Eukaryota > Metazoa > Arthropoda > Insecta > Diptera > Drosophilidae > Drosophila > Drosophila biarmipes. The sequence goes on along the minus strand of NW_026114526.1, from coordinate 2,931,605 downwards.
TTTTTTTCTAAACTGTCCCCTAATGGCTGCCTGAGTGTAACGGCGTGTATAAAAAACTGATATTTTTCCCACCTGCAAGCAAAGTATTTCCGAACTCTTCTCTTTTGTTCTTTAATTTTGTGTTTCCTTTATCCCCTTGATCGATTGATCATATACAAAACCAATACTTCTCATCTCTTCTAACCAATGAATAGGCGATGTAACATGTTAGGACTACCTGTATTGATTTCGAATTTACAAAATTTTGTATAAAAATATTTTTTAGAACCAATATTTCTCATCTCATCTAACCAATGAATGATGTAACCTGTTAGAACTAACTGTATTGATTTCGAATTTACAAAATCTTAAACGAACCTTCTCCTTTGTTCTATGTTCCTCTGCCTCCTTTATCGATTTAATGGCGTCCTATAGGTTACACTTCTATCAACAATTTTTCAAACCCAATACTTCTCATCTCTTCTAACCAATGAACAAAAGATGTCACCTGTTAGGCTTACCTGTACTGTTTTCGAATTTACAAAATCCGATATCAAAATTTTGTCTTAAACATTTTTCAAAGCCAATACTTTTCATCTCTTCTAACCAATGGGATGATGTAACCTGTTAGAACTAAATGTATTGATTTCTAATTTACAAAATCTTAAACGGTTTTATGGTATCAAGGTATTGGCATCAAATAAATCAAACATTTTTGAAGTTATTTCTTATCACTTCTAACCAATAATGTAATCTATGTGCATGGCTAGAACTACCTTGTTGTTTTCAAATTTACAAAATCCTAAGTATCATTTTCAATATTATCGGACTCGCTCACTTCAAACACTATAAATGATCGAGGAATAAGGTTAGTGTTCTAAGAATAATATTGAAGTGGGTTAGTCTGCTACATCAAGCACAACTCAATAATAAGTGATCGTGAAAAATAATTAAATAAAATCTAAAATAATAGGCCAAATCAGATTTGCCAATCCTGCAAGTGTTCTTAACAAAAAAATAGGTGTGCAAAAGATGGTCCGCTCGGAATTGCATAAGCGAAATGCAATTCAAAATAGACATTTTCTGGTGAGATCAAGACCGATTCATCGTTTACATTCAGTTAAATGTAAAATGTTTCCCTTGAATCCTTCAGAAATTTTCTCGACCCTACCGTCAAGGGGTTGAATTGAACTTTGCTTATGGGATTCCGAGCAGAGCGGATTGTATTTTTTTTAAACAGATTGAAATGAAAAGCTTTCAAAGCTAAATGGCAATCATGAATAAAGATTCTGATTAAGAATGTATTTTTCATGAACATACTATGAATACCTTCAAAAACTTCTGAATTTCAACAGAGAAATAGTGGGTGGTCTCTTACAAAATAAATTGGTGGGAAAATAATATGAAAAAATGATATCTTTGGTGTTTTTTAACATACAACCTAAGGTTCATACGTTTGTAAACAACATTTTTTAATTTATTCTTAATTTAGAATTTAATTAATAAATTATAGCTTCGGTGTTTTTTGACATATAGTGTTATTCTATAATATTGGGAATATAATTCTTTATATTTTTAAGAATTTCAAAAAAAATTAATAAAAATCGGCCTACCCTAACATTTAGCTGTCAAAGAAACGGTCAGAGATATAATGAAATAATTTTTTGTAATGTCGCTCAAGCCAGTAACAATCCTTAAAAATTTAACTGATTATTTCTTATAACTTTAAGGGTATACAAACTTTGGCTTACTTCCTTTTTTGTCTTTCATTATATTTATAAAATGGTATTTCTTTTGTTCTCTTAAAATCTCAAGTTTTTAAAGATTATTTGCTTATTTCTACATACAAATTGTCATTAGCTTTACGTGTATTAAATTTTCCATCAACCATCTTTTTGATGATATCATACTGAAGAGACGTTTACCTTTCCGGAATGTACAGAAACCTTCAACTCGATAGTAATAAATTCTTCAACGTTCGTTGTTAAGCGCTCCGCCTTGACATCCTTGTCTTCGATGTCAGCGTCTTTTTATAAAATTTATTGAACTCTTTGATCCGGTCTTCCTGGTGATGGCGATTAAGCCTTTTGAACTTGGTACAGTTGTTACCCATTATTACCTTGATGGTTTACTCTTGGTTTTGAGCGGTAGTTATCTGTACAGACTTGTACTGTATCTTTACTGTATCTGTACTCTATCTGTTTAATTGGTAACTAACTGTTACAAGCTCTTCTAGTTCATTGTTAAGAATGATCAAAGTTTTTCTCCACTAGGCGACGTTCGATTAGAAGTAGGGCCTCATAACTAAATGGCTGTAGATTTTGAAATAATGTATATTATTTTATTCTTATACCTGTTACACGTAAAGTTAAAGGGTATACTAGATATGTCGGAAAGTATGTAACAGGTAAAAGCGTTTCCGAACCCATAAAGTATATATATTCTTGATCAGGATCACTAGCCGAGTCGATCTAGCCATGTCCGTCTGTCCGTGTGAACGCTGAGATCTCGGAAACTATTAGAGCTAGTATATTCATACTTTGCATGCAGATTCCTGGGCTTCCTACGCAGCGAAAGTTTGTTTCAGCGATGAGCCACGCCCACTCTAACGCACACGCCATAGCCGGTAATTGCCGGCAACTGCAAACAAATTTTTTCAAAAATCATTCTTCTCGTAAAGGTGACAATGTTGTACAAAATTTGTATGAAAAAGGGACAAATATGGCTCAGGTGCATATTTCTAAACATTTTCAAAAAGTCATAAAGAACAAGTTTCTGCACCAAGGAGATGCTACTGTGAATGTTAGTGGTTAACAGGCGAGAGCAGTTACGTCCAGATGGTCTCTCATTTCGCTCTCGGACTGTTAACAGTCTCCACCCCCGCTCTACAAACATTAAAGTTAAGTAGAAGCTGTTAGTTCTAATTTACAAGCGAAAAAAAGCTCACGCAGTGGCTAATAAAATGAACTATTCTTGTGAAGTTAAAAAAAATTGATTTCTAATTTCGATACGGAAACCAGAACACAAGGGAACCCAGGAAATCCGCCAACCTTTATTTCATGATCCAACGACCGGATAATTCCAGGAGTTGAAAAGTTCATTTTTCTGTGTTGCGAGGAGTGAACAGACAATGACAGCCACTCTGAATGCAGTGGACCGCAGGGATGCATCGCTATAAAGACGAATCCGTTAGAGTGGATCTTCAAATCTCGGGTGCCGGCATGACCAAGAGGCAGCAACTAATGATGTTCACTCTGTCAAAGTACTTGGTCTCCCGGCGCAAACGTTGGATGTCGACGGAGCCCAACCGAAACTGCTGATCGGCACTAACAATTGCTGTCTTCGACGCGTCCTCCGCAGAAGGGAAGGCAATGTGGAGGAACCCACCGCCGATAAGACTCGGCTAGGCTGGACGGTTAGAGGCGGTGGAACAACGTCTTCTACGGATACGGAAATCAGAAGATATCATTTATTCCTGATATGTGCTTATGAGGAGGACAACAATAAAGAGATTCTGAGACTTCTCCGACAAGATCTGTGGTCGAAAAAGGAAGTGGGTTACGGAGCGGAGTGTAAATCTCAGTCTGATGATGATCTTCTGGCCATCCGGCAATTGGACGCAAATACAATGCTCGTCGAAGGACGGCTTGAGACCAGTCTGCTGTGGAGGCATAAGGATAGTGATCTACCAGATAGTGTGCTTACCGCCCTCAAGCGAGCACATTGTCTTAATCTGAAGCTGTTGCTTCAACCAGACCTGGCTAGCCAGGTGCGACGACAACTAGACGAGTACATACGAAAGGGTGATCCCAACCTCACCAATAGAAGCAGTTGAAAGTCTTTATTGGTATCTGTCAATATTCTCCGAAGTCAACGTTAATAAGCCGGGAAAGCTTCGCATTGTGTGAGACGTAGACGAAAGAAGCGAGGGAATTTTACTTAACGTGGCATACTCTACTGATGAAGGGGCCTGCTCAAAACGCTCGTCTGGTGCCCATACAGCAAGTTTCACAGAGCAAGTTGCTCCCCAATTACGCGCAATTTGTGAAGAACCGAAATGCCAGTGAATTCGAGAAGCCGTGAAGTGCATTCTTGAGAATTACTATGTAGACGACGTGCTGGACAGTGCTGACACAGAAAAAGAGGCAATTAACTTGGCCAGAACCGTGCATCATATACATTCTCAAGAGGGATTCCAGATGTGCAACTGGGTTTACAACTCCCGAACAGTCCTGGAGGCACTAGGACAAGAGAAGGGTGCGATGGCACAACTGGATGAGAACGCTGACAAGTGTAAAGAGAAGGTTCCTGGCATGTGGTGGGATACAAAGGAAGATATGATAAGATATCGCGTATCGCCACGATACAAGCAAGGGGAAATGCTGCAAGGGAAACTCCGTCCCACTAAGCGGGATCTAAGCATAATGATGTCCATATACGGATCGTATATGGACTCATTTCAATCTTCGTGATGTACGCTAAACCATGTTTCAGGAGATTTGGCGGTCTAGATGTCAGTGGGACGACCTTATACTGGAAGCAGAATGGATCAAATGGAAGCGATGACTTCGTCACATTCAATATCCAATATTGAGGAATTGTGCATCCTCAGGTGCTATATGCCTAAACAGCTGTCGGGGCACCAGGTGGAGATGCACACCTTTGTAGATGCCAGCGAAAGTGGATTCGCAGCCGTGTATTATCTAAGAATCAAATTTGGACCCGCAATCCACTGCTGCTTGCTGGGCAGCAAAACAAAGGTGTCTTCGCTGGGGCTGGTATCCATCCCACGTCTGAAACAAATGGGCCCTACTCTTGGAGCCAGACTGGCATATGAATTGAAAATGTCACTTACCATGCAGATTTGAAGTATGCGTCTGGAACGAAAGCATGCGTCATGCACAGCTTATCGACCCGTTGAGGTTCTCTTCTTGGACAAGACTGCTGCGGAGTATGGCGAAAGTGATCTGGAGACTACGACACTGGAAAGCGAAAGTGCTGACAGCCAAACAAGTTGACGACTCGACTACCCAAAAGAATCTTTTAATGGCAGAAAGTAGCTGATCAAAGAGCTACGACAGAGTTTCTGGATCCCCAAGTTTCCTCGGATGGTAGATCTTCCATACCCAAGGCTGGTTGCATTCCATCGTCCGTTCAGTTACACAGAAGTGGAATATTTTGGACCTCTTCTGGTGATGGTCAGGCAATGCTCGGAGAAAAGATACGGAGTGTTGTTCACTTGAATCTCTACGAGAGCCATACACTTGGAGAAGGCATATTGCCTAACAGACGACTTTTGTATTCTAGCAGTGCGAAACTTCATAGCTCCGCGTGGCAGGCCAGTGGAACTGTGGAGCGACAATGGCACCAACTTCCAAGGGGCTAATACCGAACTCTGGAGGGCACTGGACGTGCTGGACAAGGATCAGCTGGAACGTTTACCGTGCCTGAGATCAAGTGGAAGCTTAAGGCCGTATCTTGAACGTGAAGCTTAGCGCTACAGTGAAGACGATATCTGGAATATACGTGAGACCAGCCACGAAGCTCGCAGTTCTATCTATCGAGCCTAATAGAGTAGAATCCAGTCGGAATATACCGGCGGGGAATGTTGCGATAGATTATAAGAACTAGTTCGGTGGGGCATTTCTAAAACTAGGACGTATAACAGCGGTTTTAGGCCAATAGGGGAGATCGATAATAATGTATGGGAAATGCGCCCACCATTAAATTCCTGAAGTTTGCACGTGTAAAGGTTTCGCTCTTTTCTGATTTGGCATGGAAAGTAACAATTAAAAGTAAGAATTGTGAATCTAAGTTAGGAACCCTAACCTTACATTGTAACCCACAGGAAATTTGACGAATTGCTTCGCGCAAGCGGCGCATAACGCTCAAATAATATTCCTTATTAACAGTTTGGCCAGGTGGAATTCCTTGTGCCCCACACCACGAAAATTGAAAAAACCGTCATCAAAACCTTGATTTTTGAACGACTTTGACGTGCTTTTTTCGGTCTAGCCACGCCTTTAGCACGATATTTGCTTTATTGGTCTGTTGTTTCAGGGTCTCATCGCCCGAGATTATGCATTTCAGCTTGTCCTGATAGTCAGAAGGCATTGTTTCACACACTTCACCGCGATGATGTTTTTGCTTGAAATTGAGCGTTTTCGGTACCAAACGATATTTGACTTTTCGTATGCCCAAATGCTCTTTCAAAATGGTTTTCACAGATCCTTCTGAAATTCTGATCATATCACTGAGGTCTCTTACAGTCAACCGCCGATTTTTAAGCACTAATTCCTTCACTTCATTGACGTGTTGGTCATCTGTTAACGTCGATGGTCGTCCGGAGCGCGTTCCTGACCCTCTTGGAAGCATTTTTCTGGGACATGGTATATTCACCAAAGGCCTTCCGAAACATCCTCAACGTTTCCGCAGCCGAAACTTCATTCCGCAATGCAAAATTTGACGGCACAATTAAATCAGAAATTGTAAAAATCGACAAATGCACTCTTGATCGTTGATAAACACAAGCGTAAATATAGTACTAATACTGACATTGACATAAAATTACCGCTACATGTCATCAACAGTCCTGCCAACTTAAGAAAAAAAATAACTAGTCCGCCATTTGAAGCCAGCGAATTTTTAATTGAAAGTTCACCTTACTTTTTTCCCACAGTAGTACGTCATGGATCAATCTACAGAACGCAGCAGCGAGGGAAGCCATGCTTTTAATTGTTACACTTGTCTGCAATGGCAGCGAATGAGTAAGCATACGCCGAGGAAAGGGTAGACAGAGTAGCTTGGATCTGCGCAGCGTGCGAGGCTGATGCCCACGAGCAGAATCACACGAGCAGAAAAGCTCGAAGAAACGGTTCCTTCAAAGGAATACAACACAAGCAAGTTGGAGAACCTGTTGAATTTGCTATGGAGGTGCAAAACGTATGCGCCACCATGAAGGCGTCCAAGTTGGAGCAGTACCTCAACAACCCTGCTCTAAGCCAAGACTCTGTATCCACACTGCCATGCATACTCCAGACCTTTTGGGGCATGCACAAAATGACTACGTGTGTGTACCCTGGCAGACTTAAGCGCATGGATCTCGCAGATGGCGCAAGGAGCGGACAGCGTGATGGTTCCCAGTTTGCAAGCTAGGTCTAAGAGGCGAGGAGTGGTAAATACGCAAGTGGTGTTTAAGGCATGCAAGGTGTGCTAAAAACCTTTGGATCAATTCAGGAGTGCAGGAAGTTCTTGGAGATGACAGCGACTAGGACTATGCTGGTATGACTGGTACTTGCGGCTTAGAAGGAGCCGCTACTGTGCTGTTTCGCATCGTTCCAGTGACGCCTTATTCCAATGGGAATCAAGTAAGCACACACGCCTTTTTAGACGACGAATCTTCTCTCACCCTGATTGATGAACCCGTGTTGGCGGTCCTAGGAGTGAAGGGACAATGACAGCCACTCTGAATGCAGTGGACCGCAGGGATGCATCGCTATAAAGACGAATCCGTTAGAGTGGATTTTCAAATTTGGGTGCCGGCATGACCAAGAGGCAGCAACTAATGATGTTCACTCTGTCAAAGTACTTGGTCTCCCGGCGCAAACGTTGGATGTCGACGGAGCCCAACCGAAACTGCTGATCGGCACTAACAATTGCTGTCTTCGACGCGTCCTCCGCAGAAGGGAAGGCAATGTGGAGGAACCCACCGCCGATAAGACTCGGCTAGGCTGGACGGTTACAGGCGGTGGAACAATATCTTCTACGGATACGGAATTCAGAAGATATCATTTATTCCTGATATGTGCTTATGAGGAGGACAACAATAAAGAGATTCTGAGACTTCTCCGACAAGATCTGTGGTCAGAAAAGGAAGTGGGTTACGGAGCGGAGTGTAAATCTCAGTCTGATGATGATCTTCTGGCCATCCGGCAATTGGACGCAAATACAATGCTCGTCGAAGGACAACGTGAGATCAGTCTGCTGTGGAGGCATAAGGATAGTGATCTACCAGATAGTGTGCTTACCGCCCTCAAGCGAGCACATTGTCTTAATCTGAAGCTGTTGCTTCAACCAGACCTGGCTAGCCAGGTGCGACGACAACTAGACGAGTACATACGGAAAGGATGATCCCAACCTCACCAATAGAAGCAGTTGAAAGTCTTTATTGGTATCTGTCAATATTCTCCGAAGTCAACGATAATAAGCCGGGAAAGCTTCGCATTGTGTGAGACGTAGACGAAAGAAGCGAGGGAATTTTACTTAACGTGGCATACTCTACTGATGAAGGTGCCTGCTCAAAACGCTCGTCTGGTGCCCATACAGCAAGTTGCTCCCCAATTACGCGCAATTTGTGAAGAACCGAAATGCCAGTGAATTCGAGAAGCCGTGAATTGCATTCTTGAGAATTACTGTGTAGACGACTTGCTGGACAGTGTTGACACAGAAAAAGGGTCAATTAACTTGGCCAGAACCGTGCATCATATACATTCTCAAGAGGGATTCCAGATGTGCAACTGGGTTTCCAACTTCCGAACAGTCCTGGAGACACTAGGGCAAGAGAAGGGTGCGATGGCACAACTGGATGAGAACGCAGACAAGTGTACGAAAGTGATCTGGAGACTACGACACTGGAAAGCGAAAGTGCTGACAGCCAAACAAGTTGACGACTCGACTACCCAAAAGAATCTTTTAATGGCAGAAAGTATCCTATAGTCCGAAGCGCTGGCCGAGCACAGGTGGACCTCTGCGCATGGGTGGACCTCTGACGAGGAAAAGTTCTTTGTACAAATTGGGGCCGTACCTCGACAGTAACGGTGTGTTACGACTTTGAGAGCGTAGAAGGATGGGAAGCGGCAAGGACAGAGTGGTCCTTTTAGTAGTAGTACCATTATTGCGGAGCTACACGAAAAGCTTCTACATGCCAACCACGAGACCCTGATCAAAGAGCTACGACAGAGTTTCTGGATACCCAAGTTTCCTCGGATGGTAGATCTTCCATACCCAAGGCTGGTTGCATTCCATCGTCCGTTCAGTTACACAGAAGTGGAATATTTTGGACCTCTTCTGGTGATGGTCAGGCAATGCTCGGAGAAAAGATACGGAGTGTTGTTCACTTGAATCTCTACGAGAGCCATACACTTGGAGAAGGCATATTGCCTAACAGACGACTTTTGTATTCTAGCAGTGCGAAACTTCATAGCTCCGCGTGGCAGGCCAGTGGAACTGTGGAGCGACAATGGCACCAACTTCCAAGGGGCTAATACCGAACTCTGGAGGGCACTGGACGTGCTGGACAAGGATCAGCTGGAACGTTTACCGTGCCTGAGATCAAGTGGAAGCTTAAGGCCGTATCTTGAACGTGAAGCTTAGCGCTACAGTGAAGACGATATCTGGAATATACGTGAGACCAGCCACGAAGCTCGCAGTTCTATCTATCGAGCCTAATAGAGTAGAATCCAGTCGGAATATACCGGCGGGGAATGTTGCGATAGTTATAAGAACTAGTTCGGTGGGACATTTCTAAAACTAGGACGTATAACAGCGGTTTTAGGCCAATAGGGGAGATCGATAATAATGTATGGGAAATGCGCCCACCATTAAATTCCTGAAGTTTGCACGTGTAAAGGTTTCGCTCTTTTCTGATTTGGCATGGAAAGTAACAATTAAAAGTAAGAATTGTGAATCTAAGTTAGGAACCCTAACCTTACATTGTAACCCACAGGAAATTTGACGAATTGCTTCGCGCAAGCGGCGCATAACGCTCAAATAATATTCCTTATTAACAGTTTGGCCAGGTGGAATTCCTTGTGCCCCACACCACGAAAATTGAAAAAACCGTCATCAAAACCTTGATTTTTGAACGACTTTGACGTGCTTTTTTCGGTCTAGCCACACCTTTAGCACGATATTTGCTTTATTGGTCTGTTGTTTCAGGGTCTCATCGCCCGAGATTATGCATTTCAGCTTGTCCTGATAGTCAGAAGGCATTGTTTCACACACTTCACAGCGATGATGTTTTTGCTTGAAATTGAGCGTTTTCGGTACCAAACGATATTTGACTATGCCCAAATGCTCTTTCAAAATGGTTTTCACAGATCCTTCTGAAATTCTGATCATATCACTGAGGTCTCTTACAGTCAACCGCCGATTTTTAAGCACTAATTCCTTCACTTCATTGACGTGTTGGTCATCTGTTAACGTCGATGGTCGTCCGGAGCGCGTTCCTGACCCTCTTGGAAGCATTTTTCTGGGACATGGTATATTCACCAAAGGCCTTCCGAAACATCCTCAACGTTTCCGCAGCCGAAACTTCATTCCGCAATGCAAAATTTGACGGCACAATTAAATCAGAAATTGTAAAAATCGACAAATGCACTCTTGATCGTTGATAAACACAAGCGTAAATATAGTACTAATACTGACATTGACATGAAATTACCGCTACATGTCATCAACAGTCCTGCCAACTTAAGAAAAAAAATAACTAGTCCGCCATTTGAAGCCAGCGAATTTTTAATTGAAAGTTCACCTTACTTTTTTCCCACAGTAGTACGTCATGGATCAATCTACAGAACGCAGCAGCGAGGGAAGCCATGCTTTTAATTGTTACACTTGTCTGCAATGGCAGCGAATGAGTAAACATACGCCGAGGAAAGGGTAGACAGAGTAGCTTGGATCTGCGCAGCGTGCGAGGCTGATGCCCACGAGCAGAATCACACGAGCAGAAAAGCTCGAAGAAACGGTTCCTCCAAAGGAATACAACACAACCCCTACAGGTGGAGACCCAGACGAGCTTGGAGCGGATGGAGGCCCTACATCGAAGAGGGAAGCACTGCACTGGCGCGAGGAGTTGAGGTTGTTAGAAGAAGAGGACCACATTCTAAAACTGAGGCAGCAACTAATGCAGAGGCAAAATAAGCTTTCGGCGAGGTCCGCAGCGGAGCCTGCTGACCTCAGTAGGACGGCAAATATACCGGAGGCATGCAGCTCCCAAGGGTGTCGGAAACCTTAAGTGTCGAACAACACATTACTAGATGTTTTAAGGTTCAATAGTAAGAAGTCGTTCGGCATAGAGATGCGTTTCGGAAGGCCGAAAACAATAATTGATTTTTTGCTTAAAATAAAATAAAACAATTTCCCCCGGTGAGGGAAAGCAAGTTGGAGAACCTGTCGAATTTGCTATGGAGGTGCAAAACGTATGCGCCACCATGAAGGCGTCCAAGTTGGAGCAGTACCTCAACAACCCTGCTCTAAGCCAAGACTTTGTATCCACATTGCCATGCATACTCTAGACCTTTTGGGGCATGCACAAAATGATTACGTGTGTGTACCCTGGCAGATTTAAGCGCATGAATCTCGCAGATGGCGCAAGGAGCGGACAGCATGATGGTTCCCAGTTTGCAAGCTAGGTCTGAGAGGCGAGGAGTGGTAAATTATATGGTCTGTCCAATTATATGGAGAAATCACATAGCTAAGTTTATTATAGTCACATTTACAAAAATATCTCATTTTAGTTGGAGAAATTAAAGGAGAGAAGGTATCAGAGCAGGGGAAGCAGACTGTCAATTCCATAGTTGGATGATATCCGTCTTCAGGTACAAGAAAAGCGTCAATTCTACATACTGTGTCGGATATCTAAGTTTTCAGCCAAGTTTCCGTAAAAGCTAAAATATCTTCAGTGAATGCAGAGGAGTCAGCAAAAAGCTTGGGTAGCTTCATATTTAGTCCCCTAACATTTTGATACTTTAATTACTAAATCATCATTAAGCCAAAAGTTTTCAGAAAGAAAAACATTAAAAACATCAGGCGGAGCAAATATTTAAAAGACGATCTCCTACGATCGTGTGAAAATCGAAATTGTTCAACTGCAATATCTTCGGATGGGAATTTGTCACGTATAAATTCCAGAACAACCTCAGATTTGGTATCTGGGGTGAATCTAGAAACAAATAATTGCTTCCTTTGTGGAACAACTGAAAGTTTCTTACGCCCCCAGCAGCAGTCTGCACCTCACTACGATGAGATACAGGAACGGTGCTTACTGTACCTATAGGAACGGTCGGCACCGATTTCTTTGACTTAGCCAGTACAGAAGCTTTTAGTCCGGGAACATGGACTTTACTCGAGCTAGCTGTATCCATACTTTACTCGAGGAACTGCTGCTACCAAGTTCGGATTTGGGTTGGATTCGATAGTCGTATTAAAGGCGGTTAAGCTGGATTTTTTGCGTTTAGGCGACTCGGTTAACAATTTTTTATTATTAAACTGGGCACAGACGGTATTGAATTCCTTATTGAGTTGCCTATCAGCACCTGAGATATTCATTAGGCTGTCTCGAGTCTGCTTCATAAAGCCGCTCATCTCAACCACGACCCTTGCACGACCCACATGACCACATAATACCAGAGTTAAGATCAATAAAATCTTTTACTCTGCCGGAGCATCCTGGACATTTGAAGTGCATCATCGAATCGCATAGCCAATAAAAAATAAAAAAACTGATGCTGAACTAAAGGTAAAGTTCATTGGAGTTTGCGCCTGAAACGAAAGCATGCGTAGTGCACATCTCTTCTTGGACCAGACTGCTGCGGAGTATGACGAAAATGATCTGGAGCCTGTGACGCTGGAAAGCGAAAGTGCTGACAGCCAAATAAGTTGACGACTCGACTACCCAGGAGAATCTTTTAATGGCAGAAAGTATTCTACGGTCACATGCGCAGGCCGAGCACTACCAGGACGAGCTGGCACTGCTGCGCATGGGTGGACAGTAACAGTGTGTTTTGGCTTTAAGAGCGTATAAGAATGGGAAGCGGCAAGGACAGAGTGGTCCTTTTAGTAGTAGTACCATTATTGCGGAGCTACACGACAAGCTTCTGCATGCCAACCACGAGTCCCCAATCAAAGAGCTACGACAGAGTTTCTGGATCCCCAAGTTGCCTCGAATTGACCCTCAAGTGCCCAAATTTTCTTTTCCAAAAAAAAAAATTTGTTGTTTACATGTTTTATTATAAACGATATAAAGATGCGCACCAAAAACAAATTTGATTACAATTAAAACTACATTTACTTAATTTCACAAAGCTTCAAATATATGTGTACAAAAAGTTCGTTTACTTAAATGTGTTTTCTGGGAAAAGCACACGTTTATATTACATTGACGGCAGACAATTTGAGTTTTGGAAGTACAACTAGGAAGCTTACAAGTTTTTCTGTCAGCGCGTGATAAAAGCATTGGAAAAAGGTCGACGCCTGGGTACTTTTTGCAGATCAGGAGTTTGTAGCATGCAAAGCACATTTGCGAACTCTTATCGGAAGTTTGGCAATTGGTATTTTGCGTTATTTCCTTGGCCATATCAAGCATATGCGTTAATAGTCGATTTGTATATTTTTTGCTCTTTACAGGAATTTTATATCGACCTATAAGTCCGGCCATTAAGTCGACACCGCCCATGTGGCTGTTGTATTCGGGGATAAGATTTAGTTATTTATGTCAACGTACTTTTTTTCGGAACGAACGTGAAACCTGTCCTTTTGGACTCGTTTTATTCAGGAGAGGCTTGGTATCGGCGTAAATCGAATCAAGTCGTACTGTCTCATTGTCCTTTCAAATCGTCAAAGACAGTTCGACTCCTGATACAGATCCAAAAAATGTTGTTGTTGTTTTTTGAGGTCACTGTCAATTGGCAGCTTACAGCTTGGAATTCGATTCGAGCGAATAGTTTGAGTTGAGTTTGGCTTAAGATATACAAGAAGCGGCAACAAAGTATAATAATTGTCAATGTAATTATCTGATTTTTAAAATCCGGAACATTGCGTGACAATCAAACAATTACATTTGCTGTCGCACCAAGATCTGGTTTTGAACAACGTTATCACCTGCTCCACAATATATCTCGAAATTATAGCAAAAGCCAGAAGAGTAACACAAATTGAAAATTTTACTCCCCATTTGTGTGGTATCTCTGGTAAGTATTGTCTAAGAAAGGTCTTCATCTTCGTTGCACACAGTTAAGTTTACGTTTGCATTTCTGAGCTTAAGGTGAATTGAACGCAATCGAACTTGAGGGTGACAACAATTTTGCAAAAGGAGAAGTACTTCCACTTGAAGTAACACAAGTCTCTCTAGCCAACATAGAATCCGACATATGTAGCACTTTTTTAATCGCTTATTTATCTTCCTCATTGACAAGAAGAGCTGCCTCGCAAACATCATTAGTCAAATCGTCCTCCAATTCTACTTTTTCATCCGTATCAATGTCAAAATCAATAGAATTTAATAATTTTTCAATCTCCACGTCAGATAGAGATGATAACTTATTCACTTGTCGTCGTTCCATGTGCACTGAAGCAATTATTTGTACTTAAATATGTCATAGGTTGTTTCCCTTTCAAACTTGACTTATACATTTTTTTTCCCAAATTGTCCCAAGACTGCCTCTAGACGGGACTTAATAAAAACAATAATAAGCCAACGAAAACTTATTTTTAGTGTGGGCTTCGTATTTTGCTTCCTTGAGCTATCAGCAATACGGAAGAATTTTTTTTTCCAGCATTAAACTATTTATAATATTTAAAAAAAATATTTGCATTTTGCACTTCTTACAAAATAATTACTTCGTCCGAGTTGCACAAATTTTCTACTTCAAATGAATACAGCAGCAAGCTCTAGTATGTATACCAAACAAAACCAACTTTCTTTTTTAGATTTCCCCGAATTAGAAAAAACGCAAAACCGAGTCAAAAGGAATGAAAAGAATAAATAAACGTTTTTTCAAATATTACCCGTCTAGAGGCGGTCTTGGGCACGTACATATGCCTGTCCACTGCAACATATGTACACCCTTCAGTTCTGCAGCCCCGTCGCCGGGACATGTCCGAGCGCAAAAAGCTGTTTTGCTTTTTTTCTGCATAAAACTGTATGCTGCTGTTGACTTCAGAAAAGAATTCGGAGCAGAGTACAAGATTTCCGACAAAAGCATTTCGTCGAAAAAGAGAGGCAGATCTGCGGATATTGCCTTCTCTTTCTGTGTCTTATAATCTGCCTGTCCTCTGCTCTCAGAGAGCAACCTTCGGCCGGTACTATTTTTTGCGTCTCTCCGTTATGTTTAGAAAGAAACCAAAAAAAAAAAAGAAGACTTGGTGAATTCTGTTTGAGTTATGAAAAGAGAAGCAGCGTCACATTTGAATTTATTAATAAAAGCGTTAATTTTTGAAAAAAATCAAGTCAGGTAAGTGCTTCCTTAAGTTGAAGATGTTGTGCGTTGATCCACGTTTAAAGAACTTCCCTTGTAGAGATTATTTATAGGTTTTATAACATAACCCATAAAATTCTGGTTCCGTTACCCGAACGTGGCGTGATGAAATTCCTTAAAGGGGTTTAAGCAGTTTGAAAAGGTAAATATGTAAAGTATACAAGTAAAACACATTTTTTTAATCACAGGCTCTTTTTTTAGGAGCGTTGGACAGGGATTCCGAGGACCCGGACTGAAAAGCGATGTTTAATATTAAAAACAAATTATTAAAAATAAAATATAGATTTGCAAATAATAATTGTAATTCATCAGAAGATTTAAATGATACAATTTAAATAAAATATAATGAAAAGTAAATTAATATGTATTTATTTTAAATTCAATATTTGGATAATATAATATAATGAAAAGTAAATTAATATGTATTTATTTTAAATTCAATATTTGGAAAGGAATATTCGCGAATTTCCTATGGGATTTCCGTGGAAAGTTTCCCTTGCATGGGAAAGTCTCTGGAAAAACGAGTATAAGGAACAGGGGAAATCCTGGGGGACTTCGGAAAAATATCCTGTACATTTTCTCCTCGGAAAAAACGGACATTCCACACAATTTTCCTTCCTTGGGGCTTCCCGGTGAATTTCCCCCATGCGCCAGGAACTATTCCCTCGGAATCCATGGAGGATTCACCTAGGAAACTTTTATTTTGGAACTTAAGGTCATAACGATAAACGCACATACGTTCCTACGATTCATCCTTTGACTTTCAATAACGAAATTTATTATATATATAATAATACCATCAAAAATCAAAATAAACTGATTCCACCGAACCCATCAGCGCAATACGCCTTTCCAGAATTTGCATGATATTTTTGTTTATTAAAGCGCTGATTCGCACACACCGTCGGCTCACATACATTAAATCTTTCAGAACATTTTTTCCAAATTCTTGTTATTTGTTCGCACATCAAGTAGTTGATGTGCGACTTTTCCGTTTCCACATATTTCAAAAGTTTCAAAAGCTCGCGCACAGCAAGCCCAGTAGCCCCAAAGTCGATCGCAACGGCAAAGAGCGAAGCTCAAGGAGCTGTCTGTTCTTACGAGTAATTAGAAACGATCGTCTCTGAGTGAGCTCACGCCTAATGTTAAAATCTAGACCAAGTTCGTAAAGTCACTACCAACTCGTTCTCAGGCAAAAATGTGTAACTGTGTAAATGTGTAAAATGGCAAGTCACGGTGACCGACCGTATGAGTCATTTAGAGAGACGATTGCAAAGTCCGTAAGAAACAAGTCGGCTCACTCTGGGACAAAGTCGAGAAAGAACTTGAAACGTGTCTAGACACTATTTCCATCATTACGACTGAAGGGGCGGAAGAGATCCTGGAAACTCTGCACCGAAAATATGAATATTGCTATTCGGTGTACGAGGAGCTAGCGGTTCAGCTCAATAGGTTAATCGACCGAGCTAATTCTCAGCATCCTCCCACGAGCACCAATAATTAATCCACTTGCATTCCGTCTGAGTTCCGGTTACCGCCATGCGATACTGAAGTATTCGAAGGGGACTTTTTGAAATGGACAACATTAAGGGGACTTTTTACAGCAGTTTATGTCGAAAAACTTTTTCACCTCAACGCTAAAACTAGCGGCGAGGCTAAGGCAATCGTAGCCTCACAAATGAGGGTTTCGATTTAGCATGAGCAGCGCTTCGAGACCGTTTTGAGTATAAGAGACTGCTAGTAAACAGCCAACTCAAACGTTTTTTTAATTTTAGTTCCGTAAGTTCTGAATCTGGCCTTAAGAACCGTTGGCTCATTCCAACATTTCCACAAAGAATTGAGATTGTCTCCTAGTATTCCTGTGCACCAGTACATTACCAAAACGGACCCTCTACTTATGGGAACAGTCCGACATTCCGACCTGGGATGAAATAAACACGTTTCTTAGCGACCGCTACCAAACGCTAGAGGCGATTGAAGATATGAAACCCAGCACTAGCAATCACTCTAACGTAAGAGTCAACCCGTTTCTAGGAAGCTCAACTTCTTCGTAGCTAAGGTAATCATAAAACCAAAGAGTTGCGACATTTGTAAAAGAGAGTCATCCAGTGCGCACCTATGTTAGCACTTTCTCCAGATGTCTGTGGATGCGCAAACGAACTACATAAAAAAAGCGCCTTTCGCAAAATTGCCTCACGAGAGGCCACTAGCTACGTGAATGTACTAGAACTCACAGCTGTTTCACATGTCGAGCGCGGCATCATACACTGTTGCATAAAGGCAACCCCAATTCCCGTGGATCAACTTCCGCAGTCCTTCAGCAGGCCCACAAAACCCAGCTGTACAGGGGCCGCCAACGGTTTATCATTTGGCAACCGGTGCTCTGCCATTTTTCTATTCGAGAACCTAATACGCCAGGCCTTAAGCTAAAGACCGCAGCTTACGATTTGCCTGAATTGACCGGAAAGCTATCGTCTTACCGAATTCCACAAGATGCGCTGATTGATTTACCTGCCATTTCCCTGGCAGATCCAACTTTTTTTTAGAGAGTTCCCAGATAGATGTTCCCTCCTAGCTCAGAAAACTATTTTTGGTTGAGTGATTACCCTGCCAGTTGGTGTACTTCTAGACAAAATCGGGTATCAGGTTTTACGGCCCAGATAACCGAAACAGGGTCGTGACAGGGGCTTGCAAAAACTTCTCACTAAGTTTTGGGAGGTGGAGAACATACCAACTAAAATGTTAAAAGAATCCTATTTCTGTTGCGAGAGCAATTTTCTCCAAGCCACCACTAGAGGCGCAAGCGGAAGATACGTGGTAACTTTACCGTTTCGCGAATCCGAAAATGTCAGATCAGAATTGGGGCACTCGCTATCCTCAGTTTCATAAAAAACAAAACCATTTGAAAAGACACTTTCCATTAAGAGAGCAGTCATTCAAGAGAGAGAAGTCCCCCATCTTACGGTTCTCCGACCTATTGTCTTCCACACCACGCGGTGATCAAACCTGAGACTACCACCACCAAACTGCACGTAGTATTTAATGCTTCTAGCACGATGAACAATATTCTTTATGCTGGTCCAGCCCTGAAATCTGATTTAACCATTCAGATCTTGAAGAGGCGTTATTTCTAATACGTATTCAGTGCAGTCATTACAGAAATGTACTGTCAAATCTAGGTCGATCCCAAGCATACGCCGTTTTAAAGAATTTTATTCCGGAATAAAGAAGGAAAAGTTAGCGATTACGAACTCAAAACCGTCTCCTTTGGTGTCAACTGTGCACCGTTTCTGGCACTCCGCGTACTCCAACAATTGGCAGATGACGTAGAAAACGACCTTCCTAAAGCAAGCAATATTGTTCGGCATTGTATGTACGTAGACGACGTTCTGGCAGGGGCCACTTCCATTCAAGAGGCTCAACTTGCGATCAGCGTTCACCACGCTTTTAACCGCGCCGGCTTCCCATTGAGAAAGTGGACAGCTAATCAGGAGAGTATACTCCAAGATATCCCGAACGATCATCTACTCCACAACGACTTTCGTGACTTTAATTCCGAAAGCTTTGCCAAAACTTTTGGTGATCGGTGGAATGCGACCTCGGATGTGTTCCATTTTGTCCCACTGCCAGTTTCGATTGAATCTAGAGAGTGGTTCTTTCCCAAATCGATAGCTGTCCCTGTCTATTGTCCGCTCAAATATCTGTATGCGCAGCTATTCCGAGCTTGAACAAATCCCTATTCCAGCCAGAAGTGAAGGTGGAGCATCAAGGTTTTTATGATGCATCGCAGAAGGCATATGGGGCCGCAATATACTTGCGGGTTGAGGTAGGCCATAACATTATGACACGGTGTCCCTTTTACGGCTTGAGCTGTGTGGGTCGTTGTTGTTGTCAGAAATGATCGCAGCTATCCTTGCGAATATGCCAATTTCCATTTCCGACATTTTCTGTTGGACTGATTCCACCATCGTCCTCGCGTGGTTGAATAAACCGACATGATACTGGACCACGTTTGTAGCCAACCCAGTGACCAAGATAACTCATGTGACAAGCGCTGAGCATTGTTACGGTTACAGTTCATTAATCGCTGTCGCAAGATTCCGAGGGGCCCTGCTGATTAGCCTACCAAGCTAGAGGTCCGAGAACCTGAAAGAGCCCTTATTTTGTATGCTCAGCGGGAGGAATATACCCAAGAGCTTAAATTCCTAAACGATAAGCGTCCAATTCCAGTCTCCAGCCTGTTTCCATTTCTAGACCAGCGAGGCCTGTTAAGGGCATGTGGTCGGCCCTTCAGTATGACAAGCGGCATCCTATTATACTGCCACACAACTTTCGACTAGCTCGTCTGCTCGCCTTTTTTCACACCAGATTTTTTGCATGGTGGCAACCAACTAGTGGATTCCTTAAATCAAAAATTTGGTAAAAGCTGTGCTAATCTCCTGTCAGGCGTGCATAACTTACAAGAAGAGAGTACAGACGCAATTACTGGGCGATCTTCCTACCGATCGAGTTTCCTTATCCAGGCCATTTACATATAAAAAAACTATACAGGGAGAGCATACCTTATTACCAAGGGATATGTTTGCGTGTTTTTGTGTTTCGCCATAATGGCTATCCATTTAGAGCCTAAGTCCGACAACCGAGAAGTTCCTCGCGGCATTTGCCCGATTCGTAGCGAGCAGAGTTGTATCTTTCTCTCTAGGGGCCGATAGTGGAGTTCGCGTAGTAGAAATTCTTACCGCTCAAGGGACTATAACACGTCCCGTCCACAAGCTAGTACTTCTTCCTATGGAGGCCAAGGCAACCTCCGCTCTTTCAAAATAATGCCTTCTGTCCTTATGCTTTAAAATTCGTTTACAATTTGTACTCATAAACAAATATTGTGCAAATTTACTGGCCCACCAGCATTCCGAAGGAGGAGAGTTTGCGACCCTCGGTGACGTCACCTTCAGCTTCCGATTTAAGCACGCCAAATGCAACGCCAAACTCGCAAAACCACTGCCGGAGTTCCGACCAGTTCTAGGCGCCAACTGCAGCTCCATCTGTGGCGCCTCTCTTGCAACATCGGAGTGTGCAAATCATCCCGACGGCCATCGTGGTTCTCGACACGGAAGCCAACAAGTATAAGACGGAGGTCCTGATCGACACGTGTACCCCAGTGAGCACCATCGACCGGTAGCTGGCCGCAACTTCCGGCTTCCCACGACGAGCGAAGGAGACTAGACGGTCTGTTCGACGACCATAAGGTCATGGACGGGCGTCTTCAAAATCGACATGGTGCTGAAGGTGAAACCCAATTTTTGCACCCGCACTCCAATTCGTGCCCTATCCGACGATGCTCGCACTAAATTCAACGACATCCAACGTCATCCAGCCCGGGTTCCTGAATCTGGATGAGGGGTTGCCTGTGGCACAAAGCACATTTCGGCTGGATTGTCTCGGGAGTATGTCAACAGTCTGAAGGCGCCAGACGAGGTCTGATGTGATTGCTACGTTTGTCGTCGCAAGGGGGGGAGAATTAGAACCCGTTTCAATAACACCTACAAAAAAAATTGGAGAAAAAGAAGTTATAATAAAGCTTCAACGACAAATCTTAGGTCGGAGGTAAAGAGCATTTGACTAGCCAAATTGCAGCTCGGCAACTTACTGGTGTCGCGTGGCCAGAACAACGGCCACGATCGACCTACCGGTAACCATACCCCGATAGTTGGCAAAGTGCAAAAGCCGGCCGTTGACTGCAAAGATAACACCTAGTTTACACGCTTCAAAACTGGAAGCTAAGTAAAAGCTCAACTAGGGTATAAAAGAAAAAAGGGGAGAAACTATTCTGGTGTCTTGCTGACGGAAGCCGCCGGCTGCGGGGAAAGGCGACTTTTCCAGGGGCTCTCGACCACGGAGTCCTCTCCTCCAGGATCAGCCACCAGGATCCAGCAGCCCTTGAAGAGGACACCAATAACTCAAAAGATTTTCATGTGTCGGACCATCGCCGCCATTATAATCAAAGAAGGAGGGGAGGACCAATCATAAAGACGACATCCGACATACGGGGATGTTTGTGGCAGCAGTGCTTGAAATCCTTATGCTCCTGACTAATAGAACACTTCAAAAAATTAGTGGTGCACTATAAGTGTGTCAATCGTATCAATAAAAGATAAAGTGAACGTATGCATAATCAAAGACCAATAGCCTTTTTTAATACAACTAGAACACAAGTAAAAAGTCAAAAACATTGGAAGCATTCAAAAATGTATTGAAATAAATTTACATCAAGTAAATCAATAGTGCTGATCCTGGTAAACAACTAACAAAGACGAGTCTTACCACTAGCGGTTAAGGACGACGCATGCCTCAGGCATATTGCATGTATATTTATATATATATCCGATATAATATTTTGCAATTCCCAGGATCTGAAGCGTAGAGGTCCCGTCGCACAGGATTAAAAAGGGGGTAAGTTTGTCAGAACCTCGTTCCTTTCTTAAAGAATACATATATAAATATTCGTGCAGTCCACTACCGTTTTATAGACTGTTATTAAGTTTTCGGCGGCGAGTATCAGCCTTGTTGTTTTATGTTCAATTGAAAGAGCCCACTGAGCGACGTTTGTAGTCGTGTAAATTTTTAAATTGAGCTGAACCTTTTTGTAATTCTATATAGTCCCAATAAGACAAGATAAATAAATTGAAAAAAGAAATAAAGCATTCGTTAAAGCCCGAAAATATAATAAAAAACTTTTTAATACATAAATTCATAAATACTTTTAAGGGTAAGAAAATCTTAGAATATATTTTTTATATATAATAATAATTTGGGCAAAAAATAAGAGTTCGCGAGGATGATACATTAAACAAATAGAAACGGGATACAAATGAAAATTAAAAGCACAACTAAGAATGAAGCAAATGAGTTAAAATATTAGTATTCAATACCGGGATAGATGTTGAAATGCAAATTAAATGATAAAGGTTATTATAGTTATTACATAGAACGCGAAAAGGCTCGTGCACACAAACATTTATGTAAATTAAGTTTCTCACTAGTGATTGAATTAAAAAATTTATTTTTATTTATTAATCACTTAATCACTACTACAATTTTTTATTAGGTCGAACTTAGTTAATTCACTGCTCGTTTACTTTTACTCGATTTGTACTACAGCTCGATTCGGATCTCAAAAACGGACTGCCTGATCTCTAGTTCAATGATCAATAATCAAACCTCGACTTAAGAGATTTTATGCCCAAAAATTGATAAAGAGAATGGCTCAAGAGAGTCGGAAAATAGGATGATGCAATTTGCAAATTAAATTTGAAGTCCAATCTTGACCGGAAATTGGTGTTTACATTAGCGGAGTTTTAGGGACCGCTTTGGGGATCCTTTTGTTTACGTTAACGGACTCGGGGCTCGCTTTGGAGATCTTTTGTTTACGTTAGCGGACTGGATGTTTACAGCATCCGTATGATTTGGGCTGCGTGAAATTGATCTGGGTGGGAATGATTCGGAGGCCTGGTTGAAAGAAATAGCTGACCACGGGTTTATATCGGGTCTGTCAGAGTTATTTGGAAATTGGGTCTCGGCTCAAAGTTGTTTATAAATTGGGTAAGAGCCCCTAAATAATGTGTCATATAACTCCCCCCATTCTAAATTGAATCGTCCCGATTCATTGGAACTGATGGGTATATTGTAATTGTTGGGTTAATTCGACAATGATATTTTCTTCTAGGGTATTTTCATTGTCGGGTATATTATTTATTTCATTATCGGAAATATTATTTTCTGGTTCAATTTCTATATATATTTCTATATATGACTTTGCCATGGTTTGAATATTAAAAATTTTTTCTGAATTTGATTATTATCATAATAGTTAAATATATAAATGTGAATATAATACATATTAACGTAACTGGTATTGGAGTTTGTTTAATTTGAATAAATGGATTTAGTATGTTAATATTATCGAATGTGAGTTCCGAATCATTAGATATAATATATTCGGATACTAAAAAATCTGTATATTTTCGAGCTGTGATGTATTTTAATATCTTAATGTCTAAATTGGTGTAGGAAATATTATTAATTTTAGTGGTGCCATTAAATGAAATTAAATGAGTGTCATTAACTGTATTTTCTCCATTTACAAAAATGGCTCCATCTTGGATTACATCTACTTTTTATTTTTTTCTCGGATTTTGATGCAAAAGGATTTTTCTCCATTTAGTAATCTAGTGAAACAAGAGCCTTCTGAGTTAAGTGTGCAATAATTATTAAATATTTCTGTCTTAAACTTAGACATTACATGGTACTTATTTCTACATTTTGCGACGTGATTATCAATTAATAATTTTCCATCATTATGTGAAATGGATCTTGAATTGTAAACGTCACAACGATCGGTAATAATAGGGTATTTTATGTAAATTATAATAAGATCTTGATGCAAAGCGATTTTAAATTCAGATATATCTAAAAGGTCTGTTATAACTACAGGTCTATCTTCGTGCCTATAAATTTCTAGTATATCATCATTGTTTAGAATTTTAGTATTAAATACATCAATTTTGGCAAGTGTAATTGTGTCCATTAAATTCATAAGATCGTAAGTAAGCAAGCGCAGACGATATTTTCTAAGTGGAATTTCTTGATTTTTAAAGGCTGTTTTGAATTGTTCAGACAAAGATTTTATCTCTTTAAATATTTTAGAATTAATAACGAATTGATCGTTATTATTTTGTATTAAATCATCGATTTTATTTTGGACTGTTATGAAATCATCATGATCTGGTGTTCCCGCTATCCATTTCCAAATGGTGCCTATTTCGTTAATGCCTCTTTTTGATCTACTGGGTATAACTTGGGAGATAAGTATTTTGATAAGTTTTAAATCGTGGGATATTTCCAAAAGAAAATTCTTGTTGTCGTGACCCTTTAGAAATTCTGTTTCAAGATTAATTATTTCTCTATAAAAACTTATATTAGTTATATGAAATAAATCTGCGTGTGATTCATAATTAAGAACATCTTTGGTATCCTTGTAAAGAAGGAAATCATGGTTCGTGTAATCCATAATATCGGATTTTGTTGTTGCTACCAGCAATAATAAGTACATTATTGAAATCATTATCTGTAATTTGAAACCAGTTATTTAATATAATCTTTATGAATCGTACGGTTTCTGTTATTTATAATAACTTTACTTGGGAGATTTTCCTTAACTACTTGTTTTTTATATCTAGAATTAAGCTTGTTCCTTTCCCCGTGTATCTTTTCGTAAATTACCTCTCCTACGTGATAATTCTTATTCTGTCTATCTTTATTGTGAAAATGTGACATTTTCTCTTGGGCTTGCTGCAATAATTTAGGAATATCATCGTGTTTGATTTTATTAAATAATATATCAAAAGGTCGATGATGCGTTATTGAATGAATTGTTAAATTATATTTTTGTGCTGCTCTAATTATAATTTCGGAATAATCAATTAAATTAAGCTCATCTTTAGTGCAGTGAGCAATTTCTGTTAAGGTAGAGTGTGCCCTTTCTATTTGTCCGTTAGACGTACTATGTCGAGGATCTGCAAAGAATAAAGATATCCCATTTCTTTGTGCAAAAGATTTAAATTGGGATGAAGAAAAACTTGGTTCGTTATCTATCATCAAAGATTTGACTAATGGAAATTGTTGTAACATTTCTGAAACTTTATTTTCTATATTCAGTTTATTTTTTCGAATTATATTTCGAATACTATACAATATAATCGGTTTCTATCACACTGTGGGAAACAACGTAACCGAAAAAATTTGTCTCTAATTTAAAGAACTTTGATTTTTCAATTGAAATTTTCATGTTTGCGTTCAGCAAAATTTTAATAATGAGAATTAAATCTTTGTAATGTTGTTCAATTGTTTTTGAAAATATAATTATGTCATCCATATAAACGCGACATGTTTTACCCACTTGTTCTCTTAAAATATCATCTATCGCTCGTTGGAATATTCTTGGAGCGTTGGTCAAACCGAAAGGCATTCTTAGGAATTCGTATTTCCCGTTGTTTATTGAAAATTAGGTTTTCTGAATGTCTGGTTCATTCATGAGAATCTGATGAAATCCAGATTCCAAGTCAATTGTTGAAAAGTATTTGGCTTTTCCAAGATTTGACAAAATCACTGAAGGGTCCTGCATTGGATATCTATCTGGTATTGTATTTTCATTAAGTTTTTTATAATCAATTACGAGTCTGAGTTTTGGAGTTCCGTCTTCATTGAAACCCCTTTTTGGTACTACTAGTACTGGTGAATTAAAAGGACTTTTACTTGGCCTTATAATTTCTTCATTTAACATTCGATTTTTTTCAGAATTCACAAAATCTGAAGCTGATTGAGCATAAGGGTATTGTTTGCTAAAAATGGCCCTATCATTTACGGTGTTTATTTCCCCATGGTTATCTGTCCTAAATGGACTCTGCATATTTATTTTTGAATGCTCTTCATTGATAATATTTAATGTTTCATTCTCCAGATCTTTTCTTTGATCTGCAGAAGATATTTTTATGTTGTTTATTTTTTGACTATCGGATAGTTCAACGACGGCGTGTTCAGAATTTTTAAATTCTGAACTTTTATTTTTGTCGGATTTCTCAACGACAGCGCGTTCAGGATTTTTAATTCCCAAACTTTTGTTTTTGTCGGATATTTTTAAACGACGGCGTGTTCGGAATTTTTGAATTCCAAACTTTTATTTTTGTCGGATTTTTCAACGACGGCGTGTTCAGGATTTGTATATCCCAAACTAGATTCGCTTTGATTACCCATTCCAGATTCGGATCTGATTTGAGGTTTTCCATCAAAGTATTTTTTAATATAAATTCTTTTAATGAAAGAATGGTGTATTTTCTGTTAAAGAATGTTGGGTTAATATGTTTCCGTTTTCATAATTTAATTTTTCTTCTATTCCATTATATTTAATTACTCCCTTAGCTGCATCAATTACCGCTCCTATTTTTTTTTTAATAGGTTATAGCCGACCAATAAATCTGAGTCTAGCCCATCTATTTAATAAAAAGTATATCGCGTATCAAAAATAGTTATCATATGATAATTTTTTTTTTATTTTTGGATCATTTCTAATTAAGTGCTTACCCCACTTACCCCACTACTCCTGACTTTTGTCTAAAAAATGGTTCTTTTCAATGTTATTTAATCTCATCGTCCTGTTAGCCGGTTGGTTAACAGTTCCAGTTGGTATCCTTTTATTTTGGGCTTGGCCTTGCTGAGTGTTCTGGGTCTCAAATTTTTTTGTTTGATCCCATTTGTTCTGACTATAATTATTATTTTGATATTTATTGTAGCCTTGATTATAGCCGTTGTAAGCCTTATTCTGAACCTGGATAGACTCGTCTACCTCCATTGGTTCCGGATTATTTTGTGGCTGCGTATAGGTGTTCCACTGTTTTTGTTGGTTATTATTAAATCTACCCAGGTTCCAAGAATTGTTTTTATTCTGATTACAATAACCGTAAGTATTTTTGTTCTGGTAGTTGTCATGATTAAACCTTAAATTATTATTGTTTCGCTGGTTACTGTAACTATTGTTTTGCTGTCTTGTCTTGTGGTTGAAATGTGTTTGTCCATTTCCACTAGAGTTTGGCTCGCTATGTTTTCTCTGAGTAGTAGAGAAACTATTTGCGAAATGAGCCCTCATGTTGTTGCTTTCCAGTTCCTGAACTATGACCATTGCATTTGGTAGGTCAGGTGGATTCATTGAGAAAATAGTATTTGAAATTTGGCCGTTGAGGCCGGTAATGAAAACTCTGAGAGCTGTCTTCCTATGTTTCTCATTCATTTCCGCTGTTATAGGTTTGTTTCTACCTTAGGTCATAATAGTTTTATTAATTAGCAGAGTTTATTTTCTATTAACTGTACCATAATAATCCATTATGGATAATTTTCCCTGACTCAATACACTTAATTCCAGTTCAATAATGTGAATTGGTCGTTTGTCGCTAAGGACGAACTCAAGTCTGGCCATTATGGCATCGAAATTTAATACAGTACCGCTATGGGTTAAGGCGTCGTTTGCCATTCCTGTTATTTTGTTTCGTAATATAGATAAGGCAGAATAAAATCTTTCACTCCCTCTGGCATATTGCCCCATGGCTACTTCTGCCGATTCACTCCAGCTTACATATTGTAACGAACTGATTTCCTTGGTTTCTGCTCGCTACGGTATTTGTGCGGCTAGCTCAGTAGATTGTGTGTGTTCGTCCCACCAAATTTATATAAACGTGACCGCCCAGTAGTTCAGTGAAAAAGCACAGAATTCTCGGGTTCGGAGTGGGTTTATTGCGGGTATAACTGCAGTCGGCTTTATAACTTGCTTGTCTCGCTGTCTCCGACGGTGTGGGTTGTCTTGTCGCTCCTCGAAGATCCTTGACCGCTGATTGTTCCTGACGTGGCTGGCTCGGTGACTGCTCGGCCACGATTCAGACTCGCTATGGGGTCAGCCGTGCGGGCTTAGGGAAGCGTCACCGTTCTCAGACTAGGGTGAACAGACTGACGAGCTCTCCAGGATCACTCCTCTCGATACCCGACCTCCTGTCCCTTGCTCTGTCCCGGATGGTTCCACGGGCTTCCGCTCAGATCGTGCGGACAGTCAAGGCAGAACGCCAGGAAGCTGCCTCGCTTTTCACTTCGCTTCTGTGCCTCGTGTAAACGAACGTTCCACCCTAGCCTCACCCTTTCGCGTGCTGTTACGCCGTTCCGGGACTTCTCTCCCTTCTGGCTCGCTACTCTAGGGGTTCCTAAGACCTCAGCCTGTGTCTCAGTTCGGAGATTCCTAGCAATCCCAATCCCGAACGTCTCGACGTGACGATCTTGCTCCTCGTAGGCTCCCATGGCGCTGCTTCCGACGATTCGCCCTGGTGTGGCGCCCTCGTAGCTTGCTTGGATTTCGTTCGACTCCTTGCTCTCGACTGACTGGTCGCTCTTGACTGACTGATCTCGACTGAATGCTCTCAACTGAATGATTGATCCCGCTGCCAGCGCCCTACGGGTTTATATAGGGCCTCTGGGAACCGTTATTTCCCTTTTGCACACGGCCCGCCAAAACTCTCCACATCGGGTCCAAAGTCCATAGTTCCTGTTTGACCCTCTTGTCCCTGACGCACTGCTTCCCGCCGCCGTCCAGCCTGATGCTGCCGTCCCGCTGATCCCGGAGACGCATGCGACATGTTTGTGTGCCGCACCGCTGCTGAGATGTGGCACCTTCTTTCCAAAGTCCAAAGTCCGGCGGCGTCCCGCTACTCCTTTTTGCACACGGCACTCTCGCTCCGCCCGCCAAGTCTCCGCTCTCTCCTTCTCCATTGTTGGTCTCCAAACTCTCTTGGTCTCCGAACCGTCTTGCTCTCCAAACTGTCTCGCCCTCCAAACTCTTGTCTCCAAACTCTCTCGCTCTCTCGCTCCCCAAACTCTTGTCGCAAACTCTTGTCTCCAAACTCTCTTCCTCTCCAAACTCTCACGTTCTCCGTCCTTGATCTCCAAACTCCCTCGTTCTCCGTCCTCGATCTCCAACTCTCTCGTTCTCCGTCCTCGATCTCCAAACTCTCTCGTTTTACGTCCTCGACCTCCAACTCTCTCGTTCTCCATCCTCGCTCTTCGCCGCGCTGCCACTTCGCGAATTCGCCGCGTACCTGGTGAGCGGCCGGCCATCTGCTGCTGGGATTTGTGGGGAGTTATTCAACTCCTCACATTCCCTTCTTACTTCGGGAAGGATTAAGAAAACTCAGCGCTCCCACTCTCCGGCGTTCACTTGTATATTCTAGCCATTGAGTCAGGGCGCATCTCGTTCCGGTTCCCTCGGTGTTCCCTCGTTGCTCCCTCGACGTTCCCTCGACGCTATCCATCTTGTTTCCTTTCCACAGCGCCGGTCGTCCTCCGTATAGCAATTTCAAATCTCCCGCGCCGATCCACCATCTGTTCCCACTGGGCACCGATATTAATCAGCTATCGATACCCAGAGAGCCTGCTCACGATATCGATATCGCAGGTGCGGCGTTGCCACTTGCGAGCCGCGATGTTCATCATCACCAATATTTCCATTTCCTTGTGCCCATCGATCGCACTATCGTCCAGTGCCAATCGACCGCCTATCGAGGCGCCCCCTTCCCTGTTGAATGGTGATTTTGCAAATTGTTTATGCCCGTGCACCTGTCGGCCGGATTTTAGTTTTTTTCGTACCCCTCAGCCCGGCGTTTCCACTTGTCCTTGCCACCCGACTCCTTGTATGTGCTCATCAGCTTCTTTTCTTTTGGCAGGTTGCCTTTGTTGACCACGAGTGCCCTTTCAGACTCCAGCAGCTGTGCTTCCTGGTTTGGACCCCGATCCGGCCCGCGATACCGTCTCCTCGTCTGGGCATGATGCCCTTCTCTGAGATGCTTGGCCTCTTTCGGTACAGCTCTCTTAGCTGTGCCGACTTCCCCCTTCCTTCGGCAGACTGCTGCTGCCAGTCCTAATCAGATCCTTGTAGACCTTGGTTCGCTCCTTTCCGCATTCGTTATCCTTGACGTGTTCCTTGTACTGTATGATTAAATCGTAGTGCCTTGTAGAGAATCCTTCGAGTTTTATCTGTGTATCCTTTAAGAATCCTAGGAGTGATCCTCGGAGTCTCTCCTCATTCCTGAGCATCCTTGAAATTATCCTCGGGTTTTTTTCTTTGTATCATTTGGGCATCATTGGAGCTATCCTTGGACCCTTCTCCTCGCGTCCTTTGGGTATCCTTTGAGCTATCCTTGGACCCTTTTCCTCGCGTCCTTTGGGTATCCTTGGAGCTATCCTTGGACCCCTTTCCTCGCGTCCTTTGGGTATCCTTGGGGCTATCCTTGGACCCCTTTCCTCGTGTCCTCCGGGTATCCTTGGAGCTATCCTTGGACCCCATTCTTTGTGTCCTCCGGGTATCCTTGGAGCTATCCTTGGACCCCTTCCCTCGTGTCCTTCGCGTATCCTTGGAGCTATCCTTGGGCCCCTTTCCTCGTGTCCTTCGAGACTCTTTGAAACTTTACTGTTGCCATTTGTCTAACGTATCTGCTTGTAGCTGCTCGCTGGTGTTCTGTGTTTGTTGTTGTTTCAGCTCGCTCACGGGATGGTCCTCTCTTTTTTTGTGTTCACGTGCCGTATTTTGCAGATTACTGGTGACGCAAAATCCGTGACTTGGTAAGGTCCGTCGTATCTTGGGGCCAACTTTGCTGCGATCCCCTCGGCCGCCTTCAACCAATGATGTTCCTTGGCCCACACGACGTCTCCCACCGCTGGTGTCCATTGTCTCCTCCTCAGGTTGTAATGCCTAGCCTGATCCTGGGAGGCTCTCTTCAGATTCCGCCTTACAATCTCGAAGATTTCCCCGAGTCTGTTTGCCTTCTCCCCTGGGGTCTCAGGGGGTCGTCCTGTTCCCAAGGTCTCTCTGTCGTATAGGGCGCTCGGCAGTCTCGGTTCTCTGCCTTGAGTAATAAACGCTGGCGTGTATCCTGTGGATTCTGAAACACTCGTACTTACTGCCAGCATGATCTCAGGCCATTTCTCGTCCCAATTTCTCTGATCCTGCCCTGTGAACTGCGCTATCATCGTCTTCATGGTACTGTTTGCTCTTTCTGTCGGGTTCTCTTGCGGGGTATATGGAGCCGTGAACTGTTGCTTGGCTCCCATCTCGGCCAGGAAACTCTTGAAGATTCTGCTGTTAAACTGTACTCCGTTGTCCGTTATGACTACCTTCGGGACCCCAGCGGCGACCAATTCCGCAGCGGCACCAATTCAGTCCACTTGGAGAACCTGTCTATCAGCACCAGCAGCATTTGGTTGCCGTGTTTTGAACGCGGCAGGGGTCCGACGAAGTCTGCGCACATTGTAGCCCACGGTTCCTCTGGCACCTGCGTTAGCGTTTTCCCAGTTGCCTGCATCTGATTTGGCTTGAATCTGATACATGTCTCGCATCCTCTTACGTGGGCTCGAGCGTCTCGGTGCATGCCTGGCCAGCAGTACCGGGCTGCCAGATGTGCTATTGTCCTTCTGCTTCCTACATGGCCAGCTGCCGGTGAGTCGTGGTTTTCTTTCAACACCGCTTCTCGCAGAGCTTTCGGGACGCACATCTTCCACGTCGCGACATCCTCACTGCCTGCTCTGTGTGGAATGTTCCTGTACAAGGTGTCTCCCTCTATTACGTAGTCCGGGTACTTTTGTGGCTGGGTCCTAATCTTTCCGCGCATGTCCTGAATCCAGCTGCATGCTGCGGAGGCTTCCGCCGCCGATGTCTCCTTGATTCCTCGCAGTGTTACTGGTAGTGGCTGCCTTAATAATGCGTCTGCCAGCACATTGAGTTGTCCCTTCCTGTACGCTACTTCCTTCCTTAAGGGCTCTCGATGCTGTCGAGCCACTTCAGTGCCATGTGGTCGGTTACCACCTTGAAGTGGTACCCTTCCAAATATGGCTTCAGTTTCCGGATCGCCCAGACTATTGCCAAACACTCCTTCTCGGTCGTGGAGTAGTTTTTTCAGTCCCGGTAAGCGTTCGGCTTGAGTAAGAGATCACCCTTTCGCCACGTTCGGTCTCCTGGGTCAAAATGGCCCCAATACCGTTATCACTTGCGTCCGTTTGCACTTGTTGCCCTTGCGCAGCAGATCGTTGAGCGGTTTGACTATTTTTGTGAAGTCAGGAACAAATCGCCGATACCATGAAGCTGCTCCCAGGTACTGTCGGAGCTCTCTTACTGTTTACGGCGGCTCTAATTCGGCAACGGTTGCTACCTTTTCCGTATCCGTACCTATCCCGTCGCTAGTCACTCTATGACCCAAATACAGCAGCTCCTTCTTGAAAAACTGGCATTTTTCCGGGTTTAATTTCAGATTAGCCTCTTTCAGTCGCCGAAATACCTCTTTCAAGTTTGCCTTGTGCTCTTCTAGTGTGCGTCCGATCACTATGACATCGTTCTGGTACGCAAATGCGTGCGGCGACATCTCGGGACCAATTACCGGATCCAACACCCGCTGGAAGGTCGCAGATGCCGAATGGAGTCCGAACGGCATTACTCTCCACTGGAATAAGCCCTTTCCCGGCACTGTAAATGCAGTGTACTGCCTGCTGCTTTCTTTCAGCGGGATTTGCCAGTAGCCATCCTTCAGGTCCAAGCTGCTTATGTACCGTGCCTCTCTCAGTTGGTCGAGGAAATAATTTATTCGAGGCATCGGGTAGGCATCCTTTATCGATTTGGCGTTGATCTGCCTAAAGTCGACGCACAGTCTCCACTTGCCCGTCTTCTTCCTAACCATCACGATGGGAGAACTGTATGGGCTGGTTGAGTGCTCTATGCATCTCATTTGGAGTAGCTGGTCCACCTTCGCATTGATCTCCCCTTGAACTTTCGGATTCTTCGGGTAGTATCGTTGTTTTATTGGCCTGTCGTCCTTCATCGTTATTTGATGCTCTGCCATGTTCGACGTTCCTGTCGTGGTTTTAAAACTGGCTAGCTCTGCCTCCAGGAACTTCGCTGTGTCGTCATACTCTGCTTCCTGCTGTACGACTGCTACCGATAGCCTCTCCTCAAACCACCCATTGTGTCGGTTCCTGGCCGGTCTTCTCACCTCGTATCCAGCGCACCTTATCTCGGTTCCGACTTGAGTTAGAAAGTCCCATCCTGACACCAATGAATCCACTACCCCTGGTTGTATCAACAGGTTCATGGTTAGTCGCTTGTTCCCGAATGCGATCTCCACCTCCAGCTGTTCACCGAGTCCGCCGCACCTTCCGTCTGCCAACCTAACTTGCCGCCGTGTCCTCGTAATTCTCCCGAGGGCAGCCAGGTTGTATGCCAGTTCCTTGCCTATAAAGCTCGCTGTTGCCCCGGTGTCGATCGTGGCCTTATACGTGCCTCCCCCAATCGTCATCGCTGCGGGCAACTGCTGCTCCTCCTCGATTAGCTTGCCCGTTAGTTTGGAGAGGTAACATCTTGCGACCCCCGCTCGCTTCTCTGCGGCTGAGGTCGCTGGGCATTTCCCGCCTGCTGGCAGCACTCGACGCTCCTGACGCCTACTCTCCCGCACACCCAGCAAAACAGCAGGCGTTGGAGTCGACATCCTCGTGCCCAGTGTCCGTGGCCGCCGCACCTTCGGCAGGCCTCATGGGGATCTGCAATGTGTGTCGTGCCCTGCGGCCTCTGTGTTGTGTTTGGCGGTCTCCACACCGTGTTCGCTGGTTGTATCTGTTGCTGCTGTGGTGGCGTCCATTGGCCTTCTCGTGGTGCTTCTGTTGCCTGCTGTCGTGGGACTCGTTGCGGCGGTGAAAATTGGTCATCTGTCCGTGTCTCCTGGCTATCTGTCTCCTCGCATCTTCTGCACGTGACCTGCGTTGGTGGTGACGACTTTGCCTTGAGAACTTGTTTTCTTGGGCGAACGCTTCTCGCTCCTTTTCCAGTTCTTCGTATTCATCGGCTTATAGCATCAACGTGTCCAGGTCCGGCACTTTGTACGCCCTTAAGAAGATCCTTAGGCTTAGGGTGCAGTTTTTCTTTATGATCTTTAAGGTGTCTTTCGCAGAATAGTTTAGTGGCCTCAACATCGTCTGCATGTCGATCATGTAGTCTTTAAATGACTCACTGAAACCCTGCTTTCGTTGCCTGACCTGATCCGACAGCCTTGTAAAGAAATCTCTCGGCAGAAAGTAGAGCTGGAAGCTCTCAATGAACTCCGCCCAGGTTTTCCATTGTTTATTGTTGGCGATAAACCACTTCAACGCTCTTCCTTTCAGCAACTCCGGCATTGCTCGGGGGATCATGTCTAGGTCTAAACCGTAGGTGTTGGCGGACCATTCAACTTGTTCCAGGAACTCGAACGGTTTCTCCGCCCCGTCGAACCTGAATGACCACTCGCGGACTTGTTTAGCGACCCTTGCATAATCCTCCTGGCTGTGTCTAGAGGTCAGCACCGTTGTCTTCCTGTCCTGGCTTGACTCTCTCCTGTGAGCTTCCCTTTGCATGTTGTCGACGCTCACGCTTGCTACTATGTTATCCCCTTCAGCGTTAGTTAGCGTGATACTCGGGCTGGTTCTGTCGTAATACATGGCTTCCAACTCAGCCCAGATGGGGGCCAGATGTAGCGAACTGATTTCATTGGTTTCTGCTCGCTACGGTATTTGTGCGGCTAGCTCAGTAGATTGTGTGTTAGTCCCACCAAATTTATATAAACGTGACCGCCCAGTAGTTCAGTGAAAAAGCACAGAATTCTCGGGTTCGGAGTGGGTTTATTGCGGGTATAACTGCAGTCGGCTTTATAACTTGCTTGTCTCGCTGTCTCCGACGGTGTGGGTTCTCTTGTCGCTCCTCGAAGATCCTTGACCGCTGATTGTTCCTGACGTGGCTGGCTCGGTGACTGCTCGGCCACGATTCAGACTCGCTATGGGGTCAGCCGTGCGGGCTTAGGGAAGCGTCACCGTTCTCAGACTAGGGTGAACAGACTGACGAGCTCTCCAGGATCACTCCTCTCGATACCCGACCTCCTGTCCCTTGCTCTGTCCCGGATGGTTCCACGGGCTTCCGCTCAGATCGTGCGGACAGTCAAGGCAGAACGCCAGGAAGCTGCCTCGCCTTTCACTTCGCTTCTGTGCCTCGTGTAAACGAACGTTTCACCCTAGCCTCACCCTTTCGCGTGCTGTCCGTGCCGTTCCTGCGGGCTCGATCCTCCTTGCGTGGCCGTTGCGGTGTGGTGTCCTGCTTGCTGGTGGAGATGTCCTGCGAACTGCTCCTGACAGGTGGCTGTAGGTCTTGACTTCTTCTTCTTGGTTCGAAGGCATACGCCGATCCGGGACTTCTCTCCCTTCTGGCTCGTGACTCTCAGGGTTCTGTTGCGCCGCTCCGGGACTTCTCTCTCTTCTTGCTCGCTACTCTAGGAGTTCTGTTACGCCGTTCCGGGACTTCTCTCCCTTCTGGCTCGCTACTCTAGGGGTTCCGTTGCGCCGCTCCGGGACTTCTCTCCCTTCTGGCTCGCTACTCTAGGGGTTCTGTTACGCCGCTCCGGGACTTCTCTCCTTCTGGCTTGCTACTCTCGATTTTAAATCTCAGTCTAGTAGACCCTCCCGGCGTAACGCCAGGACTTTGTCGGCAGGACAGAACATAACTTAGCCGTGTGGTGCCTCCTAAGACCTCAGCCACCTGTGTCTCAGTTCGGAGATTCCTAGCAATCCCAATCCCGAACGTCTCGACGTGACGATCTTGCTCCTCGTAGGCTCCCATGGCGCTGCTTCCGACGATTCGCCCTGGTGTGGCGCCCTCGTAGCTTGCTTGGATTTCGTTCGACTCCTTGCTCTCGACTGACTGCTCGCTCTTGACTGACTGATCTCGACTGAATGCTCTCAACTGAATGATTGATTCCGCTGCCAGCGCCCTGCGGGTTTATATAGGGCCTCTGCGAACCGTTATTTCCCTTTTCACACGGCCCGCCAAAACTCTCCACATCGGGTCCAAAGTCCATTGTTCATGTTTGACCCTCTTGTCCCTGATGCACTGCTTCCCGCCGCCGTCCAGCCTGATGCTGCCGTCCCGCTGATCCCGGAGACGCATGCGACATGTTTGTGTGCCGCCCCGCTGCTGAGATGTGGCACCTTCTTTCCAAAGTCCAAAGTCCGGCGGCGTCCCGCTACTCCTTTTTGCACACGGCACTCTCGCTCCGCCCGCCAAGTCTCCGCTCTCTCCTTCTCCATTGTTGGTCTCCAAACTCTCTTGGTCTCCGAACCACCTTGCTCTCCAAACTCTCTCGCCCTCCAAACTCTTGTCTCCAAACTCTCTTCCTCTCCAAACTCTCTCGCTCTCTCGCTCTCCAAACTCTTGTCTCCAAACTCTCTTCCTCTCCAAACTCTCTTCCTCTTTAAACTCTCTTCCTCTCCAAACTCTCACGTTCTCCGACCTTGATCTCCAAACTCCCTCGTTCTCCGTCCTCGATCTCCAACTCTCTCGTTCTCCGTCCTCGATCTCCAAACTCTCTCGTTCTACGTCCTCGATCTCCAAACTCTCTCATTCTACGTCCTCGACCTCCAACTCTCTCGTTCTCCGTCCTCGCTCTTCGCCGCGCCGCCACTTCGCGAATTCGCCGCGTACCTAGTGAGCGGCCGGCCATCTGCTGCTGGGATTTGTGGGGAGTTATTCAACTCCTCACAATATTTATCCTCTTCACCTTTATATTCCCTAACAGATTTGATGATGTCATAAGATGTGTCGCATTTTGTATTCGGATCTACAATCTCTGTCTGATTATCCTCAACTGTTTTAATTTTGTGAGAAAGCTGCGATCTTAATTTAACGATCTCCTCCTTTAATGGATTTAATTCAAGATTTACAATTTGCTTAATTAAATCTCCTACATTTAACATGTTGTTGATGGCTTGTATTTTCTTGGGGCGGATTCATGTGGATTCTTTTATTTGCACCAGTCTGGCTTGTTGAAGGTTCTGACATTTTGAGAACTTTTTCGAAACTAGAAATTAACTCTTCAACTTTGTATATTTATATTTCCTTTCTTAAAAATTTTTATAAAATAATAATAATAAAAAATGTATGATAATAAAAAAAATAGTATCGCTCACGAATCGCCTTAATTTTTTTTCTTCTCGTTGTTATTTTTCCTGTTGGGGTCGTCCTTATCCTGAATGATGATCCTGATTGGGTTCGTCCTTCTTTTTTGTTTTTAGATTTTGTCTCGGGGTCTTCCTTCTTTAATTAGGTCTTCCTTCTTTTCCAATATTTGGCGAGGGCTTGCCCTTCAGCCTGTTTTCTTAGAATGTCTTTGTTGTTGATTTTGAAGATTTTTTTAAAATTGTTTTTCACGATGTTTATTTTATATTTTTTTTGATGAAAAATTTTTCGTCGTTTTTTGATTTTTATATTGTCCGAGCAGTGAATTTATGTTACGATCAATATTTTGTAGTTTGAGATTTTAAGGGGATTATTTCATAAATTAATTTCCACCTTAGTTATTTGATCAACACAAACTTTTTATTTATTCGTCGGTTGTATCGGGTTTTATTGGCCGCGCTAAATTTATTTTTTCACTTTAAAACTTTTTTGTCTTTATTTTAAAGCTTGTTTTTTTTAGAATTTTTGAATCGCACGGCCCCACGTTGGGCGCCAATTAAGTTTTTCAC
This sequence comes from Drosophila biarmipes, assembly GCF_025231255.1. NCBI lineage: Eukaryota > Metazoa > Arthropoda > Insecta > Diptera > Drosophilidae > Drosophila > Drosophila biarmipes. Next base: position 2,894,205 of record NW_026114526.1, on the reverse strand, counting down.
TAGTGATTTAATTAAAAAAATTTATTTTTATTTATAAATCAGTTAATCACTACTACAATTTTTTAATAGGTCGAACTTAGTTAATTCACTGCTCGTTTACTTTTACTCGATTTGTACTACAGCTTGATTCGGATCTCAAAAACGGACTGCCTGATCTCTAGTTCAATGATCAATAATCAAACCTCGACTTAAGAGATTTTATCCCCAAAAATTGATAAAGAGAATGGCTCAAGAGAGTCGGAAAATAGGATGATGCAATTTGAAAATTAAATTTGAAGTCCAATCTTGGCCGGAAATTGGTGTTTACATTAGCGGAGTTTTAGGGACCGCTTTGGGGATCTTTTTGTTTACGTTAACGGACTCGGGGCTCGCTTTGGAGATCTTTTGTTTACGTTAGCGGACTGGATGTTTACAGCATCCGTATGATTTGGGCTGCGTGAAATTGATCTGGGTGGGAATGATTCGGAGGCCTGGTTGAAAGAAATAGCTGACCACGGGTTTATCTCGGGTCTGTCAGAGTTATTTGGAAATTGGCTCTCGGCTCAAAGTTGCTTATAAATTGGGTAAGAGTCATATAACTCCCCCCATTCTAAATTGAATCGTCCCGATTCATTGGAACTGATGGGTATATTGTAATTGTTGGGTTAATTCGACAATGATATTTTCTTCTAGGGTATTTTCATTGTCGGGTATATTATTTATTTCATTATCGGAAATATTATTTTCTGGTTCAATTTCTATATATATTTCTATATATGACTTTGCCATGGTTTGAATATTAAAAATTTTTTCTGAATTTGATTATTATCATAATAGTTAAATATATAAATGTGAATATAATACATATTAACGTAACTGGTATTGGAGTTTGTTTAATTTGAATAAATGGATTTAGTATGTTAATATTATCGAATGTGAGTTCCGAATCATTAGATATAATATATTCGGATACTAAAAAATCTGTATATTTTCGAGCTGTGATGTATTCCAATATCTTGTTGTCTACATTGGTGTAGGAAATATTATTAATTTTAGTTGTGCCATTAAAAGTTATTAAATATGACACATTTAAATGAGTGTCATTAACTGTATTTTCTCCATTTACAAAAATGGCTCCATCTTGTATTACATCTACATTTTTATTTTTTTCTCGGATTTTGATGCAAAAGGATTTTTCTCCATTTAGTAATCTAGTGAAACAAGAGCCTTCTGAGTTAAGTGTGCTATAATTATTAAATATTTCTGTCTTAAACTTAGACATTTCATGGTACTTATTTCTACATTTTGCGACGTGATTATCAATTAATAATTTTCCATCATTATGTGAAATGGATCTTGAATTGTAAACGTCACAACGATCGGTAATAATAGGGTATTTTATGTAAATTATAATAAGATCTTGATGCAAAGCGATTTTAAATTCAGATATATCTAAAAGGTCTGTTATAACTACAGGTCTATCTTCGCGCCTATAAATTTCTAGTATATCATCATTGTTTAGAATTTTAGTATTAAATACATCAATTTTGGCAAGTGTAATTGTGTCCATTAAATTCATAAGATCGTAAGTAAGCAAGCGCAGACGATATTTTCTAAGTGGAATTTCTTGATTTTTAAAGGCTGTTTTGAATTGTTCAGACAAAGATTTTATCTCTTTAAATATTTTAGAATTAATAACGAATTGATCGTTATTATTTTGTATTAAATCATCGATTTTATTTTGGACTGTTATGAAATCATCATGATCTGGTGTTCCCGCTATCCATTTCCAAATGGTGCCTATTTCGTTAATGCCTCTTTTTGATCTACTGGGTATAACTTGGGAGATAAGTATTTTGATAAGTTTTAAATCGTGGGATATTTCTAAAAGAAAATTCTTGTTGTCGTGACCCTTTAGAAATTCTGTTTCAAGATTAATTATTTCTCTATAAAAACTTATATTAGTTATATGAAATAAATCTGCGTGTGATTCATAATTAAGAACATCTTTGGTATAATATCGGATTTTGTTGTTGCTACCAGCAATAATAAGTACATTATTGAAATCATTATCTGTAATTTGAAACCAGTTATTTAATATAATCTTTATGAATCGTACGGTTTCTGTTATTTATAATAACTTTACTTGGGAGATTTTCCTTAACTACTTGTTTTTTATATCTAGAATTAAGCTTGTTCCTTTCCCCGTGTATCTTTTCGTAAATTACCTCTCCTACGTGATAATTCTTATTCTGTCTATCTTTATTGTGAAAATGTGACATTTTCTCTTGGGCTTGCTGCAATAATTTAGGAATATCATCGTGTTTGATTTTATTAAATAATATATCAAAAGGTCGATGATGCGTTATTGAATGAATTGTTAAATTATATTTTTGTGCTGCTCTAATTATAATTTCGGAATAATCAATTAAATTAAGCTCATCTTTAGTGCAGTGAGCAATTTCTGTTAAGGTAGAGTGTGCCCTTTCTATTTGTCCGTTAGACGTACTATGTCGAGGATCTGCAAAGAATAAAGATATCCCATTTCTTTGTGCAAAAGATTTAAATTGGGATGAAGAAAAACTTGGTTCGTTATCTATCATCAAAGATTTGACTAATGGAAATTGTTGTAACATTTCTGAAACTTTATTTTCTATATTCAGTTTATTAGGGATTTCTTTTACCACTAAGTATTTCGAATACGAATCTATACAAGTAATGAAAATAAGATTTTGGGCGTAAAATATGTCAAGATGCAAATTCTCACCTTCTCTTTCTGGAATTGGTGCTTGACCGATAGGAATCTGTACTGGGGGTCTGTTGTATTTGTTTTGATTGCAGATAGTGCAATTCTTTATAAACTCCTTAAGCTTTTTGTATAAATTTGAGAGATCTGTCTTCAGCGTTCTCGACATCCTGGACAAATGTCTTAGTCAGAGTTTTTGAAATAAATGTAATTGGTTTTCCTTCCTGAGAAAGAACGGCACCAATTGCTAAGTCAGATGCGTCCGTTGTTAGAGTGAATTTTTTATTATAGTCTGGTTGACTAGTTCTACTTGTGCAATTAAATTTTCTTTGAGCTCGTTAAGAGCTCTTACAGCTGAATCATCAAACTGTATTAAAGTTTTACGTGATGCCTTTTTTGATACTTTGCCGTTTTGGCCTTTTAAATATTTTGTTAAAGGTTTAGCTATCTTTCCGTAATTTTGCACAAATTTTCTGTAATATCCCATAAGGCCTAGGAAGCTTCTAAGCTCTCCAATATTTTTAGGTATCGGATATTTTACGATAGTAGAAATTTTTTCGGGATCGGTTTCTATCACACTGTGGGAAACAACGTAACCGAAAAAATTGGTCTCTAATTTAAAGAACTTTGATTTTTCAATTGAAATTTTCATGTTTGCGTTCAGCAAAATTTTAATAATGAGAATTAAATCTTTGTAATGTTGTTCAATTGTTTTTGAAAATATAATTATGTCATCCATATAAACGCGACATGTTTTACCCACTTGTTCTCTTAAAATATCATCTATCGCTCGTTGGAATATTCTTGGAGCGTTGGTCAAACCGAAAGGCATTCTTAGGAATTCGTATTTCCCGTTGTTTATTGAAAATGAGGTTTTCCGAATGTCTGGTTCATTCATGAGAATCTGATGAAATCCAGATTCCAAGTCAATTGTTGAAAAGTATTTGGCTTTTCCAAGATTTGACAAAATCACTGAAGGGTCCTGCATTGGATATCTATCTGGTATTGTATTTTCATTAAGTTTTTTATAATCGATTACGAGTCTGAGTTTTGGAGTTCCGTCTTCATTGAAACCCCTTTTTGGTACTACTAGTACTGGTGAATTAAAAGGACTTTTACTCGGCCTTATAATTTCTTCATTTAACATTCGATTTTTTTCAGAATTCACAAAATCTGAAGCTGATTGAGCATAAGGGTATTGTTTGCTAAAAATGGCCCTATCATTTACGGTGTTTATTTCCCCATGGTTATCTGTCCTAAATGGACTCTGCATATTTATTTTTGAATGCTCTTCATTGATAATATTTAATGTTTCATTCTCCAGATCTTTTCTTTGATCTGCAGAAGATATTTTTATGTTGTTTATTTTTTGACTATCGGATAGTTCAACGACGGCGTGTTCAGAATTTTTAAATTCTGAACTTTTATTTTTGTCGGATTTCTCAACGACAGCGCGTTCAGGATTTTTAATTCCCAAACTTTTGTTTTTGTCGGATATTTTTAAACGACGGCGTGTTCGGAATTTTTGAATTCCAAACTTTTATTTTTGTCGGATTTTTCAACGACGGCGTGTTCAGGATTTGTATATCCCAAACTAGATTCGCTTTGATTACCCATTTCAGATTCGGATCTGATTTGAGGTTTTCCATCAAAGTATTTTTTAATATAAATTCTGTTAATGAAAGAATGGTGTATTTTCTGTTAAAGAATGTTGGGTTAATATGTTTCCGTTTTCATAATTTAATTTTTCTTCTATTCCATTATATTTAATTACTCCCTTAGCTGCATCAATTACCGCTCCTATTTTTTTTTTAATAGGTTATAGCCGACCAATAAATCTGAGTCTAGCCCATCTATTTAATAAAAAGTATATCGCGTATCAAAAATAGTTATCATATGATAATTTTTTTTTTATTTTTGGATCATTTCTAATTAAGTGCTTACCCCACTTACCCCACTACTCCTGACTTTTGTCTAAAAAATGGTTCTTTTCAATGTTATTTAATCTCATCGTCCTGTTAGCCGGTTGGTTAACAGTTCCAGTTGGTATCCTTTTATTTTGGGCTTGGCCTTGCTGAGTGTTCTGGGTCTCAAATTTTTTTGTTTGATCCCATTTGTTCTGACTATAATTATTATTTTGATATTTATTGCAGCCTTGATTATAGCCGTTGTAAGCCTTATTCTGAACCTGGATAGACTCGTCTACCTCCATTGGTTCCGGATTATTTTGTGGCTGCGTATAGGTGTTCCACTGTTTTTGTTGGTTATTATTAAATCTACCCAGGTTCCAAGAATTGTTTTTATTCTGATTACAATAACCGTAAGTATTTTTGTTCTGGTAGTTGTCATGATTAAACCTTAAATTATTATTGTTTCGCTGGTTACTGTAACTATTGTTTTGCTGTCTTGTCTTGTGGTTGAAATGTGTTTGTCCATTTCCACTAGAGTTTGGCTCGCTATGTTTTCTCTGAGTAGTAGAGAAACTATTTGCGAAATGAGCCCTCATGTTCTTGCTTTCCAGTTCCTGAACTATGACCATTGCATTTGGTAGGTCAGGTGGATTCATTGAGAAAATAGTATTTGAAATTTGGCCGTTGAGGGCGGTAATGAAAACTCTGAGAGCTGTCTTCCTATGTTTCTCATTCATTTCCGCTGTTATAGGTAGGTTTCTACCGTAGGTCATAATAGTTTTATTAATTAGCAGAGTTAATTTTCTATTAACTGTACCATAATAATCCATTATGGATAATTTTCCCTGACTCAATACACTTAATTCCTGTTCAATAATGTGAATTGGTCGTTTGTAGCTAAAGACGAAGTCAAGTCTGGCCATTATGGCATCGAAATTTAATACAGTACCGCTATGGGTTAAGGCGTCGTTTGCCATTCCTGTTATTTTGTTTCGTAATATAGATAAGGCAGAATAAAATCTTTCACTCCCTCTGGCATATTGCCCCATGGCTACTTCTGCCGATTCACTCCAGCTTACATATTGTAACGAACTGATTTCCTTGGTTTCTGCTCGCTACGGTATTTGTGCGGCTAGCTCAGTAGATTGTGTGTGTTCGTCCCACCAAATTTATATAAACGTGACCGCCCAGTAGTTCAGTGAAAAAGCACAGAATTCTCGGGTTCGGAGTGGGTTTATTGCGGGTATAACTGCAGTCGGCTTTATAACTTGCTTGTCTCGCTGTCTCCGACGGTGTGGGTTGTCTTGTCGCTCCTCGAAGATCCTTGACCGCTGATTGTTCCTGACGTGGCTGGCTCGGTGACTGCTCGGCCACGATTCAGACTCGCTATGGGGTCAGCCGTGCGGGCTTAGGGAAGCGTCACCGTTCTCAGACTAGGGTGAACAGACTGACGAGCTCTCCAGGATCACTCCTCTCGATACCCGACCTCCTGTCCCTTGCTCTGTCCCGGATGGTTCCACGGGCTTCCGCTCAGATCGTGCGGACAGTCAAGGCAGAACGCCAGGAAGCTGCCTCGCTTTTCACTTCGCTTCTGTGCCTCGTGTAAACGAACGTTCCACCCTAGCCTCACCCTTTCGCAAGCTGTTAGGCCGTTCCGGGACTTCTCTCCCTTCTGGCTCGCTACTCTAGGGGTTCCTAAGACCTCAGCCTGTGTCTCAGTTCGGAGATTCCTAGCAATCCCAATCCCGAACGTCTCGACGTGACGATCTTGCTCCTCGTAGGCTCCCACAGCGCTGCTTCCGACGATTCGCCCTGGTGTGGCTCCCTCGTAGCTTGCTTGGATTTCGTTCGACTCCTTGCTCTCGACTGACTGGTCGCTCTTGACTGACTGATCTCGACTGAATGCTCTCAACTGAATGATTGATCCCGCTGCCAGCGCCCTACGGGTTTATATAGGGCCTCTGGGAACCGTTATTTCCCTTTTCACACGGCCCGCCAAAACTCTCCACATCGGGTCCAAAGTCCATAGTTCCTGTTTGACCCTCTTGTCCCTGACGCACTGCTTCCCGCCGCCGTCCAGCCTGATGCTGCCGTCCCGCTGATCCCGGAGACGCATGCGACATGTTTGTGTGCCGCACCGCTGCTGAGATGTGGCACCTTCTTTCCAAAGTCCAAAGTCCGGCGGCGTCCCGCTACTCCTTTTTGCACACGGCACTCTCGCTCCGCCCGCCAAGTCTTCCCTCTCTCCTTCTCCATTGTTGGTCTCCAAACTCTCTTGGTCTTCGAACCGTCTTGCTCTCCAAACTGTCTCGCCCTCCAAACTCTTGTCTCCAAACTCTCTCGCTCTCTCGCTCCCCAAACTCTTGTCGCAAACTCTTGTCTCCAAACTCTCTTCCTCTCCAAACTCTCACGTTCTCCGTCCTTGATCTCCAAACTCCCTCGTTCTCCGTCCTCGATCTCCAACTCTCTCGTTCTCCGTCCTCGATCTCCAAACTCTCTCGTTTTACGTCCTCGACCTCCAACTCTCTCGTTCTCCATCCTCGCTCTTCGCCGCGCTGCCACTTCGCGAATTCGCCGCGTACCTGGTGAGCGGCCGGCCATCTGCTGCTGGGATTTGTGGGGAGTTATTCAACTCCTCACATTCCCTTCTTACTTCGGGAAGGATTAAGAAAACTCAGCGCTCCCACTCTCCGGCGTTCACTTGTATATTCTAGCCATTGAGTCAGGGCGCATCTCGTTCCGGTTCCCTCGGTGTTCCCTCGTTGCTCCCTCGACGTTCCCTCGACGCTATCCATCTTGTTTCCTTTCCACAGCGCCGGTCGTCCTCCGTATAGCAATTTCAAATCTCCCGCGCCGATCCACCATCTGTTCCCACTGGGCACCGATATTAATCAGCTATCGATACCCAGAGAGCCTGCTCACGATATCGATATCGCAGGTGCGGCGTTGCCACTTGTGAGCCGCGATGTTCATCATCACCAATATTTCCATTTCCTTGTGCCCATCGATCGCACTATCGTCCAGTGCCAATCGACCGCCTATCGAGGCGCCCCCTTCCCTGTTGAATGGTGATTTTGCAAATTGTTTATGCCCGTGCACCTGTCGGCCGGATTTTAGTTTTTTTCGTACCCCTCAGCCCGGCGTTTCCACTTGTCCTTGCCACCCGACTCCTTGTATGTGCTCATCAGCTTCTTTTCTTTTGGCAGGTTGCCTTTGTTGACCACGAGTGCCCTTTCAGACTCCAGCAGCTGTGCTTCCTGGTTTGGACCCCGATCCGGCCCGCGATACCGTCTCCTCGTCTGGGCATGATGCCCTTCTCTGAGATGCTTGGCCTCTTTCGGTACAGCTCTCTTAGCTGTGCCGACTTCCCCCTTCCTTCGGCAGACTGCTGCTGCCAGTCCTAATCAGATCCTTGTAGACCTTGGTTCGCTCCTTTCCGCATTCGTTATCCTTGACGTGTTCCTTGTACTGTATGATTAAATCGTAGTGCCTTGTAGAGAATCCTTCGAGTTTTATCTGTGTATCCTTTAAGAATCCTAGGAGTGATCCTCGGAGTCTCTCCTCATTCCTGAGCATCCTTGAAATTATCCTCGGGTTTTTTTCTTTGTATCATTTGGGCATCATTGGAGCTATCCTTGGACCCTTCTCCTCGCGTCCTTTGGGTATCCTTTGAGCTATCCTTGGACCCTTTTCCTCGCGTCCTTTGGGTATCCTTGGAGCTATCCTTGGACCCCTTTCCTCGCGTCCTTTGGGTATCCTTGGGGCTATCCTTGGACCCCTTTCCTCGTGTCCTCCGGGTATCCTTGGAGCTATCCTTGGACCCCATTCTTTGTGTCCTCCGGGTATCCTTGGAGCTATCCTTGGACCCCTTCCCTCGTGTCCTTCGCGTATCCTTGGAGCTATCCTTGGGCCCCTTTCCTCGTGTCCTTCGAGACTCTTTGAAACTTTACTGTTGCCATTTGTCTAACGTATCTGCTTGTAGCTGCTCGCTGGTGTTCTGTGTTTGTTGTTGTTTCAGCTCGCTCACGGGATGGTCCTCTCTTTTTTTGTGTTCACGTGCCGTATTTTGCAGATTACTGGTGACGCAAAATCCGTGACTTGGTAAGGTCCGTCGTATCTTGGGGCCAACTTTGCTGCGATCCCCTCGGCCGCCTTCAACCAATGATGTTCCTTGGCCCACACGACGTCTCCCACCGCTGGTGTCCATTGTCTCCTCCTCAGGTTGTAATGCCTAGCCTGATCCTGGGAGGCTCTCTTCAGATTCCGCCTTACAATCTCGAAGATTTCCCCGAGTCTGTTTGCCTTCTCCCCTGGGGTCTCAGGGGGTCGTCCTGTTCCCAAGGTCTCTCTGTCGTATAGGGCGCTCGGCAGTCTCGGTTCTCTGCCTTGAGTAATAAACGCTGGCGTGTATCCTGTGGATTCTGAAACACTCGTACTTACTGCCAGCATGATCTCAGGCCATTTCTCGTCCCAATTTCTCTGATCCTGCCCTGTGAACTGCGCTATCATCGTCTTCATGGTACTGTTTGCTCTTTCTGTCGGGTTCTCTTGCGGGGTATATGGAGCCGTGAACTGTTGCTTGGCTCCCATCTCGGCCAGGAAACTCTTGAAGATTCTGCTGTTAAACTGTACTCCGTTGTCCGTTATGACTACCTTCGGGACTCCAGCGGCGACCAATTCCGCAGCGGCACCAATTCAGTCCACTTGGAGAACCTGTCTATCAGCACCAGCAGCATTTGGTTGCCGTGTTTTGAACGCGGCAGGGGTCCGACGAAGTCTGCGCACATTGTAGCCCACGGTTCCTCTGGCACCTGCGTTAGCGTTTTCCCAGTTGCCTGCATCTGATTTGGCTTGAATCTGATACATGTCTCGCATCCTCTTACGTGGGCTCGAGCGTCTCGGTGCATGCCTGGCCAGCAGTACCGGGCTGCCAGATGTGCTATTGTCCTTCTGCTTCCTACATGGCCAGCTGCCGGTGAGTCGTGGTTTTCTTTCAACACCGCTTCTCGCAGAGCTTTCGGGACGCACATCTTCCACGTCGCGACACTCTCACTGCCTGCTCTGTGTGGAATGTTCCTGTACAAGGTGTCTCCCTCTATTACGTAGTCCGGGTACTTTTGTGGCTGGGTCCTAATCTTTCCGCGCATGTCCTGAATCCAGCTGCATGCTGCGGAGGCTTCCGACGCCGATGTCTCCTTGATTCCTCGCAGTGTTACTGGTAGTGGCTGCCTTAATAATGCGTCTGCCAGCACATTGAGTTGTCCCTTCCTGTACGCTACTTCCTTCCTTAAGGGCTCTCGATGCTGTCGAGCCACTTCAGTGCCATGTGGTCGGTTACCACCTTGAAGTGGTACCCTTCCAAATATGGCTTCAGTTTCCGGATCGCCCAGACTATTGCCAAACACTCCTTCTCGGTCGTGGAGTAGTTTTTTCAGTCCCGGTAAGCGTTCGGCTTGAGTACCACGAGGAGGCCAATGGACGCCACCACAGCAGCAACAGATACAACCAGCGAACACGGTGTGGAGACCGCCAAACACAACACAGAGGCCGCAGGGCACTACACACATTGCAGATCCCCATGAGGCCTGCCGAAGGTGCGGCGGCCACGGACACTGGGCACGAGGATGTCGACTCCAACGCCTGCTGTTTTGCTGGGTGTGCGGGAGAGTAGGCGTCAGGAGCGTCGAGTGCTGCCAGCAGGCGGGAAATGCCCAGCGACCTCAGCCGCAGAGAAGCGAGCGGGGGTCGCAAGATGTTACCTCTCCAAACTAACGGGCAAGCTAATCGAGGAGGAGCAGCAGTTGCCCGCAGCGATGACGATTGGGGGAGGCACGTATAAGGCCACGATCGACACCGGGGCAACAGCGAGCTTTATAGGCAAGGAACTGGCATACAACCTGGCTGCCCTCGGGAGAATTACGAGGACACGGCGGCAAGTTAGGTTGGCAGACGGAAGGTGCGGCGGACTCGGTGAACAGCTGGAGGTGGAGATCGCATTCGGGAACAAGCGACTAACCATGAACCTGTTGATACAGTTCTCCCATCGTGATGGTTAGGAAGAAGACGGGCAAGTGGAGACTGTGCGTCGACTTCAGGCAGATCAACGCCAAATCGATAAAGGATGCCTACCCGATGCCTCGAATAAATTATATCCTCGACCAACTGAGAGAGGCACGGTACATAAGCAGCTTGGACCTGAAGGATGGCTACTGGCAAATCCCGCTGAAAGAAAGCAGCAGGCAGTACACTGCATTTACAGTGCCGGGAAAGGGCTTATTCCAGTGGAGAGTAATGCCGTTCGGACTCCATTCGGCATCTGCGACCTTCCAGCGGGTGTTGGATCCGGTAATTGGTCCCGAGATGTCGCCGCACGCATTTGCGTACCAGAACGATGTCATAGTGATCGGACGCACACTAGAAGAGCACAAGGCAAACTTGAAAGAGGTATTTCGGCGACTGAAAGAGGCTAATCTGAAATTAAACCCGGAAAAATGCCAGTTTTTCAAGAAGGAGCTGCTGTATTTGGGTCATAGAGTGACTAGCGACGGGATAGGTACGGATACGGAAAAGGTAGCAACCGTTGCCGAATTAGAGCCGCCGTAAACAGTAAGAGAGCTCCGACAGTACCTGGGAGCAGCTTCATGGTATCGGCGATTGGTTCCTGACTTCACAAAAATAGTCAAACCGCTCAACGATCTGCTGCGCAAGGGCAACAAGTGGGTGTGAACACAGGAACATCAGTCCGCATTTGAAGAGGTAAAGGCAAGGCTGGTGGCAGACCCCGTACTGGCGTGCCCGGATTTTGAAAAAACATTTGTCCTGCAAACGGACGCAATTGATTACGGTATTGGGGCCATTTTGACCCAGGAGACCGAACGTGGGGAAAGGGTGATCTCTTACTCAAGCCGAACGCTTACCGGGACTAAAAACACCTCCACGACCGAGAAGGAGTGTTTGGCAATAGTCTGGGCGATCCGGAAACTGAAGCCATATTTGGAAGGGTACCACTTCAAGGTGGTAACCGACTACATGGCACTGAAGTGGCTCTACAGCATCGAGAGTCTTTCAGGTTAGGAAATAGCGTACAGGAAGGGACAACTCAATGTGGTGGCAGATGCATTATCAAGGCAGCCACTACCAGTAACACTGCGAGGAATCAAAGAGACATCGGCGGCGGAAGCCTCCGCAGCATGCAGCTGGATTCAGGACATGCGCGGAAAGATTAGGACCCAGCCACAAAAGTACCCGGACTACGTAATGGAGGGAGACACCTTGTACAGGAACATTCCACACAGAGCAGGCAGTGAGGATGTCGCGACGTGGAAGATGTGCGTCCCGAAAGCTCTGCGAGAAGCGGTGTTGAAAGAAAACCACGACTCACCGGCAGCTGGCCATGTAGGAAGCAGAAGGGCAATAGCACATCTGGCAGCCCGGTACTGCTGGCCAGGCATGCACCGAGACGCTCGAGCCCACGTGAGAGGATGCGAGACATGTATCAGATTCAAGCCAAATCAGATGCAGGCAGCTGGGAAAATGCTAACGCAGGTGCCAGAGTAACCGTGGGCTACAGTGTGCGCAGACTTCGTCGGACCCCTGCCGCGTTCAAAACACGGCAACCAAATGCTGCTGGTTCTGATAGACAGGTTCTCCAAGTGGACTGAATTGGTGCCGCTGCGGAGCGCGACAGCCGAGTCCCTAAAGAAAGCGTTCAGAGAGCGCATCATCGCAAGGTTTGGGGTCCCTAAGGTAGTCATAACGGACAACGGAGTACAGTTTAACAGCAAAATCTTCAAGAGTTTCCTGGCCGAGATGGGAGCCAAGCAACAGTTCACGGCTCCCTATACCCCGCAAGAGAACCCGACAGAAAGAACAAACAGGACCGTGAAAACGATGATAGCGCAGTTCACAGGGCAGGATCAGAGAAACTGGGACGAGAAATGGCCTGAGATCATGCTGGCAGTAAGTAGAAGGCAGAGAACCGAGACTGCCGAGCGCCCTATACGACAGAGAGACCTTGGGAACAGGACGACCACCTGAGACCCCAGGGGAGAAGGCAAACAAACTCGGGGAAATCTTCGAGATTGTAAGGCGGAATCTGGAGAGAGCCTCCCAGGATCAGGCTAGGCATTACAACCTGAGGAGGAGACAATGGACACCAGCGGTGGGAGACGTCGTGTGGGCCAAGGAACATCATTTGTCGAAGGCGGCCGAGGGGTTCGCAGCTAAGTTGGCCCCAAGATACGACGGACCTTACCAGGTCACGGATTTTGCGTCACCAGTAATCTGCATCCACGTGAGCGAGCTGAAACAACAACAAACACAGAGCACCAGCAAGCAGTTACAAGCAGATACGGTAGACAAAAGACAAGGATAGCTCCAAGGATACCCGAAGGACACGAGGAAAGGGATCCAAGGATACTTCCAAGGATACCCGAAGGACACGAGGAAAGGGGTCCAAGGATACCTCCAAGGATACCCGAAGGACAGGAGAAAATGGGGTCCAAGGATACCTCCAACGATACCCAAAGGACACGAGGAAAGGGGTCCAAGGATACCTCCAAGGACACCCGAAGGACACAAGGAAAGGGGTCCAAGGATACCTCCAAGGATACCCGAAGGACACGAGGAAAAGGGTCCAAGGATATCTCCAAGGATACCCGAAGGACACGAGGAAGTGGGTCCAAGGATACCTCCAAGGATACCCGAAGGACACGAGGAAGTGGATCCAAGGATACCTCGAAGGATACCCGAAGGACACGAGGAAAGGGAGACATAAGGAAAAAACCCGAGGATACTTCCAAGGATCCTCAGGAATAAAGAATATCTCGAGGGGAAAAAAAGAATTTTTCCAACTGGAGGGCAGAAAAGAAACAACCATTAGACTTCCGGTCCAAACGCTCGATGATGACTGAAATGAAAGTTTCCAGCGATAGTCCGCCGAAGGAAGGGGGAAGACGGTACAGGTCAGAGAGCTGTACCGTAAAAACGAAGTGGAAAAGGAGGGAGGCTGTGGGAAATAGCGGTACCAAGCAAAGTGTAAGGCTTTGAACCGAGATGTCGAGGAAGGAACGGCCGGCGGCAGACGGTCATTTAGCGAGAACACCACCATGAGCACCCGAGTAGCAAGGAGCGACGCAAGGAAAGCGATGACTGCCGCCAGCCGGCCGAGAGATCTTGCCCGGGGCAAGGGCGGTCAACCACACGGCCTACCCGAACCTCGTGGCTGATCTCGAGGCGAGGAAAGCCCGATCCGGTGATCAGCTCCGACAGCGACGTCGAGCTGGTCGAGGATCCGCGGTTGGAGCAGAGGAGGTGGCGGCTTCAGAAGGCCACCAGCGACACCGACGGCCGCATCCCAACCGGCACAACCCATATCGAGTGGGCCAGCGAGGAGACACCTGCGGAGCGACGGACTCCCCGCAGCCACGAGGAGCAGGTGGCAACCGCCACGCTGGAGTTTCGGCTGAACCTGGAGGCGCGGCGGAAGACGGAGGAAACTCAACTGCGAGAGATGGAGGAGGACCCGGAATGGCAGGCCCGTTTGCGACGGGCCGAGGAGGAGGCAGCAGTTGTGGGAGGAACCGGCTTGCCCACCCACCCCGAGGTATGTCGCCGAACCGTGGGTGCCGCCCCAGGAGGTGGCCGACGTTCGGGCTGCCTCTCCGCCGGGCTGGCTGCCGGAGGTGCCGCTTACGCCGCGGTACGAGGGGTCGCCGACGCGACCACCCTCATCGAAAGGCGAGGCGCTCCCTCCCCGGTCGCCACCACCGCCGCAACCGGATACGCCACCATCACCGACGAGGCGCGGCGGGGAATCTCTCCGGTGGAAACACGCGCGGCCACCCACGCCGAGGTTCGAACGGCCGCCGGCGGTAGGATCGCACCCGCGGCCGGACACGCCGCAATACCAACCCGGAGACCCGGAGGGACACCACGTCCGAACAGACATCCCGGCGGCGCACGTGACCCATAGCGTGCGGTCGTTCGTTGCCGAAGGCGTGAGGTGGCGGCAACAGACGGTCGTCTGGACATGGCCGGAGGGCCCCGCGGAGAAGGCGACGGTGGAGAGCCCCGGATTCGGGAGGAGACGGGACCTCGGGTGAGCCCGATGGATCCCAGGACCCGTGGACGGCCGGACCTATGGACCCCGCCGACACCGAGTACGCGGCCATCGACTCCGGGTACAGGGCCAACGACACCGGCAGCGACGCTAAACAAGGCGGAAGCGGCGGAGAAGCTAATGACCGGAGACGGCGGGAGCGTGGCTGAAAGCGTGAAGAAGGGGGCATATATGGCAGCAACCTGAAAACGAAGGGGAAGGGTTAGGGCGGAGGCAAAGACAAGAACTCCAGCTTACTTACCCGCTGCGAAGCGAATTGTGAGTCCTCTCCGCTCCCGCTCACGAAGAAGTCCGCGTGGAGCCGGGTCAGCCAGCTGAGGGCGAATGAAGGAGGAAAGTGAAGGAAAGTCGCCGAAAGGATAGGAGCGAAATTGGAAAAAGGAAATGGAAACTCACCAAATGGAGACTCACCAGATAACAGGGAAGGGGGCGCCTCGATAGGCGGTCGATTGGCACTGGACGATAGTGCGATCGATGGGCACAAGAAAATGGAAATATTGGTGATGATGAACATCGCGGCTCGCAAGTGGCAACGCCGCACCTGCGATATCGATATCGTGAGCAGGCCCTCTGGGTATCGATAGCTGATTAATATCGGTGCCCAGTGGGAACAGATGGAGGATCGGCGCGGGAGATTTGAAATTTCTATACGGAGGACGACCGGCGCTGTGGAAAGGAAACAAGATGAAAAGCGTCGAGGGAACGTCGAGGGAGCAGCGAGGGAGCACCAAGGGAACCGGAACGAGATGCGCCCTGGCTCAATGGCTAGGATATACAAGGGAACGCCGGAGAGTGGGAGCGCTGAGTTTTCTTAATCCTTCCCGAAGTAAGAAGGGAATGTGAGGAGTTGAATAACTCCCCACAAATCCCAGCAGCAAATGGCCGGCCGCTCACCAGGTACGCGGCGAATTCGCGTAGTGGCGGCGCGGCGAAGAGCGAGGACGGAGAACGAGAGAGTTTGGAGATCGAGGACGGAGAACGAGAGAGTTTGGAGATCGAGGACGGAGAACGAGAGAGTTTGGAGATCGAGGACGGAGAACGAGAGAGTTCGGAGATCAAGGACGGAGCACGTGAGAGTTTGGAGAACGTGAGAGTTTGGAGAGGAAGAGAGTTTGGAGATAAGGGAATTTGGAGAGCGAGAGAGTTTGGAGAGCAAGAGGGTACGGAGACCAAGAGAGTTTGGAGACCAACAATGGAGAAGGAGAGAGCGAAGACTTGGCGGGCGGAGCGAGTGTGCCGTGTGCAAAAAGGAGTAACGGGACGCCAACGGACTTTGGACTTTGGAAAGAAGGTGCCACATCTCAGCAGCGGTGCGGCACACAAACATGCCGCATGCGTCTCCGAGATCAGCGGGACGGCAGCATCAGGCTGGACGGCGGCGGAAAGCAGTGCGTCAAGGACAAGAGGGTCAAACAGAAAATATGGACTTTGGACCCGATGTGGAGAGTTTTGGCGGGCCGTGTGAAAAGGGAAATAACGGTTCCCAGAGGCCCTATATAAACCCGCAGGGCGCTGGCATCGGAATCAGTCATTCAGTCGAGAGCAATCATTCAGTCGAAATCAGTCAGTCAAGAGCGAGCAGTCAGTCGAGAGCAAGGAGTCGACCGAAATCCGACCAAGCAAGCTACGAGGGAGCCACACCAGGGCGAATCGTCGGAAGCAGCGCCGTGGGAGCCTACGAGGAGCAAGATCGTCACGTCGAGACGTTCGTGATTGGGATTGCTAGGAATCTCCGAACTGAGACACAGGTGGCTGAGGTCTTAGGAGGCACCACACGGCTAAGTTATGTTCTGTCCTGCCGACGAAGTCCTGGCGTTACGCCGGGAGGGTCTACTAGACTGAGATTTAAAATCGAGAGTAGCAAGCCAGAAGGAGAGAAGTCCCGGAGCGGCGTAACAGAACCCCTAGAGTAGCGAGCCAGAAGGGAGAGAAGTCCCGGAGCGGCGCAACGGAACCCCTAGAGTAGCGAGCCAGAAGGGAGAGAAGTCCCGGAACGGCGCAACAGAACCCCTAGAGTAGCGAGCCAGGAGGGAGAGAAGTCCCGGAGCGGCGCAGCAGAACCCTGAGAGTCACGAGCCAGAAGGGAGAGAAGTCCCGGATCGGCGTATGCCTTCGAACCCGGCACAGAAGTCAAGACCTACAGCCACCTGTCAGGAGCAGTTCGCAGGACATCGCCACCAGCAAGCAGGACACCACACCGCAACGGCCACGCAAGGAGGATCGAGCCCGCAGGAACGGCACGGACAGCACGCGAAAGGGTGAGGCTAGGGTGGAACGTTCGTTTACACGAGGCACAGAAGCGAAGTGAAAAGCGAGGCAGCTTCCTGCCGTTCTGCCTTGACTGTCCGCACGATCTGAGCGGAAGCCCATGGAACCATCCGGGACAGAGCAAGGGACAGGAGGTCGGGTATCGAAAGGAGTGATCCTGGAGAGCTCGTCAGTCTGTTCACCCTAGTCTGAGAACGGTGACGCTTCCCTAAGCCCGCACGGCTGACCCCATAGCGAGTCTGAATCGTGGCCGAGCAGTCACCGAGCCAGCCACGTCAGGAGCAATCAGCGGTCAAGGATCTTCGAGGAGCGGCAAGACAACCCACACCGTCGAAGACAGCGAGACAAGCAAGTTATAAAGCCGACTGCAGTTATGCGCGCAATAAACCCACTCCGAACCCGAGAATTCTGTGCATTTTCACTGAACTACTGGGCGGTCACGTTTATATAAATTTGGTGGGACGAACACACACAATCTACTGAGCTAGCCGCACAAATACCGTAGCGAGCAGAAACCAAAGAAATCAGTTCGTTACAAAACATGACCAATCATGTTTGGGAATAATGTTTTCTATGATTGAAAGAGAAGTGTAGAAATCAAACGAACCCCAATAAAATAAATTCACAAGTTAATGATTATCAAATGTCGGAAATATTTTGGAACCCATATTTTCGTTCCCAGAACGTTTTACTGGTAAATTGTCAAAGATTTTTTCTTTTTCTACAAAGGGTCATCAAGATATCAGCCAGAGTCCGAGACCCGAACATGGGCCCTTTTCTATTAGCTGACCGCAATAAAAGGGACACACGCACAAGTCTGAGGGGCACGCTTATTGAGAAGATCACTGGGCCGCAATAAAAAGGACACGCGCCAATGACCTTATGCCGCACACAAGTGCTCACTGACTACCTATGTACCTCACGTTCCCAAAATGGTACAACGCACAAGTATACCTGGAATTAAAACTCGAAATAAAAAGGCACAATGTTATTTTCTAGCATAATAAAACATTTATTTAATTATTTTGGTATAGCGAACATGATTTGTTATTTTTTATTCTTTTTTCAGATTGTAGTATATTTTCATAATATTGAGCGCCTAATTTTTGTAATCCGAAATTCGATTGCATACACAAATATCGACTCCCTCGGTGACTGCATCATTGCTCCAGGCACAGGTGTCTAATATATGTTATATATGTTTTCAAATTATCTCCAGTACGATCAAAGAGTTTTTATTGTATAAACTGAAGCCGTACATAGTGTGCATTGAACAGAATTCCGTCGAAAGTTATTAATTTTAAGTGAATGCATGATATTTTTCTAACTCAATTATCTTGACTGGCCCTTTAAAAAATTCGTACACAACTTATAAAGAAAATTTATTTATTCTTCTTTTACCTCAAGCTGTACATTTGAATATCTTTGATTTTCCCAAAGTCAATCTGATTTTTTTTGACGATGACGATGTGTATAAAAAATAATCTTTCCTTTCCCACCTTCAAGCTAAGTATGCGCGCTCTCTTCTAACCAACCTACTCTTTTGTTCTAGAATTTGTTGTTTCCTTTATCTCCTTGATCGATTGATGGTACTAACTATTGGTTATACTTGTCTCAAACATTTTTCAATACCTATACTTCTAACCAATGAATAGTCGATGTAACCTGTTAGAACGACCTGTTTTGTTTTCGAATTTACAAAATCTCAATCAAACCTTTTCCTTTCTTCTATGTTTCTCTGTCTCCTTTATCGATTTGAAGGTGTCCTATTGGTTACACTTGTATCAAATATTTGTCAAAATCAATCTCTTTTAACCAATGAATAGTGTATGTGCCCTGCTAGAGAATATGCACCTCTCATTTTCAATATTATAGTACACAACCCCTTCAAACACTATAAATGACCGAGAACAATATTCAGTCTTATAAAAAAAGTATTGAAGTGGGGTAGTCTTCTGCATCAAGCACAAGTTAAAGTGAAAAAGTGATTGTGAAAATCAGTTTTGTCAATCCTGCAAGTGTGATGTACAAAAAAATCGGTGGTCAAACCATGACCGCTCAGAGTCCCATAAGCGAAATGCAATTCAACCCATTGATGGAAGAGTCAAGAAAATTATTTAAGGATTCAGGGGAAGAATATTGCATTACATGTTTGTAACGATGGATCAGACTTGATTCTACCTGAAAATTTCTGAGTGAAGCTGGATTGTCGTTGCTACCTCATCTCAGTATTAAACTTTGAACAGTTTGCAGAGTATATTCTTTTTAAAGACGAATCTAAACAGATTGAAATGAAAAGTTTTTAAAGTAAAATTTTGATCATAAAAAAAGATTCTGATTTGGAATGTATCTTTCATGAACATACCATGGAAATATTTTCAAAAACTCAAGAATTTCAAGAGAAAGATAGTGGATGGTCTCTTATAAAATTAATTCGCTTGGAAATGAATGTGAATCATTATACACCGATTGCTGGTTCATCATTCATACCACTACCTCGTTTCCTTTTAACGAAAAAGGCGATAGTCAACGTATGTAATGAAAATGATCACAATTGTTTTCAATGGGCCGTGATGTCTGCCTTAAAAATTGTAAGAAATCAAACATGTTCGGCGTATAACATTGACATATCGGTGGAAATACTTCGTTTAAGTGATGAAATAAAATTAGATTTCACAGGGTTGACATTCCCCCTCGAAGTAAAATGTATAAAACATTTTCTAAAAAAAGAATACTCAAATGAGCTTAAATGTTTCCTGATATAATGAATACCGGAAGTGGAAAAAACTCTTGTTTTTGGAAGACGGCGGTAATAGACATTATATGTACATTAAAAATTCAAGGTAAATCCTTTTATTATTTTTTGTTTCTCTTTTAAACAATTAAATAATTTATTCATATTTCGTTTCAAAGACTTATAACTGCACAAGGAGGAAAGCTGAAGAGGGCGCCATTTTTGTGCCATGTTTGTTTAAATTTCTCCGGAACTGAGGAAGCTGCATTGAAACACAAGATGCTATGCAGTAAAAAGGTCTCACAGATGCCGCAACCCAAAAATAATACTCTGGAATTTACACGAGTTCCACATCAGCTTCAAGTTCCATTCCGCGGATTTTGAATTCATTCTGGAACCAAAGAATCTTGAAGTGAGCCCCAAATTATTTAATATTAATGAACATATTCCAATATCATACGCCTAATTTATAAATTTGTTTTAGAAACAGAAATAAATTCAGAAACCAGTTTGGTAAATTCAATAATCGAAAATGTTACAAAACTGAGTATGGAATAGTTACATAAAATAGTTCCTATTAGAATAACTTTAGACGACCAAAAGATATTTGACAATTTGGTGAACTGTTCTATTTGCCTGAAAGTTTTAGGGACTGATGGGGTTAGAGATCACTCACTCATTTCACAGGTAACTTTAGGGGTGCAGCTCACTCTAAATGTAACTTGAATTATAAAGTAAACAAATTCATACCAGTATTTTTTCATAATTTTTCGAAATACGACTGTCATTAATTTATTCAAGAACTAGAAAAGATTCCCGATGAAATATGTAATGATGATGTAATACCAATTAATAAGGAAAACTATATTTCTGTTTCGAAAAAATAACAAGTTTTGGTAGAAATAGTTTTGAAATTCGTTTTCTCGATACCTGTAGGTTCATGCCCTCAAGCTTGGATACCTTAGCATCATATTTAATTGACGATCAAATGAATGTTGTGAAGTCATTTTTCACTAATGATAAAGAATTTCAACTAATGCGTAAGTAGGGTATATTTCCGTATGAATATTTAGATTCCGATAATAGACTTGAAGAAACTTCCCTTCCACCAATGGAAGCATTCTATAGTAATTTATCGGAAAGGGATTGCTCTCAGGAAGATTATGATCATGCTCTTAAGGTTTGGTCACATTTCTCATGTTCAAATCTAAAAGACTACTTAGAATTATATTTGAAAATTGATGTATTCCTTTTAACAGACATTTTTGAAAAATTCCGAAAAATTTGTATGCAAATTTATTCACTTGACCCAGCTCAGTATTTTGTCGACACAAGGTCTTTCTCGAATAAGCGTTCTTCATTGTTTCTGGTTCGATTTTAATAATTACGTTAGCAGTGGAGTCCACTGCTTCAGTATCAATTATTTGGGTATTATTTCTGTACTGTGTAAAAGTTATGTTTTGGATATTGCGTTACTGTTCTGTTTTATATTTCCATTCCAAGGAGGCATGTTGAAAATGTGGTGGGAACGAACACTGGGCTCGAGGATGTCGAACCCAACGGCTGTTATTCCGCAGAGTAAGCGCCAAAGTAATGGTCAGAAGAGTGAGGTGCAGCCAACGATCAGGAAATGGCCAGAGATTTCAGCGGGACCCCGAGGGCTAACCGAAGAGGAGCAGCAGTTGTCCGCAACGTTGATGATTGGAGGAAACAGGTACAGAACCATAATCGACACCGGCAAAACGGCAAGCTTCATAAGCCAAGAACTGGCGAACAATCTTGTTGCTCTAGTAATCATTACCAGGACGACAGGGCAAGTCAACGTGGCAGACGGAAGATGCGGCGAAATTAAAGCGCAGCTCGGGGTGGAGGTCAAATTCGGCAACAAACAAATAACCATAAACCCGATGATTTTACCCGGTGAAGTGGAACCTTCTGACACAAGTCGGAACCGTCAATGTGAACTTATAAGTGTGGACTCCAACTGAAAAAAAAAAATAATAATTTGGTAGTATATGCTTTATAAACCAACGCTTTATAAACCCAATAAATACAGTTGAGGTTGTATTAGTGAACTAGAGGGACTTACGATATGGGGAAGATCATACAAAGACAGAGTAAACAGCAAATAACTTGAAATCCAAGTTAGCAGACCATTCGGAAGTTTATCTAATTTAAATAAAAGAAGAGTTAAAGGCTTTACTAAAATCTGTATATTTTTTTGTTGAATGCATCTTAAAGACAAGAAAAGAAGTTAACTTTGGCAAGCCGAAGTTGGTATACCCTTGCAGTTATAAAAAATAATCAACTTTAGTAACACCATGGAAAATTTAAAAGGATTGTTGCTGACTTAAGCGTTTTGGGGGCGTTAGAGTGGACGTGGCAATTTGTTTTGGGTCAATCGATAGGTATTGATGAGACAAGTACGTTTTAGCAAAAAAAATTCTAGCATGACAATTGTGGCCACCAAAGTTTGACGATGACGATGTGTATAAAAAATAGTCTTTCCTTTCACACCTTCAAGCTAAGTATGCGCGCTCTCTTCTAACCAACCTACTCTTTTGTTCTAGAATTTGTTGTTTCCTTTATCTCCTTGATCGATTGATGGTATACTATTGGTTATACTTGTCTCAAACATTTTTCAATACCTATACTTCTAACCAATGAATAGTCGATGTAACCTGTTAGAACTACCTGTTTTGTTTTCGAATTTACAAAATCTCAATCAAACCTTTTCCTTTCTTCTATGTTTCTCTGTCTCCTTTATCGATTTGAAGGTGTCCTATTGGTTACACTTGTATCAAATATTTGTCAAAATCAATCTCTTTTAACCAATGAATAGTGTATGTGCCCTGCTAGAGAATATGCACCTCTCATTTTCAATATTATAGTACACAACCCCTTCAAACACTATAAATGACCGAGAACAATATTCAGTCTTATAAAAAAAGTATTGAAGTGGGGTAGTCTTCTGCATCAAGCACAAGTTAAAGTGAAAAAGTGATTGTGAAAATCAGTTTTGTCAATCCTGCAAGTGTGATGTACAAAAAAATCGGTGGTCAAACCATGACCGCTCAGAGTCCCATAAGCGAAATGCAATTCAACCCATTGATGGAAGAGTCAAGAAAATTATTTAAGGATTCAGGGGAAGAATATTGCATTACATGTTTGTAACGATGGATCAGACTTGATTCTACCTGAAAATTTCTGAGTGAAGCTGGATTGTCGTTGCTACCTCATCTCAGTATTAAACTTTGAACAGTTTGCAGAGTATATTCTTTTTAAAGACGAATCTAAACAGATTGAAATGAAAAGTTTTTAAAGTAAAATTTTGATCATAAAAAAAGATTCTGATTTGGAATGTATCTTTCATGAACATACCATGGAAATATTTTCAAAAACTCAAGAATTTCAAGAGAAAGATAGTGGATGGTCTCTTATAAAATTAATTCGCTTGGAAATGAATGTGAATCATTATACACCGATTGCTGGTTCATCATTCATACCACTACCTCGTTTCCTTTTAACGAAAAAGGCGATAGTCAACGTATGTAATGAAAATGATCACAATTGTTTTCAATGGGCCGTGATGTCTGCCTTAAAAATTGTAAGAAATCCACAAACATGTTCGGCGTATAACATTGACATATCGGTGGAAATACTTCGTTTAAGTGATGAAATAAAATTAGATTTCACAGGGTTGACATTCCCCCTCGAAGTAAAATGTATAAAACATTTTCTAAAAAAAGAATACTCAAATGAGCTTAAATGTTTCCTGATATAATGAATATCGGAAGTGGAAAAAACTCTTGTTTTTGGAAGACGGCGGTAATAGACATTATATGTACATTAAAAATTCAAGGTAAATCCTTTTATTATTTTTTGTTTCTCTTTTAAACAATTAAATAATTTATTCATATTTCGTTTCAAAGACTTATAACTGCACAAGGAGGAAAGCTGAAGAGGGCGCCATTTTTGTGCCATGTTTGTTTAAATTTCTCCGGAACTGAGGAAGCTGCATTGAAACACAAGATGCTATGCAGTAAAAAGGTCTCACAGATGCCGCAGCCCAAAAATAATACTCTGGAATTTACACGAGTTCCACATCAGCTTCAAGTTCCATTCCGCGGATTTTGAATTCATTCTGGAACCAAAGAATCTTGAAGTGAGCCCCAAATTATTTAATATTAATGAACATATTCCAATATCATACGCCTAATTTATAAATTTGTTTTAGAAACAGAAATAAATTCAGAAACCAGTTTGGTAAATTCAATAATCGAAAATGTTACAAAACTGAGTATGGAATAGTTACATAAAATAGTTCCTATTAGAATAACTTTAGACGACCAAAAGATATTTGACAATTTGGTGAACTGTTATATTTGCCTGAAAGTTTTAGGGACTGATGGGGTTAGAGATCACTCACTCATTTCACAGGTAACTTTAGGGGTGCAGCTCACTCTAAATGTAACTTGAATTATAAAGTAAACAAATTCATACCAGTATTTTTTCATAATTTTTCGAAATACGACTGTCATTAATTTATTCAAGAACTAGAAAAGATTCCCGATGAAATATGTAATGATGATGTAATACCAATTAATAAGGAAAACTATATTTCTGTTTCGAAAAAATAACAAGTTTTGGTAGAAATAGTTTTGAAATTCGTTTTCTCGATACCTGTAGGTTCATGCCCTCAAGCTTGGATACCTTAGCATCATATTTAATTGACGATCAAATGAATGTTGTGAAGTCATTTTTCACTAATGATAAAGAATTTCAACTAATGCGTAAGTAGGGTATATTTCCGTATGAATATTTAGATTCCGATAATAGACTTGAAGAAACTTCCCTTCCACCAATGGAAGCATTCTATAGTAATTTATCGGAAAGGGATTGCTCTCAGGAAGATTATGATCATGCTCTTAAGGTTTGGTCACATTTCTCATGTTCAAATCTAAAAGACTACTTAGAATTATATTTGAAAATTGATGTATTCCTTTTAACAGACATTTTTGAAAAATTCCGAAAAATTTGTATGCAAATTTATTCACTTGACCCAGCTCAGTATTTTGTCGACACAAGGTCTTTCTCGAATAAGCGTTCTTCATTGTTTCTGGTTCGATTTTAATAATTACGTTAGCAGTGGAGTCCACTGCTTCAGTATCAATTATTTGGGTATTATTTCTGTACTGTGTAAAAGTTATGTTTTGGATATTGCGTTACTGTTCTGTTTTATATTTCCATTCCAAGGAGGCATGTTGAAAATGTGGTGGGAACGAACACTGGGCTCGAGGATGTCGAACCCAACGGCTGTTATTCCGCAGAGTAAGCGCCAAAGTAAGGGTCAGAAGAGTGAGGTGCAGCCAACGATCAGGAAATGGCCAGAGATTTCAGCGGGACCCCGAGGGCTAACCGAAGAGGAGCAGCAGTTGTCCGCAACGTTGATGATTGGAGGAAACAGGTACAGAACCATAATCGACACCGGCAAAACGGCAAGCTTCATAAGCCAAGAACTGGCGAACAATCTTGTTGCTC
This sequence comes from Drosophila biarmipes, assembly GCF_025231255.1. Lineage (NCBI taxonomy): Eukaryota > Metazoa > Arthropoda > Insecta > Diptera > Drosophilidae > Drosophila > Drosophila biarmipes. The sequence continues at coordinate 2,868,907 of NW_026114526.1, read as the reverse complement.
TAGTAATCATTACCAGGACGACAGGGCAAGTCAACGTGGCAGACGGAAGATGCGGCGAAATTAAAGCGCAGCTCGGGGTGGAGGTCAAATTCGGCAACAAACAAATAACCATAAACCCGATGATTTTACCCGGTGAAGTGGAACCTTCTGACACAAGTCGGAACCGTCAATGTGAACTTATAAGTGTGGACTCCAACTGAAAAAAAAAAATAATAATTTGGTAGTATATGCTTTATAAACCAACGCTTTATAAACCCAATAAATACAGTTGAGGTTGTATTAGTGAACTAGAGGGACTTACGATATGGGGAAGATCATACAAAGACAGAGTAAACAGCAAATAACTTGAAATCCAAGTTAGCAGACCATTCGGAAGTTTATCTAATTTAAATAAAAGAAGAGTTAAAGGCTTTACTAAAATCTGTATATTTTTTTGTTGAATGCATCTTAAAGACAAGAAAAGAAGTTAACTTTGGCAAGCCGAAGTTGGTATACCCTTGCAGTTATAAAAAATAATCAACTTTAGTAACACCATGGAAAATTTAAAAGGATTGTTGCTGACTTAAGCGTTTTGGGGGCGTTAGAGTGGACGTGGCAATTTGTTTTGGGTCAATCGATAGGTATTGATGAGACAAGTACGTTTTAGCAAAAAAAATTCTAGCATGACAATTGTGGCCACCAAAGTTTGACGATGACGATGTGTATAAAAAATAGTCTTTCCTTTCACACCTTCAAGCTAAGTATGCGCGCTCTCTTCTAACCAACCTACTCTTTTGTTCTAGAATTTGTTGTTTCCTTTATCTCCTTGATCGATTGATGGTATACTATTGGTTATACTTGTCTCAAACATTTTTCAATACCTATACTTCTAACCAATGAATAGTCGATGTAACCTGTTAGAACTACCTGTTTTGTTTTCGAATTTACAAAATCTCAATCAAACCTTTTCCTTTCTTCTATGTTTCTCTGTCTCCTTTATCGATTTGAAGGTGTCCTATTGGTTACACTTGTATCAAATATTTGTCAAAATCAATCTCTTTTAACCAATGAATAGTGTATGTGCCCTGCTAGAGAATATGCACCTCTCATTTTCAATATTATAGTACACAACCCCTTCAAACACTATAAATGACCGAGAACAATATTCAGTCTTATAAAAAAAGTATTGAAGTGGGGTAGTCTTCTGCATCAAGCACAAGTTAAAGTGAAAAAGTGATTGTGAAAATCAGTTTTGTCAATCCTGCAAGTGTGATGTACAAAAAAATCGGTGGTCAAACCATGACCGCTCAGAGTCCCATAAGCGAAATGCAATTCAACCCATTGATGGAAGAGTCAAGAAAATTATTTAAGGATTCAGGGGAAGAATATTGCATTACATGTTTGTAACGATGGATCAGACTTGATTCTACCTGAAAATTTCTGAGTGAAGCTGGATTGTCGTTGCTACCTCATCTCAGTATTAAACTTTGAACAGTTTGCAGAGTATATTCTTTTTAAAGACGAATCTAAACAGATTGAAATGAAAAGTTTTTAAAGTAAAATTTTGATCATAAAAAAAGATTCTGATTTGGAATGTATCTTTCATGAACATACCATGGAAATATTTTCAAAAACTCAAGAATTTCAAGAGAAAGATAGTGGATGGTCTCTTATAAAATTAATTCGCTTGGAAATGAATGTGAATCATTATACACCGATTGCTGGTTCATCATTCATACCACTACCTCGTTTCCTTTTAACGAAAAAGGCGATAGTCAACGTATGTAATGAAAATGATCACAATTGTTTTCAATGGGCCGTGATGTCTGCCTTAAAAATTGTAAGAAATCCACAAACATGTTCGGCGTATAACATTGACATATCGGTGGAAATACTTCGTTTAAGTGATGAAATAAAATTAGATTTCACAGGGTTGACATTCCCCCTCGAAGTAAAATGTATAAAACATTTTCTAAAAAAAGAATACTCAAATGAGCTTAAATGTTTCCTGATATAATGAATATCGGAAGTGGAAAAAACTCTTGTTTTTGGAAGACGGCGGTAATAGACATTATATGTACATTAAAAATTCAAGGTAAATCCTTTTATTATTTTTTGTTTCTCTTTTAAACAATTAAATAATTTATTCATATTTCGTTTCAAAGACTTATAACTGCACAAGGAGGAAAGCTGAAGAGGGCGCCATTTTTGTGCCATGTTTGTTTAAATTTCTCCGGAACTGAGGAAGCTGCATTGAAACACAAGATGCTATGCAGTAAAAAGGTCTCACAGATGCCGCAGCCCAAAAATAATACTCTGGAATTTACACGAGTTCCACATCAGCTTCAAGTTCCATTCCGCGGATTTTGAATTCATTCTGGAACCAAAGAATCTTGAAGTGAGCCCCAAATTATTTAATATTAATGAACATATTCCAATATCATACGCCTAATTTATAAATTTGTTTTAGAAACAGAAATAAATTCAGAAACCAGTTTGGTAAATTCAATAATCGAAAATGTTACAAAACTGAGTATGGAATAGTTACATAAAATAGTTCCTATTAGAATAACTTTAGACGACCAAAAGATATTTGACAATTTGGTGAACTGTTATATTTGCCTGAAAGTTTTAGGGACTGATGGGGTTAGAGATCACTCACTCATTTCACAGGTAACTTTAGGGGTGCAGCTCACTCTAAATGTAACTTGAATTATAAAGTAAACAAATTCATACCAGTATTTTTTCATAATTTTTCGAAATACGACTGTCATTAATTTATTCAAGAACTAGAAAAGATTCCCGATGAAATATGTAATGATGATGTAATACCAATTAATAAGGAAAACTATATTTCTGTTTCGAAAAAATAACAAGTTTTGGTAGAAATAGTTTTGAAATTCGTTTTCTCGATACCTGTAGGTTCATGCCCTCAAGCTTGGATACCTTAGCATCATATTTAATTGACGATCAAATGAATGTTGTGAAGTCATTTTTCACTAATGATAAAGAATTTCAACTAATGCGTAAGTAGGGTATATTTCCGTATGAATATTTAGATTCCGATAATAGACTTGAAGAAACTTCCCTTCCACCAATGGAAGCATTCTATAGTAATTTAACGGAAAGGGATTGCTCTCAGGAAGATTATGATCATGCTCTTAAGGTTTGGTCACATTTCTCATGTTCAAATCTAAAAGACTACTTAGAATTATATTTGAAAATTGATGTATTCCTTTTAACAGACATTTTTGAAAAATTCCGAAAAATTTGTATGCAAATTTATTCACTTGACCCAGCTCAGTATTTTGTCGACACAAGGTCTTTCTCGAATAAGCGTTCTTCATTGTTTCTGGTTCGATTTTAATAATTACGTTAGCAGTGGAGTCCACTGCTTCAGTATCAATTATTTGGGTATTATTTCTGTACTGTGTAAAAGTTATGTTTTGGATATTGCGTTACTGTTCTGTTTTATATTTCCATTCCAAGGAGGCATGTTGAAAATGTGGTGGGAACGAACACTGGGCTCGAGGATGTCGAACCCAACGGCTGTTATTCTGCAGAGTAAGCGCCAAAGTAAGTGTCAGAAGAGTGAGGTGCAGCCAACGATCAGGAAATGGCCAGAGATTTCAGCGGGACCCCGAGGGCTAACCGAAGAGGAGCAGCAGTTGTCCGCAACGTTGATGATTGGAGGAAACAGGTACAGAACCATAATCGACACCGGCAAAACGGCAAGCTTCATAAGCCAAGAACTGGCGAACAATCTTGTTGCTCTAGTGATCATTACCAGGACGACAGGGCAAGTCAACGTGGCAGACGGAAGAAGCGGCGAAATTAAAGCGCAGCTCGGGGTGGAGGTCAAATTCGGCAACAAACAAATAACCATAAACCCGATGATTTTACCCGGTGAAGTGGAACCTTCTGACACAAGTCGGAACCGTCAATGTGAACTTATAAGTGTGGACTCCAACTGAAAAAAAAAATAATAATTTGGTAGTATATGCTTTATAAACCAACGCTTTATAAACACAATAAATACAGTTGAGGTTGTATTAGTGAACTAGAGGGACTTACGATATGGGGAAGATCATACAAAGACAGAGTAAACAGCAAATAACTTGAAATCCAAGTTAGCAGACCATTCGGAAGTTTATCTAATTTAAATAAAAGAAGAGTTAAAGGCTTTACTAAAAACTGTATATTTTTTTGTTGAATGCATCTTAAAGACAAGAAAAGAAGTTAACTTTGGCAAGCCGAAGTTGGTATACCCTTGCAGTTATAAAAAATAATCAACTTTAGTAACACCATGGAAAATTTAAAAGGATTGTTGCTGACTTAAGCGTTTTGGGGGCGTTAGAGTGGACGTGGCAATTTGTTTTGGGTCAATCGATAGGTATTGATGAGACAAGTACGTTTTAGCAAAAAAAATTCTAGCATGACAATTGTGGCCACCAAAGTTTTGGGCGTTAGAGTGGGCGTGGCACATTGTTTTTGTGTCAATCGATATGTATTGATGAGACAATAACATTTCAGTTAAAATTGTCCTATCATAAAAACTGTATGCGCTAAATATTTTCGCGGATCGTGGGCGTTAAAGTGGACGTGGCACCTCGCTGAAACAAACTTGGGATGCGCAGGAAACCCAGGAATATACATATAAACCTTTATAGTTTCCGAGATCTCTGCGTTCATACGGACAAACGGACAAACGGACATGGCTAGATCGACTTGTGATCCTGATCAAGAATAAATATTTTTTATGGGTTTGGAAACGCCTTCTTTTACCTGTTGCATACTTTCCGACGAATCTAGTATACCCTTTTACTCTACTTTACGGGTAGAATTATTTAATTATTTTCTTTACATTATTTTTTTTAGATCTATATGTTAGTGTAGTCCGATTTTTATTAAATTGAATTCGAAATTCTAAAAAATAAAAAAAATCATATTCCCAATATTATAAGATAATACGTCAGTAGATAGGAAACTTGGATTCTGGATTATTAGCAACTAATAGTCACGTGAGAAAGGTGCACGTGAAAACGGTCGCACACATATAGTATCCCTCATTTTCCCTCATTATCCCAGATGTTGCTATGCACTTAAGAAAGGTCGCACACCTATAGTATCCGAAGGTCGTTATGACGTACCCTTTTCCCTCATTATACCCTCAAAGTAGTATACTTAGAGAAACATGACCGATCATGTTTGTGAATAATGTTTTCTATGATTGAAAGACAAGTTTAGAAATGAAACGAACCCCAATAAAATAAATTCACAAGTTAATGATTATCAAATGTCGAAAATATTTTGCAACCCATATTTTCGTTCCCAGAACGTTTTACTGGTAAATTGTCAAAGATTTTTTCTTTTTCTACAAAGGGTCATCAAGATATCAGCCAGAGTCCGAGACCCGAACGCACAAGTAAACCTGTAATTTAAACTCGAAATAAAAAGCCACAAGTTTATTTTCTAGCATAAATATACATTTATTCAATTATTTTGGTATTGCGAAAATGATTTGTTATCTTCATTCTTTTTTCCAGATTATAGTATATTTTCATAATATTGAGCGCCCCATTTTTGTAATCCGAATTTCGATGGCATACACAAGTATCGAATTCCTCGGTGGCTACATCATTGCATTACGCATAGGTGTCTATATGATTTCCGTAAATAGATTTTTTCATACTATCTCCATTACATTCAAAGAGTTTTGATTGTGTAAACTGAAGATGTACATAGTGTGCATTAAACAGAGTTCCGTCGAATTCGTTTAGAAAAACCTTTTTATTTTAAGTGAATGCATGGTGGTCTCTAACTCAACAATCTTGACTTACCCTTTAAAATATTCTTACAGAACTTATAAAGAAAATTTTATATAGGTTTCCGCATTCTTCTTTTAGCTCAAGCTGTACATATGAATATCTTTGATTTTCACAAAATCAAAATGATTTTTTTTCAAAACTGTCCCCTATTGGCTACCTGAGTATGACGATGTGTATAAAAAATGATCTTTCCTTTCCCACCTTCAAGCTAAGTATGCGCGCTCTCTGCTAACCAACTTACTCTTTTGTTGTACAATTTTTTGTCTCCTTTATTTCCTTGATCGATTGATGGTATTTATACAAGTGTAACCAATAGTAGTTACACTTGTATAAAACATTTTTCAAAACCTATACTTCTCATCTCCTTTAACTAATGAATAGTCGATGTAACCTGTAAGAACTACCTGTTTTGTTTTTGAATTTACAAAATCGAACTTTCTCCTTTCTTCAATGTTTCTCTCTTCTTTATCGATGTGAAGGTGTCCTATTGGTTACATTTGTATCAAATATTTTTCAAAATTAATCTCTTCTAACCAATGAATAGTCTATGTGCCCTGCTAGAACAATATAAAATTCTAAATAAGCACCTCTCATTTTCAATATTATCGTAAACGCCCACTTCAAACACTATAAATGACCAAGGACAATATTTAGTCTTCTAAAAAAAAGTATTGAAGTGTGTTGGTCTGCTGCATCAAGCACAAGTTAAAGTGAAAAAGTGATCGTACAAAAAATAATTAAATCAAATCAATAAAAAAAACAGTGACAAAATCAGTTTTGTCAATCCTGCAAGTGTGATGTGCAAAAAAATCGGTGGTCCATGTCCGCTCTGAGTCCTATAAGCGAAATGCAATTCAACCCATTGATGGAAGAGTCAAGAAAATTATTTAAGGATTCAGGGCAAGAATATTGCAATACATGTATGTAAACGATGGATCAGACTTGTTCCTACCTGAAAATTTCTTGAGTGAAGCTGGATTGTCGTTGCTACCTCATCTCAGTATTTTATTAGAAAGTTATACTTTAGCAAAAGTAAACTTTGAACTGTTTGCAGAGTAAATTCTTTTTAAAGACGAATCTAAACAGATTGAAATGAAAAGCATTCAAAGTAAAATGTCGATCATAAATAAAGATTCTGAATTAGAATGTATCTTTCATGAACATACCATGGAAATAATTTCAAAAACTCAAGAGTTTTAAGAGAGAAATAGTGGATGGTCTCTTATAAAATTAATTCGCTTGGAAATGAATGTGAATCATTATACACCGATTGCTGGTTCATCATTCATACCACTACCTCGTTTCCTTTTGACGAAAAAGGCGATAGTCAACGTATGTAATAAAAATGATCACAATTATTTTCAATGGGCCGTGATGTCTGCCTTAAAAATTGTAAGAAATCCACAAAAATGTTCGGCGTATAACATTGACATATCACTGGAAATAATTCGTTAAAATGGTTGGCATTCCCCCTCGAAATAAAATGTATAAAACATTTTCTAAAAAAGAATAGTCAAGTGAGCTTAAACGGTTTCGGATATATTGAAAATACGAAGGAAATAATTGGACCACTTTTTCAATCGGAAGTGGAAAAAACTTTCACAGCAATATGTTATTTTTATTGGATGCCGGCGTAAATGGACATTATATGAACATTAAAAATTTTTCAAGGTAAATCCCTTTATTAATTTTTTTGTCTGTTCTACACAATTAAATAATATATTCATATTTCGTTACAAAGACTAACAAGTTTTGGTGGACTGCAAAGAGGAATTCAGAAGAGGGCGCAATTTTTCTGCCATGTTTTTTTAAATTTCTCCGGAACTGAGGAAGCTGCATTGAAACACAAGACGCTATGCAGTAGGAAGGTCTCACAGATGCCGCAGCCCAAAAATAATACTCTGGAATGTACACAAGTTCAACATCAGCTTCAAGTTCCATTCTACGCAATGTGCAACCAAATATTCTTGAAGTGAGCCACAAATTTTTTAATATTAATGAGCATATTCCAATATCATACTTATTATATAAAGTGTAGTTTTTATTCTAGACTAGTAAATTTTTTTTTTAAAATGGGAATAAACTTAGAAACCACTTTTGTGAATTCAAAAATCGAAAATCTAACAAAATTGAGTATGCAATACTTAAATAAAATAGTTCCTATTAGAATGACTTTAGACCACCAAAGGATATTTGACAATTCGGTGAACAGTTCTATTTGCCAGAAAGCTTTAGGGACTGATAGGGATAGAGATCACTTTCACTTCACAGGTAACTTTAGGGGTGCAGCTCACTCTAAATGTAAGTTGAATTATAAAGTAAACAAATTCATACCTTTATTTTTTCATAATTTTTCGAAATACGACTGTCATTAATTTATTCAAGAACTAGAAAAGATTCCGGTGAAATTTCCAAAATATCAATTAATCAGGAAAACTATATTTCTCTTTCGAAAAAAGTAATACGTTTTGGTGGAAATAGTTTTGAAATTCGTTTTCTCGATACCTATAGGTTCATGCCCCCTGTAATAATAATCCCGCTCCGCCAATGAAGAAGGTAGGTACATCGTTTTAATTGTTCTCGTTCTTTATTCACTTTTTATCATTCAAATTTATTCATCGTTTCGGAGCAGCCGTTGTGGCCGCTCCGAGCTGGAGCGCGGAAGTATACGCACATACATGAGGCCCGCTTGTGTTGCAGTTATGCTGACACTTGCATTTTCAGCGTGTGGGCCAAGGCACAGCGAGCGGTTCGTATTTCGGGCACTTAGGTTGAGGACCAAGACTCTGAATTGTATAAACACTGCGACAAAGTGTGCGTGCCCCTTTTAGTACCCTTGGTACAGTGGGTGGTCGATATATATATTTTACATGTGTGCATACCACATCTCCCTCCTTTTAAAAAATAACGTAATATAATGGAGTTATTTTCTAGTATTCATTTTACAAGCTTATAAAAATAATATTTAAATTTTTTGTTGTTTTTTTTTTTTTGTTTTCTTTTTTAACTTATGTCCTGTTTCATTTTTCAATAAAACCTGATCTCATATTTTTAAATCGAAATCTAAACTAGTTTTGTCGTAACTAATTTTCTGTTTTAGCTTATGAGATTCCAGCATTAGTCTAGCTCTCTTAAATGCCTGTGCTAGTCTAAATTTGGATTCCTTAGCATAATCTTCTATTTTATAAAGCGGTTTTATATTATCTATGCTTTGAAAATGTTTTGGTTGATTTCAAATTTTATCCAAAAACTAGCTCATATTGCGTATTACTGCGTATTCGTTTCCATTATTAGATCTTGGAAGTGGATTAATAGTATCTACAATTACAATATCGAAAGCTCTTTGTGGAGTTTCAGCTATAGGTAGTGGGGTCTTAGTATGTTTAGTCGATTTCGACTTTTGGCATTTAGGACATTTCTTTATGTACTCTTCTATGTCTTTGGACATATTTTTCCATAATAGTGTGTCTGGACCTTGGCCAAGGTTTTTGTAATGCCTGTATAACATCCTTGTATTGGATCATCATGGATTGTAGACAATATAGCTTCTTTTTCTTTATTATTTTCTAGTACGGTCACCGGGTTGATTAGCGCTACTCTCAATGATTTCAATACATAATTGCCCGTAATTTTAAAATTATCAATTGAATCGTCAATTGAAATATCTTTGAACATTTTCCCGCGGTGCCACTTTGAGTTGGCTGACTTTGTGAATACCGACCTGCTTTTCAAGCCTTTGAATGAATTGACATAAGTCAATGGTTTCGTTAGTATACAAATCGCTAACATTATTTCTTGCTGTAATTTTCTTTCCGTGCTTAAATAAACACATTTTATTATTTACATGAAAGGTCACTACTTTACGTACTTCATCATTATTAATGATTTCATATACGTTGGGCTTTGAAGCTTTGTCTATAGGTTGCTTATTCAATTCTATTTGTTCTTTTCCTGCGCAGGACTTTTGTCTACTTTGGATTCTGGTAGTGACTTTCAGAATTGTATTGTCTGTAATGGTTATTCTGGAGAGCGCATCGGCTACATAGTTATCTTTACCCTTTAGATACTCTACCGTAAAATTATATTCCTCCAATTCAAGTCTCATTTGTGTTAGATTGGAACTGGGATTTACATTGAAAATAAGAATTAAGTGCACTATGGTCTGCTTTGACAGTGAAGTGTCTACCATGAATATAAGGTCTGAAGTGTGTTATTGCCCAATGAATAGCTGCGAATTCTTATTCGGTAGTGCTCTTGTTGCTTTCACCTTTTGTAAAGGATCTTGATGCCTTGTAACGAACTGATTTCTGTGGTTTCTGCTCGCTTCGGTATTTGTGCGGCTAGCTCAGTAGATTGGGTGTGTTCGACCCACCAAATTTATATAAACGTGACCGTCCAGTAGTTCAGTGAAAAAGCACAGAATTCTCGGGTTCGGAGTGGGTTTATTGCGGGTATATCTGCAGTCGGCTTTATAATTTGCTTGTCTCGCTGTCTCCGACGGTGTGGGTTGTCTTGTCGCTTCTTGAAGATCCTTGACCGCTGCTTGCGGTCACATTCCCCCCTTACTTCGGGAAAGATTAAGAAAAATCAGCGCTCCCACTCTCCGGCATTCCCTTGCATATCCTAGCCCTTAAGTCATGGCGCATCTCGTTCCGGTTCCCTCTGTGCTCCCTCGACGTTCCCTTGACGCTGTCAACCTTGTTACGTTTTTACCGCGCCGGTCGTCCCCCTCAAAGCAATTTCAAATCTCCCGCGCCGATCCTTCATCTGCTCCCACTGGGCACCGATATTAATCAGCTATCGATACCCAGAGGGCCTGCTCACGATATCAATATCGCAGGTGCGGCGTTGCCACTTGCTAGCCGCGATGTTCATCATCACCGATATTTCCATATTGCTCGTGCCCATCGATCGCACTATCGTCCAGTGCCAATCGACCGCCTATCGAGGCGCCCCCTTCTCTGTTATCTGGTGACTGCAAAATTGGCGACTTCTCAAGGTGAGTTTCAATTTCTATTTCCCACTTTCGCTCCTATCCTTTCGGCGACTTTCCTTCACTTTCATCCTTTATTCGCCCTCAGCTGGCTGACCCGGCTTCACGCGGACTTCTTCGGACTTCTGAATTGTATAAACATGGCGACAAAGTGTTATAGTGCGTGCCCCTTTAAGTACTCTTGGTACAATGGGTGGTCGATATATATATTTTATATGTGTGCATACTACACCTCAAGCTTGGATACCTTAGCATTAATTTAATTGTCGATCAAAGGAATATTGTAAAGTCATTTTTCACTAATGATAAAGAATTTCAACTAATGCGCAAGAAGGGTATATTTCCGTATGAATATATAGATTCTGTTAAAAGACTTGAAGAAACTTCCCTTCCACCAAGGGTAGCATTCTATAGTAATTTAACGGAAAGCGGAATGCTCTCAGGAAGATTATGATCATGCTCTTAAGGTTTGGTCACATTTCTCATGTTCAAATCTAAAAGACTACTACTACTACTACATATTTGAAATTTTTCGAAGAATTTGTATGCAAATTTATTCACTTGACCCAGCTCAGTATTTTACGACACCAGGTCTTTCTATGGAGGCAATGTTGAAAACCATAAATATTCAACTTAAATTGCTGACAGATATATTTATGTATAGATTTATTCAAAAAAGCATTCAAGGTGGTTTTGTCCAATGTTGTCATAGATACACAAAAGCAAATAATAAATATTTGTCTGATTACGATTTTTCGAAGGAGTCTTCATTTTTAATGTATGTGGTTGCGAATAACTTGTATGATGGGCAATGGGACAATCTTTACCATAAAAGACTTTAAGTGGATGTCGATCACAGACATAGAAAATATTGATATTCATAATATTCCAAATGTTGGTAAATATGGTTATTTTTTGAAAGTGCACCTAATTTATCCGTACCGTTTACATGATCTTAATAATCTTAATCATAATAATCTTCCCTTTTGTCTGTCAAATTGTCTTGCCTCAAAAGAGGATAAGGTAAAAAAATTAATTGCTGATCTGGGAAATAGGAAAAAATATTTAACTCATTACCGGAATTTGCCGCAATGTATACAGAATGGTTTAGTACTAAAAAAAAGATCCATAGAGGAGTCCAATTCTTACAAAATCCTTGGGTGAAAAATTATATTGATTTACATTCTTACCATAAGCAAAATGCCCAAAAAAAATTTGAACATTTTTTTTTTAAGTTGATGAATAACTCTGTTCACGGAAAACCGATGGAGGACTCTGAGCGCGGGGTCGATATAAAGCATATTGGTACTTTGGAAGCTCCGGATAGCAACAAGACTGGACTAAAAGCACATTGTGCCAAAATTTTAACTTCAAAATCGAATATTCATAGTGAAACTAAAGTTGATGCAAATTTCAATGCAATTCAAATGAAAAGATTGTCTGTTCTATTTAATAAGCCCTTGTATTTAGGATTTGCAGTATTAGACTTATTGAAATGGAAAATGTATGATTTTTATTATCAATATATAAAGTTTCAGGAAAAGTTACTCTCAAGTTATATGAATACTGATTAATTTATCTATACAATAAAAACTGATTTTTATAATGATATTCGTAATGATCTTGAAGCCAAATTTGAAACATAAGACTATTCAGAAGAGTTCATAAAAAAGTTTAGGTTGTTTTAAGGATGAGCGTAACGGTAAGCTGATGACAGAGTTTGTAGGTCTATGTTCAAAGGTTTATTCTTATTATATAGATCAAGTTGAAATTTCACCCAATAAAGCAAAGGGAGTAAGTTCACGATATCTTACAATTGAACACTATAAAAACGTTTTATCAACTGACACCCCACTTTATGGCAATAGAAAATTTTTAGATCAAAAGCACACAAAATAACTACAGATAAAGTTTATAAAAAAGTTCTTGGTGGCAAAAATAACAAAAAAAAAGTAATTTTAACGAAACCCAATATTTAGATTTAAGTAATGAAGATCTTGGTACGGCATCAATAAAACATCAGGGACTAATTGAAAAATATATTTTTGAAAATGTTGAATGGTTAGAAACTAATTCATTTTGCTTAGATGAGATGATACATAACAACTATATTAAGATGGAGAATCACTAGATAGCCTAAAGTTGCAAAAAGAACACATTGAAAAGGAACTATTTTATAAATCAATTAAATGGGAGATGTTTTATTATGATCGAAAAATATAAATAAGAAAAATATTTTAAGTTTGTAAAAAGTTTATTTATTATTTTATAATTTATTTAAGTAAAGATTTTACAAAACTATTAATAAACTAAGTATAATATAAGCTGAATATGAACAAAAAAAAAAACATCAAATAAATTACTTGGTATACTGCAAAATGTCTTCCTTATTTATCCAGCTAGTCTTTGAAAACCACAGCCACATAACTAAAACTTTATTTTCTTTTTGCCTTATAACTTTTTCAACTAGGTATGTATGGAGGAATCGTGTTTTTTAGTTCTTTTTTATTTTTGTAATCCTCAATGCTTTTAATCTTTTCTAGAATTTTGCGCTCTTGCAAGCGCAATTTTTATGAGTCGACGATTAACATTTTGAGTTATAATTTTTCTTAAATCTTCTCCCAACTTTCCAATGTTCTCATCATTTTATTGTGTGGGGAGTTGAATAACTCCACACAAATCCCAGCATCAGATGGCCGGCCGCTCACCAGGTACGCGCCGAATTTCCGTGGTGGCAGCGCGGCGAAGAGCGATGGAAGAACGAGAGAGTTTGGAGATCGAGGGCGGAGAACGAGAGAGTTTGGAGATCGAAGACGGAGGACGAGAGAGTTTGGAGATCGAGGACGGAGAACGTGAGAGTTGGAGAACGTGAGAGTTTGGAGAAAGTGAGAGTTTGGAAAACGTGAGAGTTTGGAGAGGAAGAGAGTTTGGAGACAAGGGAATTTGGAGAGCGAGAGAGTTTGGAGACCAACAATGGAGAAGGAGAGAGCGGAGACTTGGCGGGCGGAGCGAGAGTGCCGTGTGCAAAAAGGAGTAACGGGACGCCGCTGGACTTTGGACGCGGCAGTGAACTTTGGACTGAGAAGGAAGGTGCCACATCTCGGCAGCGGTGCGGCACACAAACATGCCACATGCGTCTCCGTGATCAGCGGAACGGCAGCATCAGGATGGACGGGGGCGGCAAGCAGTGCGTCAAGGACAAGAGGGTCAAACAGGAACCATGGACTTTGGACCCGGTGTGGAGAGTTTTGGCGGGACGTGTGCAAAAGGGAAATAACGGTTCCCAGAGGCCCTATATGAACCCGCAGGGCGCAGGCAGCGAGATCATTCAGTCGAGATCAGTGTCCAGAGCGATCGGTCAGTCAAGATGATTCAGTCGAGAGCAGTCAGTCAAGAGCGAGCAGTCAGTCGAGAGCATCAGTCGAGTACGATCATCAAGAGTTAAGACAAGCAGTCGAACGAACACCAACCAATCTAACTACGAGGGAGCCACTCCAGGACGAGTCGTCGGAAGCAGCGCCGTGGGAGCCTACAAGGAGCAAGATTGCCACGTCGAGACGTTCGGGATTGGAATTACTAGGAATCTCCGAGCTGAGACACAGGTTGTGGAGGTCTAAGGAGGCACCGCACGGCTAAGTTCTGTTCTTTTCTGCCATTGAAGTCCTGGCGTTACGCCTGGAGGGTATACTAGACTTAGAAAAGTGAAAGCCTGCGATTTGAAATCGTGAGCTCGGGGGTAAGCCTGTCGAGCCCCAGTGTACCTCGCCCAAGCACTACACGGACGTAACCCGGCGTGAGCCCAGTGCGTCAAGTGGAGTTGAGCAGGTCCTGGCGCGATCAACCAGAAGGAAGAGAAGTCCGCGCACCAGAACCCCGAGAGTAGCGAGCCAGAAGGGAGAGGAGTCCCGGAGCGGCGCAACAGAACCCCTAGAGTAGCGAGCCAGAAGGGAAAGAAGTCCCGGATCGGCGTATGCCTACGAACCCAGCACAGAAGTCAAGACGTACAGCCACCATGTCAGGAGAAGTTCGCAGGACATCGCCACCAGCAAGCAGGACACCACACCACGACGGCCACGCAAGGAGGATCGACCCCGCAGGAACGGCACGGATAGTACGCGAAAGGGTGAGGCTAGGGTGGAACGTTCGTTTACACGAGGCACAGAAGCGAAGTAAAGAGCGAGGCAGCTTCCTGGTGTTCCGCCTTGACTGTCCACACGATCTGAGCGGGAGCTCGTGGGACCATCCGGGACGGAGCAAGGGACAGGCGGTCGGGTATCGAGAGGAGTGACCCTGGAGAGCTCGTCAGTCTGTTCACAGTAGTCTGAGAACGGTGACGCTTCCCAAAGCCCGAACGGCTGACCCATAGCGAGTCTGAATCGTGGCCGAGCAGTCACGGAGCCAAACGCTTCAGAAGTAAGCAGCGGTCAAGGATCTTCAAGGAGCGACAAGACAACCCACACCGTCGGAGACAGCGAAAAAGGCAATTTATAAAGCCGACTGCAATTATACCCGCAATAAACCTACTCCGAACCCGAGAATTCTGTGCTTTTTCACTGAACTACTGGGCGGTCACGTTTATATAAATTTGGTGGGACGAACACACACAATCTACTGAGCTAGCCGCAAAAATACCGTAGCGAGCAGAAACCAAAGAAATCAGTTCGTTACATCTGGCGCCCAAAACGTGATTGTCCCAGCGGTGAAAGCAAAATAAACAGAATGGGAAAGAAGTGGATTTACCGCCTTAAGAAGGAGGACTTCGCCCATGTCGCACAAAGGCTGAATGTCGTCCTGGACGGCAGATTGGAGGACATGAGGAGGACATTGTCGGAGTATTACTCCGAAACAGAGAACGACCCACTACTTGCCGTCATCTGGGCGGAGCTGGAAGCCATGTATTACGAAAGAACCGGCCCGAGTATCACGCTAACTAACGCTAAGTGGATAACCTAGTAGCAAGCTTGAGCGTCGACAACATGCAATGGGAGGCCCACAGGAGAGAGTCAAGCCAGGACAGGAAGACAACGGTGCTGACCTCTAGACACAGCCAGGAGGATTATGCAAGGTTCGCTAAACAAGTCCGCGAGTGGTCATTCAGGTTCGACGGGGCGGAGAAACCGTTCGAGTTCCTGGAACAAGACGAATGGTCCGCCAACACCTACGGTTTAGACCTAGACATGATCCCCCGAGCAATGCCGGAGTTGCTGGAAGGAAGGGCGTTGAAGTGGCTTATCGCCAACAATAAACAATGGAAAACCTGGGCGGAGTTCATTGAGAGCTTCCATCTTTACTTTCTGTCGAGAGATTTCTTTACAAGGCTGTCGGATCAGGTCAGGTAACGAAAGCAGGGTTTCAGTGAGTCATTTAAAGACTACATGATCGACATGCAGACGATGTCGAGGCCACTAATGACCAATTTTCACCGCCGCAACGAGTCCCACGACAGCAGGCAACAGAAGCCCCACGAGGAGGCCAATGGACGCCACCACAGCAGCAACAGATACAACCAGCGAACACGGTGTGGAAACCGCCAAACACAACACAGAGGCCGCGAGGAACAACACACATTGCAGATCCCCATGAGGCCTGCCGAGGGTGCGGCGGCCACGGACACTGGGCACGAGGATGTCGACTCCAACGCCTGTTGTTCAGCTGGGTGTGTGGGAGAGTAGGTGTCAGGAGCGTCGAGTGCTGCCAGCAGGCGGGAAATGCCCAGCGACCTCAGCCGCAGAGAAGCGAGCGGGGGTCGCAAGATGCTACTTCTCCAAACTAAAGGGCAAGCTAATCGAGGAGGGGCAGCAGTTGTCCGCAGCGGTGACGATTGGGGGAGGCACGTACATGGCCACGATCGACACCGGGGCAACAGCGAGCTTTATAAGCAAGGAACTGGCGGACAACCTGGCTGCCCTCGGGAGGATTACGAGGACACGGCGGCAAGTTAGGTTGGCAGACGGAAGGTGTGGCGGAATCGATGATAAGCTGGAGGTGGAGATCGCATTCGGGAACAAGCGACTAACCATGAACCTGTTGATACTACCAGGGGTAGTGGATTCATTGGTGTTAGGGTGGGACTTTCTAACTCAAGTCGGAACCGAGATAAAGTGCGCTGGACACGAGGTGAGAATATCGGCCAGGAACCGACACAATGGGTGGTTTGAGGAGCGGCTATCGGTAGCAGTCGTACAGCAGGAAGCAGAGCATGACGACACAGCGAAGTTCCTGGAGGCAGAGCTAGCCAGTTTTAAAACCATGACAGGAACGTCGAACATGGCAGAGCATCAAATAACGATGAAGGACGACAAGCCAATAAAACAGCGATACTACCCGAAGAATCCGAAAGTTCAAGGGGAGATCAATGCGAAGGTGGACGAGCTACTCCAAATGGGATGCATAGAGCACTCAACCAGCCCATACAGTTCTCCCATCGTGATGGTTAGGAAGAAGACGGGCAAGTGGAGACTGTGCGTCGACTTCAGGCAGATCAACGCCAAATCGATAAAGGATGCCTACCCGATGCCTCGAATAAATTATATCCTCGACCAACTGAGAGAGGCACGGTACATAAACAGCTTGGACCTGAAGGATGGCTACTGGCAAATCCCGCTGCATTTACAGTGCCGGGAAAAGGCTTATTCCAGTGGAGAGTAATGCCGTTCGGACTCCATTCGGCATCTGCGACCTTCCAGCGGGTGTTGGATCGGGTAATTGGTCCCGAGATGTCGCCGCACGCATTTGCGTACCAGGACGGTATCATAGTGATCGGACGCACACTTGAAGAGCACAAGGCAAACTTGAAAGAGGTATTCCGGCGACTGAAAGAGGCTAATCTGAGATTAAACCGGAAAAATGCCAGTTTTTCAAGAAGGAGCTGCTGTATTTGGGTCATAGAGTGACTAGCGACGGGATAGGCACGGATCCGGAAAAGGTAGCAGCCATTGCCGAATTAGATCCGCCGTAAACAGTAAGAGAGCTCCGACAGTACCTGGGAGTAGCTTCATGGTATCGGCGATTTGTTCCTGACTTCACAAAAATAGTCAAACCACTCAACGATCTGCTGCTCAAGGGCAACAAGTGGGTGTGGACACAGGAACATCAGTCGGCATTCGAAGAGGTAAAGGCAAGGCTGGTGGCAGACCCCGTACTGGCGTGCCCGGATTTTGAAAAAACATTTGTCCTGCAAACGGACGCAAGTGATTACGGTATTGGGGCCATTTTGACCCAGGAGACCGAACGTGGGGAAAGGGTGATCTCTTACTCAAGCCGAACGCTTACCGGGACTAAAAACACCTCCACGACCGAGAAGGAGTGTTTGGCAATAGTCTGGGCGATCCGGAAACTGAAGCCATATTTGGAAGGGTACCACTTCAAGGTGGTAACCGACTACATGGCACTGAAGTGGCTCTACAGCATCGAGAGTCTTTCAGGTAGGAAATAGCGTACAGGAAGGGACAACTCAATGTGGTGGCAGATGCATTATCAAGGCAGCCACTACCAGTAACACTGCGAGGAATCAAGGAGACATCGGCGGCGGAAGCCTCCGCAGCATGCAGCTGGATTCACGACATGCGCGGAAAGATTAGGACCCAGCCACAAAAATACCCGTACTACGTAATAGAGGGAGACACCTTGTACAGGAACATTCCACACAGAGCAGGCAGTGAGGATGTCGTGACGTGGAAGATGTGCGTCCCGAAAGCTCTACGAGAAGCGGTGCTTAAAGAGAACCACGACTCACCGACAGCTGGCCATGTAGGAAGCAGAAGGACAATAGCACGTCTGGCAGACCGGTACTACTGGCCAGGCATGCACCGAGACGCTCGAGCCCACGTAAGAGGGTGCGAGACATGTATCAAATTCAAACCGAATCAGATGCAGGCAGCTGGGAAAACGCTAACGCAGGTGCCAGAGGAACCGTGGGCTACAGTATGCGCAGACTTCGTCGCACCCCTGCCGCGTTCAAAACACGGCAACCAAATGCTGCTGGTGCTGATAGACTGAATTGGTGCCGCTGCGGAGCGCGACGGCCGAGTCCCTAAAAAAAGCGTTCAGGGAGCGCATCATCGCAAGGTTTGGGGTCCCGAAGATAGTCATAACGGACAACGGAGTACAGTTCAACAGCAAAATCTTCAAGAGTTTCCTGGCCGAGATGGGAGCCAAGCAACAGTTCACGGCTCTATATACCCCGCAAGAGAACCCGACAGAAAGAGCAAACAGGACCGTGAAGACGATGATAGCGCAGTTCACAGGGCAGGATCAGAGAAACTGGGACGAGAAATGGCCTGAGATCATGCTGGCAGTAAATACGAGTGTTTCGGAATCCACAGGATACACGCAAGCGTTTATTACTCAAGGCAGAGAACCGAGACTGCCGAGAGCCCTATACGACAGAGAGACCTTGGGAACAGGACGACACACTGAGACCCCAGGGGAGAAGGCAAACAAAGTCGGGGAAATCTTCGAGATTGTAAGGCGGAATCTGGAGAGAGCCTCCCAGGATCAGGCTAGGCATTACAACCTAAGGAGGAGACAATGGACACTAGCGGTGGGGGACGTCGTGTGGGCCAAGGAACATCATTTTTCAAAGGCGACCGAGGGGTTCGCAGCAAAGTTGGCACCAAGATAGGATGGACCTTACCAGGTCACGGAGAGAGCTGTACCGAAAGACGCCAAGCATCAAGGAGAAGGGCATCATGCCCAGACGAGGGGACAGGATCGCGGGCCGGATCGGGGTCCAAACCAGGAAGCACAGCTGCTGGAGTCTGAAAGGGCACTCGTGGTCAACAAAGGCAACCTGCCAAGAGAAAATAAGCTGATGAGCACATACAAGGAGTCGGGTGTGAGATCAGATTACTTACGTATTGGCAAGGACAAGGACACTGGACGATAGTGCGATCGATGGGCACAAGAAAAATCAAAATATCGGTGATGATGAACAACGCGGCTAGCAAGTGGCAACGCCGCACCTGCGATATCGATATCGTGAGCAGGACCTCTGGGTATCGATCGGTGCCCAGTGGGAGCAGATGGAGGATCGGCGCGGGAGATTTGAAATTGCTATGCGGAGGACGACCGACGCGGTAAAAACGTAACAAGGTTGACAGCGTAGAGGGAAAGTTCAGGGAGCAACGAGGGAGCACCGAGGGAACCGGAACGAGATGCGCCATGACTCAAGGGCTAGGATATACAAGGGAGCGCCGGAGAGTGTGAGCGCTGATTTTTCTTAATCTTTCCCGAAGTAAGGGGGGAATGTGAGGAGTTGAACAACTCCACACAAATCCCAGCAGCAGATGGCCGGCCGCTCACCAGGTACGCGGCGAATTTGCGTAGTGGCGGCTCGGCAAAGAGCGATGGAAGAACGAGAGAGTTTGGAGATCGAGGACGGAGAACGAGAGAGTTTGGAGATCGAGGACGAAGAACGAGAGAGTTTGGAGATCGAGGACGGAGAACGTGCGAGTTGGAGAACGTGAGAGTTTGGAGAAAGTGAGAGTTTGGAGACAAGGGAATTTGGAGGGCGAGAGAGTTTGGAGACCAACAATGGAGAAGGAGAGAGCGGAGACTTGGCGGGCGGAGCGAGAGTGCCGTGTGCAAAAAGGAGTAATGGGACGCCGCCGGACTTTGGACGCGGCCATGAACTTTGGACTGAGAAGGAAGGTGACACATCTCGGCAGCGGTGCGGCACACAAACATGCCACATGCGTCTCTGTGATCAGCGGAACGGCAGCATCAGGATGGACGGGGGCGGAAAGCAGTACGTCAAGGACAAGAGGGTCAAACAGGAACCATGGACTTTGGACCCGGTGTGGAGAGTTTTGGCGGGACGTGTGCAAAAGGGAAATAACGGTTCCCAGAGGCCCTATATAAACCCGCAGGGCGCAGGCAGCGAGATCATTCAATCGAGATCAGTGAGTCAAGAGCGATCGGTCAGTCAAGATGATTCAGTCGAGAGCAGTCAGTCAAGAGCGAGCAGTCAGTCGAGAGCATCAGTCGAGTACGATCATCAAGAGTTAAGACAAGCAGTCGAACGAACACCAACCAAGCTAACTACGAGGGAGCCACTCCAGGACGAGTCGTCGGAAGCAGCGCCGTGGGAGCCTACAAGGAGCAAGATTGCCACGTCGAGACGTTCGGGATTGGAATTACTAGGAATCTCCGAGCTGAGACACAGGTTGTGGAGGTCTAAGGAGGCACCGCACGGCTAAGTTCTGTTCTTTTCTGCCATTGAAGTCCTGGCGTTACGCCTGGAGGGTATACTAGACTTAGAAAAGTGAAAGCCTGCGATTTGAAATCGTGAGCTCGGGGGTAAGCCTGTCGAGCCCCAGTGTACCTCGCCCAAGCACTACACGGACGTAACCCGGCGTGAGCCCAGTGCGTCAAGTGGAGTTGAGCAGGTCCTGGCGCGATCAACCAGAAGGAAGAGAAGTCCGCGCACCAGAACCCCGAGAGTAGCGAGCCAGAAGGGAGAGGAGTCCCGGAGCGGCGCAACAGAACCCCTAGAGTAGCGAGCCAGTAGGGAAAGAAGTCCCGGATCGGCGTATGCCTACGAACCCAGCACAGAAGTCAAGACGTACAGCCACCATGTCAGGAGAAGTTCGCAGGACATCGCCACCAGCAAGCAGGACACCACACCACGACGGCCACGCAAGGAGGATCGACCCCGCAGGAACGGCACGGATAGTACGCGAAAGGGTGAGGCTAGGGTGGAACGTTCGTTTACACGAGGCACAGAAGCGAAGTAAAGAGCGAGGCAGCTTCCTGGTGTTCCGCCTTGACTGTCCACACGATCTGAGCGGGAGCTCGTGGGACCATCCGGGACGGAGCAAGGGACAGGCGGTCGGGTATCGAGAGGAGTGACCCTGGAGAGCTCGTCAGTCTGTTCACAGTAGTCTGAGAACGGTGACGCTTCCCAAAGCCCGAACGGCTGACCCATAGCGAGTCTGAATCGTGGCCGAGCAGTCACGGAGCCAAACGCTTCAGAAGTAAGCAGCGGTCAAGGATCTTCAAGGAGCGACAAGACAACCCACACCGTCGGAGACAGCGAAAAAGGCAATTTATAAAGCCGACTGCAATTATACCCGCAATAAACCTACTCCGAACCCGAGAATTCTGTGCTTTTTCACTGAACTACTGGGCGGTCACGTTTATATAAATTTGGTGGGACGAACACACACAATCTACTGAGCTAGCCGCAAAAATACCGTAGCGAGCAGAAACCAAAGAAATCAGTTCGTTACATCTGGCGCCCAAAACGTGATTGTCCCAGCGGTGAAAGCAAAATAAACAGAATGGGAAAGAAGTGGATTTACCGCCTTAAGAAGGAGGACTTCGCCCATGTCGCACAAAGGCTGAATGTCGTCCTGGACGGCAGATTGGAGGACATGAGGAGGACATTGTCGGAGTATTACTCCGAAACAGAGAACGACCCACTACTTGCCGTCATCTGGGCGGAGCTGGAAGCCATGTATTACGAAAGAACCGGCCCGAGTATCACGCTAACTAACGCTAAGTGGATAACCTAGTAGCAAGCTTGAGCGTCGACAACATGCAATGGGAGGCCCACAGGAGAGAGTCAAGCCAGGACAGGAAGACAACGGTGCTGACCTCTAGACACAGCCAGGAGGATTATGCAAGGTTCGCTAAACAAGTCCGCGAGTGGTCATTCAGGTTCGACGGGGCGGAGAAACCGTTCGAGTTCCTGGAACAAGACGAATGGTCCGCCAACACCTACGGTTTAGACCTAGACATGATCCCCCGAGCAATGCCGGAGTTGCTGGAAGGAAGGGCGTTGAAGTGGCTTATCGCCAACAATAAACAATGGAAAACCTGGGCGGAGTTCATTGAGAGCTTCCATCTTTACTTTCTGTCGAGAGATTTCTTTACAAGGCTGTCGGATCAGGTCAGGTAACGAAAGCAGGGTTTCAGTGAGTCATTTAAAGACTACATGATCGACATGCAGACGATGTCGAGGCCACTAATGACCAATTTTCACCGCCGCAACGAGTCCCACGACAGCAGGCAACAGAAGCACCACGAGGAGGCCAATGGACGCCACCACAGCAGCAACAGATACAACCAGCGAACACGGTGTGGAAACCGCCAAACACAACACAGAGGCCGCGAGGAACAACACACATTGCAGATCCCCATGAGGCCTGCCGAGGGTGCGGCGGCCACGGACACTGGGCACGAGGATGTCGACTCCAACGCCTGTTGTTCAGCTGGGTGTGTGGGAGAGTAGGTGTCAGGAGCGTCGAGTGCTGCCAGCAGGCGGGAAATGCCCAGCGACCTCAGCCGCAGAGAAGCGAGCGGGGGTCGCAAGATGCTACTTCTCCAAACTAAAGGGCAAGCTAATCGAGGAGGGGCAGCAGTTGTCCGCAGCGGTGACGATTGGGGGAGGCACGTACATGGCCACGATCGACACCGGGGCAACAGCGAGCTTTATAAGCAAGGAACTGGCGGACAACCTGGCTGCCCTCGGGAGGATTACGAGGACACGGCGGCAAGTTAGGTTGGCAGACGGAAGGTGTGGCGGAATCGATGATAAGCTGGAGGTGGAGATCGCATTCGGGAACAAGCGACTAACCATGAACCTGTTGATACTACCAGGGGTAGTGGATTCATTGGTGTTAGGGTGGGACTTTCTAACTCAAGTCGGAACCGAGATAAAGTGCGCTGGACACGAGGTGAGAATATCGGCCAGGAACCGACACAATGGGTGGTTTGAGGAGCGGCTATCGGTAGCAGTCGTACAGCAGGAAGCAGAGCATGACGACACAGCGAAGTTCCTGGAGGCAGAGCTAGCCAGTTTTAAAACCATGACAGGAACGTCGAACATGGCAGAGCATCAAATAACGATGAAGGACGACAAGCCAATAAAACAGCGATACTACCCGAAGAATCCGAAAGTTCAAGGGGAGATCAATGCGAAGGTGGACGAGCTACTCCAAATGGGATGCATAGAGCACTCAACCAGCCCATACAGTTCTCCCATCGTGATGGTTAGGAAGAAGACGGGCAAGTGGAGACTGTGCGTCGACTTCAGGCAGATCAACGCCAAATCGATAAAGGATGCCTACCCGATGCCTCGAATAAATTATATCCTCGACCAACTGAGAGAGGCACGGTACATAAACAGCTTGGACCTGAAGGATGGCTACTGGCAAATCCCGCTGCATTTACAGTGCCGGGAAAAGGCTTATTCCAGTGGAGAGTAATGCCGTTCGGACTCCATTCGGCATCTGCGACCTTCCAGCGGGTGTTGGATCGGGTAATTGGTCCCGAGATGTCGCCGCACGCATTTGCGTACCAGGACGGTATCATAGTGATCGGACGCACACTTGAAGAGCACAAGGCAAACTTGAAAGAGGTATTCCGGCGACTGAAAGAGGCTAATCTGAGATTAAACCGGAAAAATGCCAGTTTTTCAAGAAGGAGCTGCTGTATTTGGGTCATAGAGTGACTAGCGACGGGATAGGCACGGATCCGGAAAAGGTAGCAGCCATTGCCGAATTAGATCCGCCGTAAACAGTAAGAGAGCTCCGACAGTACCTGGGAGTAGCTTCATGGTATCGGCGATTTGTTCCTGACTTCACAAAAATAGTCAAACCACTCAACGATCTGCTGCTCAAGGGCAACAAGTGGGTGTGGACACAGGAACATCAGTCGGCATTCGAAGAGGTAAAGGCAAGGCTGGTGGCAGACCCCGTACTGGCGTGCCCGGATTTTGAAAAAACATTTGTCCTGCAAACGGACGCAAGTGATTACGGTATTGGGGCCATTTTGACCCAGGAGACCGAACGTGGGGAAAGGGTGATCTCTTACTCAAGCCGAACGCTTACCGGGACTAAAAACACCTCCACGACCGAGAAGGAGTGTTTGGCAATAGTCTGGGCGATCCGGAAACTGAAGCCATATTTGGAAGGGTACCACTTCAAGGTGGTAACCGACTACATGGCACTGAAGTGGCTCTACAGCATCGAGAGTCTTTCAGGTTAGGAAATAGCGTACAGGAAGGGACAACTCAATGTGGTGGCAGATGCATTATCAAGGCAGCCACTACCAGTAACACTGCGAGGAATCAAGGAGACATCGGCGGCGGAAGCCTCCGCAGCATGCAGCTGGATTCACGACATGCGCGGAAAGATTAGGACCCAGCCACAAAAATACCCGTACTACGTAATAGAGGGAGACACCTTGTACAGGAACATTCCACACAGAGCAGGCAGTGAGGATGTCGTGACGTGGAAGATGTGCGTCCCGAAAGCTCTACGAGAAGCGGTGCTTAAAGAGAACCACGACTCACCGACAGCTGGCCATGTAGGAAGCAGAAGGACAATAGCACGTCTGGCAGACCGGTACTACTGGCCAGGCATGCACCGAGACGCTCGAGCCCACGTAAGAGGGTGCGAGACATGTATCAAATTCAAACCGAATCAGGTGCAGGCAGCTGGGAAAACGCTAACGCAGGTGCCAGAGGAACCGTGGGCTACAGTATGCGCAGACTTCGTCGCACCCCTGCCGCGTTCAAAACACGGCAACCAAATGCTGCTGGTGCTGATAGACTGAATTGGTGCCGCTGCGGAGCGCGACGGCCGAGTCCCTAAAAAAAGCGTTCAGGGAGCGCATCATCGCAAGGTTTGGGGTCCCGAAGATAGTCATAACGGACAACGGAGTACAGTTCAACAGCAAAATCTTCAAGAGTTTCCTGGCCGAGATGGGAGCCAAGCAACAGTTCACGGCTCTATATACCCCGCAAGAGAACCCGACAGAAAGAGCAAACAGGACCGTGAAGACGATGATAGCGCAGTTCACAGGGCAGGATCAGAGAAACTGGGACGAGAAATGGCCTGAGATCATGCTGGCAGTAAATACGAGTGTTTCGGAATCCACAGGATACACGCAAGCGTTTATTACTCAAGGCAGAGAACCGAGACTGCCGAGAGCCCTATACGACAGAGAGACCTTGGGAACAGGACGATCCACTGAGACCCCAGGGGAGAAGGCAAACAAAGTCGGGGAAATCTTCGAGATTGTAAGGCGGAATCTGGAGAGAGCCTCCCAGGGTCAGGCTAGGCATTACAACCTAAGGAGGAGACAATGGACACTAGCGGTGGGGGACGTCGTGTGGGCCAAGGAACATCATTTTTCAAAGGCGACCGAGGGGTTCGCAGCAAAGTTGGCACCAAGATAGGATGGACCTTACCAGGTCACGGATTTTGCGTCCAGTAATCTGCAAAATACGGCACGTGAACACAAAAAAAGAGAGGACTATCCACGTGAGCGAGCTGAAACAACAACCACCACAGAACAGAAGCGAGCAGCTACAAGCAGATACGGTAGACAAAAGGCAACAGTAAAGTCTCAAAGAGTCTCAAAGGACACGAGGAAAAGGGTCCAAGGATAGCTCCAAGGATACCCAAAGAACACGAGGAAAAGGGTCCAAGGATAGCTCCAAGGATATCCAGAGGACACGAGGAAAAGGGTCCAAGGATTGCCCAAAGGACACGAGAAAAAGGATCCAAGGATAGCTCCAAGGATACCCAAAGGACACGAGGAAAAGGATCCAAGGATAGCTCCAAGGATACCCGAAGGACACGAGGAAAAGGGTGCAAGGATAACTCCAAGGATACCCAAAGGGCGCGAGGAGAAGGTTCCAAGGATAGCTACAAGGATGCCCAAATGATACGAAGAAAAGAGCCCGAGGATAATTCCAAGGATGCCCAGGAATGAGGAAAGACTCCGAGGATCACTCCTAGGATTCTTAAAGGCTACACAGATAAAACTCGGAGGATTCTCTACAAGGCACTATGATACAATCATACAGTACAAGGAACACGTCAAGGATAACGAATGCGGAAAGGAACGAACCAAGGTCTACAAGGATTGGATTAGGACTGGCTGGAAACACGAAGAAGCAGTCTGCCGAAGGAAGGGGGAAGTCGGCACAGCTAAGAGAGCTGTACCGAAAGACGCCAAGCATCAAGGAGAAGGGCATCATGCCCAGACGAGGGGACAGGATCGCGGGCCGGATCGGGGTCCAAACCAGGAAGCACAGCTGCTGGAGTCTGAAAGGGCACTCGTGGTCAACAAAGGCAACCTGCCAAGAGAAAATAAGCTGATGAGCACATACAAGGAGTCGGGTGTGAGATCAGATTACTTACGTATTGGCAAGGACAAGGACACTGGACGATAGTGCGATCGATGGGCACAAGAAAAATCAAAATATCGGTGATGATGAACAACGCGGCTAGCAAGTGGCAACGGTATCGATCGGTGCCCAGTGGGAGCAGATGGAGGATCGGCGCGGGAGATTTGAAATTGCTATGCGGAGGACGACCGACGCGGTAAAAACGTAACAAGGTTGACAGCGTAGAGGGAAAGTTCAGGGAGCAACGAGGGAGCACCGAGGGAACCGGAACGAGATGCGCCATGACTCAAGGGCTAGGATATACAAGGGAGCGCCGGAGAGTGTGAGCGCTGATTTTTCTTAATCTTTCCCGAAGTAAGGGGGGAATGTGAGGAGTTGAACAACTCCACACAAATCCCAGCAGCAGATGGCCGGCCGCTCACCAGGTACGCGGCGAATTTGCGTAGTGGCGGCTCGGCAAAGAGCGATGGAAGAACGAGAGAGTTTGGAGATCGAGGACGGAGAACGAGAGAGTTTGGAGATCGAGGACGAAGAACGAGAGAGTTTGGAGATCGAGGACGGAGAACGTGCGAGTTGGAGAACGTGAGAGTTTGGAGAAAGTGAGAGTTTGGAGACAAGGGAATTTGGAGGGCGAGAGAGTTTGGAGACCAACAATGGAGAAGGAGAGAGCGGAGACTTGGCGGGCGGAGCGAGAGTGCCGTGTGAAAAAGGAGTAATGGGACGCCGCCGGACTTTGGACGCGGCCATGAACTTTGGACTGAGAAGGAAGGTGCCACATCTCGGCAGCGGTGCGGCACACAAACATGCCACATGCGTCTCTGTGATCAGCGGAACGGCAGCATCAGGATGGACGGGGGCGGAAAGCAGTACGTCAAGGACAAGAGGGTCAAACAGGAACCATGGACTTTGGACCCGGTGTGGAGAGTTTTGGCGGGACGTGTGCAAAAGGGAAATAACGGTTCCCAGAGGCCCTATATAAACCCGCAGGGCGCAGGCAGCGAGATCATTCAATCGAGATCAGTGAGTCAAGAGCGATCGGTCAGTCAAGATGATTCAGTCGAGAGCAGTCAGTCAAGAGCGAGCAGTCAGTCGAGAGCATCAGTCGAGTACGATCATCAAGAGTTAAGACAAGCAGTCGAACGAACACCAACCAAGCTAACTACGAGGGAGCCACTCCAGGACGAGTCGTCGGAAGCAGCGCCGTGGGAGCCTACAAGGAGCAAGATTGTCACGTCGAGACGTTCGGGATTGGAATTACTAGGAATCTCCGAACTGAGACACAGGTAGCTGAGATCTATGGAGGCACCGCACGGCTAAGTTCTGTACTTTCCTGCCAACGAAGTCCTGGCGTTACGCCTGGAGGGTCTACTAGACTTAGAACAGTGAAAGCCGAGCACCGGGTGAGGCTAGGGTGGAACGTTCGTTTACACGAGGGGTAATCTACAGAGCTAGCCGCACAAATACCGTAGCGAGCAGAAACCAATGAAATCAATTCGTTATAATTGCTTCGTTGCTAGATCATTGCTATCTAAGGGTTTGTTCCATTCTTGATATCTTTATTTTGAGCATTTAGGTTACCGTCCTCATTAGACTTAACACGTCTTTTCAAATTTTATGATCTTTCCTTATTAACAGAAAAATGTCCAAACTTTTCGACAGACATGTTGTTTATAAGTGTAAAACATTTGTGCACTTTCTATTTATACCCATTAAAATATAATCCTTTCCTCACGCAACTCCTCTAGTATGGAAAAAATTTCATTATTGTGACTAGTTTTACCCGCTGCTTTCGATGCCACCAAAATTTCCAATCGTTCAACTAACTTATTTACATCATTCCAGTATACATACTTTGGATTTGACTAATGAAGGGTCATGTAATCAAAACCTGTTTTTGAGCGAAGTGGAGTAGACGTTGTAGGATAGAAAGTATGGTCTATCAACTTCTTAATAATATGGCTATAATTGTATGCTCCCGTACCCTTGATTCGGTTATTAGGCTTAAATCCTACTCTATGTATATTCGCTTCTAATATAATTTTTTTATACATCTTTTAATCATGATCATCATAGTTTTCAGGTTTACTAAATAAATAGAGAGTACAGACCAGGAGTCAGATCACAACTCATTCCACTTGAAAATGTTATTTTATTATCTTAAATTTTGTTTCTTTATTCCCCAATGTTAATGAATTGTTTGCAGTTTTTTTAGGTCCATAACCTTTATCCAACACATTTCCTCTGGTTAAATTACTGATATTAAAATCATAATAATTGTAATTAGTGTTTTTATCTTCTAGATCTGCGTCCAGACCCATATCGACCTTTTCTGTATGCATAAATTACTGATATTAAAATCATAATAATTGTAATTAGTGTTTTTATCTTCTAGATATGCGTCCAGACCCATATCGACCTTTTCTGTATACATTGGTGAAGGTGTTGCCCCTTGTTTTTCAATCTTTTCAGTCTCATTTTGCTCTTTTTCTACATCTCCCTCTATATTCGTCTGTGAAATGTATTCGTTATAGGAATTACTTTCATCGGAAGACGTTCGTGAAATTATATTTCGATTAGATTTGAGGTCTTTCTCATTAGTTGTAAAGCAAAAATCGTCCAACTCTTTGTCATCGTCATCGTATTTTGTAAATTTATTCAATTCACGTTTTACTTTACTGTCATTTATATTAGATGTCTTTTGTTTTTTATTTTCCTTATCAAGTTCGGTAATGGTTTTAAAAGTTTCCTCCAATTGTAAATTCGTTTGATTTCTGACTTGTTTGAGATCATCGAATTTTCGCTTCAATGCGAACCTAGCTTTGGTTAGCTGAGACAAAATATTCTACGTAGTAAATTTTACAAACTTTATAGGGAAAGAATTTAAATTTTTTCGAAATTCATGTAGTCACTCCTCAGTTACTAAACAAATACTGTTTAGGAAACGCCATTATCTGTAATAATTGTATACCATTTCCCAATAAAATAAGGTTCGATATTGCATGCATTTATGGTTTTGTTCTTAAAATCTCACATAATGATTATTGGCTTATTTCTAAATATAAATTGTCATTACTTTTATGAATATTTAATTTTCCATCAACCATCTGATTGATGATATTATCTTGAAGAGACGTCTACCTTTCCCACCTTTGTTATTTTGCGCTCCGCCTTGAGGATCGGGACTCTGGCATTTTCTGGCATCCTTGTCTTCGATATCAGCGTCTTTTTTTTAAATTTATTGAACTCTTTGATTACAATATTCCTCTGGTTTTCATGGTTCATGATGGTGATTGAGCTTTTTGGACGTGCTACGGTTGTTACCAGTTGTTACCTTGACGGCTTAGATTTGGTCTTGTATGGTAATTATTGAACAGGGGTGTACTGTTCTGTACTGTAGCTGTACTGTAGCTGTACTGAAGCTGTACTGTAGCTGTACTGTATCTATACTGTTTCTGTTTATTTGTCAACTTTTACCAGCTGTTCTAGTCTATTGTTAAGAATAATCAAAGTTCTTGTTGACTAGATGACGATCGATGTGAAGTACTTGGGAAAGAAACCATAGCCCTTTCTATAGGGTTTAAGATATAATCCTTCATCTACAGCAACACCTTTAATTTTCCTGTTGTTACGATATTCTCTTCTATATCTTCTTTATCCAGTCTTGCATTGTTGATTGTCTTTGCCATTGCGGCACTACCGCTTGCTAAACTACCAAGAGCGCTGAAGAATATACAATATCGTTCTCTTTGCGGGCTTCATCCAAACGATTCTGTAACTTTGTACCCGGTCCACAAAAATTACATCCCGGAATATGGGCTTCAATCGGTAATGTATTGATAAGCTTATCGACAAGACCACCACCGTGTTTACAATTAAAATTACGACTGAAGCGATTATTAAAACGTTTCCCCATTTTATTTATGTTCAATCATCAAAGATTTTTCATTGAATGAATACATTAGATTGAAAGATACGTTTAATAAGCCAAAAGCAAAAAATTTTAGTTGGAAATATTAACGATGAAAACGAGAAAAATCTACCGCCACGACATAGTGTCCTCTTACCGAATACAATAAGAGCTCTAATTGTCGGGCCTTCTAATTGTGGTAAAACTTATAATATGCTAAGTCCCAATGGACTAAAATTCGAAAATGCTTATATAGTTTCAAAAAGTTTATATCAACCTAAAAATGAGTACTTGGAAAACTTAATCAAACCGATAAAAGGAATGGGTCATCATACATTCTCCCATAATGACGGTGTTCTAGACCCCAGTGAAGATAAAAATTATTCCATTATGATGTTCGATGACGTAGCTTGTGAAAAACAAGACAAAATAAGATCATATTTTCTTATGGGTCGACATAAAAATATCGACCCTCTTTATTTATGTAAAACATTAGTCATATACCGAAAAATTTGATTCGTGACAATAGCAACATTATTATAATGTTTAAAGAAGATGATTTAAACATGCGACATATATATCGGGATCATATTAACACTGATATGTATGATGGAAGATTTGTAAAAAATTCTCAAAAGTGTTGGGAGGATTTTTACGGATTCCTCTTGATTAGCAAGAATGATGAAATGGATAATGGAAGGTACAGAAAAATATTTGATCAATTTATTATGATTTAAGGAGTGATATCAATAAAAGCTGGGTTAGATACCAACAATCCCACAGTTTATTAATAGATTTCAATATGTCCAGATCACTCACATTATCTTGGAACGGGAATAGTTCCAAATACAAACATTTTTTCACCTATCGAATTAAATGGGCGTTACTGGGAATTACTGGATCATACGAATTAAATGACATCACCGATTTCATTTACAATAAACTAAAATACTATAGCGTTGAAAAAATGTTTAAAGTCCAAAGTTATAATAATACATTTCCAGTTGAAATAACTACCTTACGAGCCAGTTTACTTTAGTAAGGAACGGTCGGTCGGACATCTGTTTGGCTTCCATCAAAAAGTACTAAAACCACATCTTACAAAAACCTATCTATCAGATCACTCTGTGAACATATTAAAAATTAATACAATTCGTTTGGGATGTAATATAATGAGCGGTTCATACGTTACATAAGTTTGGCATTAATGTTCCACCTGGGTAGGTGACACCACATAACCTAATTTATTTACCAATCAACTGTGATGAAATAAGCACACTATCTATACGCATTGTGGACCAAAACGGTGATTTGGTGAATTTAAGTAGTGAAAACGTTTCGATTCGCACACACATTCGGCTAATTATTATAATAAAAGACGTAGCCTTAGTCCTCAGCCAACAGTTGCTAATTGTAAAGCTATAGAAAAATGACCATCAGTAAAAAAAGCTCACTCTCTCAAAATAAATTATTTTTAAAGTCGTTTGGATTAAAGCTTCGAGTATAATAGAAAAAGCGAAAAGGAAAACAATGAACGAAATTTTTAACGTTCGAGAAAAGGTTTACTCAGATGAGAGTATTTTGAAGAAAGAGTTTCATAGTTATTCATCGTATAATCAAACATTTAAACCAAACGAGGAAATTCGAATTACTATGCTACCAATTACTTTTTGAATGAAATGAAGTCCGAAATAAATAAATGTGAGATTGATAGAACACGATTTGTTGGCATGACTACCACCCTAAAAAAATGTATATCTCTGGATAATCTTCAGAGTTAAAATCTATTAAATTCTGGATGGAGCAGTGGAGACGAAATTTCTACGGGACCCCACATAAACTTTTTTGTACCATTAAAAAATTGGTTGGGATTTGCTGAGGATTATAAAAAAGTTGTATTAAATTGTAAGCGCGAACTAGTGTTGACGCTAACTAAGAATCTTGGCGATGTGTTTGAACAAATGAATAAACTTTTAACTGGAAATGACGAATATAACGCGAAAAATCCCCCATTTAATTCTTTTATTAAAAGTGGTGTAAGCCTACCAATCGCATTCCGGAGTTGGGATTCATATGTTACCCAGAATTGCGGCATGGCATCCAACACAGCTGAAATGTGTTCTATGCCCAGGATGCGCAGTATGTCCACCTTTATGAAATGTATACAAGATTTCAATTTAGTTGCTATTATCGAGAGTCACAACCATTTTTGACCCCAAATGAACTTAAATTGAAGGCCCCCATAGTTGCGGTTGATCTTTCATATCAAAACGAATCAGTAAACACTGGTCCTATTGACGCGAGAATTTCAATAGAATTCAGGACACCAAGTCATGAAAATATCTAAGCTTACTGTCTCTTTATACATGATCGTTTAGTTGAATATAACCCATTAAACGGACCAGTACAACGAGTTGTTTAAAGCTATGAAAATGGAGAAAGAAACTGTTTCGGTTGATGTTCAAAGTTTTTTTGATAATAACAATACATTTATTCTAAAGGAAATTGGAATTGTATTCGAAAAAGATCTTAGTTTGAATAATAGTTTTTTAATAGAAGCACCATATGATTTTACTTTGCTAAATACAAAATCTAGAAAGACTGCAATTTGGTTAACCAATAAACATCACAACATTTTTTGGAACGATGAAGAAAATAGTTTTCCACAAACTCAAAGATTTTTGAGGACAATTACAAACGGAAAACTGATCATCTGTAAAGATACTCAAAGGAAGTGGGCTGTCCTTCATTAAGCAGGTTTAAAGAAAACCGGTTTCTATATTGTCAAACACATCTTAAGGGCGGGGTTTGTGCTCTAAACAATGCATACAATATTTTCACATTTTTTAAATGTAGCATCAAAACAAGAAAATAATGATATATACATAATTTTAAAGTTGAGGCTAGATGTGTAAAAAACTACACGAAAACAATAT
Organism: Drosophila biarmipes; assembly: GCF_025231255.1. Lineage (NCBI taxonomy): Eukaryota > Metazoa > Arthropoda > Insecta > Diptera > Drosophilidae > Drosophila > Drosophila biarmipes. The sequence continues at coordinate 2,835,120 of NW_026114526.1, read as the reverse complement.
TGATAAAATGAAATTTCATGAGGAAATTGACCAATTTATCGAGCAATTTAAAGGACAGTTTATCGGTCAGCACATTCAATACCTTCTAAAAACAAAAACTATGTTTATGAATCAAGTGGGACATTATCTGAAAACTACAAGCTATGGTGAACATTAGTCGAATTCGCTTTGAACGTTGTTTACTTTAAGTGAATGCATGTTGTCTCCTATTTCAACAATCTTCACTTGCCCTTTAAAATATTCTTACACAACTTATAAAGAAAATGTTATATAGGTTTTCGTATTCTTTTTTTAACTTAAGTTGTACATATGAATATCTTTGATTTTCCCAAAGTCAACATGATTTTTTTTTCAAACTGTGCCCTATTGGCTAACTGAGTATGACGGTGTTTATAAAAACTGATCTTTCCTCTCCCACCTTCAAGCTATGTATGCGCGCTCTCTTCTAACCAACCTTCTCTTTTGTTCTACAAATTTTTGTCTCCTTTATTTCCTTGATCGATTTTACGATGTACTATTGATTACACTTGTGTCAAACATTTTTCAAAATCTTTACTTCTGATCTCTCCCAACCAATGAATAGTCGATGTAACCTGTTAGAACTACCTGTTTTGTTTTCGAATTTTTAAAATCTGAAGTCTATGCACCTCTAATCTTTTATATTATCGTACACGCCAACTTCAAACACTATAAATGACCGAGGACAATTTAGTCTTCTCAAAAAAGTATTGAAGTGGTTTGGTCTGCTGCATAAAGCACAAGTCAAGTTAAAGTGAAAAAGTGATCGTTGAAAATAATTAAATACAATCAAAAAATGAATATTCAAAATAAGTTTTGTCAATCTTGCAAGTGTGATGTGCTAAAAAATCGGTGGTCAAACCATGTCCGCTCTGAGTCTCATAAGCGAAATGCAATTCAACCCCTTAACGGAAGAGTCAAGAAAATTTCTGAAGGATTCCGGGTAAGAATATTACATTACATGTATGTAAACGATGGTTCGGACTTGATACTGCCTGAAAATTTCTTGAGTAAAGCTGGATTGTCGTTGCTACCTCATCTCAGTGTTTTATTATAAAGTTATACTTCAGCCAAAGTAAATTTTGGACTGTTTGCAGAGTATATTGTTTTTAAAGACAAATCCGAACGGGTTAAAATGAAAAGCTTTCAAAAGCTTTTTACCTCGTTTCCTTTCAACGAATAAGGCGATATACATCGTATGTAATGAAAATGATCACAATTGTTTTCAATAGGCCGTGATATCTGCCTTTAAAATTGTAAGAAATCCACAAACATGTTCGGCATATAACATTGACATATCGCTGGAAATAATTCGTTTAAGTGATGAAATAAAATTAGATTTCACAGGGTTGACATTCCCCCTCGAAATAAAATGTATAAAGCATTTTCTAAAAAAAAATACTCAAATGATCTTAAACGTTTCCGGATATAATGAAGATACGAAGGAAATAATTGGACCACTTTTTCAAACGGAAGTGGAAGAAACTATTCACATCAATATGTTGTTTTTGGAAGACGGCGGTAATGGACATTATATGTACATTAAAAATTCTAGGTAAATCCCTTTATTAATTTTTTTGTCTCTTTTAAACAATTAAATAATTTATTCATATTTCGTTTCAAAGACTTATAACTGCACAAAGAGGAAATCAGAAGAGGGCGCAATTTTTCTGCAATGTTTGCTTAAATTTCTCCGGAACTGAGGAAGCTGCATTGAAACACAAGACGCTATGCAGTAGGAAGGTCTCACAGATGCCGCAGCCCCAAAATAATACTCTGGAATTAACACAAGTTCAGCTTCAAGTTCCATTCGTTGTCTACGCGGATTTTGAATGCATTCTGGAACTAAAGAATCTTGTAGCAAATTATTTAATATTAATGAACATATTCCAAGAAACAGGAATAAATTCAGAAACCAGTTTGGTAAATTCAATAATCGAAAATCTTACAAAATTGAGCATGGAATACTTACATAAAATAGTTTCTATTAGAATAACTTTAGACGACCAAAAGATATTTGACAATTTGGTGAACTGTTCTATTTGCCAGAAAGTTTTAGGGACTAATAGGGTTAGAGATCACTCACTCATTTCACAGGTAACTTTAGGGGTGCAGCTCACTCTAAATGTAACTTGGATTATAAAGTAAACAAATTCATACCAGTATTTTTTCATAATTTTTCGAAATACGACTGTCATTAATATATTCTAGAACTAGGAAAGATTCTCGGGGAAATTTCTGTTTCGAAAAAAATAACAAGTTTTGGTGGAAATAGCTCTGAAATTCGAACCTATAGGTTCATGCCCTCAAGCTTGGATACCTTAATTTAATTGACGATCAAATGAATACTGTGAAGTTATTTTTCACTAATGATAAAGAATTTCAACTAATGCCCAAGAAGGGTATATTTCCTTATGAATATTTAGATTCCGTTAATAGACTCGAAGAAACACCCCTTCTACCAAGGGAAGCATTCTATAGTAATTTAACGGAATGGGAATGCTCTCAGGAAGATTATGATCATGCTCTTAAGGTTTGATCACATTTCTCATGTTGAACTCTAAAAGACTACTTAGAATTATATTTAAAAACTGATGTATTCGATTTAACAGACATTTTTGAAAATTTCCGAAATTTTTGTGTGCAAAGTTATTCACTTGAGCCAGCTCAGTATTGTACGACACCAGGGTTTCTTGGGAGGCAACGTTGAAAATCACAAATATTCAACTTGAACTGCTGGCAGTTATAGATATATTTAAATTTAATCCAATATTGTCTTAGAAACAAAAACACACAAATACATAAATTTTTGACAGATTACGATTCTTCTTAATGTATGTGGATGCGAATAACTTGTATGGTTGGGCCATGTCACAACCTTTACCATAAAAAGTCTTTAAGTGGATGTCTACCACAGACATAGAAAATTTTGATATTCATAATATTCCAATTGATGGTAAATATGGTTATTTTTTGGAAGTGGACCTAATATATCCGTACCGTTTACATGATTTTCATAATGATCTTCCATTTTGTGCATCAAATTGTTTGGCCTCAAAAGAGGATAAGGTAAAAAAAATTAATTGCTGACCTGGGAAATAGGAAAAATTATGTAATACATTATCGGAATGTTCAACAATGTATACAGAATGGGTTAGTAATGAAAAAGATCCATAGAGAGATCACGCAACTCTATTTATATTCTGCGTCCAGACCCATATCGACCTCTTCTGTATACATTGGTGAAGGTGTTGCCCATTTTTCTTCAATCTTTTCAGTCTCATTTTGCTCTTTTTCTACATCTCCCTCTATATTCGTCTGTGAAATGAATTCGTTATAGGATTTACTTTCATCGGAAGACCTTTGTGAAATTATATTTCGATTAGATTAGAGGTGTTTCTCATTAGTTGTAAAGCCAAAATCGTCCAACTCTTTGTCATCATCATCGTATTTTGTATATTTATTCAATTCACGTTTTACTTTTATACTGTCTTTTACATTAGATGTCTTTTGTTTTTTATTTTCCTTAACAAGTGCATGTAAGGGTTCGGTAATGGGTTTAAAAGTTTCCTCCAATTGTAAATTCGTCTGATTTCTGACTTGTTTGAGATCATCGAATTTTCGCTTCAATGCGAAACCAGCTTTGGTTAGCTGAGACAAAATATTCATAGTAGTAAATTTTACAAACTTTATAGGGAAAGAATTTAAATTTTTTCGAAATTCATGTAGTCACTCCTCAGTTACTAAACAAATACTGTTTAGGAAACGCCATTATCTGTAATATTCATATACCATTTTATAATAAAAAAGATTTGATATATTTTGTTCATTATATTTAAAAAAAGGGAATTTATGGTTTTATTCTTAAAATCTCAAATTTTTAATGATTATTGGCTTATTTCTAAACATAAATTGTCATTACTTTTATAAATGTTAAATTTTCCATCAACCATCTGATTGATGATATTATCCTGAATAGATGTGTACATTTTCGGCATGTAAAGGTTGTGTTTCTCCAACTCGAGAGCAATAGATTCTCCAACCTTTGTTATTTTGCCCGCCTTGAGGATCGGGAATCTTGCATTTTCAGGCATCCTTGTCTTCGATATCAGCGTCTTTTTATTCAATTTATTGAACTGTTAGATTATAAAATTCATCTGGTTTTCATGGTTCATGATGGTGATTGACCTTTTTGGACGTGGTAAGGTTGTCACCTGTTGTTACCTTGATGGTTTAGTCTTGGTCCTGGATGGTAATTACTTGAACAGGTGTGTACTGTTTCTGTACTGTAGCTGTACTGAAGCTGTACTGTAGTTGTACTGTAGCTGTACTGAATCTATAGTGTATCTGTTTAATTGTCAACTTTTACCAGCTGTTCTAGACTATTGTTAAAAATAATCAAAGTTCTTGTTCACTAGACGACGATCGATTTGAAGTAAAGACTTAGACTGTGAATTTCAACGCTTGTGGGTCCACTTTTTATACCATACAGAGCTCACACGTACCCGTACTCAGATATTGATTTTCAACCCGGAATATGGGCTTTAAACGGCAAGACCACCACGGTGTTTACAATTCAAAATACGACTGAATCGATAATAAAAATGGTTCCACATTTTATTGATGTTTAATCATCAAAGATTTCTCATTGAATGAAGTACATTAGATTGAAAGATGCGTTCAATAAGCCAAAAACAAGAAATTGTCGTTAGAAATGTTAATGATGAAAACGAGAAAAATCTACCGCCACGACATAGGGTCCTCTTACCGAGTACAATAAGAGCTTTAATTTTCGGACCTTCCAATTGTGGTAAAACTAATATTATGCTAAGTTTAATAGAAAGTCCCAATGGAATAAAATTCGAAAATGTTTATATATTTTCAAAAAGTTTATATCAACCTAAATATGAGTACTTGGACAAATTAATAAAACCGATAAAAGAATGGGATATCATACATTCTCCCATATTGACGGTGTACTAGACCCCAGTGAAGCCAAAAATAATTCCATTATGATATTCGATGACGTATCTTGTGAAAAACAAGACAAAATAAGATCCTATTTTTGTATGGGTTGACATAAAAAGATCGACTCTATATTTATGTCAAACATAACAAGTCATATACTGAAAAATTTCATTCGTGATACTGCCAACTTTATTATAATTTTTAAACAAGATGATTTAAATATGCTGCATATATATCAGGATGATATTAACACTGATATGAATTATGAAGCATTTGATCAATTTATTACGACTTAAGGAGTGATATCAAGAAAAGCTGGGTTAGATACCTACAATCCCACAGTTTATCAATAGATTTCAATATGTCTAGATCACTCACCTTATCTTTGAACGGAAATAGTTTCATTATAAATACAAACTTTTTTCCACCTATCGAATTGAATGGGCAATACGAATGCGCTCTAATAGACTTTAATATGTTTAATCCAATTCAAAATGTTGACGAAAAAATAATTTATTTCACATCGGTGGTAATGTTATTACGATTCCTACTGGATAATTCGAATGAAATGGCATCACTTATTTTATTTACAATAAACTAAAAGACTATAGCCTTGAAAAAACATTTAAAATCCAAAGTAATAATAATACACTTCAAGTTGAAATAACTACCTTACGAGAACCAGTTTACTTTAGTAAGGAACGGTCGGTTGGATAACGGTTTGGCTTCCATCAAAAAGTACTAAAACCACATCTTACAAAAACCTATCTATCAAATCAGACTGTGAATATATTAAAAATTAATACGATTCGTTTGGAATGTAATATAATCAGCGGTTCATATGTTGATAATACACCGAATCATACATTACATAAATTTGGCATTAATGTTCCACCTGGGTATAAAATGACAGTGACATCAAATAACCTAATTTATTTAACAATCAACTGTGATGAAATGGGCACACTATCTATACGCATTTTTGAACAAAACGGAGATTTTGAAGAGAGATTTTGGTGAAAATGTTTCGATTCGCATACACATTCGGCTAATTATTATAATAAAAGACGTAGCCTTAGTCCTCAGCCAAGAATTGCTAATTGTAAAGCTATAGAAAAAGGACCATCAGTAAAAAAAGCCCACTCACTCAAAATAAATTATTTTTAAAGTCGTTTGGATTAAAGCTTCGAGTATAATAGAAAAAGCGAAAAGGAAAACAATGAACGAAATTTTTAACGTTCGAGAAAAGGTTTACTCAGATGAGAGTATTTTGAAGAAAGAGTTTCATAGTTATTCATCGTATAATCAAACATTTAAACCAAACGATGAAATTCGAATTAGTATGCTACCACTTACTTTTTGAATGAAATGAAGTACGAAATAAATAAATGTGAGATTGATAGAACACGATTTGTTGGTATGACTACCACCCTAAAAAAATGTATATCTCTGGATAATCTTCAAAGTTAAAATCTATTAAATTCTGGATGGAGCAGTGGAGACGAAAATTTTACGGGACCCTACTTCAACTTTTCTGTAACATTTAAAAATTTGTTGGGATTAGCTAAGGATTATAAAAAAGTTAGGTTAAATTGTATAGACGAACTAGTGCTGATGCTAACTAAGAATCTTAGCGATGTGTTCAAACAAACCAGAAATGAACAAATTTTTAAAATGGAAATAACGAATATAACGTGGAAAATCCCCCATGTAACCCCGAGTGAATTTGCAAAAATTAAGATGTACGATATTATAAAAAAATGGTGTAAACCTACCAATCGCATTCCGGAGTTGGGATTCATTTGTTAACCCGAAATTGGGGCATGGCAGACAATACAGCTGGAATGTGAAAATTTCAGCTAACCGCGAAAAATCAAGATTTGCCGTAATTGGATTTACACTAAATGGAGAACTTATCACAAATAATTTATCAATCTTGAAAGTTCACTTGAATTCTGAGTCATATCCATATCATAATCTGAATGTCGATTTTAGTAAGAATCGGTATGCCCACCTTTATGAAAGATTTCGATCTAGTTACTATAATCGAGAGTCACATTGTTGTGGTTGATCGTTCATTTCAAAACGAATCAGTGAAAACTGGTCCTATTGACGCGAGAATTTCAATAGAACGTGTTAGAGATGCATAGGTAGTCAGTGAGCGTGCCCCTCGCACTTGTGTGCGGCAAAGGGTTAGTGGCGCGTGTCCCTTCTATTGCGGCCCAGTGATCTTCTCAATGAGCGTGCCCCTCGGACTTGTGCGTTAAAAGACAAGGGCCCATGCTCGGGTTTCTGACTCTGGCTGATTTCTTTATAACCCTTGGTGGAAAGGAAAGAATCTTTGACAATTTACCAGTAAAACGTTCTGGGGCGGAAACGAAAATATGGGTTCCAAAATATTTCCCACATATGGGAATCATTAACTTGTGAAATTTATTTTTTTGGGGTTCTTTTGATTTCTAAACTTGTCTTGCAATCATAGATCGGTCATGTTTCTCTGAGATAGTAACCTTTGGATACTTTAAGCGTGGGACCTTTCTCAAATGCACAGCAACACCTGGAATAATGAGGTAAAAGGGTACGTGATAATGACCTTCGGATACTATAGGTGTGCGACCTTTTTCACGTGCACCTTTCTCACGTGACTATTAATTGCTTCTAATGAGGAGGAGGATACATGATCAATTTTTGTCACAAAGGGATGTGGTGGTGAAGGTGGGGATCAGTATTCTCTTTATGGACATGATCGCGACATTTTTATGACCTCGAAACCCATTAAAATAAGTTAATTAATGGGTTAGTATGAATTACTAATTGTGCTAGAACCCGCATATGCAAATGACAGGGGGCGGGGAGGACCGAGACCATTAATATGCTAATTGTGCCAGAATCCGCGTTTCCTTTCTATTTATGTTAAAAAGCCTCACCAATTTTCCGATGGTTTCTATGACAGCTATGTGATATAATCTTCAGAATTTTGATAAAATTTAATTGGAAATTCAAAACTAATTAAAAAATGTTATTTCCAAGATTAGAAGGTTATATGTTAAAGAACACCAAAGATATATTTTTGTCATATTTTTTGACTAATTTTCCGATCGTTTTTATGGCACCTATTGATATAGTCGTCCGATTTTAATAAAATTTAAATCAAAACCAATTAAAAAATGTTATTTCATATTATTTTCCGACTTATATACTAGCTGCAATTTTGCACCAGTTTGCGTAGGAACGGACAGACAGACCGACAGACGGACGGACAAACGAACATGGCTAGATCGACTCGTCTAGTGATGCTGATCAAGAACATATATACTTATCGGGTCGGAAACGTCTCCTTCACTGCAATACAAACTTCTGACTGAAATTATAAAAAAAGGTATAAAAAAGTGCGTAGAGACTGCAAGAGAGAGTGAGAGATTACAGAAAGCTTAGGGTAACAACAACAAAACCTATTAAAAAAACGCGTACAGAAGTTACAAAATTTGAATTAACTTTTGTTAAAATTGGTACAAAAATATAAATATAAAATAACAATTTGAAACATAATAACGGCTAATTATTATGCACTAAGTCACAAAACTTGGATATTAATGACAAATTAAAGAAAAACGTAGAGCACAAGATAAGTTGTTCATCCCATTCCGATCGCGCTTTTTGGTTTAATCTGGACCAATACTACTCTCGTTGCCGAGGGATAAAAGAGATTTCTAAAAAGTATTTAGAGTGTCGATGAGAGACTGAATGACGCTGCGGATGGAGGGAACATTTTTTGGATTTCACTATAGCCAATCCCACCAAACACACGAAAAAACTTTTCTGGCCTTCAATCTTTCTTGGCCACCGTCTAGGGTGCTGTACAAATTTTCGACCACTACCGTGGTCGTAAGTGACCTACTTGTCATTGCCAGTAACCATACGATTCAAAATATTTTTTTTGAATACTAATTTACTTAAACGGACGCGTCGTCCGTAACGCTGGTAGTGAGACTCGTTTTCGCTAATTGTTTATCAGGATCAGCACTACCGATTCACTTGATTTAAATGAATTTCAATGCATTTTTGAATGCTTCCAATGTTTTTGATTTTAACTTGTGTTCTGGTTGTATTATATGCGGCTATTTGCCTTTGGTTATGCATAAGTTCACTTTGGCTTAGATTGAATCGATGCACACATTTACATTGCACCACCACTTTTTCGAAGTATGCTGTCCGTCACTAAGCCTCTGATCGGGTGACTCCTACAGCTGAACAATCTTCGGAAGTATGAGAATTTCGAGTACTGCGGCTACAAGCATCCTAGTATGTCGATGGTCGTTGTTGTGGTTGATATTCCCTCCTTCTTTGATTCTAATGGCGGAGATGGTCCGACACATGAAAATCTTTTGAGCTAGAAGTGTCCTCCTCAAGGGCTAATGGATCCTGGTGGCCGATCCTGGGGAAGAGGACTCCGTGGACGACTGCCCCTGAAAAGGTCTCCTTTCCTCGGAGCCGGCGGCTTCCGTCAGCAAGACACCAGAATGGATTCTCCGTTTTTTTCTAATCATCTAAAGTATATTATACCTTAGCAGAGCTTTTACTTAGCTGACCGTTTGAAGCGGATAAACTAGGTTTTCCCACCAAGGGTTACTATATCTCGGTATCTTTAGAGTCAACGGCCGGCAGTTGCATTTTTCCATCTACCGAGATATGGTTACCAGTGGGCCGATAGTGGGGGTTGTTCTGGCCACGCGACACCAGTAATTTGACGAATTGCATTTTTGACATTATTAGCCTAAGTGTGGTTAATAAAATGCACCCCTCCCTCCGACTTTCTATATGGAGGGCGTACGTAACAATTTTGCTTGGCGAAAAAAACTAGAAGTATCGAAAAATATAGCAAGACTTAATTGACTACCTAATATTTATCGACGTTTCGATCGGTCGCGTCTTTCTCCCAAATCAAACTTAACAGCGAGTCAAGCTCAATTGACAAAGCAAACAACAACAAGCCAACATACACAACTGTGAATAGATTTCCTTTCAGTTACAACGGCTTATACTGCACCTGCATTCCTGCAAAACGTCAGAAACCTGCGAGCGAGCACTTTGATGCATCAATTGCACGAAAAATAATCTTCCTAACATATATCACTATCCCAGGGATAGAAGTTGCCGAGTATTTCTCACCCACCGAGAAGTACAATCCATCAAAACCCTTCAAAAAGTTGACCACAGAACGGCATGGAATATTCTCAAAAGCAGACACTATCATGAAGGTTCTTTGTACGCATCGGTTGCAAACACCTCGAACCAAAAGTACTCACGGCCACAGCAGCTCAGCCAGAACATGCCATCTAAATCAGCTTCCATCTCTCATAACTCACCACCAACAACAAGCACGGGCAGGAAGATAATTTCCGATGACGAAAATATGTCTACAGACACTAGCGAAGAACCTATAAACAATGGTAAAACAACTCAAATAATTATTATTCCAAAAAATATAAGCAACAAAACCAAAAGACATCTTATCAAAAAGGACAAATCGAATACCACTTTGTTAACTAGATCTATGAATAAAAATACCCTTAGCTCAAACTTGACAAATAAGTAATTCTTAATCTTAGCGAACACAGCATTTCCCACAGTAGAATGACACTAACAGTATTACAATGGAACACAAATGGCTATGTAAATAATTATACTGAATTACTAATACTTGTAAAACTCCATTAACTCAAAATTATTTCACTTCAAGAAACACACATATCGCACTTTCAGCAATTCCCAATCCCAGTAAACTTCACAATCTTTAACACAACTTCACCTTCAGCTAAAGGTGAAGTAGCTTTGCTGATCCACAAAACAGTTCGGCATAAAGAAATCTCTGCAGGACAAGTTTTCGAAACCATTGGATTGGAAATACAGTCCCTGAAGAAGTTTAACATCTTCTCAGCTTACATTTCACCTTTACAAAAATTTACCAAGTCAGATATAGAAAATACAATGCCTTACCTAACACCACCTACATTGATCACAGGAGGCTTTAATGGATGGAATAGCCTCTGGGGATCTCCCAAAAGCAATCGCACAGGTAGAATCCTCTGTGATTACATTTACAGCAACAACTACATCATATTAAACAACGGCCATCCCACACATTTTTCTACCCACAGTCTTACACCCACATAGACCTTGCCTTTTGCTCTCCGAACCTCAAAATTCACTGCGAATTTAAAATCATGGACACTCTCCAGGGTAGTGACCATTTTCCTATAACAATAAACATTTTTTCACAAGATAACCAAACATTCAACTACACAAAAAGGTTTATAACTAAAAGAGCAAACTGGGAAAAGTTCGAAAGCCTTACCATACTTTTTAATAACCAAATTCCAGTATCAACTAACACAAACAGAATAATTTTAAACAGCGCCTCCAAAAAGTCAATAGAATGCCCCATGGTGAAATAAAAACCTAGAAGACTTTCAGGTTAACAAAAACCGAGCGTGGAGAGCATTCAATAGGGAAATGTCCCTAACAAACTTAATAAATTTAAAAAAAAAACGAATGCTCAGCTCGGAAGAGAAATTCGAATTAGCAAAAGGGAAAGTATTTACAAACTAATATCTAGTATTTCATCGGACTCAAAGCCAGACGGATTCGGAATAAAATTAGACAGTTCTGTGGAATACACAGATTAACACACACATTGCATTCAGAGCAACAATTCTAACAAAAAATATTGCTACAGCTTTTACAAAACACTGGTCATCTCAATCCAATGATAACAACTTTTCGCAAGCTTTCTTAGACGCAAAATACAATGCCCACAGACAAAACAACAACGAATGATGCATCAATTGCACGAAAAATAATCTTCCTAACATATATCACTATCCCAGGGATAGAAGTTGCCGAGTATTTCTCACCCACCGAGAAGTACAATCCATCAAAACCCTTCAAAAAGTTGACCACAGAACGGCATGGAATATTCTCAAAAGCAGACACTATCATGAAGGTTCTTTGTACGCATCGGTTGCAAACACCTCGAACCAAAAGTACTCACGGCCACAGCAGCTCAGCCAGAACATGCCATCTAAATCAGCTTCCATCTCTCATAACTCAACACCAACAACAAGCACGGGCAGGAAGATAATTTCCGATGACGAAAATATGTCTACAGACACTAGCGAAGAAACTATAAACAATGGTAAAACAACTCAAATAATTATTATTCCAAAAAATATAAGCAACAAAACCAAAAGACATCTTATCAATAAGGACAAATCGAATACCACTTTGTTAACTAGATCTATGAATAAAAATACCCTTAGCTCAAACTTGACAAATAAGTAATACTTAATCTTAGCGAACACAGCATTTCCCACAGTTGAATGGCACTAACAGTATTACAATGGAACATAAATGGCTATGTAAATAATTATAATGAATTACTAATACTTGTAAAACTCCATTAACTCAAAATTATTTCACTTCAAGAAACACACATATCGCACTTTCAGCAATTCCCAATCCCAGTAAACTTCACAATCTTTAACACAACTTCACCTTCAGCTAAAGGTGAAGTAGCTTTGCTGATCCACAAAACAGTTCGGCATAAAGAAATCTCTGCAGGACAAGTTTTCGAAACCATTGGATTGGAAATACAGTCCCTGAATAAGTTTAACATCTTCTCAGCTTACATTTCACAATTTTTTCACAAGATAACCAAACATTCAACTACACAACTAAATGAGCAAACTGGGAAAAGTTCGAAAGCCTTACCATACTTTTTAATAACCAAATTCCAGTATCAACTAACACAAACAGAATAGTTTTAAACAGCGCCTATTCTAGTATCCCCCAAACCCACCCTCCAAAAAGTCAATATAATGTCCCATGGTGGAATAAAAACCTAGAAGACTTACAGGTTAACAAAAACCGAGCGTGGAGAGCATTCAATAGGGAAATGTCCCTAACCAACTTAATAAATTAAAAAAAAAAACGAATGCTCAGCTCGGAAGAGAAATTCGAATTAGCAAAAGGGAAAGTATTTACAAACTAATATCTAGTATTTCATCGGACTCAAAGCCAGATGTGATCCGGAATAAAATTAGACAGTTCTGTGGAATACACAGATTAACATACATACATTGCATTCAGAGCAACAATTCTAACAAAAAATATTGCTACAGCTTTTGCAAAACCCTGGTCATCTCAATCCAATGATAACAACTTTTCGCAAGCTTTCTTAGACGCAAAATACAATGCCCACAGACAAAACAACAACGAACCACTTAAAAAAACAGATGACTTCATGGAACAAGACATTGACTACCTTGAATTTTGTGTGGCTTCGAACAGTCTAAAAGGAAACATTCCCGGAATCGACAAGATTAATTATACAATGTTACAGCGAACGGCAAAACCAGTAAAAAATTAGAATAAATAAAATTAGAATAATAATAAATAACTTCTTCAAATCAATTCTAAAATTATTTATACCTCAGGGCTTTAAAATAAGTACAATAGTCTTATAAACCTGGCAAGGATAAAACAATTATTGAATCATATAGACCCATTTCCCTTAACCCATGTATCTCAAAAACACTTGACGAAATCATCTCTAAACGGCTCTGGTGGTTTGTTAGCTCCAACAAACTTCTGAACAGCCGTGATGTTGTGTTTAAAAAGGGAAAATCTGTGACAGACTGTCTACTATATGTAGATAAACAAGGCCCTTCCAGAAAAAAGACACGCCTCAATTATATCTCTTGACTTTGAAAAAGCATTTGAGGAAGTAGATCCTGACACCATAAAAAATCAACTGATAAAATGGGGCTGGGGGCCAAGGTTAATCAATACGTAAGCCAGTTTCTGACAAGTCGAAAAATTAGGGTTAAAGTCAACCACAGCCATTCCTTAATTCAACCACTTCACAACGGAATACCGCAGGGATCCCCGTTTTCTGTGATCATTTTTCATATTGCATTTAACAGCCTATCCGACATAATAAGCAAACACAAGAATATTAACTTTACTGCTTTTGCAGACGATTATAACATTATAGTTGACCTTAAAAAAAACAAAAAAAAACCTACAATAAACTTGAATGGTCTATTCGAGGACATCAGTACCTGGTGAAATTCATCCGGAGCGTCTTTGTCTTTATCCAAATGCAAACATATGCACATCTGCAGAAAGCACAACTGTGTCTGCCAAATTTTTAAAGTAACAAACTCCATACGCACAGTACCGGAATTAACCATGCTAGGCCTATCATTTGACACTAACTATAAATGGAAACCCAACATACATAAGTTAGCAAAATCCCTAATAAACTCAATTACTATTATAAAATGCCTTTCAAATGATAAAATTAATTGCCAGCCACTGACCTTAGTCCAAATAGTAAGAAGTTTATGTTTGTCAAAAATAGACTACTATTCTATGGGCTAGCTTCAAAATCGCTAATCAAACCGATTCAAACCCTTCTCAACAATGCAATCCGTTCAGCACTCGGAGCTTTCTGCTCAACACCCAACATTAATCTATACATAGAATCTAACATAACCCCCTTGGACATAAGAACAAACCACATGCAAGCAAAATTGTCTCATACAATATACCAATCATTAGATAGCCCACTAAAATCAGTAATAGATAAAATTACAAAAAAAATTCTGAAATACAGAAACTCAGTACTACAAAAACTATTATATCATGTGGAAACCTAGATTTCCCTATAAGCCCAACCAAAATATTACCAAAATATAAACCACCTTGACACATGACAATCACATATTTGAGCCAATATAAAAAAGCAACAACGAGCATGCCAATATAAAGAAAAGAATTTTAGGACATAAAATCAAAACTGACCAACTACACTTTTATATACACGGATGCATCACAAAACCAAGACAAAGACACTGAGAACATTGTTCTAAAAAGAGCTATCCTTCCAAGCTATACATCAGTTTGCAGAAATTATTGAAATACTGGAGGCCATCGTGATAGGCTGTACTACCAAGGGAAAATCTGCATCTGCTCGGACTCTCTTTCCGCAATTCATTCGATTGGAAATATAGACAATTCAGTTTACTATCCAATGAAAATTTGCGGGATAATAAATAACGCTTACCCCAAAATAAAGATCATGTGGGTTCCGAGCCATGTTAGAATAAGTTAAGTGGTAACGAATTGCTAACGACGCCACAAAAAAAGCAACTATCGCGCCTCTGATCACCACACCTAACATTAACCGGTCTGACATAAACAGATTTTAAAAAAAAAAACATTTTTATAGCATTTCTCTCAACCTTTTCCAATACTCGTCTAGTTGGTACCAATCAATAAACGGCAACCATCTGAATATCAGCGACTACACAACAGCTAGAGAAGTACAAAACTTACAGGAAAAGACCATGTCCGAATAATAAGATTACGTTTAGGCCACACCAGACTTACTTTTGAGTTTAGATTCCTTCAGGCTACAGACAACCCCTGTAAGTTCTGCAACAATATCTCAATGTCAATAGAACATATCCTTTACGAATGCACTGAATTTTATAACAACCGGACTCATATCCCAAATAGAACTCTTACTCCACTACTTTCTAATCCTACGAACACCAACTTTCTCCAACTTCATTCATTCATTATTCATTAAAATTCCAAATTATCAAACCTTTCATAATTAAGATAGATAACTGAAGTGTACTTTATCAATTAAGAAGCGAATAACAAATGAAGAAATTATACCCTTAGTAATTAAGAAATTAAAATCATAATGTAAGTGTAACATTAAGCCAACCTAAAGCCTTAGTAGCTGTGGCTGCGTATCCCTGTTGCTTTAGTTTTTAATTTTAAGCAAACAGTATGTAAATAAATGGGGATGGAATGGCTTTCATTCGTACAGAGTAAAGTTTTTTGATCGCGGTCAACTTGGTGGTGGTGGGATCTCTGGGGATCTCCCAAAAGCAATCGCAGAGGTAGATTCTCGGTGATTACATTCACAGCAACAACTACATCATATTAAACAACGGCCATCCCACACATTTTTCTACCCACAGTTCTTACACCCACATAGACCTTGCCTTTTGCTCTCCGAACTTCAAAATTCACTGCGACCTTAAAATTATGGACACTCTCCAGGGTAGTGACCATTTTCCTATAACAATAAACATTTTTTCATAAGATAACCAAACATTCAACTACACAAAAAGGTTTATAACTAAAAGAGCAAACTGGGAAAAGTTCGAAAGCCTTACCATACTTTTTATTAACCAAATTCCAGTATCAAATAACACAAACAGACTAATTTTAAACAGCGCCTATTCTAGTATCCCCCAAACCCACCATCCCTAACCAACTTAATAAATTAAAAAAAAAACGAATGCTCAGCTCGGAAGAGAAATTCGAATAAAATTAGACAGTTCTGTGGAATACACAGATTAACACACATACATTGCATTCAGAGCAACAATTCTAACAAAAAATAGTGCTACAGCTTTTGCAAAACACTGGTCATCTCAATCCAATAATAACAACTTTTCGCAAGCTTTCTTAGGCGCAAAATACAATGCCCACAGACAAAACAACAACGAACCACTTAAAAAAAACAGCTGACTTCATGGAACAAGACATTGACTACCTTGAATTTTGTGTGGCTTTGAACAGTCTAAAATGAAACATTCCCCGAATCGACACGATTAATTATACAATGTTACAGCGAACGGCAAAACCAGTAAAAAATTAGAATAAATAAAATTAGAATAATAATAAATAACTTCTTCAAATCAATTCTAAAATTATTTATACCTCAGGCCTTTAAAATAAGTACAATAGTCCAAGTTTATAAACCTGGCAAGGATAAAACAATTATTGAATCATATAGACCCATTTCCCTTAACCCATGTATCTCAAAAACACTTGACAAAATCATCTCTAAACGGCTCTGATGGTTTGTCAGCTCCAACAAACTTCTGAACAGCCGTCAAGTTGGGTTTAAAAAGGGAAAATCTGTGACAGACTGTCTACTATATGTAGATAAACAAGGCCCTTCCAGAAAAAAGACACGCCTCAATTATATCTCTTGACTTTGAAAAAGCATTTGAGAAAGTAGATCCTCACACCATAAAAAATCAACTGATAAAATGGGGCTGGGGGCCAAGGTTAATCAATAGGTAAGCCAGTTTCTGACAAGTCGAAAAATTAGGGTTAAAGTCAACCACAGCCATTCCTTAATTCAACCACTTCACAACGGAATACCGCAGGGATCCTCGTTTTCTGTGATCCTTTTTCATATTGCATTTAACAGCCTATCCGACATAATAAGCAAACACAAGAATATTAACTTTACTGCTTTTGCAGACGATTATAACATTATAGTTGTCCTTAAAAAAACAAAAAAAACCCTACAATAAACTTGAACAGTCTATTCGAGGACATCAGTAACTGGTGAAATTCATCCGGAGCGTCTTTGTCTCTATCCAAATGCAAACATATGCACATCTGCAGAAAGCACAACTGTGTCTGCCAAATTTTTACATTACCAAACTCCATACGCACGGTACCGGAATTAACCATGCTAGGCCTATCATAATAAATAACGCTTACCCCAAAATAAAAATCATGTGGGTTCCGAGCCATGTTGGAATAAGTTAAGTGGCAACGAATTGCTGACGAAAGCAACTTCGCGCCTCTGATCACCACACCTAACATTAACCGGTCTGACATAAACAGATTTAAAAAAAAAAACATTTTCATAGCATTTCTGTCAACCTTTTCCAATATTCGTCTAGTTGGTACCAATCAATAAACGGCAACCATCTGAATATCAGCGACTACACAACAGCTAAAGAAGTAACAAAACTTACAAGAAAAGACCACTACAGACAACCCACGTAAGTTCTGCAACAATATCTCAATGTCAATAGAACATATCCTTTACGAATGCACTGAATTTTATAACAACCGAACCCATATCCCAAATAGAACTCTTACTCCTCTACTTTCTAATACTACGAACACCAACTTTCTCCAACTTCTCGATTTCCTTAAAAAATCCAAATTACCTTTCATAATTAAGATAGATAACTGAAGTGTACTTTATCAATTAAGAAGCGAATAACAAATGAAGAAATTATACCCTTAGTAATTAAGAAATTAAAATCATAATGTAAGTGTAACATTAAGCCAACCTAAAGCCTTAGTAGGTATGGCTGCGTATCCCTGTTGCTTTAGTTTTTAATTTTAAGCAAACAGTATGTAAATAAATGGGGATGGGATGGCCTTCATTCGTACAGAGTAAAGTTTTTTGACCGCGGTCAACTTGGTGGTGGTGTTTTCGAAGGATTGCAAGTTGACACACAGCCTCCTCGTGGCGTGCTATCTTAGCATCCGTTAGATAGTGAGCTAATGTGTGCAGCGAGTCACCCGGACGTTAAGCGGCTGAGCGCAGGATTTGGAACCCGCCTCGTAAAAAAAGAAGCCCAGTGATGACGACCACCGCAAAACGAAAAAGGACTACGATTTAAGGATATGCACCTGGAATGTCCAAACCCTTAATTGGGAAGGTGCCTCTATCCAACTGGCGGATGCCCTCGAAAAATGAAAGGCTGACACTACCGCCATCCAGGAAATGAGATGGACAGGACAAGGTTGCTCCAAGCGAGCAAACTGCGATATCTACTACAGCTGCCATGTGGAGAGGCGCGAATTTGGAAGCGGATTTGTAGTAGGCCGGAGACACCACGTGACGAAAATATGTCTACAGATACTGGCCAAGAACCTATAAACAATGGTAAAACAACTCAAATAATTATTATTCCAAAAAATATAAGCAACAAAACCAAAAGACATCTTATCAATAAGGACAAATCGAATACCACTTTGTTAACTAGATCTATGAATAAAAATACCCTTAGCTCAAACTTGACAAATAAGTAATTTTTAAACTTAGCGAACACAGCATTTCCCACAATAGAATGGCACTAACAGTATTACAATGGAACACAAATGGCTATGTAAATAATTATAATGAATTACTAATACTTGTAAAACTCCATTAACTCAAAATTATTTCACTTCAAGAAACACACATATCGCACTTTCAGCAATTCCCAGTCCCAGTAAACTTCACAATCTTTAACACAACTTCAGCTTCAGCTAAAGGTGAAGTAGCTTTGCTGATCCACAAAACAGTTCAGCATAAAGAAATCTCTGCAGGACAAGTTTTCCAAACCATTGGATTGGAAATACAGTCCCTGAAGAAGTTTAACATCTTCTCAGCTTACATTTCACCATTTTTTCACAAGATAATTAAACATTCAACTTCATAAAAAGGTTTATAACTAAAAGAGCAAACTGGGAAAAGTTCGAAAGCCTTACCATACTTACCCTCCAAAAAGTCAATATAATGTCCCATGGTGGAATAAAAACCTAGAAGACTTACAGGTTAACAAAAACCGAGCGTGGAGAGCATTCAATAGGGAAATGTCCCTAACCAACTTAATAAATTTAAAAAAAAAACGAATGCTCAGCTCGGAAGAGAAATTCGAATTAGCAAAAGGGAAAGTATTTACAAACTAATATCTAGTTTTTCATCGGACTCAAAGCCAGATGTGATCCGGAATAAAATTAGACAGTTCTGTGGAATACACAGATTAACATACATACATTGCATTCAGAGCAACAATTCTAACAAAAAATATTGCTACAGCTTTTGCAAAACACTGGTCATCTCAATCCAATGATAACAACTTTTCGCAAGCTTTCTTAGACGCAAAATACAATGCCCACAGACAAAACAAACAACGAACCACTTAAAAAAAACAGCTGACTTCATGGAACAAGACATTGACTACCTTGAATTTTGTGTGGCTTTGAACAGTCTAAAAGGAAACATTCCCCGAATCGACACGATTAATTATACAATGTTACAGCGAACGGCAAAACCAGTAAAAAATTAGAATAAATAAAATTAGAATAATAATAAATAACTTCTTCAAATCAATTCTAAAATTATTTATACCTCAGGCCTTTAAAATAAGTACAATAGTCCAAGTTTATAAACCTGGCAAGGATAAAACAATTATTGAATCATATAGACCCATTTCCCTTAACCCATGTATCTCAAAAACACTTGACGAAATCATCTCTAAACGGCTCTGGTGGTTTGTCAGCTCCAACAAACTTCTGAACAGCCGTGAAGTTGGGTTTAAAAAGGGAAAATCTGTGACAGACTGTCTACTATATGTAGATAAACAAGGCCCTTCCAGAAAAAAGACACGCCTCAATTATATCTCTTGACTTTGAAAAAGCATTTGAGAAAGTAGATCCTCACACCATAAAAAATCAACTGATAAAATGGGGCTGGGGGCCAAGGTTAATCAATAGGTAAGCCAGTTTCTGACAAGTCGAAAAATTAGGGTTAAAGTCAACCACAGCCATTCCTTAATTCAACCACTTCACAACGGAATACCGCAGGGATCCCCGCTTTCTGTGATCCTTTTTCATATTGCACTTAACAGCCTATCCGACATAAAAAGCAAACACAAGAATATTAACTTTACTGCTTTTGCAGACGATTATAACATTATAGTTGACCTTAAAAAAACAAAAAAAAAACCTACAATAAACTTGAATAGTCTATTCGAGGACATCAGACACTGGTGAAATTCATCCGGAGCGTCTTTGTCTCTATCCAAATGCAAACATATGCACATCTGCAGAAAGCACAACTGTGTCTGCCAAATTTTTAAAGTAACAAACTCCATACGCACAGTTCCGGAATTAACCATGCTAGGCCTATCATTTGACACTAACTATAAATGGAAACCCAACATACATAAGTTGGCAAAATCCCTAATAAACTCAATTACTATTATAAAATGCCTTTCAAATGATAAAATTAATTGCCAGCCACTGACCTTAGTCCAAATAGTAAGAAGTTTATGTTTGTCAAAAATAGACTACTATTCTATGGGCTAGCTTCAAAATGGCTAATCAAACCGATTCAAACCCTTCTCAACAATGCAATCCGTTCAGCACTCGGAGCTTTCTGCTCAACACCCAACATTAATCTATACATAGAATCTAACATAACCCCCTTGGACATAAGAACAAACCACATGCAAGCCAAATTGTCTCATACAATATACCAATCATTAGATAGACCACTAAAATCAGTAATAGATAAAATTACAAAAAAAACTCTGAAATACAAAAACTCAGTACTACAAAACTATTATATCATGTGGAAACCTAGATTTCCCTATAAGCCCAACCAAAATATTACCAAAATATAAACCACCTTGACACATGACAATCACACATTTGAGCCAATATGAAAAAGCAACAACGAGCATGCCAATATAAAGAAAAGAATTTCAGGACATAAAATCAAAACTGACCAACTTTTATATACACGGATGCATCACAAAACCAAGACAAAGACACTGAGAACATTGTTCTAAAAAGAGCTATCCTTCCAAGCTATACATCAGTTTATACTGCAGAAATTATTGAAATACTGGAGGCCATCGTGATAGGCTGTACTACCAAGGAAAAATCTGCATCTGCTCGGACTCTCTTTTCGCAATTCATTCGATTGGAAATATAGACAATTCAGTTTATTATCCAATGAAAATTTGCGGGATAATAAATAACGCTTACCCCAAAATAAAAATCATGTGGGTTCCGAGCCATGTTGGAATAAGTTAAGTGGTAACGAATTGCTGACGACGCCACAAAAAAACGCAACTATCGCGCCTCTTATCACCACACCTAATATTAACCGGTCTGACATAAACAGATTTACAAAAAAAAAACATTTTTATAGCATTTCTCTCAACCTTTTCCAATACTCGTCTAGTTGGTACCAATCAACAAACGGCAACCATCTGAATATCAGCGACTACACAACAGCTAGAGAAGTACAAAACTTACAGGAAAAGACCATGTCCGAATAATAAGATTACGTTTAGGCCACACCAGACTTACTTTTGAGTTTAGATTCCTTCAGGCTACAGACAACCCCTGTAAGTTCTGCAACAATATCTCTATGTCAATAGAACATATCCTTTACGAATGCACTGAATTTTATAACAACCGAACCCATATCCCAAATAGAACTCTTACTCCACTACTTTCAAATCCTACGAACACCAACTTTCTCCAACTTCTCGAATTCATTAAAAAATCCAAATTATTAAACCTTTCATAATTAAGATAGATAACTGAAGTGTACTTTATCAATTAAGAAGCGAATAACAAATGAAGAAATTATACCCTTAGTAATTAAGAAATTAAAATCATAATGTAAGTGTAACATTAAGCCAACCTAAAGCCTTAGTAGGTATGGCTGCGTATCCCTGTTGCTTTAGTTTTTAATTTTAAGCAAACAGTATGTAAATAAATGGGGATGGGATGGCCTTCATTCGTACAGAGTAAAGTTTTTTGACCGCGGTCAACTTGGTGGTGGTGTTTTCGAAGGATTGCAAGTTGACACACAGCCTCCTCGTGGCGTGCTATCTTAGCATCCGTTAGATAGTGAGCTAATGTGTGCAGCGAGTCACCCGGACGTTAAGCGGCTGAGCGCAGGATTTGGAACCCGCCTCGTAAAAAAAGAAGCCCAGTGATGACGACCACCGCAAAACGAAAAAGGACTACGATTTAAGGATATGCACCTGGAATGTCCAAACCCTTAATTGGGAAGGTGCCTCTATCCAACTGGCGGATGCCCTCGAAAAATGAAAGGCTGACACTACCGCCATCCAGGAAATGAGATGGACAGGACAAGGTTGCTCCAAGCGAGCAAACTCCGATATCTACTACAGCTGCCATGTGGAGAGGCGCGAATTTGGAAGCGGATTTGTAGTAGGCCGGAGACTTCGCCACCACGTGACGAAAATATGTCTACAGATACTGGCGAAGAACCTATAAACAATGGTAAAACAACTCAAATAATTAATATTCCAAAAAATATAAGCAACAAAACCAAAAGCAACAATAAGGACAAATCGAATACCACTTTGTTAACTAGATCTATGAATAAAAATACCCTTAGCTCAAACTTGACAAATAAGTAATTCTTAATCTTAGCGAACACAGCATTTCCCACAGTAGAATGACACTAACAGTATTACAATGGAACACAAATGGCTATGTAAATAATTATAATGAATTACTAATACTTGTAAAACTCCATTAACTCAAAATTATTTTACTTCAAGAAACACACATATCGCACTTTCAGCAATTCCCAATCCCAGTAAACTTCACAATCTTTAACACAACTTCAGCTTCAGCTAAAGGTGAAGTAGCTTTGCTGATCCACAAAACAGTTCAGCATAAAGAAATCTCTGCAGGACAAGTTTTCCAAACCATTGGATTGGAAATACAGTCCCTGAAGAAGTTTAACATCTTCTCAGCTTACATATCACCATTTTTTCACAAGATAATTAAACATTCAGCTTCATAAAAAGGTTTATAACTAAAAGAGCAAACTGGGAAAAGTTCGAAAGCCTTACCATTCTTACCCTCCAAAAAGTCAATATAATGTCCCATGGTGGAATAAAAACCTAGAAGACTTACAGGTTAACAAAAACCGAGCGTGGAGAGCATTCAATAGGGAAATGTCCCTAACCAACTTAATAAATTTAAAAAAAAAACGAATGCTCAGCTCGGAAGAGAAATTCGAATTAGCAAAAGGGAAAGTATTTACAAACTAATATCTAGTTTTTCATCGGACTCAAAGCCAGATGTGATCCGGAATAAAATTAAACAGTTCTGTGGAATACACAGATTAACATACATACATTGCATTCAGAGCAACAATTCTAACAAAAAATATTGCTACAGCTTTTGCAAAACACTGGTCATCTCAATCCAATGATAACAACTTTTCGCAAGCTTTCTTAGACGCAAAATACAATGCCCACAGACAAAACAACAACGAACCACTTAAAAAAGCAGCTGACTTCATGGAAGAAGACATTGACTACCTTGAATTTTGTGTGGCTTTGAACAGTCTAAAAGGAAACATTCCCCGAATCGACACGATTAATTATACAATGTTACAGCGAACGGCAAAACCAGTAACAAATTAGAATAAATAAAATTAGAATAATAATAAATAACTTCTTCAAATCAGTTCTAAAATTATTTATACCTCAGGCCTTTAAAATAAGTACAATAGTCCAAGTTTATAAACCTGGCAAGGATAAAACAATTATTGAATCATATAGACCCATTTCCCTTAACCCATGTATCTCAAAAACACTTGACAAAATCATCTCTAAACGGCTCTGATGGTTTGTCAGCTCCAACAGACTGTCTACTATATGTAGACGATCTGATCAACAAGACCCTTCCAGAAAAAAGACACGCCTCAATTATATCTCTTGACTTTGAAAAAGCATTTGAGAAAGTAGATCCTCACACCATAAAAAATCAACTGATAAAATGGGGCTGGGGGCCAAGGTTAATCAATAGGTAAGCCAGTTTCTGACAAGTCGAAAAATTAGGGTTAAAGTCAACCACAGCCATTCCTTAATTCAACCACTTCACAACGGAATACCGCAGGGATCCCCGCTTTCTGTGATCCTTTTTCATATTGCACTTAACAGCCTATCCGACATAATAAGCAAACACAAAAATATTAACTTTACTGCTTTTGCAGACGATTATAACATTATAGTTGACCTTAAAAAAACAAAAAAAAAACCTACAATAAACTTGAATAGTCTATTCGAGGACATCAGACACTGGTGAAATTCATCCAGAGCGTCTTTGTCTCTATCCAAATGCAAACATATGCACATCTGCAGAAAGCACAACTGTGTCTGCCAAATTTTTAAAGTAACAAACTCCATACGCACAGTTCCGGAATTAACCATGCTAGGCCTATCATTTGACACTAACTATAAATGGAAACCCAACATACATAAGTTGGCAAAATCCCTAATAAACTCAATTACTATTATAAAATGCCTTTCAAATGATAAAATTAATTGCCAGCCACTGACCTTAGTCCAAATAGTAAGAAGTTTATGTTTGTCAAAAATAGACTACTATTCTATGGGCTAGCTTCAAAATGGCTAATCAAACCGATTCAAACCCTTCTCAACAATGCAATCCGTTCAGCACTCGGAGCTTTCTGCTCAACACCCAACATTAATCTATACATAGAATCTAACATAACCCCCTTGGACATAAGAACAAACCACATGCAAGCCAAATTGTCTCATACAATATACCAATCATTAGATAGACCACTAAAATCAGTAATAGATAAAATTACAAAAAAAACTCTGAAATACAAAAACTCAGTACTACAAAACTATTATATCATGTGGAAACCTAGATTTCCCTATAAGCCCAACCAAAATATTACCAAAATATAAACCACCTTGACACATGACAATCACACATTTGAGCCAATATGAAAAAGCAACAACGAGCATGCCAATATAAAGAAAAGAATTTCAGGACATAAAATCAAAACTGACCAACTTTTATATACACGGATGCATCACAAAACCAAGACAAAGACACTGAGAACATTGTTCTAAAAAGAGCTATCCTTCCAAGCTATACATCAGTTTATACTGCAGAAATTATTGAAATACTGGAGGCCATCGTGATAGGCTGTACTACCAAGGAAAAATCTGCATCTGCTCGGACTCTCTTTTCGCAATTCATTCGATTGGAAATATAGACAATTCAGTTTATTATCCAATGAAAATTTGCGGGATAATAAATAACGCTTACCCCAAAATAAAAATCATGTGGGTTCCGAGCCATGTTGGAATAAGTTAAGTGGTAACGAATTGCTGACGACGCCACAAAAAAACGCAACTATCGCGCCTCTTATCACCACACCTAATATTAACCGGTCTGACATAAACAGATTTACAAAAAAAAAAACATTTTTATAGCATTTCTCTCAACCTTTTCCAATACTCGTCTAGTTGGTACCAATCAACAAACGGCAACCATCTGAATATCAGCGACTACACAACAGCTAGAGAAGTACAAAACTTACAGGAAAAGACCATGTCCGAATAATAAGATTACGTTTAGGCCACACCAGACTTACTTTTGAGTTTAGATTCCTTCAGGCTACAGACAACCCCTGTAAGTTCTGCAACAATATCTCTATGTCAATAGAACATATCCTTTACGAATGCACTGAATTTTATAACAACCGAACCCATATCCCAAATAGAACTCTTACTCCACTACTTTCTAATCCTACGAACACCAACTTTCTCCAACTTCTCGAATTCATTAAAAAATCCAAATTATTAAACCTTTCATAATTAAGATAGATAAATGAAGTGTACTTTATCAATTAAGAAGCGAATAACAAATGAAGAAATTATACCCTTAGTAATTAAGAAATTAAAATCATAATGTAAGTGTAACATTAAGCCAACCTAAAGCCTTAGTAGCTGTGGCTGCGTATCCCTGTTGCTTTAGTTTTTAATTTTAAGCAAACAGTATGTAAATAAATGGGGATGGGATGGCCTTCATTCGTACAGAGTAAAGTTTTTTGACCGCGGTCAACTTGGTGGTGGTGTTTTCGAAGGATTGCAAGTTGACACACAGCCTCCTCGTGGCGTGCTATCTTAGCATCCGTTAGATAGTGAGCTAATGTGTGCAGCGAGTCACCCGGACGTTAAGCGGCTGAGCGCAGGATTTGGAACCCGCCTCGTAAAAAAAGAAGCCCAGTGATGACGACCACCGCAAAACGAAAAAGGACTACGATTTAAGGATATGCACCTGGAATGTCCAAACCCTTAATTGGGAAGGTGCCTCTATCCAACTGGCGGATGCCCTCGAAAAATGAAAGGCTGACACTACCGCCATCCAGGAAATGAGATGGACAGGACAAGGTTGCTCCAAGCGAGCAAACTGCGATATCTACTACAGCTGCCATGTGGAGAGGCGCGAATTAGGAAGCGGATTTGTAGTAGGCCGGAGACTTCGCCACCACGTGACGAAAATATGTCTACAGATACTGGCGAAGAACCTATAAACAATGGTAAAACAACTCAAATAATTATTATTCCAAAAAATATAAGCAACAAAACCAAAAGACATCTTATCAATAAGGACAAATCGAATACCACTTTGTTAACTAGATCTATGAATAAAAATACCCTTAGCTCAAACTTGACAAATAAGTAATTCTTAATCTTAGCGAACACAGCATTTCCCACAGTAGAATGACACTAACAGTATTACAATGGAACACAAATGGCTATGTAAATAATTATAATGAATTACTAATACTTGTAAAACTCCATTAACTCAAAATTATTTCACTTCAAGAAACACACATATCGCACTTTCAGCAATTCCCAATCCCAGTAAACTTCACAATCTTTAACACAACTTCAGCTTCAGCTAAAGGTGAAGTAGCTTTGCTGATCCACAAAACAGTTCAGCATAAAGAAATCTCTGCAGGACAAGTTTTCCAAACCATTGGATTGGAAATACAGTCCCTGAAGAAGTTTAACATCTTCTCAGCTTACATTTCACCATTTTTTCACAAGATAATTAAACATTCAGCTTCATAAAAAGGTTTATAACTAAAAGAGCAAACTGGGAAAAGTTCGAAAGCCTTACCATTCTTACCCTCCAAAAAGTCAATATAATGTCCCATGGTGGAATAAAAACCTAGAAGACTTACAGGTTAACAAAAACCGAGCGTGGAGAGCATTCAATAGGGAAATGTCCCTAACCAACTTAATAAATTTAAAAAAAAAACGAATGCTCAGCTCGGAAGAGAAATTCGAATTAGCAAAAGGGAAAGTATTTACAAACTAATATCTAGTTTTTCATCGGACTCAAAGCCAGATGTGATCCGGAATAAAATTAAACAGTTCTGTGGAATACACAGATTAACATACATACATTGCATTCAGAGCAACAATTCTAACAAAAAATATTGCTACAGCTTTTGCAAAACACTGGTCATCTCAATCCAATGATAACAACTTTTCGCAAGCTTTCTTAGGCGCAAAATACAATGCCCACAGACAAAACAACAACGAACCACTTAAAAAAGCAGCTGACTTCATGGAAGAAGACATTGACTACCTTGAATTTTGTGTGGCTTTGAACAGTCTAAAAGGAAACATTCCCCGAATCGACACGATTAATTATACAATGTTACAGTGAACGGCAAAACCAGTAACAAATTAGAATAAATAAAATTAGAATAATAATAAATAACTTCTTCAAATCAGTTCTAAAATTATTTATACCTCAGGCCTTTAAAATAAGTACAATAGTCCAAGTTTATAAACCTGGCAAGGATAAAACAATTATTGAATCATATAGACCCATTTCCCTTAACCCATGTATCTCAAAAACACTTGACAAAATCATCTCTAAACGGCTCTGATGGTTTGTCAGCTCCAACAGACTGTCTACTATATGTAGACGATCTGATCAACAAGACCCTTCCAGAAAAAAGACACGCCTCAATTATATCTCTTGACTTTGAAAAAGCATTTGAGAAAGTAGATCCTCACACCATAAAAAATCAACTGATAAAATGGGGCTGGGGGCCAAGGTTAATCAATAGGTAAGCCAGTTTCTGACAAGTCGAAAAATTAGGGTTAAAGTCAACCACAGCCATTCCTTAATTCAACCACTTCACAACGGAATACCGCAGGGATCCCCGCTTTCTGTGATCCTTTTTCATATTGCACTTAACAGCCTATCCGACATAATAAGCAAACACAAAAATATTAACTTTACTGCTTTTGCAGACGATTATAACATTATAGTTGACCTTAAAAAAACAAAAAAAAAACCTACAATAAACTTGAATAGTCTATTCGAGGACATCAGACACTGGTGAAATTCATCCAGAGCGTCTTTGTCTCTATCCAAATGCAAACATATGCACATCTGCAGAAAGCACAACTGTGTCTGCCAAATTTTTAAAGTAACAAACTCCATACGCACAGTTCCGGAATTAACCATGCTAGGCCTATCATTTGACACTAACTATAAATGGAAACCCAACATACATAAGTTGGCAAAATCCCTAATAAACTCAATTACTATTATAAAATGCCTTTCAAATGATAAAATTAATTGCCAGCCACTGACCTTAGTCCAAATAGTAAGAAGTTTATGTTTGTCAAAAATAGACTACTATTCTATGGGCTAGCTTCAAAATCGCTAATCAAACCGATTCAAACCCTTCTCAACAATGCAGTCCGTTCAGCACTCGGAGCTTTCTGTTCAACACCCAACATTAATCTATACATAGAATCTAACATAACCCCCTTGGACATAAGAACAAACCACATGCAAGCAAAATTGTCTCATACAATATACCAATCATTAGATAGCCCACTAAAATCAGTAATAGATAAAATTAAAAAAAAAAACTCTGAAATACAGAAACTCAGTACTACTTAACTATTATATCATGTGGAAACCTAGATTTCCCTATAAGCCCAACCAAAATATTACCAAAATATAAACCACCTTGACACATGACAATCACACATTTGAGCCAATATGAAAAAGCAACAACGAGCATGCCAATATAAAGAAAAGAATTTCAGGACATAAAATCAAAACTGACCAACTTTTATATACACGGATGCATCACAAAACCAAGACAAAGACACTGAGAACATTGTTCTAAAAAGAGCTATCCTTCCAAGCTATACATCAGTTTATACTGCAGAAATTATTGAAATACTGGAGGCCATCGTGATAGGCTGTACTACCAAGGAAAAATCTGCATCTGCTCGGACTCTCTTTTCGCAATTCATTCGATTGGAAATATAGACAATTCAGTTTATTATCCAATGAAAATTTGCGGGATAATAAATAACGCTTACCCCAAAATAAAAATCATGTGGGTTCCGAGCCATGTTGGAATAAGTTAAGTGGTAACGAATTGCTGACGACGCCACAAAAAAACGCAACTATCGCGCCTCTTATCACCACACCTAATATTAACCGGTCTGACATAAACAGATTTACAAAAAAAAAAACATTTTTATAGCATTTCTCTCAACCTTTTCCAATACTCGTCTAGTTGGTACCAATCAACAAACGGCAACCATCTGAATATCAGCGACTACACAACAGCTAGAGAAGTACAAAACTTACAGGAAAAGACCATGTCCGAATAATAAGATTACGTTTAGGCCACACCAGACTTACTTTTGAGTTTAGATTCCTTCAGGCTACAGACAACCCCTGTAAGTTCTGCAACAATATCTCTATGTCAATAGAACATATCCTTTACGAATGCACTGAATTTTATAACAACCGAACCCATATCCCAAATAGAACTCTTACTCCACTACTTTCTAATCCTACGAACACCAACTTTCTCCAACTTCTCGAATTCATTAAAAAATCCAAATTATTAAACCTTTCATAATTAAGATAGATAACTGAAGTGTACTTTATCAATTAAGAAGCGAATAACAAATGAAGAAATTATACCCTTAGTAATTAAGAAATTAAAATCATAATGTAAGTGTAACATTAAGCCAACCTAGTAGCTGTGGCTGCGTATCCCTGTTGCTTTAGTTTTTAATTTTAAGCAAACAGTATGTAAATAAATGGGGATGGGATGGCCTTCATTCGTACAGAGTAAAGTTTTTTGACCGCGGTCAACTTGGTGGTGGTGTTTTCGAAGGATTGCAAGTTGACACACAGCCTCCTCGTGGCGTGCTATCTTAGCATCCGTTAGATAGTGAGCTAATGTGTGCAGCGAGTCACCCGGACGTTAAGCGGCTGAGCGCAGGATTTGGAACCCGCCTCGTAAAAAAAGAAGCCCAGTGATGACGACCACCGCAAAACGAAAAAGGACTACGATTTAAGGATATGCACCTGGAATGTCCAAACCCTTAATTGGGAAGGTGCCTCTATCCAACTGGCGGATGCCCTCGAAAAATGAAAGGCTGACACTACCGCCATCCAGGAAATGAGATGGACAGGACAAGGTTGCTCCAAGCGAGCAAACTGCGATATCTACTACAGCTGCCATGTGGAGAGGCGCGAATTTGGAAGCGGATTTGTAGTAGGCCGGAGACTTCGCCACCACGTGACGAAAATATGTCTACAGATACTGGCGAAGAACCTATAAACAATGGTAAAACAACTCAAATAATTATTATTCCAAAAAATATAAGCAACAAAACCAAAAGACATCTTATCAATAAGGACAAATAGAATACCACTTTGTTAACTAGATCTATGAATAAAAATACCCTTAGCTCAAACTTGACAAATAAGTAATTCTTAATCTTAGCGAACACAGCATTTCCCACAATAGAATGGCACTAACAGTATTACAATGGCTATGTAAATAATTAATAATAAATGGCTATGTAAATAATTATAATGAATTACTAATACTTGTAAAACTCCATTAACTCAAAATTATTTCACTTCAAGAAACACACATATCGCACTTTCAGCAATTCCCAGTCCCAGTAAACTTCACAATCTTTAACACAACTTCAGCTTCAGCTAAAGGTGAAGTAGCTTTGCTGATCCACAAAACAGTTCAGCATAAAGAAATCTCTGCAGGACAAGTTTTCCAAACCATTGGATTGGAAATACAGTCCCTGAAGAAGTTTAACATCTTCTCAGCTTACATATCACCATTTTTTCACAAGATAATTAAACATTCAACTTCATAAAAAGGTTTATAACTAAAAGAGCAAACTGGGAAAAGTTCGAAAGCCTTACCATACTTACCCTCCAAAAAGTCAATATAATGTCCCATGGTGGAATAAAAACCTAGAAGACTTACAGGTTAACAAAAACCGAGCGTGGAGAGCATTCAATAGGGAAATGTCCCTAACCAACTTAATAAATTTAAAAAAAAAAACGAATGCTCAGCTCGGAAGAGAAATTCGAATTAGCAAAAGGGAAAGTATTTACAAACTAATATCTAGTTTTTCATCGGACTCAAAGCCAGATGTGATCCGGAATAAAATTAGACAGTTCTGTGGAATACACAGATTAACATACATACATTGCATTCAGAGCAACAATTCTAACAAAAAATATTGCTACAGCTTTTGCAAAACACTGGTCATCTCAATCCAATGATAACAACTTTTCGCAAGCTTTCTTAGACGCAAAATACAATGCCCACAGACAAAACAACAACGAACCACTTAAAAAAACAGCTGACTTCATGGAAGAAGACATTGACTACCTTGAATTTTGTGTGGCTTTGAACAGTCTAAAAGGAAACATTCCCCGAATCGACACGATTAATTATACAATGTTACAGCGAACGGCAAAACCAGTAAAAAATTAGAATAAATAAAATTAGAATAATAATAAATAACTTCTTCAAATCAATTCTAAAATTATTTTTACCTCAGGCCTTTAAAATAAGTACAATAGTCCAAGTTTATAAACCTGGCAAGGATAAAACAATTATTGAATCATATAGACCCATTTCCCTTAACCCATGTATCTCAAAAACACTTGACAAAATCATCTCTAAACGGCTCTGATGGTTTGTCAGCTCCAACAGACTGTCTACTATATGTAGACGATCTGATCAACAAGACCCTTCCAGAAAAAAGACACGCCTCAATTATATCTCTTGACTTTGAAAAAGCATTTGAGAACGTAGATCCTCACACCATAAAAAATCAACTGATAAAATGGGGCTGGGGGCCAAGGTTAATCAATAGGTAAGCCAGTTTCTGACAAGTCGAAAAATTAGGGTTAAAGTCAACCACAGCCATTCCTTAATTCAACCACTTCACAACGGAATACCGCAGGGATCCCCGCTTTCTGTGATCCTTTTTCATATTGCACTTAACAGCCTATCCGACATAATAAGCAAACACAAAAATATTAACTTTACTGCTTTTGCAGACGATTATAACATTATAGTTGACCTTAAAAAAGCACAACTGTGTCTGCCAAATTTTTAAAGTAACAAACTCCATACGCACAGTTCCGGAATTAACCATGCTAGGCCTATCATTTGACACTAACTATAAATGGAAACCCAACATACATAAGTTGGCAAAATCCCTAATAAACTCAATTACTATTATAAAATGCCTTTCAAATGATAAAATTAATTGCCAGCCACTGACCTTAGTCCAAATAGTAAGAAGTTTATGTTTGTCAAAAATAGACTACTATTCTATGGGCTAGCTTCAAAATCGCTAATCAAACCGATTCAAACCCTTCTCAACAATGCAGTCCGTTCAGCACTCGGAGCTTTCTGCTCAACACCCAACATTAATCTATACATAGAATCTAACATAACCCCCTTGGACATAAGAACAAACCACATGCAAGCCAAATTGTCTCATACAATATCCCAATCATCATATAGCCCACTAAAATTAGTAATAGATAAAATTACAAAAAAAAACTCTGAAATACAGAAACTCAGTACTACAAAACTATTATATCATGTGGAAACCTAGATTTCCCTATAAGCCCAACCAAAATATTACCAAAATATAAACCACCTTGACACATGACAATCACACATTTGAGCCAATATAAAAAAGCAACAACGAGCATGCCAATATAAAGAAAAGAATTTCAGGACATAAAATCAAAACTGACCAACTACACTTTTATATACACGGATGCATCACAAAACCAATACAAAGACACTGAGAACATTGTTCTAAAAAGAGCTATCCTTCCAAGCTATACATCAGTTTATACTGCAGAAATTATTGAAATACTGGAGGCCATCGTGATAGGCTATACTACCAAGGAAAAATCTGCATCTGCTCGGACTCTCTTTCCGCAATTCATTCGATTGGAAATATAGACAATTCAGTTTATTATCCAATGAAAATTTGCGGGATAATAAATAACGCTTACCCCAAAATAAAAATCATGTGGGTTCCGAGCCATGTTGGAATAAGTTAAGTGGTAACGAATTGCTGACGACGCCACAAAAAAACGCAACTATCGCGCCTCTTATCACCACACCTAATATTAACCGGTCTGACATAAACAGATTTACAAAAAAAAAACATTTTTATAGCATTTCTCTCAACCTTTTCCAATACTCGTCTAGTTGGTACCAATCAATAAACGGCAACCATCTGAATATCAGCGACTACACAACAGCTAGAGAAGTACAAAACTTACAGGAAAAGACCATGTCCGAATAATAAGATTACGTTTAGGCCACACCAGACTTACTTTTGAGTTTAGATTCCTTCAGGCTACAGACAACCCCTGTAAGTTCTGCAACAATATCTCAATGTCAATAGAACATATCCTTTACGAATGCATTGAATTTTATAACAACCGAACCCATATCCCAAATAGAACTCTTTCTCCACTACTTTCTAATCCTACGAACACCAACTTTCTCCAACTTCATTCATTCATTATTCATTAAAATTCCAAATTATCAAACCTTTCATAATTAAGATAGATAATTTTAAGCAAACAGTATGTAAATAAATGGGGATGGAATGGCTTTCATTCGTACAGAGTAAAGTTTTCTGATCGCGGTCAACTTGGTGGTGGTGTTTTCGAAGGATTGCAAGTTGACACACAGCCTCCTCGTGGCGTGCTATCTTAGCATCCGTTAGATAGTGAGCTAATGTGTGCAGCGAGTCACCCGGACGTTAAGCGGCTGAGCGCAGGATTTGGAACCCGCCTCGTAAAAAAAGAAGCCCAGTGATGACGACCACCACAAAACGAAAAAGGACTACGATTTAAGGATATGCACCTGGAATGTCCAAACCCTTAATTGGGAAGGTGCCTCTATCCAACTGGCGGATGCCCTCGAAAAATGAAAGGCTGACACTACCGCCATCCAGGAAATGAGATGGACAGGACAAGGTTGCTCCAAGCGAGCAAACTGCGATATCTACTACAGCTGCCATGTGGAGAGGCGCGAATTTGGAAGCGGATTTGTAGTAGGCCGGAGACTTCGCCACCACGTGACGAAAATATGTCTACAGATACTGGCGAAGAACCTATAAACAATGGTAAAACAACTCAAATAACTATTATTCCAAAAAATATAAGCAACAAAACCAAAAGACATCTTATCAATAAGGACAAATAGAATACCACTTTGTTAACTAGATCTATGAATAAAAATACCCCTAGCTCAAACTTGACAAATAAGTAATTTTTAAACTTAGCGAACACAGCATTTCCCACAATAGAATGGCACTAACAGTATTACAATGGAACACAAATGGCTATGTAAATAATTATAATGAATTACTAATACTTGTAAAACTCCATTAACTCAAAATTATTTCACTTCAAGAAACACACATATCGCACTTTCAGCAATTCCCAATCCCAGTAAACTTCACAATCTTTCACAACTTCAGCTTCAGCTAAAGGTGAAGTAGCTTTGCTGATCCACAAAACAGTTCAGCATAAAGAAATCTCTGCAGGACAAGTTTTCCAAACCATTGGATTGGAAATACAGTCCGTGAAGAAGTTTAACATCTTCTCAGCTTACATTTCACCATTTTTTCACAAGATAATTAAACATTCAACTTCATAAAAAGGTTTATAACTAAAAGAGCAAACTGAGAAAAGCTCGAAAGCCTTACCATACTTACCCTCCAAAAAGTCAATATAATGTCCCATGGTGGAATAAAAACCTAGAAGACTTACAGGTTAACAAAAACCGAGCGTGGAGAGCATTCAATAGGGAAATGTCCCTAACCAACTTAATAAATTTAAAAAAAAAACGAATGCTCAGCTCGGAAGAGAAATTCGAATTAGCAAAAGGGAAAGTATTTACAAACTAATATCTAGTTTTTCATCGGACTCAAAGCCAGATGTGATCCGGAATAAAATTAGACAGTTCTGTGGAATACACAGATTAACATACATACATTGCATTCAGAGCAACAATTCTAACAAAAAATATTGCTACAGCTTTTGCAAAACACTGGTCATCTCAATCCAATGATAACAACTTTTCGCAAGCTTTCTTAGACGCAAAATACAATGCCCACAGACAAAACAACAACGAACCACTTAAAAAAACAGCTGACTTCATGGAAGAAGACATTGACTACCTTGAATTTTGTGTGGCTTTGAACAGTCTAAAAGGAAACATTCCCCGAATCGACACGATTAATTATACAATGTTACAGCGAACGGCAAAACCAGTAAAAAATTAGAATAAATAAAATTAGAATAATAATAAATAACTTCTTCAAATCAATTCTAAAATTATTTTTACCTCAGGCCTTTAAAATAAGTACAATAGTCCAAGTTTATAAACCTGGCAAGGATAAAACAATTATTGAATCATATAGACCCATTTCCCTTAACCCATGTATCTCAAAAACACTTGACAAAATCATCTCTAAACGGCTCTGATGGTTTGTCAGCTCCAACAAACTTCTGAACAGCCGTGAAGTTGGGTTTAAAAAGGGAAAATCTGTGACAGACTGTCTACTATATGTAGATAAACAAGGCCCTTCCAGAAAAAAGACACGCCTCAATTATATCTCTTGACTTTGAAAAAGCATTTGAGAAAGTAGATCCTCACACCATAAAAAATCAACTGATAAAATGGCGCTGGGGGCCAAGGTTAATCAATAGGTAAGCCAGTTTCTGACAAGTCGAAAAATTAGGGTTAAAGTCAACCACAGCCATTCCTTAATTCAACCACTTCACAACGGAATACCGCAGGGATCCCCGTTTTCTGTGATCCTTTTTCATATTGCATTTAACAGCCTATCCGACATAATAAGCAAACACAAGAATATTAACTTTACTGCTTTTGCAGACGATTATAACATTATAGTTGACCTTAAAAAAACAAAAAAAAAACCTACAATAAACTTGAATGGTCTATTCGAGGACATCAGTAACTGGTGAAATTCATCCGGAGCGTCTTTGTCTCTATCCAAATGCAAACATATGCACATCTGCAGAAAGCACAACTGTGTCTGCCAAATTTTTACATTACCAAACTCCATACGCACGGTACCGGAATTAACCATGCTAGGCTAGTTAAGTGGCAACGAATTGCTGACGAAAGCAACATCGCGCCTCTGATCACCACACCTAACATTAACCGGTCTGACATAAACAGATTTAAAAAAAAAAACATTTTCATAGCATTTCTGTCAACCTTTTCCAATACTCGTCTAGTTGGTACCAATCAATAAACGGCAACCATCTGAATATCAGCGACTACACAACAGCTAAAGAAGTAACAAAACTTACAAGAAAAGACCACTACAGACAACCCACGTAAGTTCTGCAACAATATCTCAATGTCAATAGAACATATCCTTTACGAATGCACTGAATTTTATAACAACCGAACCCATATCCCAAATAGAACTCTTACTCCTCTACTTTCTAATACTACGAACACCAACTTTCTCCAACTTCTCGATTTCCTTAAAAAATCCAAATTACCTTTCATAATTAAGATAGATAACTGAAGTGTACTTTATCAATTAAGAAGCGAATAACAAATGAAGAAATTATACCCTTAGTAATTAAGAAATTAAAATCATAATGTAAGTGTAACATTAAGCCAACCTAAAGCCTTAGTAGGTATGGCTGCGTATCCCTGTTGCTTTAGTTTTTAATTTTAAGCAAACAGTATGTAAATAAATGGGGATGGGATGGCCTTCATTCGTACAGAGTAAAGTTTTTTGACCGCGGTCAACTCGGTGGTGGTGTTTTCGAAGGATTGCAAGTTGACACACAGCCTCCTCGTGGCACCTCCTGAGTAGCTATCTTAGCATCCGTTAGATAATGAGCTAATGTGTGCAGCAAGTCACCCGGACGTTAAGCGGCTGAGCGCAGGGTTTGGAACCCGCCTCGTAAAAAAAGAAGCCCAGTGATGACGACCACCGCAAAACGAAAAAGGCCAACGATTTAAGGATATGCACCTGGAATGTCCAAACCCTTAATTGGAAAGGTGCCTCTATCCAACTGGCGGATGCACTCGAAAAATGAAAGGCTGACACTACCGCCATCCAGGAAATGAGATGGACAGGACAAGGTTGCTCTAAGCGAGCAAACTGCGATACCTACTACAGCTGCCATGCGGAGAGGCGCGAGTTTGGAAGCGGATTTGTAGTAGGCCGGAGACACCACGTGACGAAAATATGTCTACAGATACTGGCCAAGAACCTATAAACAATGGTAAAACAACTCAAATAATTATTATTCCAAAAAATATAAGCAACAAAACCAAAAGACATCTTATCAATAAGGACAAATCGAATACCACTTTGTTAACTAGATCTATGAATAAAAATACCCTTAGCTCAAACTTGACAAATAAGTAATACTTAATCTTAGCGAACACAGCATTTCCCACAATAGAATGGCACTAACAGTATTACAATGGAACATAAATGACTATGTAAATAATTATAATGAATTACTAATACTTGTAAAACTCCATTAACTCAAAATTATTTCACTTCAAGAAACACACATATCGCACTTTCAGCAATTCCCAATCCCAGTAAACTTCACAATCTTTAACACAACTTCAGCTTCAGCTAAAGGTGAAGTAGCTTTGCTGATCCACAAAACAGTTCAGCATAAAGAAATCTCTGCAGGACAAGTTTTCGAAACCATTCGATTGGAAA
This sequence comes from Drosophila biarmipes, assembly GCF_025231255.1. Lineage (NCBI taxonomy): Eukaryota > Metazoa > Arthropoda > Insecta > Diptera > Drosophilidae > Drosophila > Drosophila biarmipes. The sequence goes on along the minus strand of NW_026114526.1, from coordinate 2,796,526 downwards.
TACAGTCCCTGAAGAAGTTTAACATCTTCTCAGCTTACATTTCACCATTTTTTCACAAGATAACCAAACATTCAACTACACAAAAAGGTTTATAACTAAATGAGCAAACTGGGAAAAGTTTGAAAGCTTAACCATACTTTTTTTTAACCAAATTCCAGTATCAACTAACACAAACAGAATAATTTTAAACAGCGCCTATTCTAGTATCCCCCAAACCCACCCTCCAAAAAGTCAATATAATGTCCCATGGTGAAATAAAAACCTAGAAGACTTACAGGTTAACAAAAACCGAGCGTGGAGAGCATTCAATAGGGAAATGTCCCTAACCAACTTAATAAATTTAAAAAAAAAACGAATGCTCAGCTCGGAAGAGAAATTCGAATTAGCAAAAGGGAAAGTATTTACAAACTAATATCTAGTTTTTCATCGGACTCAAAGCCAGATGTGATCCGGAATAAAATTAGACAGTTCTGTGGAATACACAGATTAACATACATACATTGCATTCAGAGCAACAATTCTAACAAAAAATATTGCTACAGCTTTTGCAAAACACTGGTCATCTCAATCCAATGATAACAACTTTTCGCAAGCTTTCTTAGACGCAAAATACAATGCCCACAGACAAAACAACAACGAACCACTTAAAAAAACAGCTGACTTCATGGAAGAAGACATTGACTACCTTGAATTTTGTGTGGCTTTGAACAGTCTAAAAGGAAACATTCCCCGAATCGACACGATTAATTATACAATGTTACAGCGAACGGCAAAACCAGTAAAAAATTAGAATAAATAAAATTAGAATAATAATAAATAACTTCTTCAAATCAATTCTAAAATTATTTATACCTCAGGCCTTTAAAATAAGTACAATAGTCCAAGTTTATAAACCTGGCAAGGATAAAACAATTATTGAATCATATAGACCCATTTCCCTTAACCCATGTATCTCAAAAACACTTCACAAAATCATCTTTAAACGGCTCTGATGGTTTGTCAGCTCCAACAGACTGTCTACTATATGTAGACGCTCTGATCAACAAGACCCTTCCAGAAAAAAGACACGCCTCAATTATATCTCTTGACTTTGAAAAAGCATTTGAGAAAGTAGATCCTCACACCATAAAAAATCAACTGATAAAATGGGGCTGGGGGCCACGGTTAATCAATACGTAAGCCAGTTTCTGACAAGTCGAAAAATTAGGGTTAAAGTCAACCACAGCCATTCCTTAATTCAACCACTTCACAACGGAATACCGCAGGGATCCCCGCTTTCTGTGATCCTTTTTCATATTGCACTTAACAGCCTATCCGACATAATAAGCAAACACAAGAATATTAACTTTACTGCTTTTGCAGACGATTTTAACATTATAGTTGACCTTAAAAAAACAAAAAAAAAACCTACAATAAACTTGAATAGTCTATTCGAGGACATCAGACACTGGTGAAATTCATCCAGAGCGTTTTTGTCTCTATCCAAATGCAAACATATGCACATCTGCAGAAAGCACAACTGTGTCTGCCAAATTTTTAAAGTAACAAACTCCATACGCACAGTACCGGAATTAACCATGCTAGGCCTATCATTTGACACTAACTATAAATGGAAACCCAACATACATAAGTTGGCAAAATCCCTAATAAACTCAATTACTATTATAAAATGCCTTTCAAATGATAAAATTAATTGCCAGCCACTGACCTTAGTCCAAATAGTAAGAAGTTTATGTTTGTCAAAAATAGACTACTATTCTATGGGCTAGCTTCAAAATCGCTAATCAAACCGATTCAAACCCTTCTCAACAATGCAATCCGTTCAGCACTCGGAGCTTTCTGCTCAACACCCAACATTAATCTATACATAGAATCTAACATAACCCCCTTGGACATAAGAACAAACCACATGCAAGCCAAATTGTCTCATACAATATCCCAATCATCATATAGCCCACTAAAATCAGTAATAGATAAAATTAAAAAAAAAAAACTCTGAAATACAGAAACTCAGTACTACTTAACTATTATATCATGTGGAAACCTAGATTTCCCTATAAGCCCAACCAAAATATTACCAAAATATAAACCACCTTGACACATGACAATCACACATTTGAGCCAATATAAAAAAGCAACAACGAGCATGCCAATATAAAGAAAAGAATTTCAGGACATAAAATCAAAAGTGACCAACTACACTTTTATATACACGGATGCATCACAAAACCAATACAAAGACACTGAGAACATTGTTCTAAAAAGAGCTATCCTTCCAAGCTATACATCAGTTTATACTGCAGAAATTATTGAAATACTGGAGGCCATCGTGATAGGCTGTACTACCAAGGATCACCACACCTAACATTAACCGGTCTGACATAAACAGATTTAAAAAAAAAAAAACATTTTCATAGCATTTCTGTCAACCTTTTCCAATACTCGTCTAGTTGGTACCAATCAATAAACGGCAACCATCTGAATATCAGCGACTACACAACAGCTAGAGAAGTACAAAACTTACAGGAAAAGACCATGTCCGAATAATAAGATTACGTTTAGGCCACACCAGACTTACTTTTGAGTTTAGATTCCTTCAGGCTACAGACAACCCCTGTAAGTTCTGCAACAATATCTCAATGTCAATAGAACATATCCTTTACGAATGCACTGAATTTTATAACAACCGAACCCATATCCCAAATAGAACTCTTACTCCACTACTTTCTAATCCTACGAACACCAACTTTCTCCAACTTCATTTATTCATTATTCATTAAAATTCCAAATTATCAAACCTTTCATAATTAAGATAGATAACTGAAGTGTACTTTATCAATTAAGAAGCGAATAACAAATGAAGAAATTATACCCTTAGTAATTAAGAAATTAAAATCATAATGTAAGTGTAACATTAAGCCAACCTAAAGCCTTAGTAGGTATGGCTGCGTATCCCTGTTGCTTTAGTTTTTAATTTTAAGCAAACAGTATGTAAATAAATGGGGATGGGATGGCCTTCATTCGTACAGAGTAAAGTTTTTTGACCGCGGTCAACTTGGTGGTGGTGTTTTCGAAGGATTGCAAGTTGACACACAGCCTCCTCGTGGCACCTCCTGAGTAGCTATCTTAGCATCCGTTACATAATGAGCTAATGTGTGCAGCAAGTCACCCGGACGTTAAGCGGCTGAGCGCAGGGTTTGGAACCCGCCTCGTAAAAAAAGAAGCCCAGTGATGACGACCACCGCAAAACGAAAAAGGCCAACGATTTAAGGATATGCACCTGGAATGTCCAAACCCTTAATTGGAAAGGTGCCTCTATCCAACTGGCGGATGCACTCGAAAAATGAAAGGCTGACACTACCGCCATCCAGGAAATGAGATGGACAGGACAAGGTTGCTCTAAGCGAGCAAACTGCGATACCTACTACAGCTGCCATGCGGAGAGGCGCGAGTTTGGAAGCGGATTTGTAGTAGGCCGGAGACACCACGTGACGAAAATATGTCTACAGATACTGGCCAAGAACCTATAAACAATGGTAAAACAACTCAAATAATTATTATTCCAAAAAATATAAGCAACAAAACCAAAAGACATCTTATCAATAAGGACAAATCGAATACCACTTTGTTAACTAGATCTATGAATAAAAATACCCTTAGCTCAAACTTGACAAATAAGTAATACTTAATCTTAGCGAACACAGCATTTCCCACAATAGAATGGCACTAACAGTATTACAATGGAACATAAATGACTATGTAAATAATTATAATGAATTACTAATACTTGTAAAACTCCATTAACTCAAAATTATTTCACTTCAAGAAACACACATATCGCACTTTCAGCAATTCCCAATCCCAGTAAACTTCACAATCTTTAACACAACTTCAGCTTCAGCTAAAGGTGAAGTAGCTTTGCTGATCCACAAAACAGTTCAGCATAAAGAAATCTCTGCAGGACAAGTTTTCGAAACCATTCGATTGGAAATACAGTCCCTGAAGAAGTTTAACATCTTCTCAGCTTACATTTCACCATTTTTTCACAAGATAACCAAACATTCAACTACACAAAAAGGTTTATAACTAAATGAGCAAACTGGGAAAAGTTTGAAAGCTTAACCATACTTTTTTTTAACCAAATTCCAGTATCAACTAACACAAACAGAATAATTTTAAACAGCGCCTATTCTAGTATCCCCCAAACCCACCCTCCAAAAAGTCAATATAATGTCCCATGGTGAAATAAAAACCTAGAAGACTTACAGGTTAACAAAAACCGAGCGTGGAGAGCATTCAATAGGGAAATGTCCCTAACCAACTTAATAAATTTAAAAAAAAAACGAATGCTCAGCTCGGAAGAGAAATTCGAATTAGCAAAAGGGAAAGTATTTACAAACTAATATCTAGTTTTTCATCGGACTCAAAGCCAGATGTGATCCGGAATAAAATTAGACAGTTCTGTGGAATACACAGATTAACATACATACATTGCATTCAGAGCAACAATTCTAACAAAAAATATTGCTACAGCTTTTGCAAAACACTGGTCATCTCAATCCAATGATAACAACTTTTCGCAAGCTTTCTTAGACGCAAAATACAATGCCCACAGACAAAACAACAACGAACCACTTAAAAAAACAGCTGACTTCATGGAAGAAGACATTGACTACCTTGAATTTTGTGTGGCTTTGAACAGTCTAAAAGGAAACATTCCCCGAATCGACACGATTAATTATACAATGTTACAGCGAACGGCAAAACCAGTAAAAAATTAGAATAAATAAAATTAGAATAATAATAAATAACTTCTTCAAATCAATTCTAAAATTATTTATACCTCAGGCCTTTAAAATAAGTACAATAGTCCAAGTTTATAAACCTGGCAAGGATAAAACAATTATTGAATCATATAGACCCATTTCCCTTAACCCATGTATCTCAAAAACACTTTTCAAAATCATCTTTAAACGGCTCTGATGGTTTGTCAGCTCCAACAGACTGTCTACTATATGTAGACGCTCTGATCAACAAGACCCTTCCAGAAAAAAGACACGCCTCAATTATATCTCTTGACTTTGAAAAAGCATTTGAGAAAGTAGATCCTCACACCATAAAAAATCAACTGATAAAATGGGGCTGGGGGCCAAGGTTAATCAATACGTAAGCCAGTTTCTGACAAGTCGAAAAATTAGGGTTAAAGTCAACCACAGCCATTCCTTAATTCAACCACTTCACAACGGAATACCGCAGGGATCCCCGCTTTCTGTGATCCTTTTTCATATTGCACTTAACAGCCTATCCGACATAATAAGCAAACACAAGAATATTAACTTTACTGCTTTTGCAGACGATTTTAACATTATAGTTGACCTTAAAAAAACAAAAAAAAAACCTACAATAAACTTGAATAGTCTATTCGAGGACATCAGACACTGGTGAAATTCATCCAGAGCGTTTTTGTCTCTATCCAAATGCAAACATATGCACATCTGCAGAAAGCACAACTGTGTCTGCCAAATTTTTAAAGTAACAAACTCCATACGCACAGTACCGGAATTAACCATGCTAGGCCTATCATTTGACACTAACTATAAATGGAAACCCAACATACATAAGTTGGCAAAATCCCTAATAAACTCAATTACTATTATAAAATGCCTTTCAAATGATAAAATTAATTGCCAGCCACTGACCTTAGTCCAAATAGTAAGAAGTTTATGTTTGTCAAAAATAGACTACTATTCTATGGGCTAGCTTCAAAATCGCTAATCAAACCGATTCAAACCCTTCTCAACAATGCAATCCGTTCAGCACTCGGAGCTTTCTGCTCAACACCCAACATTAATCTATACATAGAATCTAACATAACCCCCTTGGACATAAGAACAAACCACATGCAAGCCAAATTGTCTCATACAATATCCCAATCATCATATAGCCCACTAAAATCAGTAATAGATAAAATTAAAAAAAAAAAACTCTGAAATACAGAAACTCAGTACTACTTAACTATTATATCATGTGGAAACCTAGATTTCCCTATAAGCCCAACCAAAATATTACCAAAATATAAACCACCTTGACACATGACAATCACACATTTGAGCCAATATAAAAAAGCAACAACGAGCATGCCAATATAAAGAAAAGAATTTCAGGACATAAAATCAAAACTGACCAACTACACTTTTATATACACGGATGCATCACAAAACCAATACAAAGACACTGAGAACATTGTTCTAAAAAGAGCTATCCTTCCAAGCTATACATCAGTTTATACTGCAGAAATTATTGAAATACTGGAGGCCATCATGATAGGCTGTACTACCAAGGATCACCACACCTAACATTAACCGGTCTGACATAAACAGATTTAAAAAAAAAAAAAACATTTTTATAGCATTTCTCTCAACCTTTTCCAATACTCGTCTAGTTGGTACCAATCAATAAACGGCAACCATCTGAATATCAGCGACTACACAACAGCTAGAGAAGTACAAAACTTACAGGAAAAGACCATGTCCGAATAATAAGATTACGTTTAGGCCACACCAGACTTACTTTTGAGTTTAGATTCCTTCAGGCTACAGACAACCCCTGTAAGTTCTGCAACAATATCTCAATGTCAATAGAACATATCCTTTACGAATGCACTGAATTTTATAACAACCGAACCCATATCCCAAATAGAACTCTTACTCCACTACTTTCTAATCCTACGAACACCAACTTTCTCCAACTTCATTCATTCATTATTCATTAAAATTCCAAATTATCAAACCTTTCATAATTAAGATAGATAACTGAAGTGTACTTTATCAATTAAGAAGCGAATAACAAATGAAGAAATTATACCCTTAGTAATTAAGAAATTAAAATCATAATGTAAGTGTAACATTAAGCCAACCTAAAGCCTTAGTAGGTATGGCTGCGTATCCCTGTTGCTTTAGTTTTTAATTTTAAGCAAACAGTATGTAAATAAATGGGGATGGGATGGCCTTCATTCGTACAGAGTAAAGTTTTTTGACCGCGGTCAACTTGGTGGTGGTGTTTTCGAAGGATTGCAAGTTGACACACAGCCTCCTCGTGGCACCTCCTGAGTAGCTATCTTAGCATCCGTTAGATAATGAGCTAATGTGTGCAGCAAGTCACCCGGACGTTAAGCGGCTGAGCGCAGGGTTTGGAACCCGCCTCGTAAAAAAAGAAGCCCAGTGATGACGACCACCGCAAAACGAAAAAGGACAACGATTTAAGGATATGCACCTGGAATGTCCAAACCCTTAATTGGGAAGGTGCCTCTATCCAACTGGCGGATGCACTCGAAAAATGAAAGGCTGACACTACCGCCATCCAGGAAATGAGATGGACAGGACAAGGTTGCTCTAAGCGAGCAAACTGCGATATCTACTACAGCTGCCATGCGGAGAGGCGCGAGTTTGGAAGCGGATTTGTAGTAGGCCGGAGACACCACGTGACGAAAATATGTCTACAGATACTGGCCAAGAACCTATAAACAATGGTAAAACAACTCAAATAATTATTATTCCAAAAAATATAAGCAACAAAACCAAAAGACATCTTATCAATAAGGACAAATCGAATACCACTTTGTTAACTAGATCTATGAATAAAAATACCCTTAGCTCAAACTTGACAAATAAGTAATACTTAATCTTAGCGAACACAGCATTTCCCACAATAGAATGGCACTAACAGTATTACAATGGAACATAAATGACTATGTAAATAATTATAATGAATTACTAATACTTGTAAAACTCCATTAACTCAAAATTATTTCACTTCAAGAAACACACATATCGCACTTTCAGCAATTCCCAATCCCAGTAAACTTCACAATCTTTAACACAACTTCAGCTTCAGCTAAAGGTGAAGTAGCTTTGCTGATCCACAAAACAGTTCAGCATAAAGAAATCTCTGCAGGACAAGTTTTCGAAACCATTCGATTGGAAATACAGTCCCTGAAGAAGTTTAACATCTTCTCAGCTTACATTTCACCATTTTTTCACAAGATAACCAAACATTCAACTACACAAAAAGGTTTATAACTAAATGAGCAAACTGGGAAAAGTTTGAAAGCTTAACCATACTTTTTTTTAACCAAATTCCAGTATCAACTAACACAAACAGAATAATTTTAAACAGCGCCTATTCTAGTATCCCCCAAACCCACCCTCCAAAAAGTCAATATAATGTCCCATGGTGAAATAAAAACCTAGAAGACTTACAGGTTAACAAAAACCGAGCGTGGAGAGCATTCAATAGGGAAATGTCCCTAACCAACTTAATAAATTTAAAAAAAAAAAACGAATGCTCAGCTCGGAAGAGAAATTCGAATTAGCAAAAGGGAAAGTATTTACAAACTAATATCTAGTTTTTCATCGGACTCAAAGCCAGATGTGATCCGGAATAAAATTAGACAGTTCTGTGGAATACACAGATTAACATACATACATTGCATTCAGAGCAACAATTCTAACAAAAAATATTGCTACAGCTTTTGCAAAACACTGGTCATCTCAATCCAATGATAACAACTTTTCGCAAGCTTTCTTAGACGCAAAATACAATGCCCACAGACAAAACAACAACGAACCACTTAAAAAAACAGCTGACTTCATGGAAGAAGACATTGACTACCTTGAATTTTGTGTGGCTTTGAACAGTCTAAAAGGAAACATTCCCCGAATCGACACGATTAATTATACAATGTTACAGCGAACGGCAAAACCAGTAAAAAATTAGAATAAATAAAATTAGAATAATAATAAATAACTTCTTCAAATCAATTCTAAAATTATTTATACCTCAGGCCTTTAAAATAAGTACAATAGTCCAAGTTTATAAACCTGGCAAGGATAAAACAATTATTGAATCATATAGACCCATTTCCCTTAACCCATGTATCTCAAAAACACTTGACAAAATCATCTCTAAACGGCTCTGATGGTTTGTCAGCTCCAACAGACTGTCTACTATATGTAGACGCTCTGATCAACAAGACCCTTCCAGAAAAAAGACACGCCTCAATTATATCTCTTGACTTTGAAAAAGCAGTTGAGAAAGTAGATCCTCACACCATAAAAAATCAACTGATAAAATGGGGCTGGGGGCCAAGGTTAATCAATACGTAAGCCAGTTTCTGACAAGTCGAAAAATTAGGGTTAAAGTCAACCACAGCCATTCCTTAATTCAACCACTTCACAACGGAATACCGCAGGGATCCCCGCTTTCTGTGATCCTTTTTCATATTGCACTTAACAGCCTATCCGACATAATAAGCAAACACAAGAATATTAACTTTACTGCTTTTGCAGACGATTTTAACATTATAGTTGACCTTAAAAAAACAAAAAAAAACCTACAATAAACTTGAATAGTCTATTCGAGGACATCAGACACTGGTGAAATTCATCCAGAGCGTTTTTGTCTCTATCCAAATGCAAACATATGCACATCTGCAGAAAGCACAACTGTGTCTGCCAAATTTTTAAAGTAACAAACTCCATACGCACAGTACCGGAATTAACCATGCTAGGCCTATCATTTGACACTAACTATAAATGGAAACCCAACATACATAAGTTGGCAAAATCCCTAATAAACTCAATTACTATTATAAAATGCCTTTCAAATGATAAAATTAATTGCCAGCCACTGACCTTAGTCCAAATAGTAAGAAGTTTATGTTTGTCAAAAATAGACTACTATTCTATGGGCTAGCTTCAAAATCGCTAATCAAACCGATTCAAACCCTTCTCAACAATGCAATCCGTTCAGCACTCGGAGCTTTCTGCTCAACACCCAACATTAATCTATACATAGAATCTAACATAACCCCCTTGGACATAAGAACAAACCACATGCAAGCCAAATTGTCTCATACAATATCCCAATCATCATATAGCCCACTAAAATCAGTAATAGATAAAATTAAAAAAAAAAACTCTGAAATACAGAAACTCAGTACTACTTAACTATTATATCATGTGGAAACCTAGATTTCCCTATAAGCCCAACCAAAATATTACCAAAATATAAACCACCTTGACACATGACAATCACACATTTGAGCCAATATAAAAAAGCAACAACGAGCATGCCAATATAAAGAAAAGAATTTCAGGACATAAAATCAAAAGTGACCAACTACACTTTTATATACACGGATGCATCACAAAACCAATACAAAGACACTGAGAACATTGTTCTAAAAAGAGCTATCCTTCCAAGCTATACATCAGTTTATACTGCAGAAATTATTGAAATACTGGAGGCCATCATGATAGGCTGTACTACCAAGGATCACCACACCTAACATTAACCGGTCTGACATAAACAGATTTAAAAAAAAAAAAAACATTTTCATAGCATTTCTGTCAACCTTTTCCAATACTCGTCTAGTTGGTACCAATCAATAAACGGCAACCATCTGAATATCAGCGACTACACAACAGCTAGAGAAGTACAAAACTTACAGGAAAAGACCATGTCCGAATAATAAGATTACGTTTAGGCCACACCAGACTTACTTTTGAGTTTAGATTCCTTCAGGCTACAGACAACCCCTGTAAGTTCTGCAACAATATCTCAATGTCAATAGAACATATCCTTTACGAATGCACTGAATTTTATAACAACCGAACCCATATCCCAAATAGAACTCTTACTCCACTACTTTCTAATCCTACGAACACCAACTTTCTCCAACTTCATTCATTCATTATTCATTAAAATTCCAAATTATCAAACCTTTCATAATTAAGATAGATAACTGAAGTGTACTTTATCAATTAAGAAGCGAATAACAAATGAAGAAATTATACCCTTAGTAATTAAGAAATTAAAATCATAATGTAAGTGTAACATTAAGCCAACCTAAAGCCTTAGTAGGTATGGCTGCGTATCCCTGTTGCTTTAGTTTTTAATTTTAAGCAAACAGTATGTAAATAAATGGGGATGGGATGGCCTTCATTCGTACAGAGTAAAGTTTTTTGACCGCGGTCAACTTGGTGGTGGTGTTTTCGAAGGATTGCAAGTTGACACACAGCCTCCTCGTGGCGTGCTATCTTAGCATCCGTTAGATAGTGAGCTAATGTGTGCAGCGAGCCACCCGGACGTTAAGCGGCTGAGCGCAGGATTTGGAACCCGCCTCGTAAAAAAAGAAGCCCAGAGATGACGACCACCACAAAATGAAAAAGGACTACGATTTAAGGATATGCACCTTGAATGTCCAAACCCTTAATTGGGAAGGTGCCTCTATCCAACTGGCGGATGCCCTCGAAAAATTAAAGGCTGACACTACCGCCATCCAGGAAATGAGATGGACAGGACAAGGTTGCTCCAAGCGAGCAAACTGCTATATCTACTACAGCTGCCATGCGGAGAGGCGCGAATTTGGAAACGGTAGGCCGGAGACTTCGCCACCACGTGACGAAAATATGTCTACAGATACTGGCGAAGAACCTATAAACAATGGTAAAACAACTCAAATAATTATTATTCCAAAAAATATAAGCAACATAACCAAAAGACATCTTATCAATAAGGACAAATCGAATACCACTTTGTTAACTATATCTATGAATAAAAATACCCTTAGCTCAAACTTGACAAATAAGTAATACTTAATCTTAGCGAACACAGCATTTCCCACAATAGAATGGCACTAACAGTATTACAATGGAACATAAATGGCTATGTAAATAATTATAATGAATTACTAATACTTGTAAAACTCCATTAACTCAAAATTATTTCACTTCAAGAAACACACATATCGCACTTTCAGCAATTCCCAATCCCAGTAAACTTCACAATCTTTAACACAACTTCAGCTTCAGCTAAAGGTGAAGTAGCTTTGCTGATCCACAAAACAGTTCAGCATAAAGAAATCTCTGCAGGACAAGTTTTCGAAACCATTGGATTGGAAATACAGTCCCTGAAGAAGTTTAACATCTTCTCAGCTTACATTTCACCATTTTTTCACAAGATAACCAAACATTCAACTACACAAAAAGGTTTATAACTAAATGAGCAAACTGGGAAAAGTTTGAAAGCTTAACCATACTTTTTTTTAACCAAATTCCAGTATCAACTAACACAAACAGAATAATTTTAAACAGCGCCTATTCTAGTATCCCCCAAACCCACCCTCCAAAAAGTCAATATAATGTCCCATGGTGAAATAAAAACCTAGAAGACTTACAGGTTAACAAAAACCGAGCGTGGAGAGCATTCAATAGGGAAATGTCCCTAACCAACTTAATAAATTTAAAAAAAAAAAACGAATGCTCAGCTCGGAAGAGAAATTCGAATTAGCAAAAGGGAAAGTATTTACAAACTAATATCTAGTTTTTCATCGGACTCAAAGCCAGATGTGATCCGGAATAAAATTAGACAGTTCTGTGGAATACACAGATTAACATACATACATTGCATTCAGAGCAACAATTCTAACAAAAAATATTGCTACAGCTTTTGCAAAACACTGGTCATCTCAATCCAATGATAACAACTTTTCGCAAGCTTTCTTAGACGCAAAATACAATGCCCACAGACAAAACAACAACGAACCACTTAAAAAAACAGCTGACTTCATGGAACAAGACATTGACTACCTTGAATTTTGTGTGGCTTTGAACAGTCTAAAAGGAAACATTCCCCGAATCGACACGATTAATTATACAATGTTACAGCGAACGGCAAAACCAGTAAAAAATTAGAATAAATAAAATTAGAATAATAATAAATAACTTCTTCAAATCAATTCTAAAATTATTTATACCTCAGGCCTTTAAAATAAGTACAATAGTCCAAGTTTATAAACCTGGCAAGGATAAAACAATTATTGAATCATATAGACCCATTTCCCTTAACCCATGTATCTCAAAAACACTTGACAAAATCATCTCTAAACGGCTCTGATGGTTTGTCAGCTCCAACAAACTTCTGAACAGCCGTGAAGTTGGGTTTAAAAAGGGAAAATCTGTGACAGACTGTCTACTATATGTAGATAAACAAGGCCCTTCCAGAAAAAAGACACGCCTCAATTATATCTCTTGACTTTGAAAAAGCATTTGAGAAAGTAGATCCTCACACCATAAAAAATCAACTGATAAAATGGGGCTGGGGGCCAAGGTTAATCAATACGTAAGCCAGTTTCTGACAAGTCGAAAAATTAGGGTTAAAGTCAACCACAGCCATTCCTTAATTCAACCACTTCACAACGGAATACCGCAGGGATCCCCGCTTTCTGTGATCCTTTTTCATATTGCACTTAACAGCCTATCCGACATAATAAGCAAACACAAGAATATTAACTTTACTGCTTTTGCAGACGATTTTAACATTATAGTTGACCTTAAAAAAACAAAAAAAAACCTACAATAAACTTGAATAGTCTATTCGAGGACATCAGACACTGGTGAAATTCATCCAGAGCGTTTTTGTCTCTATCCAAATGCAAACATATGCACATCTGCAGAAAGCACAACTGTGTCTGCCAAATTTTTAAAGTAACAAACTCCATACGCACAGTACCGGAATTAACCATGCTAGGCCTATCATTTGACACTAACTATAAATGGAAACCCAACATACATAAGTTGGCAAAATCCCTAATAAACTCAATTACTATTATAAAATGCCTTTCAAATGATAAAATTAATTGCCAGCCACTGACCTTAGTCCAAATAGTAAGAAGTTTATGTTTGTCAAAAATAGACTACTATTCTATGGGCTAGCTTCAAAATCGCTAATCAAACCGATTCAAACCCTTCTCAACAATGCAATCCGTTCAGCACTCGGAGCTTTCTGCTCAACACCCAACATTAATCTATACATAGAATCTAACATAACCCCCTTGGACATAAGAACAAACCAATCAGTTTATACTGCAGAAATTATTGAAATACTGGAGGCCATCGTGATAGGCTGTACTACCAAGGGAAAATCTGCATCTGCTCGGACTCTCTTTTCGCAATTCATTCGATTGGAAATATAGACAATTCAGTTTATTATCCAATGAAAATTTGCGGGATAATAAATAACGCTTACCCCAAAATAAAAATCATGTGGGTTCCGAGCCATGTTGGAATAAGTTAAGTGGCAACGAATTGCTGACGAAAGCAACTTCGCGCCTCTGATCACCACACCTAATATTAACCGGTCTGACATAAACAGATTTACAAAAAAAAAAACATTTTTATAGCATTTCTCTCAACCTTTTCCAATACTCGTCTAGTTGGTACCAATCAATAAACGGCAACCATCTGAATATCAGCGACTACACAATAGCTAAAGAAGTAACAAAACTTACAAGAAAAGACCATGTCCGAATAATAAGACTACGTTTCGGCCACACCAGACTTACTCATGAGTTTAGATTCCTTCAGGCTACAGACAACCCCTGTAAGTTCTGCAACAATATCTCAATGTCAATAGAACATATCCTTTACGAATGCACTGAATTTTATAACAACCGAACCCATATCCCAAATAGAACTCTTACTCCACTACTTTCTAATCCTACGAACACCAACTTTCTCCAACTTCTCGATTTCCTTAAAAAATCCAAATTATCAAACCTTTTATAATTAAGATAGATAACTGAAGTGTACTTTATCAATTAAGAAGCGAATAACAAATGAAGAAAGCAAGCTGCTTCTGAAACAACAATTGGGTTCAAGCGCCCACCCACACGGAACCAATGGTATGACGAGGAGTGTCGCGTCGCAGCTGCAGCAAAAAACGCCGCCCACAGACAAACGCGATAAGGTGCATGCATCAGCTCTTGTGCAAAATATGGCTAGAAGAAAGCATGCCCAACGATTGGAATCTCAGCGTCCTTTGTCCCGTTCTGAAGAAAAGTGACCCGACGATATGCGCCAACTACCGGGCAATCAGCCTGATTACCATCTCATACAAGGTCCTATCGAGCGTAATATGTGAACGACTGAAGCCGTATACCAGCACACTGATCGGACCTTACCAGTGCGGCTTCAGACCTGGCAAGTCCACCATAGACCAGATCTTTACTTTACGCCATATCCTGGAAAAAACCCACGAGAATAACATTGACACCCACGAGGGAACGCCTATATGCCACCATGTCTGAGTTCGGTATTCCTGCAAGCTAATACGTCTTTGCAGAATGACATTGAGCAGCACCATCAGCTCTGTCAAGGTAGGAACGAACCTCTCCGAACCTTTTAATACCGTTCAAGGCTTTAGACAAGGCGACCCCCTGTCGTGCGACCTCTTCAATTTCGTGATGGAAGGGGTTCTGCGGAAAGCCGGTGTACATCGATCTGGCACTATTTTTTACAAAAGTGTCCAGTTCCTTGCGTATGCCGATGATATTGACATCATTGGCCGCAGCAAGCGTGATGTCACTGCTGCATTTTTGGCTATCGAAAAAAAATCGGCAAAAGTAGGTTTGGCGGTAAACCAGTGCAAGACGAAGTATATGCTGTCGACAAGCAGGGAGGCGCGGCGCCTTGACTCCCATGTGGTAGCGGACAGCTATACCTTCGAAGTGATCAAGGAGTTCACGTACCTTGGAACTGCCATTAACACCGTGAATGACTTCAGCCTGGAGATCAAGCGAAGAATCACACTTGCCAATAGGTGCTACTTTGGTCTGAGAAAGCAAATGTGCAATAAATACCTCTCCTCTCCGTGCTATTACGGACGGATTGGGGACGACTTTCGTATTCGGATGAACGAGTTGTACGACGATGTGGACGTGGTTCGGCGCATCAAGATACAACGTCTGCGCTGGCTCGGCCACATTTATTGTCGAAATCGGACCATCCAATAATGAGTTTGAAGCAAATACGTAGATAGGAATCGTGGATTCTGGGACAGTTTGCTTATTAATGGTGTTGCTATGCACTTGAGAAAGGTCGCACACCCAAAGTATCCAAAGGTTGTTATCTCAGAGAAACATCACTGATCATATTTGGTAATCATTTTTTCTATGATTACAAGACAAGTTTAGAAATCAAAAGAACCCCAATAAAATAAATCTCGCAAGTTAATGATTCTCAGATGTGGGAAATTTTTTGGAACCCATATTTTTGTTTCCGCCCCAGAACGTTTTACTGGCAAATTGTCAAAGATTCTCTCCTTCTCCAAAAAGGGTCATAATGATATCAGCTAGAGACAGAGACCCGAACATGCGCCCTACTACCTGACCGCAATAAAAGGGACACCCGCACAAGTCCGACGGGCACGCTCATTGAGAAGATCACTGGGTCGCAATAAAAGGGACTCACGCCAATAACCTTGTGCCGCACACAAGTGCGAGGGTCACGCTCACTGACTACCTATGTATCTCTGACACCTTCCCAAAAGGGTACAACGCACAAGTATACCTGTAATTTAAACTCGAAATAAAAAGTCACAAGTTTATTTTGTAGCAAAATAATACATTTATTTAATTATTTTGGTATTCCGAACTTATACTTTGAAATTAATTTTCTGGCTCCGTTCTGGCGAATTACATAGAAGACGCATGCGCTCGTTGCCGATGTAAAATGAGGACTAATGTTCACCATAGCTTGTAGTTTTCAGATAATGTCCCACTTGATTCATAAACATAGTTTTTGTTTTTAGAAGGTATTGAATGTGCTGACCGATAAACTGTCCTTTAAATTGCTCGATAAATTGGTCAATTTCCTCATGAAATTTCATTTTATCAATATTGTTTTCGTGTAGTTTTTTACACATCTAGCCTCAACTTTAAAATTATGTATATATAATTATTTTCTTGTTTTGATGCTACATTTAAAAAATGTGAAAATATTGTATGCATTGTTTAGAGCACAAACCCCGCCCTTAAGATGTGTTTGACAATATAGAAACCGGTTTTCTTTAAACCTGCTTAATAAAGGACAGCCCACTTCCTTTGAGTATCTTTACAGATGATCAGTTTTCCGTTTGTAATTGTCCTCAAAAATCTTTGAGTTTGTGGAAAACTATTTTCTTCATCGTTCCAAAAAATGTTGTGATGTTTATTGGTTAACCAAATTGCAGTCTTTCTAGATTTTGTATTTAGCAAAGTAAAATCATATGGTGCTTCTATTAAAAAACTATTATTCAAACTAAGATCTTTTTCAAATACAATTCCAATTTCCTTTAGAATAAATGTATTGTTATTATCAAAAAAACTTTGAACATCAACCGAAACAGTTTCTTTCTCCATTTTCATAGCTTTAAACAACTCGTTGTACTGGTCCGTTTAATGGGTTATATTCAACTAAACGATCATGTATAAAGAGACAGTAAGCTTAGATATTTTCATGACTTGGTGTCCTGAATTCTATTGAAATTCTCACGTCAATAGGACCAGTGTTTACTGATTCGTTTTGATATGAAAGATCAACCGCAACTATGGGGGCCTTCAATTTAAATTCATTTGGGGTCAAAAATGGTTGTGACTCTCGATAATAGCAACTAAATTGAAATCTTGTATACATTTCATAAAGTGGACATACTGCGCATCCTGGGCATACAACACATTTCAGCTGTGTTGGATGCCATGCCGCAATTCTGGGTAACATGAATCCCAACTCCGGAATAATAAAAGAATTACATGGGGGATTTTTCGCGTTATATTCGTCATTTCCGGTTTAAAGTTTATTCATTTCTGGTTTGTTCAAACACATCGCCAAGATTCTTAGTTAGCATCAACACTAGTTCGCGCTTACAATTTAATACAACTTTTTTATAATCCTCAGCAAATCCCAACCAATTTTTTAATGGTACAAAAAAGTTTATGTGGGGTCCCGTAGAAATTTCGTCTCCACTGCTCCATCCAGAATTTAATAGATTTTAACTTTGAAGATTATCCAGAGATATACATTTTTTCAGGGTGGTAGTCATACCAACAAATCGTGTTCTATCAATCTCACATTTATTTATTTCGTACTTCATTTCATTCAAAAAGTAAGTGGTAGCATAGTAATTCGAATTTCATCGTTTGGTTTAAATGTTTGATTATACGATGAATAACTATGAAACTCTTTCTTCAAAATACCCTCATCTGTGTAAACCTTTTCTCGAACATTTAAAATTGTGTTCATACTCGAAGCTTTAATCCAAACGACTTTAAAAATAATTTATTTTGAGTCAGTGAGCTTTTTTTACTGATAGTCCTTTTTCTATAGCTTTACAATTAGCAATTCTTGGCTGAGGATTAAGGCTACGTCTTTTATTATAATAATTAGCCGAATGTGTATGCGAATCGAAACATTTTCACCAAAATCTCTCTTCAAAATCTCCGTTTTGTTCAAAAATGCGTATAGATAGAGTGCCCATTTCATCACAGTTGATTGTTAAATAAATTAGGTTATGTGATGTCACTGTCATTTTATACCCAGGTGGAACATTAATGCCAAATTTATGTAACGTATGATTCGGTATATTATCAACATATGAACCGCTGATTATATTACATTCCAAACGAATTGTATTAATTTTTAATATATTCACAGTCTGATTTGATAGATAGGTTTTTGTAAGATGTGGTTTTAGTACTTTTTGATGGAAGCCAAACCGTTATCCAACCGACCGTTCCTTACTAAAGTAAACTGGTTCTCGTAAGGTAGTTATTTCAACTTGAAGTGTATTATTATTACTTTGAATTTTAAATGTTTTTTCAAGGCTAAAATCTTTTAGTTTATTGTAAATAAAATAAGTGATGTCATTTCATTCGAATTATCCAGTAGGAATCGTAATAACATTGTCACCGATGTGAAATAAATTATTTTTTCGTCAACATTTTGAATTGGATTAAACATATTAAAGTCTATTAGAGCGCATTCGTATTGCCCATTCAATTCGATAGGTGGAAAAAAGTTTGTATTTATAATGAAACTATTTCCGTTCAAAGATAAGGTGAGTGATCTAGACATATTGAAATCTATTGATAAACTGTGGGATTGTAGGTATCTAACCCAGCTTTTCTTGATATCACTCCTTAAGCCGTAATAAATTGATCAAATGCTTCATAATTCATATCAGTGTTAATATCATTCTGATATATATGCAGCATATTTAAATCATCTTGTTTAAAAATTATAATAAAGTTGGCAGTATCACGAATGAAATTTTTCAGTATATCACTTGTTATGTTTGACATAAATATAGAGTCGATCTTTTTATGTCAACCCATACAAAAATAGGATCTTATTTTGTCTTGTTTTTCACAAGCTACGTCATCGAATATCATAATGGAATTATTTTTGGCTTCACTGGGGTCTAGTACACCGTCATTATGGGAGAATGTATGATGTCCCATTCTTTTATCGGTTTTATTAATTTGTCCAAGTACTCATATTTAGGTTGATATAAACTTTTTGAAAATATATAAACATTTTCGAATTTTATTCCATTGGGACTTTCTATTAAACTAAGCATAATATTAGTTTTACCACAATTGGAAGGTCCGACAATTAAAGCTCTTATTGTACTCGGTAAGAGGACCCTATGTCGTGGCGGTAGATTTTTCTCGTTTTCATCATTAACATTTCTATCGACAATTTCTTGTTTTTGGCTTATTGAAAGCATCTTTCAATCTAATGTACTTCATTCAATCTTTGATGATTAAACATCAATAAAATGTGGAACCATTTTTATAATCGATTCAGTCGTATTTTGAATTGTAAACACCGTGGTGGTCTTGCCGTTTAAAGCCCATATTCCGGGTTGAAAATCAATATCTGAGTACGGGTACGTGTGAGCTCTGTATGGTATAAAAAGTGGACCCACAAGCGTTGAAATTCACAGTCTAAGTCTTTACTTCAAATCGATCGTCGTCTAGTGGACAAGAACTTTGATTATTTTTAACAATAGTCTAGAACAGCTGGTAAAAGTTGACAATTAAACAGATACACTATAGATTCAGACTACAGTACAACTACAGTACAGCTTCAGTACAGCTACAGTACAGAAACAGTACACACCTGTTCAAGTAATTACCATCCAGGACCAAGACTAAACCATCAAGGTAACAACAGGTGACAACCTTACCACGTCTAAAAAGGTCAATCACCATCATGAACCATGAAAACCAGATGAATTTTGTAATCTAACAGTTCAATAAATGTGGAACCATTTTTATAATCGATTCAGTCGTATTTTGAATTGTAAACACCGTGGTGGTCTTGCCGTTTAAAGCCCATATTCCGGGTTGAGCTCTGTATGGTATAAGAAGTGGACCCGCAAGCGTTGAAATTCACAGTCTAAGTCTTTACTTCAAATCGATCGTTGTCTTGTGAACAAGAACTTTGATTATTTTTAACAATAGTCTAGAACAGCTGGTAAAAGTTGACAATTAAACAGATACACTATAGATTCAGTACAGCTACAGTACAACTACAGTACAGCTTCAGTACAGAAACAGTACACACCTGTTCAAGTAATTACCATCCAGGACCAAGACTAAACCATCAAGGTAACAACAGGTGACAACCTTACCACGTCCAAAAAGGTCAATCACCATCATGAACCATGAAAACCAGATGAATTTTGTAATCTAACAGTTCAATAAATTGAATAAAAAGACGCTGATATCGAAGACAAGGATGCCTGAAAATGCAAGATTCCCGATCCTCAAGGCGGGCAAAATAACAAAGTTTGGAGAATCTATTGCTCTCGAGTTGGAGAAACACAACCTCTATCATCAATAAGATGGTTAATGAAAAATTTAACATTCATAAAAGTAATGACAATTTATATTTAGAAATAAGCCAATAATCATTAAAAATGTGAGATTTTAAGAATGAAACCATAAATGCCCTTTTTTTTTAAATATAATGAACAAAATATATTAAATCTTTTTTATTATAAAATGGTATATGAGTATTACAGATAATCCCGATTCCTAAACAGTATTTGTTTAGTAACTGAGGAGGGACTGCATGAATTTCGAAAAAATTTAAATTCTTTCCCTATGAAGTTTGTAAACTGTACTACTATGAATATTTTGTCTCAGCTAACCAAAGCTGGTTTCGCATTGAAGCGAAAATTCGATGATCTCAAACAAGTCAGAAATTAGACGAATTTACAATTGGAGGAAACTTTTAAACCCATTACCGAACCCTTACATGAACTTGTTAAGGAAAATAAAAAACAAAAGACATCTAATGTAAAAGACAGTATAAAAGTAAAACGTGAATTGAATAAATATACAAAATACGATGATGATGACAAAGAGTTGGACGATTTTGGCTTTACAACTAATGAGAAACACCTCTAATCTAATCGAAATATAATTTCACAAAGGTCTTCCGATGAAAGTAAATCCTATAACGAATTCATTTCACAGACGAATATAGAGGGAGATGTAGAAAAAGAGCAAAATGAGACTGAAAAGATTGAAGAAAAATGGGCAACACCAGATGTAGAAGATAAAAACAATTATAATTTTAATAAAAGTAATTTGACCAGAGGAAATGTGTTGGAAGAAGGTTATGGACCTAAAAAAACATTGAGGAATAAAGAAAAAACAACAAATTAAGTTAACTTCGGCAAGCCGAAGTTTGTATACCCTTGCAGTTATAAAAAATATTCAATAATTTTTTTAAATTGAATTCGAAATTTTTAAAAATATAAAAATTTATAATCCCTATATTATAAGATATATATGTCAAAAAGCCCCAAAGCTATAATTTGTTTCATATTATTTTCCTCCAATTATCCGTTCGTTCCTATGACAGCTATATGATGTAGTCGTCCGATTTTAACAAAATTTGATTCGAAATTCAAAACCAAATAAAAAATGTTATTCCCAAGCGGAGGAGGATATATGTTAAAAAATACCGAAGATATAATTTTTCAATATTATTGTACCACTAATTTTCGGATTGTTATTATAGTGGGAGCTCTGTGATATAGTCGTCCAATTTTGATAAAATATAATTCGAAATTCAGAACTAATTTAAAAATGTTATATCCAAGCTTCGAAAGGTATATGTTTAAAAACATCAAAGATATAATTTTTTTTAATTTTTTCCCCGATAGTTCCTATGGGAGCTATAAGATATAGTTATCCGATTCGGCTGGTTCCGACATATATACTACCTGCAATAGAAAGAAGACTTTTGGGAAAGTTTCAGCCCGATAGCTTCAAAACTGAGAAACTAGTTTGCGTAGAAACGGACGGACAGACGGACGGACAGACAAACAGACGGACATGGCTAGATCGACTCGTCTTGTGACGCTGATCAAGAATATATATACTTTATGGGGAAACGTCTCCTTCACTGTTATACCCTCTGCAAGGGTATAAAAATTAAGATAATAAAATAACATTTTCTAGTGGAATGAGTTGGGATCTGACTCCTGGTGATCAATTGATCAATCAATGGGTTCACAGAAAAATGTTAAAATACCTCGTGTAATTAATGTACCCAAAATTGGAGGTTTTCTACCAATCGTGCCCACTGGACGGCCCTCAGCGCTCTTGGTAGTTTAGCAAGCGGTATGCCGGTGTGCCCCAATTGCAAACACCATTAAAATGCAAGAATGGCTAAAGAAGTTATGGAGGAGAAGAAACGTCACAACAGGAAAATTGAAGGTGTTGCTGTAGGAGAAGGATTATATCTTTAGCCCTATAGAAAGGGCTATGGTTTCTTTCTCAAGCCCTATAGTAAGGGGAAAGGAATTAAAAAGCGAAAAACTTATTTCTCTGCCACACAATAGACCACTATTGCTAAGAAACATATCCCTCTTTTTAGAGGTGTACTTATGAGAGATCTACTCCCAGAAACACCAAAATGTCGGGAGTGTGGTATAGCAAACCTAGATAAATCACAATCAAGTGGTACACATTCGGTTGCATATAATAAAAATAAAAATAATATACATTATTTCGATAGCTTTGGAAATCTTCAGCCACCTAGAGAAGTTGTGAAAAACTTGGGTTAAAGAATACAATACAATTAAGATAGAGTTCAAGACTTTGATACGTACAACTGTGGACACCTACTTTCTTTCGAAGAAGAAGTGGAGTCATAACAGGTATATTTGGTTGGTTAATTTACATTTGGGGGGGGGTTAAAAATCAATGTCTGAGTACGGGTACGTGTGAGCTCTGTATGGTATAAAAAGTGGACCCGCACGCGTTGAAATTCACAGTCTAAGTCTTTACTTCAAATCGATCGTCGTCTAGTGAACAAGAATTTGATTATTTTTAACAATAGTCTAGAACAGCTGGTAAAAGTTGACAATTAAACAGATACACTATAGATTCAGTACAGCTAGAGTACAGCTACAATACAATTCAGTACAGCTGCAGCACAGAAACAGTACACACCTGTTCAAGTAATTACCATCCAGGACCAAGTCTTAACCATCAAGGTAACAACAGGTTGTCCACGTCCAAAAAGGTCAATCACCATCATGAACCATGAAAACCAGATGAATTTTGTAATCAGAGAGTTCAATAAATTGAATAAAAAGACCCTGATATCGAATTGTCTTCGATATTGCCTGAAAATGCAAGATTCCTGATCCTCAAGGAGGAGTGCAAAATAACAAAGGTTGGAGAATCTATTGCTCTCGAGTTGGAGGAACACAACCTCTACATGCCGAGAATGTACACGTCTCTTCAGGATAATATCATCAATCAGATGGTTGATGGAAAATTTAACATTCATAAAAGTAATGACAATTTATATATAGAAATAAGCCAATAATCAATTAAAAATGTGAGATTTTAAGAATAAAACCATAAATGCCCTTTTTTTAAATATAATGAACAAAATATATCAAATCTTTTTATTACAGATAATGACGTTTCCTAAACAGTATTTGTTTAGTAACTGAGGAGGGACTTCATGAATTTCGAAAAAATTTAAATTCTTTCCCTATAAAGTTTGTAAAATATACTACTATGAATATTTTGTCTCAGCTAACCAAAGCTGGTTTCGCATTGAAGCGAAAATTCGATGATCTCAAACAAGTCAGAAATCAGACGAATTTACAATTGGAGGAAACTTTTAAACCCATTACCGAACCCTTACATGCACTTGTTAAGGAAAATAAAAAGCAAAAGACATCTAATGTAAAAGACAGTATAAAAGTAAAAC
The DNA here is from genome assembly GCF_025231255.1 of Drosophila biarmipes. Lineage (NCBI taxonomy): Eukaryota > Metazoa > Arthropoda > Insecta > Diptera > Drosophilidae > Drosophila > Drosophila biarmipes. The sequence goes on along the minus strand of NW_026114526.1, from coordinate 2,772,398 downwards.
GTGAATTGAATAAATATACAAAATACGATGATGATGACAAAGAGTTGGACGATTTTTGCTTTACAACTAATGAGAAAGACCTCTAATCTAATCGAAATATAATTTCACGAAGGTCTTCCGATGAAAGTAATTCCTATAACGAATTCATTTCACAGACGAATATAGAGGGAGATGTAGAAAAAGAGCAAAATGAGACTGAAAAGATTGAAGAAAAATGGCCAACACCTTCACCAATGTATACAGAAGAGGTCGATATGGGTCTGGACGCAGAATATAAATAGAGCTGCGTGATCTCTCTATGGATCTTTTTCATTACTAACCCATTCTGTATACATTGTTGAACATTCCGATTATGTATTACATAATTTTTCCTATTTCCCAGGTCAGCAATTAATTTTTGTACCTTATCCTCTTTTGAGGCCAGACAATTTGATGGACAAAATGGAAGATCATTATGAAGATCATATTTAGGTTGATATAAACTTTTTGAAAAATATATAAGCATTTTCGAATTTTATTCCATTGGGACTTTCTATTAAACTAAGCATAATATTAGTTTTACCACAATTGGAAGGTCCGACAATTAAAGCTCTTATTGTATTCGGTAAGAGGACCCTATGTCGTGGCGGTAAATTTTTCTCGTTTTCATCATTAACATTTCTAACTACAATTTCTTGTTTTTGGCTTATTAAACGGATCTTTCAGTCTAATGTACTTCATTCAATGAGAAATCTTTGATGATTAAATATCAATAAAATGTGGAACCATTTTTATAATCGATTCAGTCGTATTTTGAATTGTAAACACCGTGGTGGTCTTGTCGATAAGCTAATCAATACATTACCGTTTAAAGCCCATATTCCGGGTACAAAGTTACAGAATCGTTTGGAACGCAGCAATCAAGGAATAAACGCATTGGATGAAGCCTTCAAAGAGCACGATATTGCATATTCTACAAACAAGGCATTTAGTAAACGACATAGAGCCGACTCCATATTGATTGACAAAGCCTGGTCGCGTGTCAAGGCATCAGATAGCACTCTTGGTGAAAAGGCAGCAGCATATTTTGTTACAAAAATATAGAAAGCGAAGAAAAAAATTGGGATTGGATTGAATAAGACGGAAAAGAAGGAGAAGAAAACGATGAAGAAAAATTCAATAAAGAAAACAAACCTTTCTACTGTTATTAATGCTGCTACCAAGACATTAAAAAACAAAAACCATTAGACATAATGAGTGCCATTAAAGTAGCACGTAAATCAATTGATCAATCAATGGGTTCACAGAAAAATGTTAAAACACCTCGTGTAATTAATGTACCCAAAATTGGAGGTTTTCTACCAATCGTGCCCAGTGGACGGCCCTCAGCGCTCTTGGTAGTTTAGCAAGCGGTAGTGCCCCAATTGCAAACACCATTAAAATGCAAGAATGGCTAAAGAAGATATGGAGGAGAAGAAACGTCACAACAGGAAAATTGAAGGTGTTGCTGTAGGAGAAGGATTATATCTTTAGCCCTATAGAAAGGGCTATGGTTTCTTTCTCAAGCCCTATAGTAAGGGGAAAGGAATTAAAAAGCGAAAAACTTATTTCTCTGCCACACAATAGACCACTATTGCTAAGAAACATATCCCTCTTTTTAGAGGTGTACTTATGAGAGATCTACTCCCAGAAACACCAAAATGTCGGGAGTGTGGTATAGCAAACCTAGATAAATCACAATCAAGTGGTACACATTCGGTTGCATATAATAAAAATAAAAATAATATACATTATTTCGATAGCTTTGGAAATCTTCAGCCACCTAGAGAGTTGTGAAAAACTTGGGTTAAAGAATACAATACAATTACGATAGAGTTCAAGACTTTGATACGTACAACTGTGGACACCTACTTTCTTTCGAAGAAGAAGTGGAGTCATAACAGGTATATTTGGTTGGTTAATTTACATTTGGGGGGGGGTTAAAAATCAATGTCTGAGTACGGGTACGTGTGAGCTCTGTATGGTATAAAAAGTGGACCCGCACGCGTTGAAATTCACAGTCTAAGTCTTTACTTCAAATCGATCGTCGTCTAGTGAACAAGAACTTTGATTATTTTTAACAATAGTCTAGAACAGCTGGTAAAAGTTGACAATTAAACAGATACACTATAGATTCAGTACAGCTAGAGTACAGCTACAATACAGCTTCAGTACAGCTGCAGCACAGAAACAGTACACACCTGTTCAAGTAATTACCATCCAGGACCAAGTCTTAACCATCAAGGTAACAACAGGTTGTCCACGTCCAAAAAAAAGGTCAATCACCATCATGAACCATGAAAACCAGATGAATTTTGTAATCAGAGAGTTCAATAAATTGAATAAAAAGACTCTGATATCGAATTGTCTTCGATATTGCCTGAAAATGCAAGATTCCCGATCCTCAAGGCGGAGTGCAAAATAACAAAGGTTGGAGAATCTATTGCTCTCGAGTTGGAGGAACACAACCTCTACATGCCGAGAATGTACACGTCTCTTCAGGATAATATCATCAATCAGATAGTTGATGGAAAATTTAACATTCATAAAAATAATGACAATTTATATATAGAAATAAGCCAATAATCAATTATAAATGTGAGATTTTAAGAATAAAACCATAAATGCCCTTTTTTTAAATATAATGAACAAAATATATCAAATCTTTTTTTTACAGATAATGACGTTTCCTAAACAGTATTTGTTTAGTAACTGAGGAGGGACTTTATGAATTTCGAAAAAATTTAAATTCTTTCCCTATAAAGTTTGTAAACTGTACTACTATGAATATTTTGTCTCAGCTAACCAAAGCTGGTTTCGCATTGAAGCGAAAATTCGATGATCTCAAACAAGCCAGAAATCAGACGAATTTACAATTGGAGGAAACTTTTAAACCCATTACCGAACCCTTACATGCACTTGTTAAGAACATAAAAAGCAAAAGACATCTAATGTAAAAGACAGTATAAAAGTAAAACGTGAATTGAATAAATATACAAAATACGATGATGATGACAAAGAGTTGGACGATTTTTATATATATTGTTTAAAATTCCGATAATGTATTACATAATTTTTATTATTTCCCAGGTCAGCAATTATTTTTTTTTCTTATCCCCTTTTGAGGCCAAACAATTTGATGGGCAAAATGGAAGATCATTATGAAGATAATGTAAACGGTACGGATATATTAGGTCCACTTCCAAAAAATAAATAACATACAAATAACAAACAAATAACCATATTATGAATATCAAAATTTTCTATGTCCGTGGTAGACATCCACTTAAAGACTTTTTATGGTAAAGGTTGTGACATGGCCCAACCATACAAATTATTCGCATCCACATACATTAAGAAGAATCGTAATCTGTCAAAAATTTATGTATTTGTGTGTTTTTGTTTCTATGACAATATTGGATTAAATTTAAATATATCTATAACTGCCAGCAGTTCAAGTTGAATATTTGTGATTTTCAACGTTACCTCCCAAGAAAGACCTGGTGTCGTAAAATACTGAGCTGGCTCAAGTGAATAACTTTGCACACAAAAATTTCGGAAATTTTCAAAAATGTCTGTTAAATCGAATACATCAGTTTTTAAATATAATTCTAAGTAGTCTTTTAGAGTTGAACATGAGAAATGTGACCAAACCTTAAGAGCATGATCATAATCTTCCTGAGAGCATTCCCATTCCGTTAAATTACTATAGAATGCTTCCCTTGGTAGAAGGGGTGTTTCTTCGAGTCTATTAACGGAATCTAAATATTCATAAGGAAATATACCCTTCTTGGGCATTAGTTGAAATTCTTTACCATTAGTGAAAAATGACTTCACAGTATTCATTCGATCGTCAATTAAATTAGATGCTAAGGTATCCAAGCTTGAGGGCATGAACCTATAGGTTCGAATTTCAGAGCTATTTCCACCAAAACTTGTTATTTTTTTCGAAACAGAAATTTCACCGAGAATCTTTCCTAGTTCTAGAATATATTTATGACAGTCGTATTTCGAAAAATTATGAAAAAATACTGGTATGAATTTGTTTACTTTATAATCCAAGTTACATTTAGAGTGAGCTGCACCCCTAAAGTTACCTGTGAAATGAGTGAGTGATCTCTAACCCTATCAGTCCCTAAAACTTTCTGGCAAATAGAACAGTTCACCAAATTGTCAAATATATTTTGGTCGTCTAAAGTTATTCTAATAGAAACTATTTTATGTAAGTATTCCATGCTCAATTTTGTAAGATTTTCGATTATTGAATTTACTAAACTGGTTTCTGAATTTATTCCTGTTTCTTGGAATATGTTCATTAATATTAAATAATTTGGGGCTTGCTACAAGATTCTTTAGTTCCAGAATGCATTCAAAATCCGCGTAGACAACGAATGGAACTTGAAACTGAACTTGTGTTAATTCCAGAGTATTATTTTGGGGCTGCGGCATCTGTGAGACCTTCCTACTGCATAGCGTCTTGTGTTTCAATGCAGCTTCCTCAGTTCCGGAGAAATTTAAGCAAACATTGCAGAAAAATTGCGCCCTCTTCTGATTTCCTCTTTGTGCAGTTATAAGTCTTGGAAACGAAATATGAATAAATTATTTAATTGTTTAAAAGAGACAAAAAAATTAATAAAGGGATTTACCTAGAATTTTTAATGTACATATAATGTCCATTACCGCCGTCTTCCAAAAACAACATATTGATGTGAAGAGTTTCTTCCACTTCCGATTGAAAAAGTGGTCCAATTATTTCCTTCGTATCTTCATTATATCCGGAAACGTTTAAGATCATTTGAGAATTTTTTTTTTAGAAAATGCTTTATACATTTTATTTCGAGGGGGAATGTCAACCCTGTGAAATCTAATTTTATTTCATCACTTAAACGAATTATTTCCAGCGATATGTCAATGTTATATGCCGAACATGTTTGTGGATTTCTTACAATTTTAAAGGCAGACATCACGGCCTATTGAAAACAATTGTGATCATTTTCATTACATACGTTGAATATCGCCTTATTCGTTAAAGGAAACGAGGTAAAAAGCTTTTGAAAGCTTTTCATTTCAACCCGTTCGGATTTGTCTTTAAAAACAATATACTCGGCAAACAGTCTAAAATTTACTTTGGCTGAAGTATAACTTTCTAATAAAACACTGAGATGAGGTAGCAACGACAATCCAGCTTCACTCAAGAAATTTTCAAGTCCGAACCATCGTTTATACATGTAATGTAATATTCTTACCCGGAATCCTTCAGAAATTTTCTGGACTCTTCCGTTAAGGGGTTGAATTGCATTTCGCTTATGAGACTCTGAGCGGACATGGTTTGACCACCGATTTTTTAGCACATCACACTTGCAAGATTGACAAAACTTATTTTGAATATTTATTTTTTGATTGTATTTAATTATTTTCAACGATCACTTTTTCACTTTAACTTGACTTGTGCTTTATGCAGCAGACCAAACCACTTCAATACTTTTTTAAAAAGACTAAATTGTCCTCGGTCATTTATAGTGTTTGAAGTTGGCGTGTACGATAATATAAAAGATTAGAGGTGCATAGACTTGAGATTTTAAAAATTCGAAAACAAAACAGGTAGTTCTAACAGGTTACATCGACTATTCATTGGTTAGGAGAGATCAGAAGTAAAGATTTTGAAAAATGTTTGACACAAGTGTAATCAATAGTACATCGTAAAATCGATCAAGGAAATAAAGGAGACAAAAATTTGTAGAACAAAAGAGAAGGTTGGTTAGAAGAGAGCGCGCATACATAGCTTGAAGGTGGGAGAGGAAAGATCAGTTTTTATACACACCGTCATACTCAGTTAGCCAATAGGGCACAGTTTGAAAAAAAAATCATGTTGACTTTGGGAAAATCAAATATATTCATATGTACAACTTAAGTTAAAAAAAGAATACGAAAACCTATATAACATTTTCTTTATAAGTTGTGTAAGAATATTTTAAAGGGCAAGATTGTTGAAATAGGAGACAACATGCATTCACTTAAAGTAAACAACGTTCAAAGCGAATTCGACGGAGTTCTGTTCAATGCACGTCTTCAGTTTATACAATTAAAATTCTTTGAATGTAATGGAGATAATATGAAAACATCTATTCATGCCATCGAATCTCGGATTACTAAATAGAGGCACTCAATATTATGAATATATATTATAATCTGCAAAAAAGAATGAAAAATAAGAAATTACATAACAAATTAGTTCGCAATACCAAAATAATTGAATTAATATATTATTATGCTACAAAATAAACTTGTGACTTCTTATTTCGAGTTTAAATTAACGGTATACTTATGCACTGTACCCTTTTGGGTACTTGTCGCACTTGTGTGCGGCATAAGGTCATTGGCGCGTGTCCCTTTTATTGCGGCCCAGTGATCTTCTCAATGAGCGTGCCCCTCGGATTTGTGCGTGTGTTCCTTTTATTGTGCACATATTCGGGTCTCTGACTCTGGCTGATATCTTTATGACCCTTTGTGGAAAGAAGTGAATCTTTGACAATTTACCAGTAAAACGTTCTGGGGCGGAAACGAAAATATGGGTTCCAAAATATTTCCCACATCTGAAAATCATTAACCTGTTAGATTTATTTTATTGGGGTTCTTTATTTAATATGCAAATTGTCCCAGAACCCGCGTTTCAAATAAATGGAGGGTTGCCATTGTGAACAGTCGCTTCTCCATCCCCAAAGCACTCTTGGCTTAGCAATAGCATCGATAGTTTATATTGAAAGCATTTCCCCAAGTGCACGTTATGTGACCACTCTTGAATGCACTGGGACTGGACTCTCTGGCCACTCTGTCACCAAGTGAACATAGTAACTCTCTCTTCCGCGGCGACCCTCTGTCAACTTTACACATTTATACATAAGCGTCGACCGCAGCTCTGCCGTCGTCTCGGACCACATAGCTAAGCGATCGTTCTCAACTTTAACCTATTTTCAGAAATGTTTTATTCCACCACAATATTCCACCACCTACCGATACTATCTAGGTCGGATTGAAACAATATCGAATCATATAAGGTACTAACAGTCCTATTAATCTTCAGATCATCCGCATGAAGAAGCAACTTAGAAAAATCTATGTCATTTGAAAAAATAATAAAAAGTAGAGGGCCAAGTGAGCTGTCCTGAGGTAGTCTAGATGTCGCTTTATACTTGATAACATCGGCTATCCAAATGAGGAGTGAAAGCCAAGTTTGAAAAGTTTAGCCTTTAGGGCAGAGTGACAAACCTTGTCAAGCGCTTTGGCAAAATCTGTGTAAATCGTGTCCATCTGCGAATGATCCCCAAATTCATGTAAGCAGTGACTGGGAAAAACAGCCAAGGTGGTCGTCGGAGATCAGGAATAAAGTCATGTTGATAAGGTTCGATATAACCCCCAATTAAGAAAGATATTTTTTTAACATTATTTTTTCGAACAATTTAGCTATGTTGCTAATTTTAACATTTGGCCTATAGTTTGATATATCGAATTTACTTCCTCCGTTTTGGACCGGCTTGACTCTAGAAAATTTCCATCTACTAGGAAATCTACCTTGAGACAAAGATGAAGAGATCATAATTTGTAGGGGTAGGTATAGGCTGGCAATACAATTCTTAAGGAAGAATGTAGAAATTCCATCAAAGTCTAGCCTTGGGGAATCATCAAAATAACTAACTGCTTCAGAGATGTCATCATATGTTATGTCCAGCCAGGTTTGTTCCTAAGGTTTTTGTATGGTGCCAGGGTCGATTTAAGAACATATAAATGATTTTCTTATGGACACTTGCCTGATCTGTGAGGGCCATCCGAAGAGCGAAGAGAAATAGAATAGAATAGAATAGAATATTAGATGCTAAGGTATCCAAGCTTGAGGGCATGAACCTATAGGTTCGAATTTCAGAGCTATTTCCACCAAAACTTGTTATTTTTTTCGAAACAGAAATTTCACCGAGAATCTTTCCTAGTTCTAGAATATATTTATGACAGTCGTATTTCGAAAAATTATGAAAAAATACTGGTATGAATTTGTTTACTTTATAATCCAAGTTACATTTAGAGTGAGCTGCACCCCTAAAGTTACCTGTGAAATGAGTGAGTGATCTCTAACCCTATCAGTCCCTAAAACTTTCTGGCAAATAGAACAGTTCACCAAATTGTCAAATATATTTTGGTCGTCTAAAGTTATTCTAATAGAAACTATTTTATGTAAGTATTCCATGCTCAATTTTGTAAGATTTTCGATTATTGAATTTACTAAACTGGTTTCTGAATTTATTCCTGTTTCTTGGAATATGTTCATTAATATTAAATAATTTGGGGCTTGCTACAAGATTCTTTAGTTCCAGAATGCATTCAAAATCCGCGTAGACAACGAATGGAACTTGAAACTGAACTTGTGTTAATTCCAGAGTATTATTTTGGGGCTGCGGCATCTGTGAGACCTTCCTACTGCATAGCGTCTTGTGTTTCAATGCAGCTTCCTCAGTTCCGGAGAAATTTAAGCAAACATTGCAGAAAAATTGCGCCCTCTTCTGATTTCCTCTTTGTGCAGTTATAAGTCTTTGAAACGAAATATGAATAAATTATTTAATTGTTTAAAAGAGACAAAAAAATTAATAAAGGGATTTACCTAGAATTTTTAATGTACATATAATGTCCATTACCGCCGTCTTCCAAAAACAACATATTGATGTGAAGAGTTTCTTCCACTTCCGATTGAAAAAGTGGTCCAATTATTTCCTTCGTATCTTCATTATATCCGGAAACGTTTAAGATCATTTGAGAATTTTTTTTTTAGAAAATGCTTTATACATTTTATTTCGAGGGGGAATGTCAACCCTGTGAAATCTAATTTTATTTCATCACTTAAACGAATTATTTCCAGCGATATGTCAATGTTATATGCCGAACATGTTTGTGGATTTCTTACAATTTTAAAGGCAGACATCACGGCCTATTGAAAACAATTGTGATCATTTTCATTACATACGTTGAATATCGCCTTATTCGTTAAAGGAAACGAGGTAAAAAGCTTTTGAAAGCTTTTCATTTCAACCCGTTCGGATTTGTCTTTAAAAACAATATACTCGGCAAACAGTCTAAAATTTACTTTGGCTGAAGTATAACTTTCTAATAAAACACTGAGATGAGGTAGCAACGACAATCCAGCTTCACTCAAGAAATTTTCAAGTCCGAACCATCGTTTATACATGTAATGTAATATTCTTACCCGGAATCCTTCAGAAATTTTCTGGACTCTTCCGTTAAGGGGTTGAATTGCATTTCGCTTATGAGACTCTGAGCGGACATGGTTTGACACCGATTTTTTAGCACATCACACTTGCAAGATTGACAAAACTTATTTTGAATATTTATTTTTTGATTGTATTTAATTATTTTCAACGATCACTTTTTCACTTTAACTTGACTTGTGCTTTACGCAGCAGACCAAACCACTTCAATACTTTTTTAAAAAGACTAAATTGTCCTCGGTCATTTATAGTGTTTGAAGTTGGCGTGTACGATAATATAAAAGATTAGAGGTGCATAGACTTGAGATTTTAAAAATTCGAAAACAAAACAGGTAGTTCTAACAGGTTACATCGACTATTCATTGGTTAGGAGAGATCAGAAGTAAAGATTTTGAAAAATGTTTGACACAAGTGTAATCAATAGTACATCGTAAAATCGATCAAGGAAATAAAGGAGACAAAAATTTGTAGAACAAAAGAGAAGGTTGGTTAGAAGAGAGCGCGCATACATAGCTTGAAGGTGGGAGAGGAAAGATCAGTTTTTATACACACCGTCATACTCAGTTAGCCAATAGGGCACAGTTTGAAAAAAAAATCATGTTGACTTTGGGAAAATCAAATATATTCATATGTACAACTTAAGTTAAAAAAAGAATACGAAAACCTATATAACATTTTCTTTATAAGTTGTGTAAGAATATTTTAAAGGGCAAGATTGTTGAAATAGGAGACAACATGCATTCACTTAAAGTAAACAACGTTCAAAGCGAATTCGACGGAGTTCTGTTCAATGCATGTCTTCAGTTTATACAATTAAAATTCTTTGAATGTAATGGAGATAATATGAAAACATCTATTCATGCCATCGAATCTCGGATTACTAAATAGAGGCACTCAATATTATGAATATATATTATAATCTGCAAAAAAGAATGAAAAATAAGAAATTACATAACAAATTAGTTCGCAATACCAAAATAATTGAATTAATATATTATTATGCTACAAAATAAACTTGTGACTTCTTATTTCGAGTTTAAATTAACGGTATACTTATGCACTGTACCCTTTTGGGTACTTGTCGCACTTGTGTGCGGCATAAGGTCATTGGCGCGTGTCCCTTTTATTCCGGCCCAGTGATCTTCTCAATGAGCGTGCCCCTCGGATTTGTGCGTGTGTTCCTTTTATTGTGCACATATTCGGGTCTCTGACTCTGGCTGATATCTTTATGACCCTTTGTGGAAAGAAGTGAATCTTTGACAATTTACCAGTAAAACGTTCTGGGGCGGAAACGAAAATATGGGTTCCAAAATATTTCCCACATCTGAAAATCATTAACCTGTTAGATTTATTTTATTGGGGTTCTTTATTTAATATGCAAATTGTCCCAGAACCCGCGTTTCAAATAAATGGAGGGTTGCCATTGTGAACAGTCGCTTCTCCATCCCCAAAGCACTCTTGGCTTAGCAATAGCATCGATAGTTTATATTGAAAGCATTTCCCCAAGTGCACGTTATGTGACCACTCTTGAATGCACTGGGACTGGACTTTGCAGAGTCAGCATCATTGCCATAAGAAGCCACTCTGTCACCAAGTGAACATAGTAACTCTCTCTTCCGCGGCGACCCTCTGTCAACTTTACACATTTATACATAAGCGTCGACCGCAGCTCTGCCGTCGTCTCGGACCACATAGCTAAGCGATCGTTCTCAACTTTAACCTATTTTCAGAAATGTTTTATTCCACCACAATATTCCACCACCTACCGATACTATCTAGGTCGGATTGAAACAATATCGAATCATATAAGGTACTAACAGTCCTATTAATCTTCAGATCATCCGCATGAAGAAGCAACTTAGAAAAATCTATGTCATTTGAAAAAATAATAAAAAGTAGAGGGCCAAGTGAGCTGTCCTGAGGTAGTCTAGATGTCGCTTTATACTTGATAACATCGGCTATCCAAATGAGGAGTGAAAGCCAAGTTTGAAAAGTTTAGCCTTTAGGGCAGAGTGACAAACCTTGTCAAGCGCTTTGGCAAAATCTGTGTAAATCGTGTCCATCTGCGAATGATCCCCAAATTCATGTAAGCAGTGACTGGGAAAAACAGCCAAGGTGGTCGTCGGAGATCAGGAATAAAGTCATGTTGATAAGGTTCGATATAACCCCCAATTAAGAAAGATATTTTTTTAACATTATTTTTTCGAACAATTTAGCTATGTTGCTAATTTTAACATTTGGCCTATAGTTTGATATATCGAATTTACTTCCTCCGTTTTGGACCGGCTTGACTCTAGAAAATTTCCATCTACTAGGAAATCTACCTTGAGACAAAGATGAAGAGATCATAATTTGTAGGGGTAGGTATAGGCTGGCAATACAATTCTTAAGGAAGAATGTAGAAATTCCATCAAAGTCTAGCCTTGGGGAATCATCAAAATAACTAACTGCTTCAGAGATGTCATCATATGTTATGTCCAGCCAGGTTTGTTCCTAAGGTTTTTGTATGGTGCCAGGGTCGATTTAAGAACATATAAATGATTTTCTTATGGACACTTGCCTGATCTGTGAGGGCCATCCGAAGAGCGAAGAGAAATAGAATAGAATAGAATAGAATATTAGATGCTAAGGTATCCAAGCTTGAGGGCATGAACCTATAGGTTCGAATTTCAGAGCTATTTCCACCAAAACTTGTTATTTTTTTCGAAACAGAAATTTCACCGAGAATCTTTCCTAGTTCTAGAATATATTTATGACAGTCGTATTTCGAAAAATTATGAAAAAATACTGGTATGAATTTGTTTACTTTATAATCCAAGTTACATTTAGAGTGAGCTGCACCCCTAAAGTTACCTGTGAAATGAGTGAGTGATCTCTAACCCTATCAGTCCCTAAAACTTTCTGGCAAATAGAACAGTTCACCAAATTGTCAAATATATTTTGGTCGTCTAAAGTTATTCTAATAGAAACTATTTTATGTAAGTATTCCATGCTCAATTTTGTAAGATTTTCGATTATTGAATTTACTAAACTGGTTTCTGAATTTATTCCTGTTTCTTGGAATATGTTCATTAATATTAAATAATTTGGGGCTTGCTACAAGATTCTTTAGTTCCAGAATGCATTCAAAATCCGCGTAGACAACGAATGGAACTTGAAACTGAACTTGTGTTAATTCCAGAGTATTATTTTGGGGCTGCGGCATCTGTGAGACCTTCCTACTGCATAGCGTCTTGTGTTTCAATGCAGCTTCCTCAGTTCCGGAGAAATTTAAGCAAACATTGCAGAAAAATTGCGCCCTCTTCTGATTTCCTCTTTGTGCAGTTATAAGTCTTTGAAACGAAATATGAATAAATTATTTAATTGTTTAAAAGAGACAAAAAAATTAATAAAGGGATTTACCTAGAATTTTTAATGTACATATAATGTCCATTACCGCCGTCTTCCAAAAACAACATATTGATGTGAAGAGTTTCTTCCACTTCCGATTGAAAAAGTGGTCCAATTATTTCCTTCGTATCTTCATTATATCCGGAAACGTTTAAGATCATTTGAGAATTTTTTTTTTAGAAAATGCTTTATACATTTTATTTCGAGGGGGAATGTCAACCCTGTGAAATCTAATTTTATTTCATCACTTAAACGAATTATTTCCAGCGATATGTCAATGTTATATGCCGAACATGTTTGTGGATTTCTTACAATTTTAAAGGCAGACATCACGGCCTATTGAAAACAATTGTGATCATTTTCATTACATACGTTGAATATCCCCTTATTCGTTAAAGGAAACGAGGTAAAAAGCTTTTGAAAGCTTTTCATTTCAACCCGTTCGGATTTGTCTTTAAAAACAATATACTCGGCAAACAGTCTAAAATTTACTTTGGCTGAAGTATAACTTTCTAATAAAACACTGAGATGAGGTAGCAACGACAATCCAGCTTCACTCAAGAAATTTTCAAGTCCGAACCATCGTTTATACATGTAATGTAATATTCTTACCCGGAATCCTTCAGAAATTTTCTGGACTCTTCCGTTAAGGGGTTGAATTGCATTTCGCTTATGAGACTCTGAGCGGACATGGTTTGACACCGATTTTTTAGCACATCACACTTGCAAGATTGACAAAACTTATTTTGAATATTTATTTTTTGATTGTATTTAATTATTTTCAACGATCACTTTTTCACTTTAACTTGACTTGTGCTTTACGCAGCAGACCAAACCACTTCAATACTTTTTTAAAAAGACTAAATTGTCCTCGGTCATTTATAGTGTTTGAAGTTGGCGTGTACGATAATATAAAAGATTAGAGGTGCATAGACTTGAGATTTTAAAAATTCGAAAACAAAACAGGTAGTTCTAACAGGTTACATCGACTATTCATTGGTTAGGAGAGATCAGAAGTAAAGATTTTGAAAAATGTTTGACACAAGTGTAATCAATAGTACATCGTAAAATCGATCAAGGAAATAAAGGAGACAAAAATTTGTAGAACAAAAGAGAAGGTTGGTTAGAAGAGAGCGCGCATACATAGCTTGAAGGTGGGAGAGGAAAGATCAGTTTTTATACACACCGTCATACTCAGTTAGCCAATAGGGCACAGTTTGAAAAAAAAATCATGTTGACTTTGGGAAAATCAAATATATTCATATGTACAACTTAAGTTAAAAAAAGAATACGAAAACCTATATAACATTTTCTTTATAAGTTGTGTAAGAATATTTTAAAGGGCAAGATTGTTGAAATAGGAGACAACATGCATTCACTTAAAGTAAACAACGTTCAAAGCGAATTCGACGGAGTTCTGTTCAATGCATGTCTTCAGTTTATACAATTAAAATTCTTTGAATGTAATGGAGATAATATGAAAACATCTATTCATGCCATCGAATCTCGGATTACTAAATAGAGGCACTCAATATTATGAATATATATTATAATCTGCAAAAAAGAATGAAAAATAAGAAATTACATAACAAATTAGTTCGCAATACCAAAATAATTGAATTAATATATTATTATGCTACAAAATAAACTTGTGACTTCTTATTTCGAGTTTAAATTAACGGTATACTTATGCACTGTACCCTTTTGGGTACTTGTCGCACTTGTGTGCGGCATAAGGTCATTGGCGCGTGTCCCTTTTATTCCGGCCCAGTGATCTTCTCAATGAGCGTGCCCCTCGGATTTGTGCGTGTGTTCCTTTTATTGTGCACATATTCGGGTCTCTGACTCTGGCTGATATCTTTATGACCCTTTGTGGAAAGAAGTGAATCTTTGACAATTTACCAGTAAAACGTTCTGGGGCGGAAACGAAAATATGGGTTCCAAAATATTTCCCACATCTGAAAATCATTAACCTGTTAGATTTATTTTATTGGGGTTCTTTATTTAATATGCAAATTGTCCCAGAACCCGCGTTTCAAATAAATGGAGGGTTGCCATTGTGAACAGTCGCTTCTCCATCCCCAAAGCACTCTTGGCTTAGCAATAGCATCGATAGTTTATATTGAAAGCATTTCCCCAAGTGCACGTTATGTGACCACTCTTGAATGCACTGGGACTGGACTTTGCAGAGTCAGCATCATTGCCATAAGAAGCCACTCTGTCACCAAGTGAACATAGTAACTCTCTCTTCCGCGGCGACCCTCTGTCAACTTTACACATTTATACATAAGCGTCGACCGCAGCTCTGCCGTCGTCTCGGACCACATAGCTAAGCGATCGTTCTCAACTTTAACCTATTTTCAGAAATGTTTTATTCCACCACAATATTCCACCACCTACCGATACTATCTAGGTCGGATTGAAACAATATCGAATCATATAAGGTACTAACAGTCCTATTAATCTTCAGATCATCCGCATGAAGAAGCAACTTAGAAAAATCTATGTCATTTGAAAAAATAATAAAAAGTAGAGGGCCAAGTGAGCTGTCCTGAGGTAGTCTAGATGTCGCTTTATACTTGATAACATCGGCTATCCAAATGAGGAGTGAAAGCCAAGTTTGAAAAGTTTAGCCTTTAGGGCAGAGTGACAAACCTTGTCAAGCGCTTTGGCAAAATCTGTGTAAATCGTGTCCATCTGCGAATGATCCCCAAATTCATGTAAGCAGTGACTGGGAAAAACAGCCAAGGTGGTCGTCGGAGATCAGGAATAAAGTCATGTTGATAAGGTTCGATATAACCCCCAATTAAGAAAGATATTTTTTTAACATTATTTTTTCGAACAATTTAGCTATGTTGCTAATTTTAACATTTGGCCTATAGTTCGATATATCGAATTTACTTCCTCCGTTTTGGACCGGCTTGACTCTAGAAAATTTCCATCTACTAGGAAATCTACCTTGAGACAAAGATGAAGAGATCATAATTTGTAGGGGTAGGTATAGGCTGGCAATACAATTCTTAAGGAAGAATGTAGAAATTCCATCAAAGTCTAGCCTTGGGGAATCATCAAAATAACTAACTGCTTCAGAGATGTCATCATATGTTATGTCCAGCCAGGTTTGTTCCTAAGGTTTTTGTATGGTGCCAGGGTCGATTTAAGAACATATAAATGATTTTCTTATGGACACTTGCCTGATCTGTGAGGGCCATCCGAAGAGCGAAGAGAAATAGAATCAATCAACGCGCTGAGCTTAATAGATTCAGAAATCGAAGATAGTAGCATTTATGTTGAATTAACTTCAACGACGAATATGAAGAAAACAAACACAACGTGCCGATATAAGAGCCAGGCAGACGGCAAATGACGCACGAAGCGTACAACAAAGGCTCGAGATGATGTTGTTGATGCGTTAAAAGAGATACAGAAGATGATGAGAGCACGGTGAGAAATGCAAACAGCTGCCGATTTTGTACCGAAAACACCTCCGAAAAATGAAAAACGGCTGGCAGAAGATGTCCCGCAGAAGTGACGACGCCAGTGGCGTGGAACATAAATTTGTCCAGGTTCCGGCAAATTGGATAAGATTTATTCCTCCACCACAATGACACAATCTCTATGAATACATTTACCTTAACTGTGTTCAGCGAGAAGTCGTTTTTGAAGACTGAATCAAAAATCTGATCAGGGATACCAAGCTTGAAATTTACATACTTTAACGTTGTAACGTTTTTTAACATCTTTTTTTATAAGCATCCACCTTAAGCATGGTAGACACATATTTTGAAACAGCATTCGGCTCTGTATCAGTTGCAAACTTTCCGACATGCAAGAATTTCTTGCTTACCAAAACATGAGGATCTTCAGCATTAGGAGCCACTCCAACAATATATTTGTTGGGCTTATTGTTGTTCCTTCTCTTCTTATTTTGAACTTGTATGAAATTGCGTCTCTCAATATCCAGGGCTTAATTAGAAAAGTCAACGACCGCAGGTCATGGGCTGCCGGTACGGTGGAAGGCCTCGGTAGACGAGGTTTGCGATTTACATTTGAATTTTGAATGAAACCAAACAGCTGAAGAATCATCCAAACAGCTGTCACATTGCCACAGTATGTTTGGATTTAATAAAAGTTTGAGCACATCGTCCGGTAGAGCTAGCCAAGAAGGATGTTAAGCGCGACGGCAGAAAGAAGAACAGCGAACAGCATCCAAAGCGCAACGCTTGGCCAGTGTAATATTGGTATTACAATCGGGGCAGAAGGGAAGTAACATAGCGAAAATCCAAACGCTATTATTGCTAGATTACGACATATGCACCAATGTAATAGAATTAAAGATCATTCAAGCCGAAAGCCTCCGCAGCGATGGCTGTCATCCCATCCTGTAGCTTAATTTTTGTAGTAAGCCTACAGTGTACAAATAAGTAAATAATTTAAGAACATACAATAAAGGAAGTCAAGACTTTTTAATTAATAACAACAAAAGTGGCTATAAAATAATTTCTCTGAATGGCGCAAAATATAATAAAATATTTAAAAAAAAAACAAAAGTGGATGAAGTTTACTCTCTAAACAAACTACAGACTACTACAAACTACAGACTACAGAGCCGACAGGACTTCCAAGAGCTCACGACATAATAGCCTAAGCAGACAGCACCGGTCCCGTCCGGCCAAGCACCGGTCCCACCAAGCCAAACTACGGAAAAGTGAACCGACAGCGCTTCTAAGAGCGCACATCTTTAATTATAGAAGAAAATATCAGAACACATTCCTATATATTAAAAAATTTAAATAGAAAAAAGAGATTTAGTTCATAAATATATATTTTTAAATTCCTGCACCATAAGTTTAAGTTAAAAAAAAATGTATTTAATTCTTATTCTTAAACTTGTTACATCATTTTTATGATCGGAGAACACCGACTTGCTATTGACAAATCTCATACTGAACTTGCGCTCTAACACCTACTTCACTTACGATCATACCTCGGATTTGAGCTTTAGAGCTTTTTGTGAGTAGGGTTTGCTGCTATTGAGTGACTCTCTAACTTTTTGACTTTAGACTTCAGATTTGCCAATAGCCCGAACCCGGCTCGTTCTAATTGTTTAGTCTACAAGCTTAGGTTTTTTTTCTGGTAATTTTCCTGTGGCTTGCTTATAGCTTGGTAATTTTCCATTGGCTTGTTTACAATTAAAATTGGATTCTTATTTCTTAGAGGGTGACTTGATTTTATTTCTTAATGGGTGTCTCGAGGGTGACTGTGTGTATGTGTGGGTGTGTGGACATGTGCATAGGATTACGTTGAACTATGGATATGTCACTCCCCCATCCGCTGAATTTGGCCTGTCCTCAGGTGGATAATCTTGGGTAAAACGTTAATTTGATTAGGTAGATCGTTTACAACTTCTGTACTCTGTGGTGTTTCTTCTTTTGATTTTACATATTTTACAATAAGTTTTCTTGGTATGCTCTTAAATTTATACCATAAATACAATAAAATGCTTATAATTATAATTACAAAAGTTGTTAAAGTAATTGTTTGAAATACATTATAATATCTTGTATGTGATTCAATTATTTCTTTTGTTTGGATATATGAAAATGGTTCCAATTTTGCTATATTATTACTTATATAAACGCTCAATGTGTAGTCTAACATTGAGCTTGAAAGAGTGTATTTATCTAATTGTATTGAACAATTAAAGATTTTAACGATATTACTTCCGATAATAGAAATTTCTTTACTAATGCAATTTTGATTTAGCATTGTTTTAGGTAATTTCCATATCAATAAAATATTGGGTTCAACAATATTAATTTGGAAATTTGTATAAGTTTTAGTGAATTTACATTCGGTATTTTCTTTCTCTGTTTCTTTCTTAAATACTTTGTCTTCGTAAAGGAAATATTTTTCAAATATATTTTCTGTTTGAATATTATAGACGAAAATAGTCAGGATAAGGAATTATTTCGAAAACCGGTGATTTGATTATCTGTGAGGGGATATGGGAAATAATCAAAATTTCGTTTGTGTCAGTTTTGAGCCAAATAGAAGTTTTGATTTTTAACAATTTTTCAGGGTTAATATTTTTCAAATAATCACGTTTTAGCATTTTTGGATTGAATAACCCTAACCTTGCCATTTGCATTCCTAGTTCTATGTCTTCTGAATTAACTTAGAATTAACTGAACTGAACTCGGTCTCTAACTCCTACTTCTCAAACTTTTGGACTTTAGACTTCAGACTTGAGTCCCGAAATCTGAGTATCCTGAATTGTGGGAACATGCTGATAGTCTGAACAGCGGCTCGTTCTAATTTTTTAGTCTACAAGCTGATGTAAACAAAAGAGAACGCTATAGTCGAGTGTCTCGACTATTAGATACCTGTTACTCAAATAACAAACTTTTAAATTTATACGCCTTTACGAACGATTTTCGCCGCTCGACTGTTAAGATAAAATCGCTACCCAGGGAACACCACGAGGAGGCCGCTGCTTTGCAACGGGGTCTTTCAAACCAAAATACAATTTGGGAACCTACGAGTCGACTTGAGTCGACGAACTTGAAGAAAACGTTTGAAAACTCCATGTTCCCCAAAAATTGTGTTTATCCGTACCATACGGAAGGCATAATTATTTATATTACGAAATAAATGTAAATATATATTACATATTTAATTTAATACAGCATACTTACACGATTTTATAATTTTTTTTTGTTTTTATAAAATAAATGTAATTAATTTTTATTTTGGAAATTTGTGTTTTTAAATTTGTGTTAGCAATATGCTAACTATTTATTTTTTGATGTATTTTTTTGGTAGTTTTTTTTACCTTAATATAGGTACATTTTTTTGTTATTTTTTTTTTTTAATAAAATTTTAATATTACCTTAAAATTATTAATAAGTTGAGTGAAACAAACAGTGTTCGTCATAACTCACCACACTATGCGTGTGTATTCGAGGGTAAGGGAAATGAGAAGGAACGAACGTGAGTTCGACGCGACAGAAAAAGCTTCGCCGAAAGTCCAGTCGAGGACTTTGATACTGGATCTTCGTCATATATATTAATATTTACACTACCTAATCTGCCTCCCTTATGCTAACTAAAATTCCACTGTGGAATTCCATGAAAATGGTCTCAAATGTGCGCGCAGTGGCCCTATTATAGAAAATATTTTAAAACGCCCAGTCAATATGCGTATTACAATTGGTTGTAGACGAATCCAAATCTATCAAAGAACTAAAACCTTTTGCATCTGATAAAAAAACGAAAATTCTCCTACAGCAGCCAGAGATGGAGTGAAGGCATAAGTTAAAATCTCCCAAGACTAAACAATTACTATTTAAAAATGGTGCCGCTGAAATAAATCCTTAAGCTCTGTTTCAAACTATGTCAACGAATAAGTCGGACTTTTATATATAACCAAAATTCTTAAAGAACGGTATTTAAAGATGGCCAACTCGAACTCTGGAGAGTCTAAATTTAGTTAGCAAAAAAACTGGCAATCTAGTCGCACTTCTGGGGTAAAGCCAGGAATATCATATACTTCATTTGTGGAAGCCTTAACGAAGCACAAAAGTGTGGCAGTGCAAGCTTTCCGTATTATGGAGAAAGACATGAAGGCTGGGACTATTGGGTAAGGAATCGATATGGGTATTTAGTAACTTAGCGGAACGTAAGCTGAGTCCTGAGCGGATTACTAAATAGAGGCACTCAATATTATGAATATATATTATAATCTGCAAAAAAGAATGAAAAATAAGAAATTACATAACAAATTAGTTCGCAATACCAAAATAATTGAATTAATATATTATTATGCTACAAAATAAACTTGTGACTTCTTATTTCGAGTTTAAATTAACGGTATACTTATGCACTGTACCCTTTTGGGTACTTGTCGCACTTGTGTGCGGCATAAGGTCATTGGCGCGTGTCCCTTTTATTGCGGCCCAGTGATCTTCTCAATGAGCGTGCCCCTCGGACTTGTGCGTGTGTTCCTTTTATTGTGCACATATTCGGGTCTCTGACTCTGGCTGATATCTTTATGACCCTTTGTGGAAAGAAGTGAATCTTTGACAATTTACCAGTAAAACGTTCTGGGGCGGAAACGAAAATATGGGTTCCAAAATATTTCCCACATCTGAAAATCATTAACCTGTTAGATTTATTTTATTGGGGTTCTTTATTTAATATGCAAATTGTCCCAGAACCCGCGTTTCAAATAAATGGAGGGTTGCCATTGTGAACAGTCGCTTCTCCATCCCCAAAGCACTCTTGGCTTAGCAATAGCATCGATAGTTTATATTGAAAGCATTTCCCCAAGTGCACGTTATGTGACCACTCTTGAATGCACTGGGACTGGACTTTGCAGAGTCAGCATCATTGCCATAAGAAGCCACTCTGTCACCAAGTGAACATAGTAACTCTCTCTTCCGCGGCGACCCTCTGTCAACTTTACACATTTATACATAAGCGTCGACCGCAGCTCTGCCGTCGTCTCGGACCACATAGCTAAGCGATCGTTCTCAACTTTAACCTATTTTCAGAAATGTTTTATTCTACCACAATATTCCACCACCTACCGATACTATCTAGGTCGGATTGAAACAATATCGAATCATATAAGGTACTAACAGTCCTATTAATCTTCAGATCATCCGCATGAAGAAGCAACTTAGAAAAATCTATGTCATTTGAAAAAATAATAAAAAGTAGAGGGCCAAGTGAGCTGTCCTGAGGTAGTCTAGATGTCGCTTTATACTTGATAACATCGGCTATCCAAATGAGGAGTGAAAGCCAAGTTTGAAAAGTTTAGCCTTTAGGGCAGAGTGACAAACCTTGTCAAGCGCTTTGGCAAAATCTGTGTAAATCGTGTCCATCTGCGAATGATCCCCAAATTCATGTAAGCAGTGACTGGGAAAAACAGCCAAGGTGGTCGTCGGAGATCAGGAATAAAGTCATGTTGATAAGGTTCGATATAACCCCCAATTAAGAAAGATATTTTTTTAACATTATTTTTTCGAACAATTTAGCTATGTTGCTAATTTTAACATTTGGCCTATAGTTCGATATATCGAATTTACTTCCTCCGTTTTGGACCGGCTTGACTCTAGAAAATTTCCATCTACTAGGAAATCTACCTTGAGACAAAGATGAAGAGATCATAATTTGTAGGGGTAGGAATAGGCTGGCAATACAATTCTTAAGGAAGAATGTAGAAATTCCATCAAAGTCTAGCCTTGGGGAATCATCAAAATAACTAACTGCTTCAGAGATGTCATCATATGTTATGTCCAGCCAGGTTTGTTCCTAAGGTTTTTGTATGGTGCCAGGGTCGATTTAAGAACATATAAATGATTTTCTTATGGACACTTGCCTGATCTGTGAGGGCCATCCGAAGAGCGAAGAGAAATAGAATCAATCGACGCGCTGAGCTTAATAGATTCAGAAATCGAAGATAGTAGCATTTATGTTGAATTAACTTCAACGACGAATATGAAGAAAACAAACACAACGTGCCGATATAAGAGCCAGGCAGACGGCAAATGACGCACGAAGCGTACAACAAAGGCTCGAGATGATGTTGTTGATGCGTTAAAAGAGATACAGAAGATGATGAGAGCACGGTGAGAAATGCAAACAGCTGCCGATTTTGTACCGAAAACACCTCCGAAAAATGAAAAACGGCTGGCAGAAGATGTCCCGCAGAAGTGACGACGCCAGTGGCGTGGAACATAAATTTGTCCAGGTTCCGGCAAATTGGATAAGATTTATTCCTCCACCACAATGACACAATCTCTATGAATACATTTACCTTAACTGTGTTCAGCGAGAAGTCGTTTTTGAAGACTGAATCAAAAATCTGATCAGGGATACCAAGCTTGAAATTTACATACTTTAACGTTGTAACGTTTTTTAACATCTTTTTTTATAAGCATCCACCTTAAGCATGGTAGACACATATTTTGAAACAGCATTCGGCTCTGTATCAGTTGCAAACTTTCCGACATGCAAGAATTTCTTGCTTACCAAAACATGAGGATCTTCAGCATTAGGAGCCACTCCAACAATATATTTGTTGGGCTTATTGTTGTTCCTTCTCTTCTTATTTTGAACTTGTATGAAATTGCGTCTCTCAATATCCAGGGCTTAATTAGAAAAGTCAACGACCGCAGGTCATGGGCTGCCGGTACGGTGGAAGGCCTCGGTAGACGAGGTTTGCGATTTACATTTGAATTTTGAATGAAACCAAACAGCTGAAGAATCATCCAAACAGCTGTCACATTGCCACAGTATGTTTGGATTTAATAAAAGTTTGAGCACATCGTCCGGTAGAGCTAGCCAAGAAGGATGTTAAGCGCGACGGCAGAAAGAAGAACAGCGAACAGCATCCAAAGCGCAACGCTTGGCCAGTGTAATATTGGTATTACAATCGGGGCAGAAGGGAAGTAACATAGCGAAAATCCAAACGCTATTTTTGCTAGATTACGACATATGCACCAATGTAATAGAATTAAAGATCATTCAAGCCGAAAGCCTCCGCAGCGATGGCTGTCATCCCATCCTGTAGCTTAATTTTTGTAGTAAGCCTACAGTGTACAAATAAGTAAATAATTTAAGAACATACAATAAAGGAAGTCAAGACTTTTTAATTAATAACAACAAAAGTGGCTATAAAATAATTTCTCTGAATGGCGCAAAATATAATAAAATATTTAAAAAAAAAACAAAAGTGGATGAAGTTTACTCTCTAAACAAACTACAGACTACTACAAACTACAGACTACAGAGCCGACAGGACTTCCAAGAGCTCACGACATAATAGCCTAAGCAGACAGCACCGGTCCCGTCCGGCCAAGCACCGGTCCCACCAAGCCAAACTACGGAAAAGTGAACCGACAGCGCTTCTAAGAGCGCACATCTTTAATTATAGAAGAAAATATCAGAACACATTCCTATATATTAAAAAATTTAAATAGAAAAAAGAGATTTAGTTCATAAATATATATTTTTAAATTCCTGCACCATAAGTTTAAGTTAAAAAAAAAATGTATTTAATTCTTATTCTGAAACTTGTTACATCATTTTTATGATCGGAGAACACCGACTTGCTATTGACAAATCTCATACTGAACTTGCGCTCTAACACCTACTTCACTTACGATCATACCTCGGATTTGAGCTTTAGAGCTTTTTGTGAGTAGGGTTTGCTGCTATTGAGTGACTCTCTAACTTTTTGACTTTAGACTTCAGATTTGCCAATAGCCCGAACCCGGCTCGTTCTAATTGTTTAGTCTACAAGCTTAGGTTTTTTTTCTGGTAATTTTCCTGTGGCTTGCTTATAGCTTGGTAATTTTCCATTGGCTTGTTTACAATTAAAATTGGATTCTTATTTCTTAGAGGGTGACTTGATTTTATTTCTTAATGGGTGTCTCGAGGGTGACTGTGTGTATGTGTGGGTGTGTGGACATGTGCATAGGATTACGTTGAACTATGGATATGTCACTCCCCCATCCGCTGAATTTGGCCTGTCCTCAGGTGGATAATCTTGGGTAAAACGTTAATTTGATTAGGTAGATCGTTTACAACTTCTGTACTCTGTGGTGTTTCTTCTTTTGATTTTACATATTTTACAATAAGTTTTCTTGGTATGCTCTTAAATTTATACCATAAATACAATAAAATGCTTATAATTATAATTACAAAAGTTGTTAAAGTAATTGTTTGAAATACATTATAATATCTTGTATGTGATTCAATTATTTCTTTTGTTTGGATATATGAAAATGGTTCCAATTTTGCTATATTATTACTTATATAAACGCTCAATGTGTAGTCTAACATTGAGCTTGAAAGAGTGTATTTATCTAATTGTATTGAACAATTAAAGATTTTAACGATATTACTTCCGACAATAGAAATTTCTTTACTAATGCAATTTTGATTTAGCATTGTTTTAGGTAATTTCCATATCAATAAAATATTGGGTTCAACAATATTAATTTGGAAATTTGTATAAGTTTTAGTGAATTTACATTCGGTATTTTCTTTCTCTGTTTCTTTCTTAAATACTTTGTCTTCGTAAAGGAAATATTTTTCAAATATATTTTCTGTTTGAATATTATAGACGAAAATAGTCAGGATAAGGAATTATTTCGAAAACCGGTGATTTGATTATCTGTGAGGGGATATGGGAAATAATCAAAATTTCGTTTGTGTCAGTTTTGAGCCAAATAGAAGTTTTGATTTTTAACAATTTTTCAGGGTTAATATTTTTCAAATAATCACGTTTTAGCATTTTTGGATTGAATAACCCTAACCTTGCCATTTGCATTCCTAGTTCTATGTCTTCTGAATTAACTTAGAATTAACTGAACTGAACTCGGTCTCTAACTCCTACTTCTCAAACTTTTGGACTTTAGACTTCAGACTTGAGTCCCGAAATCTGAGTATCCTGAATTGTGGGAACATGCTGATAGTCTGAACAGCGGCTCGTTCTAATTTTTTAGTCTACAAGCTGATGTAAACAAAAGAGAACGCTATAGTCGAGTGTCTCGACTATTAGATACCTGTTACTCAAATAACAAACTTTTAAATTTATACGCCTTTACGAACGATTTTCGCCGCTCGACTGTTAAGATAAAATCGCTACCCAGGGAACACCACGAGGAGGCCGCTGCTTTGCAACGGGGTCTTTCAAACCAAAATACAATTTGGGAACCTACGAGTCGACTTGAGTCGACGAACTTGAAGAAAACGTTTGAAAACTCCATGTTCCCCAAAAATTGTGTTTATCCGTACCATACGGAAGGCATAATTATTTATATTACGAAATAAATGTAAATATATATTACATATTTAATTTAATACAGCATACTTACACGATTTTATAATTTTTTTTTGTTTTTATAAAATAAATGTAATTAATTTTTATTTTGGAAATTTGTGTTTTTAAATTTGTGTTAGCAATATGCTAACTATTTATTTTTTGATGTATTTTTTTGGTAGTTTTTTTTACCTTAATATAGGTACATTTTTTTGTTATTTTTTTTTTTTAATAAAATTTTAATATTACCTTAAAATTATTAATAAGTTGAGTGAAACAAACAGTGTTCGTCATAACTCACCACACTATGCGTGTGTATTCGAGGGTAAGGGAAATGAGAAGGAACGAACGTGAGTTCGACGCGACAGAAAAAGCTTCGCCGAAAGTCCAGTCGAGGACTTTGATACTGGATCTTCGTCATATATATTAATATTTACACTACCTAATCTGCCTCCCTTATGCTAACTAAAATTCCACTGTGGAATTCCATGAAAATGGTCTCAAATGTGCGCGCAGTGGCCCTATTATAGAAAATATTTTAAAACGCCCAGTCAATATGCGTATTACAATTGGTTGTAGACGAATCCAAATCTATCAAAGAACTAAAACCTTTTGCATCTGATAAAAAAACGAAAATTCTCCTACAGCAGCCAGAGATGGAGTGAAGGCATAAGTTAAAATCTCCCAAGACTAAACAATTACTATTTAAAAATGGTGCCGCTGAAATAAATCCTTAAGCTCTGTTTCAAACTATGTCAACGAATAAGTCGGACTTTTATATATAACCAAAATTCTTAAAGAACGGTATTTAAAGATGGCCAACTCGAACTCTGGAGAGTCTAAATTTAGTTAGCAAAAAAACTGGCAATCTAGTCGCACTTCTGGGGTAAAGCCAGGAATATCATATACTTCATTTGTGGAAGCCTTAACGAAGCACAAAAGTGTGGCAGTGCAAGCTTTCCGTATTATGGAGAAAGACATGAAGGCTGGGACTATTGGGTAAGGAATCGATATGGGTATTTAGTAACTTAGCGGAACGTAAGCTGAGTCCTGAGCGGATTACTAAATAGAGGCACTCAATATTATGAATATATATTATAATCTGCAAAAAAGAATGAAAAATAAGAAATTACATAACAAATTAGTTCGCAATACCAAAATAATTGAATTAATATATTATTATGCTACAAAATAAACTTGTGACTTCTTATTTCGAGTTTAAATTAACGGTATACTTATGCACTGTACCCTTTTGGGTACTTGTCGCACTTGTGTGCGGCATAAGGTCATTGGCGCGTGTCCCTTTTATTGCGGCCCAGTGATCTTCTCAATGAGCGTGCCCCTCGGATTTGTGCGTGTGTTCCTTTTATTGTGCACATATTCGGGTCTCTGACTCTGGCTGATATCTTTATGACCCTTTGTGGAAAGAAGTGAATCTTTGACAATTTACCAGTAAAACGTTCTGGGGCGGAAACGAAAATATGGGTTCCAAAATATTTCCCACATCTGAAAATCATTAACCTGTTAGATTTATTTTATTGGGGTTCTTTATTTAATATGCAAATTGTCCCAGAACCCGCGTTTCAAATAAATGGAGGGTTGCCATTGTGAACAGTCGCTTCTCCATCCCCAAAGCACTCTTGGCTTAGCAATAGCATCGATAGTTTATATTGAAAGCATTTCCCCAAGTGCACGTTATGTGACCACTCTTGAATGCACTGGGACTGGACTTTGCAGAGTCAGCATCATTGCCATAAGAAGCCACTCTGTCACCAAGTGAACATAGTAACTCTCTCTTCCGCGGCGACCCTCTGTCAACTTTACACATTTATACATAAGCGTCGACCGCAGCTCTGCCGTCGTCTCGGACCACATAGCTAAGCGATCGTTCTCAACTTTAACCTATTTTCAGAAATGTTTTATTCTACCACAATATTCCACCACCTACCGATACTATCTAGGTCGGATTGAAACAATATCGAATCATAAAAGGTACTAACAGTCCTATTAATCTTCAGATCATCCGCATGAAGAAGCAACTTAGAAAAATCTATGTCATTTGAAAAAATAATAAAAAGTAGAGGGCCAAGTGAGCTGTCCTGAGGTAGTCTAGATGTCGCTTTATACTTGATAACATCGGCTATCCAAATGAGGAGTGAAAGCCAAGTTTGAAAAGTTTAGCCTTTAGGGCAGAGTGACAAACCTTGTCAAGCGCTTTGGCAAAATCTGTGTAAATCGTGTCCATCTGCGAATGATCCCCAAATTCATGTAAGCAGTGACTGGGAAAAACAGCCAAGGTGGTCGTCGGAGATCAGGAATAAAGTCATGTTGATAAGGTTCGATATAACCCCCAATTAAGAAAGATATTTTTTTAACATTATTTTTTCGAACAATTTAGCTATGTTGCTAATTTTAACATTTGGCCTATAGTTCGATATATCGAATTTACTTCCTCCGTTTTGGACCGGCTTGACTCTAGAAAATTTCCATCTACTAGGAAATCTACCTTGAGACAAAGATGAAGAGATCATAATTTGTAGGGGTAGGAATAGGCTGGCAATACAATTCTTAAGGAAGAATGTAGAAATTCCATCAAAGTCTAGCCTTGGGGAATCATCAAAATAACTAACTGCTTCAGAGATGTCATCATATGTTATGTCCAGCCAGGTTTGTTCCTAAGGTTTTTGTATGGTGCCAGGGTCGATTTAAGAACATATAAATGATTTTCTTATGGACACTTGCCTGATCTGTGAGGGCCATCCGAAGAGCGAAGAGAAATAGAATCAATCGACGCGCTGAGCTTAATAGATTCAGAAATCGAAGATAGTAGCATTTATGTTGAATTAACTTCAACGACGAATATGAAGAAAACAAACACAACGTGCCGATATAAGAGCCAGGCAGACGGCAAATGACGCACGAAGCGTACAACAAAGGCTCGAGATGATGTTGTTGATGCGTTAAAAGAGATACAGAAGATGATGAGAGCACGGTGAGAAATGCAAACAGCTGCCGATTTTGTACCGAAAACACCTCCGAAAAATGAAAAACGGCTGGCAGAAGATGTCCCGCAGAAGTGACGACGCCAGTGGCGTGGAACATAAATTTGTCCAGGTTCCGGCAAATTGGATAAGATTTATTCCTCCACCACAATGACACAATCTCTATGAATACATTTACCTTAACTGTGTTCAGCGAGAAGTCGTTTTTGAAGACTGAATCAAAAATCTGATCAGGGATACCAAGCTTGAAATTTACATACTTTAACGTTGTAACGTTTTTTAACATCTTTTTTTATAAGCATCCACCTTAAGCATGGTAGACACATATTTCGGCTCTGTATCAGTTGCAAACTTTCCGACATGCAAGAATTTCTTGCTTACCAAAACATGAGGATCTTCAGCATTAGGAGCCACTCCAACAATATATTTGTTGGGCTTATTGTTGTTCCTTCTCTTCTTATTTTGAACTTGTATGAAATTGCGTCTCTCAATATCCAGGGCTTAATTAGAAAAGTCAACGACCGCAGGTCATGGGCTGCCGGTACGGTGGAAGGCCTCGGTAGACGAGGTTTGCGATTTACATTTGAATTTTGAATGAAACCAAACAGCTGAAGAATCATCCAAACAGCTGTCACATTGCCACAGTATGTTTGGATTTAATAAAAGTTTGAGCACATCGTCCGGTAGAGCTAGCCAAGAAGGATGTTAAGCGCGACGGCAGAAAGAAGAACAGCGAACAGCATCCAAAGCGCAACGCTTGGCCAGTGTAATATTGGTATTACAATCGGGGCAGAAGGGAAGTAACATAGCGAAAATCCAAACGCTATTATTGCTAGATTACGACATATGCACCAATGTAATAGAATTAAAGATCATTCAAGCCGAAAGCCTCCGCAGCGATGGCTGTCATCCCATCCTGTAGCTTAATTTTTGTAGTAAGCCTACAGTGTACAAATAAGTAAATAATTTAAGAACATACAATAAAGGAAGTCAAGACTTTTTAATTAATAACAACAAAAGTGGCTATAAAATAATTTCTCTGAATGGCGCAAAATATAATAAAATATTTAAAAAAAAAACAAAAGTGGATGAAGTTTACTCTCTAAACAAACTACAGACTACTACAAACTACAGACTACAGAGCCGACAGGACTTCCAAGAGCTCACGACATAATAGCCTAAGCAGACAGCACCGGTCCCGTCCGGCCAAGCACCGGTCCCACCAAGCCAAACTACGGAAAAGTGAACCGACAGCGCTTCTAAGAGCGCACATCTTTAATTATAGAAGAAAATATCAGAACACATTCCTATATATTAAAAAATTTAAATAGAAAAAAGAGATTTAGTTCATAAATATATATTTTTAAATTCCTGCACCATAAGTTTAAGTTAAAAAAAAAATGTATTTAATTCTTATTCTGAAACTTGTTACATCATTTTTATGATCGGAGAACACCGACTTGCTATTGACAAATCTCATACTGAACTTGCGCTCTAACACCTACTTCACTTACGATCATACCTCGGATTTGAGCTTTAGAGCTTTTTGTGAGTAGGGTTTGCTGCTATTGAGTGACTCTCTAACTTTTTGACTTTAGACTTCAGATTTGCCAATAGCCCGAACCCGGCTCGTTCTAATTGTTTAGTCTACAAGCTTAGGTTTTTTTTCTGGTAATTTTCCTGTGGCTTGCTTATAGCTTGGTAATTTTCCATTGGCTTGTTTACAATTAAAATTGGATTCTTATTTCTTAGAGGGTGACTTGATTTTATTTCCTAATGGGTGTCTCGAGGGTGACTGTGTGTATGTGTGGGTGTGTGGACATGTGCATAGGATTACGTTGAACTATGGATATGTCACTCCCCCATCCGCTGAATTTGGCCTGTCCTCAGGTGGATAATCTTGGGTAAAACGTTAATTTGATTAGGTAGATCGTTTACAACTTCTGTACTCTGTGGTGTTTCTTCTTTTGATTTTACATATTTTACAATAAGTTTTCTTGGTATGCTCTTAAATTTATACCATAAATACAATAAAATGCTTATAATTATAATTACAAAAGTTGTTAAAGTAATTGTTTGAAATACATTATAATATCTTGTATGTGATTCAATTATTTCTTTTGTTTGGATATATGAAAATGGTTCCAATTTTGCTATATTATTACTTATATAAACGCTCAATGTGTAGTCTAACATTGAGCTTGAAAGAGTGTATTTATCTAATTGTATTGAACAATTAAAGATTTTAACGATATTACTTCCGACAATAGAAATTTCTTTACTAATGCAATTTTGATTTAGCATTGTTTTAGGTAATTTCCATATCAATAAAATATTGGGTTCAACAATATTAATTTGGAAATTTGTATAAGTTTTAGTGAATTTACATTCGGTATTTTCTTTCTCTGTTTCTTTCTTAAATACTTTGTCTTCGTAAAGGAAATATTTTTCAAATATATTTTCTGTTTGAATATTATAGACGAAAATAGTCAGGATAAGGAATTATTTCGAAAACCGGTGATTTGATTATCTGTGAGGGGATATGGGAAATAATCAAAATTTCGTTTGTGTCAGTTTTGAGCCAAATAGAAGTTTTGATTTTTAACAATTTTTCAGGGTTAATATTTTTCAAATAATCACGTTTTAGCATTTTTGGATTGAATAACCCTAACCTTGCCATTTGCATTCCTAGTTCTATGTCTTCTGAATTAACTTAGAATTAACTGAACTGAAGTCGGTCTCTAACTCCTACTTCTCAAACTTTTGGACTTTAGACTTCAGACTTGAGTCCCAAAATCTGAGTATCCTGAATTGTGGGAACATGCTGATAGTCTGAACAGCGGCTCGTTCTAATTTTTTAGTCTACAAGCTGATGTAAACAAAAGAGAACGCTATAGTCGAGTGTCTCGACTATTAGATACCTGTTACTCAAATAACAAACTTTTAAATTTATACGCCTTTATGAACGATTTTCGCCGCTCGACTGTTAAGTTAAAATCGCTACCCAGGGAACACCACGAGGAGGCCGCTGCTTTGCAACGGGGTCTTTCAAACCAAAATACAATTTGGGAACCTACGAGTCGACTTGAGTCGACGAACTTGAAGAAAACGTTTGAAAACTCCATGTTCCCCAAAAATTGTGTTTATCCGTACCATACGGAAGGCATAATTATTTATATTACGAAATAAATGTAAATATATATTACATATTTAATTTAATACAGCATACTTACACGATTTTATAATTTTTTTTTGTTTTTATAAAATAAATGTAATTAATTTTTATTTTGGAAATTTGTGTTTTTAAATTTGTGTTAGCAATATGCTAACTATTTATTTTTTGATGTATTTTTTTGGTAGTTTTTTTTACCTTAATATAGGTACATTTTTTTGTTATTTTTTTTTTTTTAATAAAATTTTAATATTACCTTAAAATTATTAATAAGTTGAGTGAAACAAACAGTGTTCGTCATAACTCACCACACTATGCGTGTGTATTCGAGGGTAAGGGAAATGAGAAGGAACGAACGTGAGTTCGACGCGACAGAAAAAGCTTCGCCGAAAGTCCAGTCGAGGACTTTGATACTGGATCTTCGTCATATATATTAATATATTATATTAATATATTATATTAATATATATTAATATTAATAATATTAATCTGCCTCCCTTATGCTAACTAAAATTCCACTGTGGAATTCCATGAAAATGGTCTCAAATGTGCGCGCAGTGGCCCTATTATAGAAAATATTTTAAAACGCCCAGTCAATATGCGTATTACAATTGGTTGTAGACGAATCCAAATCTATCAAAGAACTAAAACCTTTTGCATCTGATAAAAAAACGAAAATTCTCCTACAGCAGCCAGAGATGGAGTGAAGGCATAAGTTAAAATCTCCCAAGACTAAACAATTACTATTTAAAAACGTGTGCCGCTGAGATAAATCCTTAAGCTCTGTTTCAAACTATGTCAACGAATAAGTCGGACTTTTATATATAACCAAAATTCTTAAAGAACGGTATTTAAAGATGGCCAACTCGAACTCTGGAGAGTCTAAATTTAGTTAGCAAAAAAACTGGCAATCTAGTCGCACTTCTGGGGTAAAGCCAGGAATATCATATACTTCATTTGTGGAAGCCTTAACGAAGCACAAAAGTGAGGACCTAAGCATTAGCTGATCGGAACATACATCGCTAATGTGGCAGTGCAAGCTTTCCGTATTATGGAGAAAGACATGAAGGCTGGGACTATTGGGTAAGGAATCGATATGGGTATTTAGTAACTTAGCGGAACGTAAGCTGAGTCCTGAGCGGATCTTCGAGGGATTAATGATAAAGAGACCTTCTGCACTTGTGGCTCTGCTACAGGCTTCATATAGTGCAGCTCTCTGCATGCACTTGTAGCGCCCTGACTTTTGTGAACAGAAATGGCTTCTGCTGGTACCACTGGAAACGGTCAATGGTAGTAGCCTGGTTAGAATTAACTTGAAAGCTCTTGACAATTTAAACAACTGGGGTCCATGAAGGCCAAAGATAGTATCCAAAGAACATTCGGAGTGTTGGACGTTCTGAAGAACACCTGTGGCTCCATTAACGAGACCATCTGATGTATCTACATTGACCGTCATTATATATTTTGCAGTGGTTTTTAAAATCAAAGAGGTACCTAAACCTTGTGTTTCGATCTGTGTCCTGAGTGCTTGAGAAAAGGTGAATTGCGTCAGTTGGTACTTGACTTTCATCGGAAATTCGGGTTCTAAGTAAGGTTAGACAACATTTGGCCGGACGCCATGTTATTGACTGCAATTGCAAACGGCTGGTCATCTCGCTGTCGCATTATCTCTGTGAGTTCGGAAAACTTAAAAGGGCTCCAAAGGTAAGATCCAAATATATCACTGTATGGATCGTGCGACGGCGGCTGAACACGGAGTTTCAACGTTGGAAAAAATGCTTTGCTTAAGGCGAGAGTCCAAATGGGAAAACATTGTTGCGCCGACCATAGAAATTTCGTCTATTATAAGTACTTTAACATCAATAACTAAATGCAGACACAGCCTGATGAACGAGGAGAGAGAACATGGAATAAAGAGTGGAGACTACAATTCCAAAAGCAGCTTTGCCTGTGGGAGCACACAATAATATTTTAACAGAAGTTAGGTCGCATCCTGCTCTACCATTATACTCCATGGAAAGGGACTGAAATAACGTGGAAATACACCTGCCCTGCCTCCTAAGAACTCATAAAAACTAGCATTTCTTCTTGCATTATGCAAAACATGCGTTTAAAAGATTTTTTGCTTTAAGTTGAGAGATCTAACTAAAGTTGGTAAGTTTTTAGGGAAAATATAACTGGCGGGAGCTTTATTATCCGGATATTGGTACATGGATCAACTTCTTAAACATCGTTGCTTAACTTCAAAACATTTATTTGAGAATTTATTTCCGGAAAAGCTAAGGCCTTAAACTCCTCATTAATTGCGGCATCCCCATCTATAATTTCCTCATTATTGTCCTCTGCCTCCATCGCCCTTCTAAGCGCGTCTTCCAAAATTTATTAAAATTGGCTTTAATAGCCACCTCATTTACTTGGTAAAACTCGTCACAATTTCTGAATATTAATTCTATCGGTTCGTCTCTCCATGGAGAATAAAGCATAACTAATGCTCTTAAATAATTCCACTTATCTGTGTTAATATTGAACGGGCTATACCTATTAATACTGGGCCTGTTGCTTTCTCTAACAAAACCACTACGGACGCGAAGTTCGAAACAAACTTCTCCTAAAATTGAATTTTCTTCTTCAGCTTCATTGTCACTATTTGCCCCAACACGAGTTCTTCCACGGCTTTTTGAAAACTCATGGTTTGCAGCAGAATCTGGTCTTTGTTCGTATCTGTCCAGCAAACATTCCTGAAAGATGTCAGTGGAATTACGAGGCATATTTTTCAGGACGCTTGTAGGTCTAAGCATACGAACTCATTGGAGGGAAGGTGTTGATATGAACGCATTTATTGCTAGTTTGTGACAACGCCAATCCCAGACAACAATATACGGCCTCCTGAGCAGAGATCTCAGTGGCCAAAACCAATTTGTGACCAAGATACTGTAGCATTTGACGAATGCTTCTCCGAATGTCATTAGCTGCTTCTCGCATTAATTTCGAAATACCCCTTTGGGACTGGATATCTATATTTGCCATTTGCAAAAAAAGAATTTGTTTATTATAAGCAGTAACTTGAATTTCTGCCAATGTTCTCTTAAAAAAAATCTGTGGTTTTTTCAAACTAGACTAGCAGAGACTCATATCTCTCCTGAGCTTGAGAAAGAAAATTTTCAAATATGCTAAGATGGCTAATCAACTCATCTGATTGATCGCAAGCAAAAAACTACGAATTTTTTTTTAAAGTTTTCGTGGTGAAGAGAAAGGTTTGGAGTTTCTTCGGGAAGTGGCTTCAATATTTCCGTTTGGGGCATTGGAGGATATGGAATACCGAATCGACAAGCAGATGGTCCGCGCACCTTTTTATGACACGAATGCCCGTGCTTATATTTTTGGTATTCAACATACGGAGCCAAATCTGTGTTTTCTGTGTGAATATGGGGTGAACCTCTCTGTTGAAACTCAACTCGCCAATAATAGGCAGTAACAAAATTACTTTCAAAGATACCCCCAGGTTTCTTCATAAATCTAAGAACTTCCCTATATCTATTATCAAAATATCTAGCACACATCACTGGGTCTGTTCTAATCAGGCGCACCTTTTCCGTAAATTGTAAATTTAAAGCTTCTTCTTCGTTAATTTCAACCCTATCTACATTGCGCTTGAGCAGTACTATCAGCTCTGGCCACCTAGGTTCAGCGGCCGATAGAGTGCTGAAAAAAGTTAGCAAAGCAAACTGGCTAATCATAGCCAGACTTTCTTCTTCTCATCTTCCCAGTGAGCAGGAGACTTACGAATATCCTTAAGAATTCGATGAAATTCCATAAAATCTTAATCGAGTACGTTAGCAGCTGTTATCGCTCTGGAGGCGCTGCGCTTATGTTAGCAAGTTGAAATAATGTTCCGATTTTCATCAATTCCAACTTCTTATAATTGAAGAATAATTTATCGGTTCTACAACCTCTTCTATCTAAGTTCCTAAGTTAAGACCTAACTACGGTTGTATAACTCTCTAAAGATCGTCTCTTGACGCCAGAATATATGCTTCGGAACGCTAATTCTTCAGAGTCAGCATCGAAAATCACGTCGAGAGACCTTTGGCCCTCACCTGGAGCCTTTGTTATTCGCGGAATTCCTACACTGTGTGTCTGGTTATTCTCAAGCATCGTTTCTTGTCCTCCAGGATTTAGCTCTTCGGCTTCCGTATTCTCATCGGAATTAGTCGTCTCCGGATTTACATCCTTCTGCTGGGTGGCTTATCGCTCCTCTACTAATGGTAAGACAGCTTGAGAAGCTACAAAGGGAACAATTTCGGATATAAAATCAGAGATCCACTGCTCGTTTACTGACACATTAAGCTTTCCGTAAAGCTCGGTGTTTACTAAGTATCTAATAGCGTCAGTCAATTAGCGTCAATTTTAGAAGGCCTAATGGTCTCTGCCATGAAATCATGTCCATATTCCATTCTTCTCTAGAGGCTGAGCTGTATAACCTCAGCCTCATGGAAAGCTCGTGGGAGGGACGTCACGAAATTGGCAACTGGAATTGGAACATTGTCAACAGCTCCTTTTACAGCACTTTGATGCTCATGACCAATCGACTTTATAATCATAAATGGAAGGCGAGGGAGTAAGCCCAATTAAGGAAGGAGAAATTTCTGAAAAATCTAAGCCGTTGGAAATGGCACCTTAGGCTTTCTTCCAACTTTTATATTGCTTGCGTTTTGGTATATCTCTTTCCTGAACTCGCAATGTTTTTCCAAACAGGTTCTAAAAAGCTTCTTTATTTGCTTGAGGACCCACAATCCCTTGCATCAAAAGCAAATCTGATCGGGGCCAAGCTTTACTTTCCTATTAAAAGTAGCAATTCTATTTTCCAGAGATATACTAAGTCGTAACTCCTGAGTTCCGAAGGTTTTCTGCTTCTCGCCTGCTCGACGACCCTGCGGTCCCTAAAACCGCACGGAAAGCAGGATCCAAGCGCCTTTTCGAGTGGTCAGCAGTATGTTGAGCATGCTCTCTAGCTCGTACTTGGCTATTTCGCCGCCTAATTGAAATATCAGATGCTTGTTCATCCGCACGGAAAGCAGGATCCAAGCGCCTTTCCAGTGGTCAGCAGTGTTTTGAGCCTGCTTTATTTCTCGGACTTGGCTATTTTGTCGCCTTATAAAGGACGCCGAGTATCAGCTGCTTGCTCAACTAAACGAGCTGGCAGATTCAAACGCCTTGATCGATAAGACGCTGTATTTAGACCCTGCTCTGCACCCCTAACTAATGCATTTTCCCTTCGCCTACGGTGAGCTTCTGAATTTACTACCCTCTCCATCTCTGCGTACTCAATGTTTTACCCATTTGCCCTATTTATTAATAAATGATTCCTAGCCTGCTGATATGCAATAGGTCTATTTAGACGAGGCATTTTTAAAAAGTTAATAAAATATCTCTTATGGAAATTAAAGATTTAATATATAACTAATAAATAATATATTATAAAAAAGGAAAAAGAATTATAAGTTTAAGTCTTTGAAAGGCTAAACTTATAGGCCTATTACGATTTTATAAGTTGAATACGTATACTGAAAGAATAATAATAATCAAAGAAAAAGTCTTTAAAAAGATCCAGTCTTAAAATATTATTATATCAAGGTTGATACGTAATAAGTATTACTAAAATATTCAAAACCTTAGTTAATAAATAGAATTATAAGTGTTAATCTTTAAAAAGACTAAAACTTATGGAACTATTAGATGGCAAACTCGTAAACTTAAAAATATATAAAAAATCCTTAAAAAGGGCTATTTTCTTATATTTATATAGGAACAGTGCTTAAAAATTGAAAAACTTAAAAATTTAAATAAAAAAATGTTTATAATTGTTAAAAAAAAACTACTTTAAGATAAATAAAATAAAAATAAAAAAAAATTAAAATCGAAAATTTTACAGGAAAAAAATTTAAAATTTAAATCTTTATTATTATTATTAAAATTAGTTTGAAGTCAGCAACAAGCCGCGAGCGACGTCGGCAGAAGCAGCAACAACTCGCTACTCGCGAAAAAAAAAAATTTAAGTTAAATTTCAAGCGCAGAAAAAAGAATTTAATGAGTTTACGTTTAATTGCTTAAAAAGGTTAGTTTAAATTAAGTTGATCGCTTGAAAATTGAAAAACTCTTGGGAAATTCGCAAAAGTCGCATTCAGCACAGGGGAAAAAGTTTCGCTTACGATAGTTAGTCGTAGATAAAGACATAACAAAAGATTTAGAGCGCTGTAAAGTTTTTTCGCGCCAATTTTACGTGCACGACTTTTCAGTCGTTTTACACCATTTTCCTTTCTTTTGGCGTATGTAAATGCACCGTGAAGAAAGACAATGCAACGAGCGAAAAGCCCTCCCGCTCCCATACCATTGTTTTGCAGCAATTAAAATCTTAAATCAATCTACCCGTTAGTTCGACCAATGAATTAGTATTAGGATAAAGAAAAGAAAAATCAAAGACGACAAACAAATGTCCAAAAATTGATAAATATTTAATAAATTAAGTTAGTCACGCACTTTCTTCTCTCTTAGTGGTGCCAACGCTTTTCGTACTCTTTTCTTTAGAATCGCTCTTGTGACAGCCAGCTTCAAGAAAGAGAGCAAAACAAAAAATATACCAAAAACATTATTATTAATGTATGTTTGGTTAACAGAAACAATCTTAAAGCCTAAATTGTATTCTTCATTTTAAATTCTGGCTTTAGTTGTTTAATAACTATTTAC
The DNA here is from genome assembly GCF_025231255.1 of Drosophila biarmipes. Lineage (NCBI taxonomy): Eukaryota > Metazoa > Arthropoda > Insecta > Diptera > Drosophilidae > Drosophila > Drosophila biarmipes. The sequence continues at coordinate 2,733,968 of NW_026114526.1, read as the reverse complement.
ATACAAACCTGCAGAAAAACAATTATGTATGTATACATTGTCTAACTGACGTCTGGTGTCATTGCTTTTTTCAACTCCTTGGGATGTTTGTTGGCATCGGAGTAAAATAGCTATTATCATGATAATCAAAGGCATCGATTAAACAAACGTACATAAATATCCTTAAAAAGACATAACAGCGCTGTAAAGATTTAGACATCCAATTTTACATGCAAGTTATATGACACATTACTTAGGAGCCCTTGCCCAATTTATAAACAACTTTGAGCCAAGAGCTTATTTCCATTCTTTAAACAAAGCCTCCAATCGATTCCCACCCAGATCAGTTTCACACTCTCCGCCTCAAACGGATTCTGTAAACATCCAAGCCATATTGTAAAGCCCTAAAAAGGGAGCCCCAAGTCCGCTAACGTACGAATTTCAATTCTGCAAAATTTCAATTTCAAATTTAATTGACAAATTTCATCATCCAATTTTTCAACTCTCTTGGATGATTCTCTTAATCAGATTTTTTTGATAAATCTCTAAAGCCGAGGTTTGATTATGGATTATTGAACCAAAGTCAGGCAGTCCGTTTTTGAATCCGAATTGATCGGTCGACAAATTGAATATCGCGAGCAGTGAAAATTAAATTCGGTGATAACAATTGTGTAAACTAGTGAATAAGAATAAGTATATATTTTTTTTAAAAATTCACTAAGCAATAATTTAATTTGCACGGATTTCGTCCCTTTTCCCCCAGCTTTGCTTCTCATTTGGCGCACAAAAATGCACAAAGAAGAACAAAAATGCAAAGAACAAAAGGCCTACCTCCCGCGCCCTTTCTGTTGTTTTCCAGCAATATAAATCTTACAATAATCAGAATTAGGTAAATGGAATCTTTAGACCATTAAATTGGTAATAGAGCAGATAACAGGAGAGCCAAATATAAAAAAGCTTAAATTGTTTATTATTCAATAGAATAAGTTAGCCGCGCACTGTACTCTATCTTAGCGTTGGCATCGCTTTTGGCCTGCTCTCTTTTAGCGTGGGCAGCGCTGCAATTTTCACTTCTTTTTTGAAAAAAAGAGCCAAACATTAAACCAACAACTAAACAGCAAAACATTTATTTTTATATATTTGTGAAACATGAACAATCAACAAACTTACTGCAATAGGTAAAGTGGTTAAAGAACAGAGAGAAAAAGAACAAAGCTATCCGCGCAATTTGTTCTCTCTTAGCGCCGGCATCGCCCTTGCTCTAACTTTTTAGCTCTGCTTTTGTTTCAGCCAGCGCCAAGAATGAGAGATCAAATAAACATAAAATAGACTACAACTTATTCGTATATATATTTGCTAAGCGTTAACACATTGAGCCACATGCAAACACAAATATACATACATTATAAATGCTTAAACTACTTATTCAATAAAATATTTGGTCGAAAAGCCTTGTTTGACTGAACATGGCTAAGTTGTTTTTTGGAAAAAAAAGGGAGGAGTCGACAAAAAGGACAAATTGTTTGTTTTAGTCGCGCACTCTGCCCTCTTTTAGCGCCAACAGCACTTTTTTCTTTACCATGAATACCTTTTTCATTGCCTGACTCTGACGTCATTGAGAGGAGGGTGGCGTTTGTGGGCGTTAGAGTGGGTGTGGCAGTCCTTTAATGGCATTCGATAGATAGTGATGAGAAAAGTACATATCAGTTAAAATTTTGTTCCTAGCCTTAAAACTGTGGCCACCACAGTTTGGGGCGGTTTGTAGGCTTTAGAGTGGGCGTGGCACATTTTTTTTTGGTCAATCGATAGGTATTAATGAGACAAATACATTTTGTTTCTATCATAAAAACTGTAGGCGCTACAGATTTTCGAGGAATGTGGGCGTTAGAGTTGGCATTGCACCCCGCTGAAACAAACTTGCGCTGCGGAGAAACCCAAAGAATCTGCATGCCAAGTCCTACGGTTCTAGCTTTTATAGTTTCTGAGATCCCAGCGTTCATACGTACAGACGGACTAACGGACATGGCTAGATCGACTCGGCTAGTGATCCTGATTAAGAAGATATATACTTTATGGGGTCGGAAACGCTTTCTTCTACCTGTTACATTCTTTTTTCTTTAGTGGTAAATTAATATGAAACAAGAAAGAATGTTAGCTTCGGCAAGTCGAAGTTTTTATACCCTTCCAGTTATAAGAAATAATCAACTTTATTAACACCATGTGTAATATTTAAGGATTGTTGCTGACTTCAGTGATATTTAAAAAAATTATTTAATTCTTTTTTTTAGACCATTTTTTTACATCTATACATTAGATTAGTCAGATTTTTATAAAATTCGAAACTTTTAAAAATATAAAAAAATATATTCTCAATATTATAAGATAATATTTCAAAAAGCCCTAAAGCTATAATTTGTTTCATATTATTTTCCTACCAATTTTCCGATCGTTCCTATGACAGCAATGTAAATGACATAGTCGTCCGATTTCGATAAAATTTAATTCAAAATTTTATTTTCAAGCGTAGGAGGTTATATCTTAAAAAAAAACACCGAAAATATAAAATTTTCGTATTAATTTAAGTTAAGATAATTGAAGTTAACTTCGGCAAGCCGATGCTTATATACCCTTTCAGTTATAAGAAATCAACTTTATTAACACCAAGTGAAATTTTTAAGGATTGTTACCGACTTCAGTGATATTATTTCAGGTCGTTGATAATTGGTAAAATTTAATTCGAAATTCAAAACCAATTAAAAAATGTTATTTCCAAGCGTTATATGTTAAAAATCCAAAGATATAATTTTTTTTAATTTTTTCTCCGATAGTTCCTAAAGGAGCTATTTGATTTAGTTGTCCGATCCGGCTGGTTCCGACTTACGAGTATATACTTCCTGCAATAGGAAGAAGACTTTTTGGAAACGTACTGCCCAATAGCTTTAAAATTGAGACTACTTTGCTAGATCGACTCGTCTAGTGACGCTGATCAAGAATATATATACTTTATGCGGTCGGAAACGTCTCCCTGCAAGGATAAAGATGTACATGAGCTAACAATTCTTTCATTTATAACAGTAACAGAAGCAGAAGAAGAAGATGTAGACTCAGATATGTGTGCGCCAGACATAAAAAAAAAAACAAAATGCCAGATCCAGCAGCCCAAAGGGCATATATAAAAGATATTTTGAATGTAACAGCTTTGAAGTTGGTTAACTTGACTAAATCAAATATTAAGATCTACATTATAGAAAGTTCAATATCAACAATAAATTCTATCATTCAAAAATTGCAAGTCGGTGAAACATCTAACGTAGTGAAAACCAAAATGGCGAAAACAAGCCAAAAAGGCAAAACAGCTCCTTGAAGTTTCGTACATTGACGAAGGACTACCAGCCGATCATGTTGACAAAGCAACTTCTCAACTATGAATTAAGCCGTGACTAAGTTATTATAATAGTAATAACAACAACATTGTAACGGTATCCCAAAAAGCTTTGGGAAACTCCCAACAACCTTTAGGAACACAGCAGAAAAAAATATTCAAATCCACACCATCAATCTCAGCCAAAGCACTTTCGTCACTTTTATACATGTAAGGAATTAGTCTTTTTAATAGACACAGGGGCAGAAATATATATATTTAAGGAAAAATTATTTACTATTCGCTATTCCTTGTGATATAATTCTGAGAATCGATTTTATTAAAAAATACAACTACCAATTAGATTTAAGCCATCTGAAGACTAGCTTATAATTACACCAAATAACCTAAAATATTCGATTTATGTTCCAATAACATAAAGTTCTGGCAACAACTCTACAATTCTGCCAGCAAGACACCAAGTTGTCCGAAAAATTTAAATAAATTCAGCAGAAGACAGTGTATTGATTCCGAATCAAGAAAGGAATTCTGGTTTATAGGAAATTTTGCTGACTGCCTTTGTCACATAACAACTTTATGTACGAAAGATATAAAATTCGAACAAAAAAATGAATGCCAAAACGCCTTTGAAGATCTTAAATCGGCATAATTAAAACCCAACTCTTTTACAAATCCAGATTTCAGCAAAGAATTTTGCATATTAATCATAACTTAAAACAAAAATGGACTACAGCAAAAAAAAAAAATGGAAAGGCGAAACGAAAAAAAAAATAGATTTGCCTGGGCAAACTCTAAATAAAGCTTCACAGCCCAAAGTATACGAATTCATTGTAAATGGCGAGGTACGAAAAGTGGTGACCTTGTGAATAACAGATTCACAATGTTTACTAAAGCATCGAAAAAATTATAACAAGAACTGATGCTAGCGATATGTACACCAATGGAATTATCGAATTAGGTCAGCTCTTTCAAATGTTTGAAAATGAAGCCGGTCGAAGTGGCACCAAGCGAAAGATCTAAAATAAAAAGGCACTGCTATTGAAAAATCATGACTAGAGTCATAACAAATGCCTCAAAATGCCAAAAGTCACAAACACCACTTGACTGTTACTGAAACGCCTCAAATGGGTTTTAGCAGGGTAACTGTGAAAAAGATCGGTCCACTACCCAAATCTGAACAGGAAAATTAATATACAGTAACCTTAATCTGCGACTTGACAAAATACCTTGAAGATACCAGTTTAAAACAAAAGTACAAAAACAGTAGCAAAAGACTATTATTTAAAGATTATATTCTAAATTACGGTCTTATGAAGACGTTCATAACAGACATGGGAACAGAATATAAAAATTCGATAATTGAAGACGTTATGTTTTTGATATTTACATTTTTACAAATGCCTATGCTAAAGAATCTAAGTTTAGACTTAAACAAGCAATAAGGAGAGTTCTATTAATATTAGAATACGCAGAAACAAAAAATTAGCTATGACAAAAATACTTTAGATTTTGATTTAAATATAGGAAATCAGGTTTTATTGAAAAATGAAGCAGGGAATAAGCTAGACTTCAAATATAGTGCACCGTATAAGGTTGAAAGTGTAGAAGAAAAAGATTATAGTAATTTCAGATACTAAAAAAAAAAACAGCACAGTAGGTAAAGATAGGCTACAAATTTTTATTCCATAATCACTCCATTTCTCTTACATATACGAGTATATATTACGTATGGTCCTACATAAAAAAAGAACCATAATTATAATGGACAAAATATACCACAAAAATACATAAATATTACTTTCGATTCAAAATATTACTTTCTGATTCGAACAAAAAAAACATAAAAATAAAATATAATCGTTTACATTTAGAAGAAAATGACTGCATAGAATATAGTTTTTTTTTTAATAGAAGGAAGATGTAGAATGTTCACATATCGAACATCAGTGCTATGCTAATTAATAAACACATTGGCCAAAAATTGTTACACACAAATTTACGACCCAAGCAGTTTCCTAAGTGCACGGTTATATGACCACTATTGAGTGCACTGGGACTGCACATTGCAGAGTCAGCATAATTGCCATGCCCGTTCGCTCTGTCATTAAGTGAACTTAGTACATCTATCTTCCGCGGCGACCCTCCGTCAGCCCTACGCATTTATACATAAGCGTCAACCGCAAGCGATCGTTACCCATATGCACCAATGCAATAAAATTAAAGAACATTCAAGCCGAAAGCCTCAGCAGCTATGGCTGTCATCTCTTCCTGTAGCCTAATTTTTATAATTAAGACTACAGTAGTCAAATAAATATAAAGAACATGCCATAAAACAAGTCTGGAGCGAGCGATCAAGTCGCTCCTGCCCTGAAAAGAACAACAAATCGGAAGGTCTTTTTAATTAATAACAAAAAAGTGGATATAAAATAATTTCTCTAAATGGCGATGGATTTAATAATACATATACTTAAAAAAACAAGGAAGAACGCTATAGTCGAGTGCTTCGACTATCAGATACCCGTTACTCAGTTTGGGGGAGCAGTCCTATAAGTAATTAGTCTCACCGCCCGATGGCGTCACTATCGCAAGAGAAATTTAATAACGTGAAATAAATTCTTTTTTATTTTCTTTTTTTTTTTGATTTTAGAAAAATGGAGAAAGTTTAATATTGGTCTATGATTCGATTCTTGTTTTTGGAAGGGAAATCAAAAGGCATGTCAAAAGTCCGCGTGGCATGAGAAAGATGTCAGCGCTTCAGAGCAGTGTTGGACGCTGTTTAAGCGCAATCTGAAGGAACTTCTGCGTCGTTTAGTGACCGTAGACAAAACATAGATCCACTGTTACACACCAGAGACCAAGGAATACTCGAGACAGTGGGCTTCACCCGGCGAACCTACTCCGAAGAAGGCAAAGACTGTCCCATCGATCGGAAAGGTGATGGCCAACGTTTTTTCCCAAGGTGTGATCTACATCAAACACCAGGAAAAGGGCAAAACGGTCACAGGGCTGGGCTATGTCGAATTATTAGACCGATTCGCAGCCGAATTGCAGAAAATACGGTCCCATTTGGGGCAGGAAAAAGAGCTCTTCAATTATGACAATGCACCGGCTCACACTTCCTCCCTTGCTAAGGCCAAATTGGTCGAATTGGGCTACGAACTGCTACCCCATCCACCATTACCTCTAGATTTGACCCCGTGTGACTTCTTTTTGTTTCGACTTGAAAATATCACTCGCTGGACAAACATTTTCGTCGAATTAGGAAGTCGTCGACGCCACAGCGGCCTATTTTGCAGATCTCGAGAAAACCTATTTTTTAGACGGGTTAAAGAAGTTGGAGCATCGCTGGGTCAAGTGTATCGAGCTAAAATAAAATTGTTGAGAAAATTTTCGTTTTTCTTTTGGAGGCTTAGTACATATACCGGACCACTCGTATAAGCAGCAAAGAAATATCGTAAAGCGCCACCTACCGGCTATTTTGGTATATGTTATGTGGGCGGCAGACAGTTTTAAGCGTTTTAGTCGTTTGTGGGCGTTAATCTGGATTGCAAACATTTTTTTAGATCAATCGAAAGGTCGACATGATACAAACACATCTTAGGAAAAAAAGTTCTAGCATGAAGAGTGGGCGTGACAATTTTTTTTTATGGGTCAATCGATAAGTATTGATGAGACAAATAAGTTTTAGCAAAGAAATTTTCTAGCATAACAATTGTGGGCGTAGCACATTTTTTTTATCAATAAAAAAAATGTATATACTTTATGGGGTCGAAAACACTTCCTTTAACCTGTTACTTTCCGACTTTTACTATACAAGTAATGGGGTACTGTGAGGCAAGTTGTAGGCCAATTGATAGACATTGGCAAAAACAATACTTTTTAGTTAAAGTTGGTCCTTAAACTTAATCTGTAGGAACCACAGTTTTGGGCATTTTTTTGAAGTGGTCATGGCGTATTCGCATAACTAACTTGCTCTGCGTACGAAGATAAGGAATATAAACCTAAAATCTCGACTCTGTACCTCCTATAGTTTCCGAGATCGCAGCGTTCACACAAACACACTAACCTGAAAACGGAAACTCTTCTTCTACCTGTAACGGCGGGACCACTGGTGGTATTCTTTCTGCAGTTGTTGCAAATGTTATTTAGCTGCGACAGAATTCCATTCAAAGAAACCTAAAAGCTGGTCTGGTTTTCAGTAATTAAAAAATCGGACTTGCGTAAAAATTTATTATTTTAATTCTTTTTTGTTATTTTTTTATTAAGAAAATTTATATCTTACGCTTACTTTACATTGTTTCGAGCTTTTGTTTAAGATTATCCGACTTATTTGTAGCTTTTTGTTTTTTGTTTGCAATTCGTGATCCGAACTGAATAGCTCGTTTCTTTAGCAATACCACGCCTCGCAGTCCGATTTGATAGCCATATAGTCTTAGAAGCAATTTATCACCAACACCTTCAGGGAAAGAGAAGCAACATTTTTGGTACGGTTCTAAAGATCTAATAAATTTAACAACGTTCTCCTCGATAAATGGGGATCTAGCCGTTTTACCATTATCTGCAATAACTCGGTCGTCTCTGGCTAAATTCCGAGCAGGTAACCGTTGCCAGTCCATTTCAAGTTCGTCGTGCACGGCAAGTTGGCGTTCCATTGCGCTGCCCATGCAATGTCTATAGCAGTTGCGATGGCGGGCATATCCACCAAATAATTCATCTGCCCCACTACCAATTAGGGCGACTCTAGCAGTAGAGCTATCGCAATGAGAAGCAAACCAAAATGCACAACCAAGACTCTCATCTAAAACTGTTTCAAGCGGATATATTAGGTGCTTGATACGCGTTGTAAGATGCTGTTCCAATTCCTGACGGGTTACATTAACTTCTAGGAGTTTCCAGTACCTCTTGGGACATAATTGATTTAATTCGTTGATAGATAGTAATGCAGTTTTGCGATCGGGAACGTTCCAAAGCTCCTCAGAAATGTTTTGACCGTCAATACTTTCAAAAGCTACATTAATAAGCTCTATTGGTTCATTTTCCGGTACAAATTCGTTAGCTAGCAAAGCCAAGATGGTGCAGTCGATGCCACCTGAAAATAATATACTCAATTTGGCATGTGTGCATACAGTTGGTATAGTAACTTTTATCAAGCAAAGGCGGCAAAGTGGGGCCCTGTTCGTAACGCGCTTTCTTACTGAATCAGAAAGCAGTTTATGGAGTGTTGCTAGTGAATCCGTGATTTGTGGCTGACTTATAAGATTCTTAAAAAGGTCTACATGACAGTCGATATATGTAAATTTATAGAAGTCGTAATTAAATGTCAGCTTACTTTTTAACATCCATTCTGGGAACATAGGACTTTCAACTGTAGTTTTCCAGCCAACTGCTTGGTCAAGTTTGCTTAATAGGTGAATAGAGTAATTATTTAGAGGGCACCACGGGTGCAATACGCATGATGTAAGATCATTAATATTAACTTTATAAAGGCCCAGTGGTGGCAATTCCAATGATAATTTATCATTTTCCAAATAGTAAGATGCACTCAACAGATGCAATTCTTTCGGAATGCGTTCAATAATTAACGAATTTCTCCCTAGTGCGTCTCGTGAGAAGTAAAGTATTTGTTTTCGTTTATCATAAATTATTAAACAATGTGGTCCCTCCCAATTCTTAAGTAGCTGCAGTATCTTTTTTTCCTCATAACGACATTCCGAAATTTGGCTCGCTATCCAAGACGTATCCGACATAGTTTCTGGCTTTGGTAAATTGTAAATATCTCCATTAAAGAGAAGTATGAAGTCATTGGCAACCACGGGTTGTTTTTGAATACTTTCCCCCTGTTGCCATAGTACGTTGCCGGCAAAAATAATTTGCCCAGTATCATAATCTTCGATCATCTCATCTTGCACATCGGGACCACGATTTCTCAGTATTTCCTTCAGTGTGTTTGGTATGGTATAAGAATGTAATTTATTATTTTGCAAAACTGAGCAAAATATTCCACACATTGCTTTATCTATAACTTGCAATAATATCGATTAGAGATGTCACAAATATATTGAAATTTCTAAATTGGGGATGCCGAATGTGACTACTTCAGCGTTAATAGCCTCTTCCAACACTGTAACTGCAATTCGTGGCAGCTGACTTGCAATATGAGATTCAAATTCGGAGAAACAATCTTAAGATTGGCAGCGTTCAATTTAACCACGAAAACTCAACAATGCAATTCAAATGTTGTTTTGTCCAAGGTTTTTGATAATAGCTTTGTAAAAAATTGTTATATTCTCTTAGATTTAATTTTCTAAAAACAATTGGTTGTTACCGCAACCGCACCTTTGTGTACAGCACTTAAAAACACGTAAAAATAAAAGAGAACATAGAAGTTCTATAAGGTATAACTTACGTCATGGTTCTTTGAAATTACTAATTTTTTTTTATGGATATCTATCTTATTAAAACACGAAAAAAGTATTGTTCAAAGGTACCGTATATTATATTAAATTTTAAATATTTATATTAAACATTTCACCAGCTTGAAACCTATTTAAACTTTTAAATTATACCTAAAACAAATATACATACTAATTTATGACTGTGGGGAAATAATATACCATCAAAATGAATCCATCCGTTGGAAACTGTCTGATAACAGCTGATACGAATAGGTGTAGGTAGTGAAATCATAAATATCGGCGCCTTCCATTTTTAACCGTCCCATGTAATATGTGTTAAAAATTTTATCCTAGTAGTCACTTCGAGGAACATAGTCAGCCAACCATAGGAGTAAGCGAGAGGCAAATATGCGGCTAACGCTTTTTGGGTCTGTTTGTCCCGTGGTACTCGGATAAGGTAAATAGGTACGAGCAAAATACCAGATTTGGCGAGAGCATTTCGATGAGCTCCGTTAGCTGCGACCCAAAGAATAAGATATATGGTATTTGACTGTGTGCATGTAGAAGCCCAGTGGAAACCAAAATTTAAAAATGGAAGGAAAACACCTTCAGTCAGTCCAGATTACAAAATCGTCAAGTGGTTTCTATTCGAACTATTTAGAGTGCTGAAAATGAGTTCGGTTACGTTGTACTAATATAAGTATCTTTTCAGCATCAGATCTTCGGCGAGATCTCCGTTATGCAGGTCGGAGTTGAACTCCGACCGGGAACAACTTTTTTTTTATGAAATCGGTCTTTTTTAACAAATTAATAAAATGAACATAGAATAATTTATTTATGATAAATTTATTCTTTTCATTGAAAGATCACCTGGCTAATTATTTGATTAGCCATAGGTCTTCAAATGCGCTGTTCTCACATGCTAGGTAGTGGATGCTCCCCGTGGGAATTGGAGTTTCACATTTGTCAAATATCCTAACCGTATCGAACGGATGGACTGTGTGTCGAGGTGGTATTAAACTACTTTATAAGCATACATAAAAAATTCCTTTGACCATTTTATTTATTTGTGTATTTTTACGCATCAGCAGATTAGTCTTTGTTAAATTGAGTAACTTTTTTGGCAGCTTGACGATAAGACCAACCTACATGTATTGTGGGTGAACTCAAAGTTCTTCTTCGTGTGTCACTACCAAGAATACGATTTTTTAACTTGTGAAACTCTTGCCTAATCTGAGTACTGAGTACAAACTTTTTTAATTCTTTCTTATATTTAGACTTGTATCCACCGAACTAAGTTACTTTTTTGTTGAATCAGAAACATCCCTCAATAGCACTGTACTGCTCTCTTATTATCTCCCCGCCTTTTAATTACCATTGCGCTCTGGAGCGCATGCTTTATTAAGATTTCAAACAAAGCAGTACTTACGCGCGTCATTTCGTCACTTTTCTTGGCATTTCTTTTCGGGTTCGCGCTTCCGATCTAAGCTACCATTTTTTGAGCTTAGACTCTCTCGAAATCTAGATCCAAAACTCTCGCAGTATGTCGGAAAGAAAGGTCTGATACATTTTTCTTTGTTCCACCTTATTCAGCATCCGAGATAACCCCCACAAAACAGCATGTCCTTCCCAAATTGCCAAGCCGACCCAGCACGCTGGCTCGCTTCAAATTCTGTGTGCCAAAATTTTATCCAAGATATTTGATTCCGCATTCATATGTGCGCAGATGGTGGTGCACCAAGTCACGTTAACGACCCTTTTGGTGCAACAAAAAAAGGAGCGCAGTCGAAAACAATTGCCGCTTTCAGAGTTCCGACAAGAGGCCCAGGACTAATGATAAAAAGATATCTCGTAATTATCCCGTACGAATGTTCACTCTGTCCGCGACTGGGATATTTTACGGATCTCGTACAGTTACATTGCGGTAACCACTTTGGGGTAATGTTCTCTTGGTCAAGACATAGTGTTGGTAAAAGCACTTCTTAACTTTTGCAAGGTATACCGTACTTCTCCTGGGGTACACCATATGGGAGGCCTTTGGAAACTGGTGGCTAATATTTCGTTCGTTTTCCTATTTTTTTTATTAACTTACAACTTATCAAGAATGTGTTAAAAAAGATATAATCATTTTAACGAGGTGCGGCCGCGGCCGGTCTTTTAGCGTCCAAAACTTTAAATCGTTTTCCTGAAAAGCATATTTTTTTAATCGGTGAACACTGTCTATCAAAATTTAATGGCTTACTGTTACTGTACCTAAATCCGCAGATACTGATACGGCAAATTTTTAATTTTATAATAACAAAAATATTAAATGTTTAGGCTAAAATCATTTTTTACCAAAAATGCAAAAATTAAAGAAGAACAAAATATACATATATCGCGTAGAAGTAACTTCTAAGTCACTTTTGAGCGATAGAAAGCGATAGCGCACATTCCGATCGCAAAGAAGTAACTTCTGAGACACTTCTGGACTATAACGATAGCACACATTTTACAAAAACGAAAAGGGTCGCGATCCCGTAACTTCTGAGACACTTCTGGACGATAGTTAGACGATAGCACACATTCTACACAAACAAAACGGGTCGCGATCTCTAAGAAGTATCTTCTGAGACACTTCTGGACGATAGATAGATGATACAAAAACAAGATACTGGGTAAAAGGAGGACACGATAATTGCCGTTACCCATTTATTCTGAAAATTTCGTCTCCCTTTTTACCTTCATACCCTGTTATTTTTCGACCGAGCGTCAGTTTATTTCGCAATTCAGTCCAGTTTTGTATAAAATTTGTGTGTTGCTTTGTTTTTTGAAATTTTTTACTTCTTCACTTCTTACTTCACTTCTCGGAGTCACTTCGGCGACACTTTCAGAAGTATCGCCGAAGTCATTCCTGGAAGTGTCGCCGAAGTGACGTCTTCCCGACGGGAGTGACTTCCGCGATCGGAATGCGATAATGCGATACACTGACGCGGCCACGCCGATATCTTGTATTCTCGCAATCTTCCGGCTGTTATCGACAGTTGTGGGGCCATCAGTTTTGGGTAGAAAACAAATAGAATGGAATAGACAATTGACAAATAGTGAATTCCAAGAAGCAAAGAAAGAAGTCGATTGTGAAATCGAATGTATCAATTACAGTTAATTCGCCACGACGACATCGCTTGAGTGTCCGTACCGCAAGTGACCTTTAAGATCTGCACACATTGGATTGGTGCGGCGGGTGGCAACACTACTCTGAACTGCGCGACGCCGCTTTCGCCACAGAGGCCTATTTTGCAGATCTCGAGAAAGCCTATTTTCAGACGTGTTAAAGAAGCATCGCTGGGTCAAGTGTATCGAGCTATACAAAAATTGTTGAGAAATAAATCGCCACTTTTCGAAAATTTTCGTTTTTCTTTTGGAGGCTTAGTACTTATATCGGACCACTCGTATAAGCAGCAAAGAAATATTGTAAAGCGTTAAGTTTTAGCAAAGAAATTTTCTAGCATACCAATTCCATACACCGCATTTTTGGGCGGTTGGTGGGCGTTAAAGGCGCATTTTTTTGGCTCAATGAAAAAAATGTATATACTTTATGGGGTCGGAAACGCTTCCTTTTATCTGTTACTTTCCGACTTTTACTACAACCTACATGTATTGTGGGTGAACTCAAAGTTCTTCTTCGTGTGTCACTACCAAGAATACGATTTTTTAACTTGTGAAACTCTAGCCTAATCTGAGTACTCAGCTTACGAATTGGATCAATATTTAATTTAAATTCAGTATTTTTACGAGTCGAAGCTATTTTTGTAGTTGGCGTAACGTGATTGTATGTGTTTTAGGGAAATTATTTTAAATCCCTGTTGGCATGACCTAGCAATGGTTCAACCGCAAAATACATTATATAGAATAAGAAAAAGTCATTTGAAGGCGCACCCACCTTTTTAAATTATTATCTATGAAAAAGGATCCTTTTTTACCCGTTTATTATCACGAAAATGACACTAAAATTTGGGTTCAACAACTATTAAACATTTTTCAAAGGTAAATTTATCGGAACCGAAACCGGAATCGTTTTGCGATTTTTCTTAGGAACCGAAATTGGAACCGGAACCGGTATTCCAATCGGTTTCAGTCCCTGATGTATAAGTAAATATAAATTGATTGGTAGTTAATGTAATGGTGGTTAGTTATCCCTCGCTGCAGTCGATGAAGCTGCAGACGCCGGAGGTATTTGTGAGATGATTTCCCCTTGCGGTTGCAGGGGGGGTGTTGCCACTCCTTATAGGCAGTGGTTGAGTTCCCTGGCGGTTGCCGGGGGGATCCTTCCTGTAACAGGAGTTATGATGGGAGCACTTGCCCCGTTGTCACGGCCCTTGAGGCGCGGTGACCAATTCAACAAATGAATTTACAAATTAACGGCAGTGCCGGAGATTGGTTTTATGCTCTTTATTGTATGAGACTCTGACACAAACTGAAACTTAAAGCTAACAAAAAGTATTTCATAGCGGCCACGCAAATGTGCAGTGCTTGCCGCTATGCATGGGCTTCCGGCCAGACGCTATGTCAGCAGTTTGGCCAGAGCGAACTCTTAAATAATCGGACATTGCCGCTGCTTGGTTAACTTCAGTTAACTACTCCCCCCTCAGGAATGAGGCCGCCCTCGGCCGACCCTATTTGGGCAATCATCTCCTTCAGCTGGGCCGCGGTTTTTCGGGCCTGAGTGACTCGCCGATAGGTCAAGCCGATGCAAATTAGAGCGCAGCATATTGCTCCCGCTATGAACACCAACTGATGTAGTCGCTGGTGATTAATTTCCTTCCCGAACTCTTTGATGTGCTCCAGATTACGTTCACTCAGTCGGTGAAGGTATGGAAGGCTAAGAACGTTACGTTCCATGGTGATGTTCAGGGAAGGAGAGCTGGCCACTCCTGGAGCCCTCTTCTGGGCCGTGTCATGATTGACCAATCGGGTTTCATTGACCATGGCACTCTTTTCAAACGTGATGAGATATGTGCCTTTTATATGGGCACAGGTGCCATTGTGCCACACACACGTGAGCCGAGCGATCATTCACAATTACTATTCCTTCATCAACATAAGTGATGGGATGTAAATCGCTTTGCTGGGTCTCGCAATGCGCCGTGCCTCCAGCGTGAAGCTCTTGGGCGCATGATCTTCTGCGAGCCAATCGGCAAAATGTAGCTCCTGATGTCGGGGAGCACTTTTCCACGGTGTGGATCTCACTGTTGCATTCGGCAATGACGTTATCCTCCAGCCTGAGCATGGTGTCGTGATGTGACACTGGGAAAACGGTAATCTTGCTGCAGGCCGACTTTATCTTTGGAAACTTAATAATAAAATGTAATATGTTATCGGACTGTAAGATCTTAACGGACGATACGGACAAAACATCCCTAATCGCGGTCTCGGTGGGCTCTTCCATCCACACACCTTCCAAGTCTGCATGATCTAGGATGCTGGGGCTAACAATATTAACTTTGGCAAGTGCCACTGCTAGCATCAAACCCTGTAGCTCCATTGCTATCATCCTATTTCGAGTTAAAAGCATATCGAATAGGTGCCCAGTATCAATTTGGGACTTTTTTGCCGACCTCAGAAGTTGGTTGACGGTAGCGGAAATTTTATTAATTTGAATTTGTACTTTGTTGTTAATATTAATCTGCCTATTGTTTGCATTTGTTAATTGGAATTGATTAAATTTAATTTTTTCAAAATCTTCTGCGTCCGGCGTTCCTGCCACCACCTTTAGCGCAGTCCCTAAGAAGTCTAAACTTCTTGCCACTCTATGATGGACGCTCAAAGAGTCGAGCATGTCGCGTAAGTGGGCGACGTCAACAACCAAGAGTTTCTGCATGTGGGATTGCGGGAACATGACGGTCATCCCATTAGTTTCTTCGATGACGCGCCTATATTCCGAGAGATTTGCCGAGTGCTTTATAAAGGCAAATTCCTCCCATATCAGGATTCGCCCATCAACGATGGGGATATATTTGGCTTTGGAATAGTCCGTGACGCGTGCCGAAGTTGTGGCCAAAAGGAGAATCAGGGATATGGTTGAAAACCTGTAATTTTGATGTGTTATGAATTTTGTTGAAGTTGGGTAGCCCACCATCAAAGCATGATTAAAATAATAAAGGGTGCAAACTTATGCCTAGTGGCTAGAAAAAAGATAAAGAAAAGTTTGATTATCAGGCGGGCGATAACATGGTCGCGCTCGGCCTACCTAAGGTTGTCTTTGTGGACCACCCTCCCTTTAATGAGGACTGTGGTCCCCATGTCCGCTTCAACGGTTTTCTCTTCACATAATGGTGAGAGTTTGTTGCCTAGGCGTCTGTTGGACTTCACTAGGACTTTCTCGCCAACCTCGAATACTCTATTTTGGCGGGAAGCGTTTTCTCTGTCCCGGAGCTTGTCTTGGGCGAGTTTAATTTTATCTTGAATTCCATATTGTGGCTCACCTGATTGTGCCTGAACCACGTCAGCCGGTCTCTTGTCGATGACCGAGTGGATGGACTTGTTATATCTGGCCGTGGCCAAAAGTATCAGCTCTACGGTATCGCTGATGCCTTTATCGATTTTAAGACATCTAGCCAGCTCTACCAAAGTGCTGTGGAAACGCTCCACCTGTCCATTGGAGACACTGTGTAGGGGCGGAGCATTTGAGATGCTAACGCCGAAATGGTTTTCCAGCATGGTCACGATGGTGTGCGAGTTCAACGATGGTTCGTTGTCGCAATATACGACCTTGGCCTTAGGGAACATATTCATCAGCTGTAGTAATGCTGGTTTGAGATCTTCTATGGTCCTAGAGGGAATTGGTTGGACTACCGCAAATTTCGAGAATTTGTCGATGCATGTAAGGAAATATTTTTTATCCGTGGAGAAGATGTCTATGTGCAGCATTTCTCCTACTTGAGATGGGATTGGGGTTTCGCCAAGCTCTTGTTTCTTCGGATGCCTGTCGTATTTTGCCTTGGCGCAAGTCTTGCATGAAATGACTATTTCGTTCGCTAGCTTGGCCATTTTCGGGAAGTAGTACTCGGAGAGTACCTGCTTCACGTTTTCTTGGGCAGATCTGTGAGCTCTGTTGTGCTCGACAGTAAGAATTTCTCGCCTTTCATCGACTGCAAAAATGTCCGTTACTCGGTTTTTGCAGTGCCAGAATCTTGTGGCAGGGAATTGTCGGATTAGTTTGTCCTGTATCACTGCGAGCGTATGCAGATCGCAATGAATGGCGTTTACGCCTTTAGGAACTATTATGGTTGCGAGCTCTTCCAGCAATGACTCCTCGTGAGTGAAGTCAATAATATGCCGTCTCTTGTTTCCAAAGAGAACGAAGTTCCGCTTTGACGGAGAGCGTGCTTCCTCCAGAATTATCTGGTTTTGAAAGCAATTGAGGGGCTTGTCCGTGGATTGAATTGTGTGGGTAAGCGACAGCTCACTGTGAATTGTGGCCGCGCTTGAGAATGCCTCTTCTTCTTCTACAACGTTGAGTTGTTGCCTCGAGAGGGCATCTGCAACTAGGTTGGCCTTGCCAGGCATGTAATGGACTTTGGCACCACACTCATCGATGCGTTCTTTCCATCTTTTAATTTTTGTATTCGGATTGGAATCCGATACCGCGTAGGTCAGCGGTAGGTGGTCAGTGTAGATGTTTAAATCTTTGACCCCATAAAGGTAGTGGCGCAGGTTCTCTAGCGCCCAAATTATAGCTAACAGCTCCCTTTCGTTGGTAGCGTAGTTAACTTCTCTGTCCTTTAAGGTCCTAGAGATCATAGTGATGGGGCGTCCCTCTTGTGAAAGCACCGCGCCAATGCCATATGCTGAGGCATCTGTCGTTAGATCAAACGCCTTTTTATAGTCGGGGTATCTGAGGATGACATCCTCAGAGGCCAGGATGCTACGTAGCTTTTCAAAAGCTTGCCGTTGCTGCTCGGTAAATTGTACCTGGATGCTTCTGGATCTGTGTCTGCTGACATTTCCGAGCTCCCCTTTTATAATGCTCGAAATGGGCTTAGCTATTGATGCAAAATCTTTAATAAAGCATCTATAATAGCCAGCCAAGCCCATGAACGATCTTACTTCGAAAACGTTTTTGGGCTCAGGGAATTCTTTAATGGCCCTGACCTTTTCTGGGTCTGTCGTGGTCCCCTCGTTGGTGACTACAAACCCCAAAAATTTTACGCTTTTTTTGAAGAAGACCGATTTTTCCGCCGACACTCTCATGTTAGCGTCGTGTAGGCTCTTTAGAACCCAGTCCACGTGTTGTATGTGGGCGTTTTCGTCCTCTGAGAAGACGATGACATCATCGACATAGACGTAGCAAAATTTGCCAATCTGTTCTCGCAGTACGTCGTCGATGGTTCTTTGGAAGATGCTGGCAGCATTTCTTAACCCGAATGGCAGTCGACGGAACTCGTATTTTCCCCCGTTTACGGAAAAGGAAGTTTTCTCACGGTCACGTTCTGCCAGAATAATTAGGTGGTAGCCGGCCTTTAAATCGAGCGTTGTAAAGTATTTGGCTTTGCCTAAATTCCCTAGTATCATAGGGATAATTGGCATAGGGTAGCGATCCGGTATTGTCCTCTCGTTCAATTTTCGAAAGTCTAATACTAGCCGCATTTTACGGTTTCCAGCCTCGTCGGTGCCCTTTTTGTCTACTACCCATATTGGGTTATTGTAGGGGGATCTCGACTTCTGGATTATGCCGTTTTTTAGAAGGTCTTGGATTTCGCCATTGACGAAATCTGCCGCTCCCATCGGATACGGATAGGGTCTGGCATAAATGGGCTCCTCATCAACCGTCCTGATGGTGGCTACCACAGATGTGTTGTAAGGTAACGCCTCATTTGGGCTTGCGAAGGCGTTTTTCCTGTCGCTTAGCATTTTTGAAAATGCTTTTCTGACCAAAGGTGGTGCGCTAGAGCAGTCCACCTCAGTGAAATTTACGTTGGGACATGATTGGAACTCTAGCTTTTCCGTCTCGGTGCCCCATCTGAGGTGCCCGGAAGCTAGGTTAAGTGATGCCCCTGCTTGTTTTAGCAGGTCAAGTCCGATGATGGCATCAAAGGAGGACAAATCTGGTAGAATGAAGAACGTAGCCTTCAAGTTAAACATGGAAACAAAGCATTTTTTCGTTATTGTGGTGACGCCATGGATGGAATGTACTGAGAATGGCGAATCTACTGGGCGGACGCCTTTCAACCCCTCGTATGGACGGATGAAATTTTTTGACGCGCCCGTGTCTATTAAAAGCTTCATTTCTACACCTGCTACTCTTCGTCTGATGACGGGTAGCAGGGACTTTCCTCTAAAAAATTTATGACGTCCGAATCGTAATCATTAATAGCGTCGTCGTCAATTTCCTGGGCCGCGCTTGAAGCTGCGGCGGCATATTTGTTCCCAGCATCGCTCGCGCTCTGCGCGACGTGATTAACCCTCTGCCTTTTGTGTGGGGCAGATCGATCGGACTCAGCCGGCTTCCTGTTTTGGTACGCCGGGGCCTGGGATGGCCGAAGCATTTTGGACAGCGATGGGTCGATGTCCATGGGTTCAGGAGCGCCTCCACTGTATGGGGCGGAGTGTACTTGCGCCTTGTGTTGTTTGACGTAGTACGGATTTTTTCCAGCATTTGTTTGTGCATTTGTCTGCGCAGAGGCCTGTCGGTACTCTTGCGCTTTCGGGTGCTGTTTCCTATCTTTATCCTCTTGGCTTTTGGCGAAAGAAGCCGCGAAGGAGTATCTTTCGTGGTTGGATTCCACTTCTTGTGCCAAAGCGAGAGCTGAAGGCATATCTTTCGGTTTTGCCGAGAAAAGGACATCCGTGAGGCTGCGCTTAAGACCCGAGATAAATACTCGGAGTGCGTCATCCCGGAATTTGTCACACAAAACTTTTGCCGCCGAGGCTTCGTACGACATGGTAGCTTTGTTGGTGAGCAAGGTGAGTTTTCTCTCGACCTCGTCGTAGTATTGGAGAAGGGTCATATTTCCCTGCCTAAGAGTACCCATTTCCTGCTCGATAACGTGCATCTGCCGCTTATCATTGTACGTAAAATCGAGTCGATTTATAATCGCGTCGAAATTTAGTACAGTGCCAAACGAAGACAGTACGGCATCGGCAGGGCCCCTTATTTTATTCCTAATAATAATAACCGCCTGATAATGGCGCGAGCTATGTTCGTAATTTCTGAAAATGTAATATGCGGCTACTGCCGCTTGTCTCCAGGAGACGTATGCTTCCTGTGCTCCCGAAAATTCGGGGAGGGACTTGACGGCGTCTAGGGGCTCGTCACACTTGATGTCGTTCCTAATTTCTATAGGCTCATATTTTTTTATTTGGGGAGCCTCCGCTTGGGCGGGAGCGATTTGTCTTTCGTTGACCAGTTCGGTCAGACGGTGTATAGCCAGGCGCATTTCGTTTTCTCTGCGCTGGTGTTCGATATTGGCTTCTTGAACAGCATGTTGAACGGCCGCCTGTATGGTGGCCGTCATCTGTTCCATGCTGAAAGCCATGTTCGCGAGTATGGGAGCGCTAGCGTTAACGCTTTTAGGGGTGGAAGATCTGGCCGGCCCTTCGGTCTCCGACTCAGAATCGCTAGAGAGTTGTCTTATGTTTCTATATTGTTGAAACGGATTGCTCATGTGGAGCTGCGGCTATAAAGTCGCCCGAAAGAAAAAATATTTATGTATGAATTATGTGCCGATGGAGGCGATTGGAATGGTTAAGGGGCCGCGGGGGCTGAGCTACCGCTTCAGTTATGTGAGCGGGCTCGTCAAGTCGCGCTACTGCTGTGTCAAGTAGCGGTAAGGCGAGGGGTGCGCGGGGACTGAGCCGCCGCTTATGCAAACAGAGAAAAAAACAACAAAAACAACAAAGTGCCACACTGCATGCGCGGCCGTATCGTGTTCTCGAAAGTGGAGTGGGGAAACAAAACGGAAAAGAAAAATAAATAACCAAAACTGCGCGGCTAATACCAAGAATTCTTGTGTAACAAAAAAGACATATAAAAGCTGAATTAAATACACGCGATTATATGAATTATTTCCGATTGAAATTTAAAATTTTTTGCCAGCGATTTTTTGGTTTTGGTTAGGAATTTTTATTCCGCACTTTTTGTGTTATGTAGAAATATTCATTTATTTATTCACAAAAATAGAAATGCAAACAATATTGGGACAATAATTGGTTTAGATATTTTATAATAGGTAAACAATGTTAATGCCAAACCGTCAGCCAACTAACAAAGATTATTTAAAAAAATTTTTTTTTTTTTTAAATTTTATGGGGCTGCAGTTTTTTTGTTAGCGTAAGGCACAATATTTTACTATTCTTGCCCTTCTTTCTTTTTTTTTATACACACAAAAAAAAAATTCATGCAGACATAGAAAAATGGTGTAAATAAAAGTGCTCACTTACATGGTTCTTTTACGATGGGCGCCAGTAAATATAAATTGATTGGTAGTTAATGTAATGGTGGTTAGTTATCCCTCGCTGCAGTCGATGATGCTGCAGACGCCGGAGGTATTTGTGAGATGATTTCCCCTTGCGGTTGCAGGGGGGGTGTTGCCACTCCTTATAGGCAGTGGTTGAGTTCCCTGGCGGTTGCCGGGGGGGATCCTTCCTGTAACAGGAGTTATGATGGGAGCACTTGCCCCGTTGTCACGGCCCTTGAGGCGCGGTGACCAATTCAACAAATGAATTTACAAATTAACGGCAGTGCCGGAGATTGGTTTTATGCTCTTTATTGTATGAGACTCTGACACAAACTAAAACTTAAAGCTAACAAAAAGTATTTCATAGCGGCCACGCAAATGTGCAGTGCTTGCCGCTATGCATGGGCTTCCGGCCAGACGCTATGTCAGCAGTTTGGCCAGAGCGAACTCTTAAATAATCGGACATTGCCGCTGCTTGGTTAACTTCAGTTAACTTATATACTTAATTGTGTTACCGTGATCCGTGGAAACCCCACTTACGACTTAGGTCGGAAGCCCACCGGCGAGGGTCAGTTCCATCTCCCCAGGTCAAGAGCTGTGAAAGGAGAAAAATTTAATTTGAAATTGGTAGTGAGTATTTATTGTTGCTATTATTGATTGTCGTATTTATTTATTTATTTTGTTATTTATTATATTATTGCGGCGAATATCGGAGTTACGGCGAATATCGTTGGCTAGGGGTTTACCCATAACGCACAAGCGGCCCAAACTTATCGCGCCTCTCAGGAATTGGAAGTTAGCCAGGCGTTGGGGAAGGAGATCATGGACATGATGAAGTTGCTCAACGACGTCCGTAGGCCAGCCGAGAGCAGACCGCTGGCACTCCAGGAGGGCGCTAGTAACCAAACGATGGTGCCCACTCCGTGACTTTTTCATTCTCAAACGGAATATTTTTTAGACGAGTATTGTCATTGTGAGAGGGTTAATAACTCAGCACAAATAAAAGCGAAGATCAACTGTTCTGATGCCTGCTAGCTTTTGGATACGCAGTGAATACTCGTAGTAACGACACTGCGGGAAAACAGAGTTTGGAGAATACAGTTTGGTGAACTCAAGAGAGAGAAAATTTAGTTCGAGAAAGTTTAAAAAATGTAGCTAAGAGAGTTTGGAGGATTCAGTACGACAGAGATGGAGAGAAAGGGAAAATGGAATTTGGAGTAAGAGCGTAAGGGCGTGGGCAGAGGGCGATAGGTGGAACAGTAAAACCGCGGACTTTAAACTCAGTAAAACGCAATTAGATTAAAACGTTGAAGTTTAACATTTTAACATTTAATTTAGCTACAAAGCCTCTCTAACACCTTAGAACAACGACATAAATTTGGCTTCAATAAATGAAGCAGCAAATGGTTTTTGTTTCAGTACACCTTGAAATTGAACAATTTCCAAACATTTTAAATAAATATACCCTATACAGATTCTTCTTTCTGTTTCAATTGTGTTTGTTATCATCATTGGGGCTTTAGTGTGTGTTGTAGTTTTAACTTTTTGGCATTCTACGCACGTTTGTACATAATTTTTTATGGTTTGTGCCATTTTCGGCCAATAGCATAGTTTTTTATTTTGGATAGGGTACGCGAAATCCATGAGTGGCCTTCTTTTATCGGGTCGTTATGGTATCTTAAAAGGACTACATTAATTTGGCGTTCTTTAATTTTGTCTGCTTAAGTCATCTTTTGTAATAGCGATCTTCTTATTTTGTTTAAATCTTTATTGCCCTGTTTTTATACCCGTTACTCGTAGAGTTAAAGGGTATTATAAATTCGTCGGAAAGTACGTAACATGTTTTAGGAAGTACACATATTCTTGATCAGGATCCTTAGCCGATTCGATGTAGCTATATCCGTATGTCCATGTGTCCGTACGAACGCTGAGATCTCGGAAACTATAAGAGCTAGAACAGTCAGACTTGGTTTGCAGATTCCTGGGCTTCGCCCACAATCCGCGAAACTGTAGGGCCTACAGTTTTTATGTTTTTAAAGAAAAAGAAACATTTTAAGAGAAATGTGTTTCTCTCATAAATACGAGGGGAGTCCGACTGGTACACACCAGAGACTAAGGGACACTCGAAACAGTGGGCTTCACCCAACGAACTTGCTCGGAAAAAGGCGATGACTGTCCCATCGGCCGGAAAGGTGATGGCCACCGTTTTTTGGGATTCACAAGGTGTGATCTTCATCGACTACCTGGAAAAGGGCAAAACGCTCACAGGGCTGTAATATGCCGAATTATTGTGCCGATTCGGAGCCGAATTGCAGAAAATTCGGCCCCAGTCGCCGCTTATAATGCAGATCTCGAGAAAATGTATTTTTCAGACTGGTAAAAGAAGTTTGAGCATCGCTGGGTCAATTGCATCGAGCTAAAAGAAGATTATGTTGAGAAATAAATCGCCACTTTTCGAAAAATTTCGTTCGAGCTAAAAGAAGATTATGTTGAGAAATAAATCGCCACTTTTCGAAAAATTTCGTTTTTCTTTTGGAACTTTAGGACTTCAATTTATGTTTAGATTAACAGCTTAAAATGAAAATGTCGCATCTCATTGTGAAATTCAATTATGCTGACCAATGCAATTTGGCGACGCTTGGAACGCAAAAGGTGCAATTGATTGGGCTTCGAACGGAAGCTGATGTTTACTTTAATTTTAATTTGTTTAACTTAGCTGGGGATCCAAGATCAGACCTCAAAGCCAAAGGCAAAGACAAAGGCAAATGCAGAGATGGAAATTATTGTAAAAGCCATAAGCGGCCTGGTTTCTCGGGTTGGATAAGTTGACCATCTTCCTACTCCTTGTTAAGCGTCTTGGTATTGTATGGTTTTTGGTTACTACGTAACTTCTTCATTGTAAGTACTATGCTGTGGCTGTGTTAATAGACTATAGAAAGATAGGGGGCGGTTTGGAAAGTTTTATTTTCTTTCAGAGATCGGCCCAACAACTACAATCCGTTCAACGCATGATTCACAATAATCTATTTGCACAGACGAGGTTTTAAGCTTACTGACTTTTCCTTCTGAGGTCTCCGCTTTTCGGGTCTGTTTTTTCAGCACGGTACTTAAGTAAATACTGGAAAAATACCTGGTTTAGCGATTGCTTTTGGATGGGCCGTTGGCCGTAAGCCGCTGTAGTTGTGCAAAAGCGGTGTGTAAACAAAAATTTAAAAGCATGAATAAACTATATAGTCAATGCCATTGCTAAGCTAAGTTCGCGGTGGAGATATACAGTGAAGCGGTTGTTCACAAATATGCAGAAGTAAATAAATTAACACTTATAAGTTTTTATTGAATGGTCCGATTTCGACTATTTTCGGGATGAAGTTAGATATTGCTAATAAAAATTAATTTGTAATCAAGCAGTCAAGTAGTATTTAGGGGATGTTTCTGTATGATACAAGTCTTAATATAAAAAAGTATTCGCAAAAGTTAGACATTTAACAATTTTGTTGCAATGGAGTCGATGATGGGAGTGACTCTATCGATAAGTTGGGCCGATAGGGCGATAGTTGCAGCAGCGGGATGAATCTGGCGGGCAATCTGGCCATCTAAGGATTAATCCCGGTTCGTTCCGAGATTATCTTAAATGTCATTCATGTGTCCAATGACCCAATTTTGGGAGAGACCATGTAATATGGCGGGGGGCAGAAGCGAAGATGATTAGCAGATATGGGTATAGTCGCAGCCATATTGCCGAACCACACAGATGAAGCTAGAAGCCTTAGTTAAGTTTTGTGCCAAAAATAAAATAAAAGTGAGTGGTGGTATGTTAGTTAACATAGAGTGCGGTATTTATTATTAATAATTTATAGGGCAACCAGGGTCCCAAAACAATGGGTCGCGGCAGATTTACTTGGGAGTTTGACTACATACTTGGCTGATTTACTTGGGATTTGGACTACATACTTCGTTGATTTACTTAGGATTTCGACTACATACATGAACGAAAGCTTGACGTCACTAGGCTCGCAGCCTACGGTCACAACGGACACCAATAGCATACTCCACTCACCTCTCGAAACTGCTCCACCAACCTATCCCTCTCCCTGTTGACGCCGGCGGACTCTGGGCGCACATATCCCTCCATGCAAGCTGCTGCTGAAACAAGAATTGGGTTCAAGCGCCCACCCACACGGAACCAATGGTATGACGAGGAGTGTCGCGTCGCAGCTGCAGCAAAAAACGCCGCCCACAGACAAACGCGATAAGGTGCATGTATCAGCTCTTGTGCAAAATATGGCTAGAAGAAAGCATACCCAACGATTGGAATCTCAGCGTCCATTGTCCCGTTCTGAAGAAAAGTGACCCGACGATATGCGCCAACTACCGGGCAATCAGCCTCATACAAGGTCTTATCGAGCGTAATATGTGAACGACTGAAGCCGTATACCAGCACACTGATCGGACCTTACCAGTGCGGCTTCAGACCTGGCAATTCCACCATAGACCAGATCTTTACTTTACGCCATATCCTGGAAAAAACCCACGAGAATAATATTGACACGCATGAGGGAACGCCTATATGCCACCATGTCAGAGTTCGGTATTCCTGCAAAGCTAATACGTCTTTGCAGAATGACATTGAGCAGCACCAACAGCTATGTCAAGGTAGGAACGAACCTCTTCGAACCTTTTAATACCGTTCGAGGTTTTAGACAAGGCGACCCCCGGTCGTGCGACCTCTTCAATTTCGTGATGGAAGGGGTTCTGCGGAAAGTGTACATCGATCTGGCACTATTTTTTTACAAAAGTGTCCAGCTTCTTGCGTATGCCGATGATATTGACATCATTGGCCGCAGCAAGCGTGATGTCACTCCTGCATTTTCGGCTATCGAAAAACAGTCGGCAAAAGTGGGTTTGGCAGGGAGGCGCGGCGCCTAGACTCCCATGTGGTAGCGGACAGGTATACCTTCGAAGTGGTCAAGGAGATCACGTACCTTGGCACTGCCATTAACACCGTGAATGACGTCAGCCTGGAGATCAAGCGAAGAATCATACTTCCCAATAGGTGCTACTTTGGTTTGAGTAAGCAAATGCGCAATGGAGACCTCTCCCGCCGAACAAAATTAACACTCTACAAGACACTCATCCTACCCGTGCTTTTATATGGCGCAGAAGCATGGGTAATATCACAGACGGATGCAGCAGCGCTTGGAGTGGCACGACCAAACCTCCGATGGAAGGACCAAGTGGAGGAGAACCTGACTGCACTGGGTATTTCCGATTGGAGAAGGCGCGCGAGGAGCAGAGGCGCGTGGAGGGAGGCGCTGAGGTCGGCCAAAACCCGAATCGGGTTGTAGTGCCACCTAATGAATGAATGAACATGGCAGATTTACTTGGGAGTTCGACTACATACTTCGGAGTTCGACTACATACTTTGGAGTTCAACTAAAATACTCTATATACTACCCACAATTTGGCTGCCAGTCACTGGCGTCACGCACGGAAGACCAGCTGAGAACGCCTTCGCCATCCTAGCCGATAACCTCCAGTACTTTCCGGTGAGTCCGTTCCGGACTACAAAGTCTACCTCATCTCGGGATCTCCGCCATTTTTTTTTTGGGGCGGCCGAGTGCGCCGGTTACCTATTTGAAGAGGCCGCTGGCCTCCAGCAAAAAGTGCTCAGGCCGACGACAATCGGCCTCCGTCCCGGCCAACAGTGGCTGAAAATTTAAAACTAAAACACATGTACCTTGATTATATATCTAGTCTTTACTATTTGTGCATTTATCCGGATTTAGACCCGAGAGCCGTATTTGTCCTCGTCGTTTGCCTAGAATAAGAAGGGTGAGTGTTAGTTAAATGGTACAGTTTACAGTGCAGTTACATACCTTTTGGCCTTTGCCTTCTTTTCCCCAGGAGCTCCTCAGAATTCCTAGCACGCACGCCCTTCGTGTGTATTTTTTGAGGACCGTGCATAACTTTTTGCGGTGCCTGTAGCCTTTTCCTGAAAACACATTCTCTACTTTGACCACGTAATTCTTTAAGACGGTGGCCAAGTCTTGGTCTTGACGGCTAAGAAGGATAGATCGGTTAGGAGGGAAATTATTATGAATTATTGAAAATTAAATGTTAAATTCATTAAATGTTTGTAAAACCCACAATGTATAAGTAACTTGTACCAGTGAGGGAGATGGAACCGTCGTGGTCGCGAGGAGGGTTGTCGTCAGGCCTAGTTTGTGTGGTGCCCAGCAGCATAAAGGGTACACTTGGTAGGGAGGGAGCGCTTGGCTGAAATATCAAAAGCCACCAAATAAAACTCAAATTTCTGTCGATGTTTGTAAATATTTACCTTTGTTTACGTTTTGTTCTTAGTGATGTCCGATAGTTTCAGTGATGCGAGACAGCGAAGTTGTCGATGTTTTTTTATATTGCGAACTGTGGCATTAGGGGTACTCTGCCCTGAGGCAGACTGAGCTAGCGGCACTGTCACTGAAAATAAGCTGTTCGTAACATAGTGGCAGCCAATTAAAACTAAATAAATGGTCGAGGCGATGACGTCCCCGTCATACCGAACTGTGGCTTGTTAGATAGGTTGCTATTGCCAGGGGGTGGTGACGGGGGAGATTGGAAACACAGCGGGAGGCTGTCCGGCGAACATTGCCGAGGCATTGCTCCTGGTCACTGGTTTACCAGTGGACCGGTGATGGCATCATGGTCAAAACCAGGACCTCTAATTTTATATCGGTATCAGGGACTGAAGAGAACCGGTACCGGTACCGAAACCGGAACTGGAACCCTTTCCTTTTTACGGCGAATATCGTTGGCTAGGGGTTTACCCATAACGCACAAGCGGCCCAAACTTATCGCGCCTCTCAGGAATTGGAAGTTAGCCAGGCGTTAGGGAAGGAGATCATGGACATGATGAAGTTGCTCAACGACGTCCGTAGGCCAGCCGAGAGCAGACCGCTGGAGAGAAAGAGATGGAGAGAAAGGGAAAATGGAATTTGGAGTAAGAGCGTAAGGGCGTGGGCAGAGGGCGATAGGTGGAACAGTAAAACCGCGGACTTTAAACTCAGTAAAACGCAATTAGATTAAAACGTTGAAGTTTAACATTTTAACATTTAATTTAGCTACAAAGCCTCTCTAACACCTTAGAACAACGACATAAATTTGGCTTCAATAAATGAAGCAGCAAATGGTTTTTGTTTCAGTACACCTTGAAATTGAACAATTTCCAAACATTTTAAATAAATATACCCTATACAGATTCTTCTTTCTGTTTCAATTGTGTTTGTTATCATCATTGGGGCTTTAGTGTGTGTTGTAGTTTTAACTTTTTGGCATTCTACGCACGTTTGTACATAATTTTTTATGGTTTGTGCCATTTTCGGCCAATAGCATAGTTTTTTATTTTGGATAGGGTACGCGAAATCCATGAGTGGCCTTCTTTTATCGGGTCGTTATGGTATCTTAAAAGGACTACATTAATTTGGCGTTCTTTAATTTTGTCTGCTTAAGTCATCTTTTGTAATAGCGATCTTCTTATTTTGTTTAAATCTTTATTGCCCTGTTTTTATACCCGTTACTCGTAGAGTTAAAGGGTATTCTAAATTCGTCGGAAAGTACGTAACATGTTTTAGGAAGTACACATATTCTTGATCAGGATCCTTAGCCGATTCGATGTAGCTATATCCGTATGTCCATGTGTCCGTACGAACGCTGAGATCTCGGAAACTATAAGAGCTAGAACAGTCAGACTTGGTTTGCAGATTCCTGGGCTTCGCCCACAATCCGCGAAACTGTAGGGCCTACAGTTTTTATGTTTTTAAAGAAAAAGAAACATTTTAAGAGAAATGTGTTTCTCTCATAAATACGAGGGGAGTCCGACTGGTACACACCAGAGACCAAGGGACACTCGAAACAGTGGGCTTCACCCAACGAACTTGCTCGGAAAAAGGCGATGACTGTCCCATCGGCCGGAAAGGTGATGGCCACCGTTTTTTGGGATTCACAAGGTGTGATCTTCATCGACTACCTGGAAAAGGGCAAAACGCTCACAGGGCTGTAATATGCCGAATTATTGTGCCGATTCGGAGCCGAATTGCAGAAAATTCGGCCCCAGTCGCCGCTTATAATGCAGATCTCGAGAAAATGTATTTTTCAGACTGGTAAAAGAAGTTTGAGCATCGCTGGGTCAATTGCATCGAGCTAAAAGAAGATTATGTTGAGAAATAAATCGCCACTTTTCGAAAAATTTCGTTCGAGCTAAAAGAAGATTATGTTGAGAAATAAATCGCCACTTTTCGAAAAATTTCGTTTTTCTTTTGGAACTTTAGGACTTCAATTTATGTTTAGATTAACAGCTTAAAATGAAAATGTCGCATCTCATTGTGAAATTCAATTATGCTGACCAATGCAATTTGGCGACGCTTGGAACGCAAAAGGTGCAATTGATTGGGCTTCGAACGGAAGCTGATGTTTACTTTAATTTTAATTTGTTTAACTTAGCTGGGGATCCAAGATCAGACCTCAAAGCCAAAGGCAAAGACAAAGGCAAATGCAGAGATGGAAATTATTGTAAAAGCCATAAGCGGCCTGGTTTCTCGGGTTGGATAAGTTGACCATCTTCCTACTCCTTGTTAAGCGTCTTGGTATTGTATGGTTTTTGGTTACTACGTAACTTCTTCATTGTAAGTACTATGCTGTGGCTGTGTTAATAGACTATAGAAAGATAGGGGGCGGTTTGGAAAGTTTTATTTTCTTTCAGAGATCGGCCCAACAACTACAATCCGTTCAACGCATGATTCACAATAATCTATTTGCACAGACGAGGTTTTAAGCTTACTGACTTTTCCTTCTGAGGTCTCCGCTTTTCGGGTCTGTTTTTTCAGCACGGTACTTAAGTAAATACTGGAAAAATACCTGGTTTAGCGATTGCTTTTGGATGGGCCGTTGGCCGTAAGCCGCTGTAGTTGTGCAAAAGCGGTGTGTAAACAAAAATTTAAAAGCATGAATAAACTATATAGTCAATGCCATTGCTAAGCTAAGTTCGCGGTGGAGATATACAGTGAAGCGGTTGTTCACAAATATGCAGAAGTAAATAAATTAACACTTATAAGTTTTTATTGAATGGTCCGATTTCGACTATTTTCGGGATGAAGTTAGATATTGCTAATAAAAATTAATTTGTAATCAAGCAGTCAAGTAGTATTTAGGGGATGTTTCTGTATGATACAAGTCTTAATATAAAAAAGTATTCGCAAAAGTTAGACATTTAACAATTTTGTTGCAATGGAGTCGATGATGGGAGTGACTCTATCGATAAGTTGGGCCGATAGGGCGATAGTTGCAGCAGCGGGATGAATCTGGCGGGCAATCTGGCCATCTAAGGATTAATCCCGGTTCGTTCCGAGATTATCTTAAATGTCATTCATGTGTCCAATGACCCAATTTTGGGAGAGACCATGTAATATGGCGGGGGGCAGAAGCGAAGATGATTAGCAGATATGGGTATAGTCGCAGCCATATTGCCGAACCACACAGATGAAGCTAGAAGCCTTAGTTAAGTTTTGTGCCAAAAATAAAATAAAAGTGAGTGGTGGTATGTTAGTTAACATAGAGTGCGGTATTTATTATTAATAATTTATAGGGCAACCAGGGTCCCAAAACAATGGGTCGCGGCAGATTTACTTGGGAGTTTGACTACATACTTGGCTGATTTACTTGGGATTTGGACTACATACTTCGTTGATTTACTTAGGATTTCGACTACATACATGAACGAAAGCTTGACGTCACTAGGCTCGCAGCCTACGGTCACAACGGACACCAATAGCATACTCCACTCACCTCTCGAAACTGCTCCACCAACCTATCCCTCTCCCTGTTGACGCCGGCGGACTCTGGGCGCACATATCCCTCCATGCAAGCTGCTGCTGAAACAAGAATTGGGTTCAAGCGCCCACCCACACGGAACCAATGGTATGACGAGGAGTGTCGCGTCGCAGCTGCAGCAAAAAACGCCGCCCACAGACAAACGCGATAAGGTGCATGTATCAGCTCTTGTGCAAAATATGGCTAGAAGAAAGCATACCCAACGATTGGAATCTCAGCGTCCATTGTCCCGTTCTGAAGAAAAGTGACCCGACGATATGCGCCAACTACCGGGCAATCAGCCTCATACAAGGTCTTATCGAGCGTAATATGTGAACGACTGAAGCCGTATACCAGCACACTGATCGGACCTTACCAGTGCGGCTTCAGACCTGGCAATTCCACCATAGACCAGATCTTTACTTTACGCCATATCCTGGAAAAAACCCACGAGAATAATATTGACACGCATGAGGGAACGCCTATATGCCACCATGTCAGAGTTCGGTATTCCTGCAAAGCTAATACGTCTTTGCAGAATGACATTGAGCAGCACCAACAGCTATGTCAAGGTAGGAACGAACCTCTTCGAACCTTTTAATACCGTTCGAGGTTTTAGACAAGGCGACCCCCGGTCGTGCGACCTCTTCAATTTCGTGATGGAAGGGGTTCTGCGGAAAGTGTACATCGATCTGGCACTATTTTTTTACAAAAGTGTCCAGCTTCTTGCGTATGCCGATGATATTGACATCATTGGCCGCAGCAAGCGTGATGTCACTCCTGCATTTTCGGCTATCGAAAAACAGTCGGCAAAAGTGGGTTTGGCAGGGAGGCGCGGCGCCTAGACTCCCATGTGGTAGCGGACAGGTATACCTTCGAAGTGGTCAAGGAGATCACGTACCTTGGCACTGCCATTAACACCGTGAATGACGTCAGCCTGGAGATCAAGCGAAGAATCATACTTCCCAATAGGTGCTACTTTGGTTTGAGTAAGCAAATGCGCAATGGAGACCTCTCCCGCCGAACAAAATTAACACTCTACAAGACACTCATCCTACCCGTGCTTTTATATGGCGCAGAAGCATGGGTAATATCACAGACGGATGCAGCAGCGCTTGGAGT
Organism: Drosophila biarmipes; assembly: GCF_025231255.1. NCBI lineage: Eukaryota > Metazoa > Arthropoda > Insecta > Diptera > Drosophilidae > Drosophila > Drosophila biarmipes. The sequence continues at coordinate 2,701,791 of NW_026114526.1, read as the reverse complement.
GTTCAAGAGAAAAATTCTTCGCAAGATATTTGCTCCCTTTCGGATTGGGGACGACTTTCGTATTCGGAAGAACCACGAGCTGTACGAGTTATACGACGACGTGGACGTGGTCCGGCGCATCAGCATACATCGTCTGCGCTGGGTCAGCCACGTTGTGCGTATGGATGAAGAATCTCCAGCTCAGTAGGTGTTTGAAGCGAGGGTCGACTACGGGCGACGACGAAGGGCACGACCAAACCTCCGATGGAAGGACCAAGTGGAGGAGAACCTGACTGCACTGGGTATTTCCGATTGGAGAAGGCGCGCGAGGAGCAGAGGCGCGTGGAGGGAGGCGCTGAGGTCGGCCAAAACCCGAATCGGGTTGTAGTGCCACCTAATGAATGAATGAACATGGCAGATTTACTTGGGAGTTCGACTACATACTTCGGAGTTCGACTACATACTTTGGAGTTCAACTAAAATACTCTATATACTACCCACAATTTGGCTGCCAGTCACTGGCGTCACGCACGGAAGACCAGCTGAGAACGCCTTCGCCATCCTAGCCGATGACCTCCAGTACTTTCCGGTGAGTCCGTTCCGGACTACAAAGTCTACCTCATCTCGGGATCTCCGCCATTTTTTTTTTGGGGCGGCCGAGTGCGCCGGTTACCTATTTGAAGAGGCCGCTGGCCTCCAGCAAAAAGTGCTCAGGCCGACGACAATCGGCCTCCGTCCCGGCCAACAGTGGCTGAAAATTTAAAACTAAAACACATGTACCTTGATTATATATCTAGTCTTTACTATTTGTGCATTTATCCGGATTTAGACCCGAGAGCCGTATTTGTCCTCGTCGTTTGCCTAGAATAAGAAGGGTGAGTGTTAGTTAAATGGTACAGTTTACAGTGCAGTTACATACCTTTTGGCCTTTGCCTTCTTTTCCCCAGGAGCTCCTCAGAATTCCTAGCACGCACGCCCTTCGTGTGTATTTTTTGAGGACCGTGCATAACTTTTTGCGGTGCCTGTAGCCTTTTCCTGAAAACACATTCTCTACTTTGACCACGTAATTCTTTAAGACGGTGGCCAAGTCTTGGTCTTGACGGCTAAGAAGGATAGATCGGTTAGGAGGGAAATTATTATGAATTATTGAAAATTAAATGTTAAATTCATTAAATGTTTGTAAAACCCACAATGTATAAGTAACTTGTACCAGTGAGGGAGATGGAACCGTCGTGGTCGCGAGGAGGGTTGTCGTCAGGCCTAGTTTGTGAGGTGCCCAGCAGCATAAAGGGTACACTTGGTAGGGAGGGAGCGCTTGGCTGAAATATCAAAAGCCACCAAATAAAACTCAAATTTCTGTCGATGTTTGTAAATATTTACCTTTGTTTACGTTTTGTTCTTAGTGATGTCCGATAGTTTCAGTGATGCGAGACAGCGAAGTTGTCGATGTTTTTTTATATTGCGAACTGTGGCATTAGGGGTACTCTGCCCTGAGGCAGACTGAGCTAGCGGCACTGTCACTGAAAATAAGCTGTTCGTAACATAGTGGCAGCCAATTAAAACTAAATAAATGGTCGAGGCGATGACGTCCCCGTCATACCGAACTGTGGCTTGTTAGATAGGTTGCTATTGCCAGGGGGTGGTGACGGGGGAGATTGGAAACACAGCGGGAGGCTGTCCGGCGAACATTGCCGAGGCATTGCTCCTGGTCACTGGTTTACCAGTGGACCGGTGATGGCATCATGGTCAAAACCAGGACCTCTAATTTTATATCGGTATCAGGGACTGAAGAGAACCGGTACCGGTACCGAAACCGGAACTGGAACCCTTTCCTTTTTACGGAACCGGAATCGAAACGAAACCGAAATTTTTATTTTCGATGGAACCGGAACTGGAACCGGAACCGATTATTTGGCATACTGTGTAACCGAAACCGGAACCGAAACCGATATTCTTTTTTTGGTGTAGAGCGACTATTTTCTGGACTTAGATTCATTCTTTCATCCTTGAGATATAACGTAAAAGACAAACTTTTTGAAGATCAGTTATTGGTTAGAATGAATAAAGAAAAAGAAAAGAGCTCAAACAAGCGTCCCTCAACTATGCAATTCAAACAAGAATCAAAGAGAAGAATAATTGATGATTGATTTTTCGAGATACAAAACATGTGTTGCGTTGTGGCTCTGTGACTTGTTGATGTGTAATTGAAACATGAATAAATGCGAATGATGATATATACATATGTTGTCGCAATTACTTTTCTACACGATTATACATTAAAAAAATGAAACCGATACTGTAACCGGAACCGGTTCGTAATATTTTTTAGGAATCGGAACCGAAACCGGAATCGTTTTGCGATTTTTCTTAGGAACCGAAATTGGAACCGGAACCGCTAACAGATTTTTATAAGAACCGAAACCGGAATCGGAACCGGTATTCCAATCGGTTTCAGTCCCTGATGTGTATACTTAATTGTGTTATCGTGATCCGTGGAAACCCCACTTACGACTTAGGTCGGAAGCCCACCGGCGAGGGTCAGTTCCATCTCCCCAGGTCAAGAGCTGTGAAAGGAGAAAAATTTAATTTGAAATTGGTAGTGAGTATTTATTGTTGCTATTATTGATTGTCGTATTATTTATTGGAAGTTAGCCAGGCGTTGGGGAAGGAGATCATGGACATGATGAAGTTGCTCAACGACGTCCGTAGGCCAGCCGAGAGCAGACCGCTGGCACTCCAGGAGGGCGCGAGTAACCAAACGATGGTGCCCACTCCGTCGGATCCAGAAGGAGGCGCAAATGACTCAGCGGGAACTTGTGAGCGGCAGGAGACGGAGAGATGCTGCCGAGGACCGCCGGAATTACCGCCCAGGTCAGGTTATTGGAATCGCGGTGCTGCGGCGCACGGATTCCAGGATTGCAAAGCTACGGAGTGGAGGAGGTTTTATTTCCGGCGCGGCAGACTTGGCGTAATTACGCCGAAATGTCCCGATTGCGCGGAAAACGGTCAGCCGACCGTCAGTCGGCAGTCCTAAAGCGGGAGGGACTCGCCCAGGATGGAATCCCGCCAAGACGGTACAAAGGAAGAAAAGCCATCTAATAGATGTAAGTATATGTTAAGAAACCTACCGGAGGAGGAAAGGCTTCGTCGCTTGTTGAACACAGGGGCCAGTGTAATTGTGCTGAGCAACGGTTGTCGGGAGCTGGTAGAATTGCTGGGAGTTACGGCCCAATCGTACTTTTCCGTAGTCCGTACGGCTTCTGGCGAAGACCGATCCATTACCGGATACGTGGAGCTGCCTGTGAAGTACAAAGGCGTAAGTAAGCCGGTCACCTTTGCCCATACTTGGAGCAAAGGGCGTACTTCGAATTCGAAGTCGACTTCTGGCAGGTGTTCGGACTAGCTTCAACCGTTGTATGGAAGTCAGTGGTGAGAGGCGTCACGAAAGCTGAAAAAATCCATGCCAGTCATATGAAGCTCTACGCCGATCAGGAAGATGATGATGAGGTAAAGGAGGAACCCGAATCCTGGAGCCTTTCTGTGGAGGAAAAGCTGGCATTAGATAAGGTCAAAGAGGAGTTCCTTACCTTTGAAAGGGATGGCCTCGGAGTCACCAGAGTTGAGAGAAGAAGCTCGGGTCTTTAAAGATCGTCCGTATCCAATGTCCCCGGCGAAGCAAAAGGTGGTCGAAGAGGAAATCGATAAGATGCTGGAGCTTGGTGTCATTGAGGAGAGCAAAAGCCCATGGAGCAATCGTACAACAGTGGTGTCAAAAAGGCAGTTTCTGTCTGGATGCCTGAAAGTTGAACGCATTAACCATTATTAACCAGGATAGATCAGACGCACTATATCTCCAGCGTAGACCTCAAGTTTGCGTTTTGGTAGATCGAACTGGATGACCGAAGCAAGGAGTTCACTGCATTCACGGTTCTAGACAGACCGTTGTACCAGTTTCGAATGATGCCATTCGGGCTGTGCAACGCGGCACAACGCTTGGTGCGGCTTATGGATCGGGTGATACCAGCGGAGCTCAGATCCAACGTCTTCATGTATTTGGACGACTTGCTAATCCTCGCTCCAGATATTCAGACGCACCTGAAATACTTGCGGCGAGTAGCGCACAGTCTGAAGGTTAAAAAGGTCAAAGTGTTGCTTCAAATCGCTGACTTACCTAGGGTTTATAGTCGGAGGTGGACTGCTGATGACGGATCCTGGACGGGTTACGGCGATTTAGAAGATGCCTTACCCGAAATCCATAAAGGAAGTACGAGCCTTCCTCGGCACGGAGGGATGAAATCGACGGTTCATCAAGAATTTCGCTACGCTAGTCCTATCACTTTACGAAGCTTTAAAAAAATGGCGTGCCTATTTACTTGGCATAAAATTCAAAATCATTACCGACTGCAATGCATTTGCTTTAACAATGAAAAAGCGCGGTGAAATCCCTTTAAGTTTTGGTTTCTCCAGGATTACGACTATGTTATCGAACATCGAAGTGGCAGTAAAATGAGGCACCTGGACGCCTAGAGTCGAGTTTCATGTCTAACGCTGGAAGACACTTTGCATCTCAAATTGCAGGAAGCACAGTCGCAGGATAAATGGGTTCAGGCAGTAATGGCGGCCATTGAGAACAGCACGTTCTTCGTTAAGCATGGCATACTTTACAAGGATCCCATCAAAGAGTTGATCGTGGTGCAGTCTCTGACGGAGGAAGAAATCATTGGTATGGCCCATAAGCAAGGACATTTCTCTGTAAAAAGAACTCAAGAGGCAGTTGAGAAGACATTTTTTATACCGGATTTATCGAAGAAAGTTATAAGAGTGGTCAAGAGTTGCGTTGAATGTATTATTCCCGAGGTCAAGGCAGGTAAAAAGGAAGGTTACTTGACACCCACCAACAAGGTCGAAAGGCCGTTGGAAACCTATCACGTTGACCATGTGGGACCAATAGAGCGGACCAGAAAGAACTACAATTACATTCTCGTTGTGATCGATGCGTTTTCTTAGTTTGTCTGGCTCCACCCGACAAAAAATACAATGACAGAAGTAGTAATTGGTCGACTTACTCGTCAAGCGGCAGTGTTTGGAAACCCTAGGCGTATAATATCGGACAGCGGAGCAGCGTTTATTGCACCGGAGTTCCCCGAAGAAATGGTCAAGTGGAACGCATCCATAAAAGCATGATCCCATTGTTAGCAAAACTTTGTCAAGAAAAACCGTGTAGCTGGTATAAACATCTAGAGGTCGTACAGCAAGTGATGAACAGCACACCCCCAAGAAGCACGAAGTTTTCACCTTTCAGTATATTGACGGGCATGGAAATGAGAACAAACAAAGTAGCAGAGCTATACACATAGAAGGATTGGACCAACAAAAAGAGACCGTTCGTATGGAAGCGCAGGATAACATTGCCAAAATTCAACTGGAAAATCGTAGATCTTTCAAGTAGAAAAGGCTGAAGACCATTAAGGTCCTGGCAAAACATCAACGGTTGCAGAATATATAAAGAAGTAGAATTCTACATCAGAGACTGCTGAAGAACCATCATTCGAGCCGAATGATAATTCAAGATGGCCGATTGTGGGAAAAGAAAGGAAAACAAGGAGTGGTCAGGTCTACAATAGTTCTGCTATACATATTAGACATTTACTTCAGTATTATTCGTTAACATTACCTTCACTATCTATTAACATAAACATATCGCTTGCAACTCTACAAAAATAATAGTATCGATACTGTGTTTGGAGAAGAGAAGATTTAAAAACCCCAAAATATATCGATCGAATAAAAGTCATTGAAATTTATTTCGTGTTGTAATTGGACTATTTACCGGCAATCCTACATACATTCAAATACCTATGCGCTTTCCGTGCGGATAAACAAGCATCCGGTAATCGCCGTCGTTCAATTAGGCGGCGAAATAGCCAAGTATGAGCTACAGAGCAGGCTCAAAATACTGCTGACCACTCGGAAAGGCGCTTGGATATTGCTTTCCGTGCGGATGAACAAGCAGCCGATATTCGCCGTCATTCAATTAGGCGAGGAAATAGCCGAGTACGAGCTACAGAGCAGGCTCAAAATACTGCTGACCACTCGGAAAGGCGCTTGGCGCCTATTTATTCTTTTATTGATACATTCTCATATTCTACTCATTTAGTGTAATTAATAGTAAAATGAGACAAACCTGACCTACCGGTTAGGAAATTTTGACTATGGTGTCAGTTTTCGTCGTTGACTCGGCTGACACTAACAACACAAATGTTCTTCCCATCATTGCCGTTGAGTTGCACGGTGAATAAGTGAGCCATATAATATAGATACAAGAGTACTTTTTGTGGGTGTTGTTATTAACAATTTAAATTTTTCACTATATTGGGACAAATTATTTAGGGGCTCTTTGCCAATTTTTAAACAACTTGAGCCGAGAGCTAATTTACCAAGAGCTGTAAGAGCTACAGATCCAAAACAAACCCCTGTTTAGCTAATTCTGTCAACTACGCCTTCAAAATATTCTCACCAAGAAAAGTCACATTCAATCCGCACGGATGCTGTAAATATTCAAGCCGATATTGTAAGCATCAAAGCCCCAGTGCGAACCCTGGAGTCCGCTACCGTAAACAAAAAAATTCCCAGAGCGAGACCGCTAACGAAAAACAAACAAGAAGATCCCCAAAGCGATCTTTAGAGTCCGATAATTTAAACACAAATGTCCGACCGAATTTAGATTTTCAATTTAATTGGCAAATTGCATCACACATTTTTCGACTCTTTTGAGTCATTTTCTTTATCAATTCTTGGAATAAATCTTCTAAGCCGAGGTTTAATCAATCAGTTTTTTTTTTTTGGTCAGTTAAATAAATCGAAATAAAAAGCAGTGAATAAAATAAGTGCCACCTACTAAAACTACACAAACTATAGATCCCCCCCTCAGGCGACGGGGGACGTCACACAGAACCAACTGGTTAAAATATAAAAACTATTTAAGCTCACACATCAAATTAACCCCTCACTTAAACATCGACAGCTCTACCGATGCTCTTGAAGAAGTATTCGTGAAGGCAGCCACTATCTCAACACCCCAAGCAGAGACATGGCAACCAAACACTTCAAAACTAATCTGCAAATTAAAAGGCAATCCTAGAAAATAGGCTCCTGCGACGTGCCTGGCAAACCAAAAGATCGCCGTCGTCAAAACAACGTCTTTAAGAAGACGCTTGCACACTTAATCGAGCTCAGAACAAGAAACAGAAAATGCACGGCTGCCGTACATTAATAAACTTTCGCCAACCAGTACCAATCACTCAAATCTCAGCTCTCCAATTCAAACAGTCACTCCTATAAGAAATTCATCTGGCAGCTGGGTCCGCAGAGACGAAGATAGAGCCGAAACTTATGCTTCACATCTCAGAAACGACTTCCAGCAGAATCGAATCGAATCTGAATCTATTTCCCACCACCATTGTTTCAGCCAAAGGAGATCGCGAAAGTCATTGGGCAACTTAAACCAAAAAAGGTCCCTGGCGGTGACCAAAGAACCCCAAAAATGTTAACTGAACTTCAAAATTCTGCCATTGAGGTTCTTCGTAATATGATACTTTATTCGGCTACTTTCCGAAAAATGGAAAAAATCTAAATCATTATAGTGAATGTCTAGTTGGCCACATGCACAAAATCAATACATACTTTCCTGATAGCACTCGCAAGTTTGTTTAGTCGTATCTATACAACAGAACCTTCGAATTACTGTGCAAACGCAATAACGTCCGATGACTACATTAGCAAAGTCCCACAAGGAAGTGCGCTAGGGCCTGCTCTGTTCCTCCTATACACAGCGGATAATCCCAAGAACGGACAGATAACAACATATACGCTCGCTGACGACATGTGAAGCAATACCTTTCAGGCCACCTTTAGCACAATAGCAGTCATATGACTGTTAATCAGATTAATTAGTTTAAGATTTGAGACAGTTCTTGTTAGAATCCATAGGGAGACAATTCAATAAATAAATACAAAAAAAATGTGTTTATATATTTGATTTATTTTAGCTTATTATTACTTACGTAAAAGTATTAACTGATCCCTATATGAAAGTTTACTAGAAATAAACTGGATAGCGGACAGATGATTCGCTTTCAGATGACGGTGGAATATACAAACATATAGAAATACCCTGAAGGGATAGGTAGGACATTTGAAAAAGAGGAAAAATTATCAGTATACAATTTTATTCTGACTGGAGAGCAGTATAAAAGAATCTAGTTTTTGAAGATATATAAAGAAGTAGATGGGAAGGCTCTTTTAATGAGATTTTTTTAGCTTAATTTCTGAGCTCATAGTTCGCACGGGGAACACAGATCTCAGACTATGATAATTTTCTAGCATATGGAAAGTTAAAAATTTCAACCTTTAGATCATCAAATCTTAACTTCAATACGGATATATGCCGTAATGTCCTCAGCCCAGAAGCAAAAATTGTTTCCGCTGCAGTACACAGGTGACTGTTTTAGGTACCACGAACGTTTCAGTTTGTGAGGAGTTGAATAACTCCCCACAAATCCCAGCAGCAGATGGCCGGCCGCTCACCAGGTACGCGGCGAATTCGCGTAGTGGCGGCGCGGCGGAGATCGAGGACGGAGAACGAGAGAGTTTGGAGATCGAGGACGGAGAACGAGAGAGTTTGGAGAACGTGGGAGTTTGGAGAAGAAGAGAGTTTGGAGAGAAAGAGAGTTTGGAGAAAAAGAGAGTTTGGAGACAAGGGAATTTGGAGAGCGAGAGAGTTTGGAGAGCAAGAGGGTTCGGAGACCAAGAGAGTTTGGAGACCAACAATGGAGACGGAGAGAGCGGAGACTTGGCGGGCGGAGCGAGAGTGCCGTGTGCAAAAAGGAGTAACGGGACGCCGCCGGACTTTGGAAAGAGGGTGCCACATCTCAGCAGCGGTGCGGCACACAAACATGTCGCATGCGTCCCCGGGATCAGCGGGACGGCAGCATCAGGCTGGACGGCGGCGGGAAGCAGTGCGTCAAGGACAAGAGGGTCAAACAGGGACCATGGACTTTGGACCCGATGTGGAGAGTTTTGGCGGGCCGTGTGCAAAAGGGAAATAACGGTTCCCAGAGGCCCTATATAAACCCGCAGGGCGCTGGCAGCGAGATCAGTCAGTCGGGATCAGTCGTTGAGATCAGTCAGTCAAGATCAGTCATTGAGAAGAGTCAGTCAAGATCAGTCATTCAGCATCAGTCATCCAGTGGAGATCATACAGTCAAGAGCGGGCAGTCAGTCGAGAGCAAGGAGTCGTCGGAGGCAGCGCCGTGGGAGCCTACGAGGAGCAAGATCGTCACGTCGAGACGTTCGGGATTGGGATTACTAGGAATCTCCGAGCTGAGACACAGGTGGCTGAGGTCTAAGGAGGCGCCACACGGCCAAGTTCTGTTCTGTCCTGCCGACGAAGTCCTTGCGGTACGCCTGGAGGGTCTACTAGACTGAGATTTGAAATCGAGAGTAGCAAGCCAGAAGGGAGAGAAGTCCCGGAGCGGCGTAACAGAACCCCTAGAGTAGCAAGCCAGAAGGGAGAGAAGTCCCGGAGCGGCGCAACGGAGCCCCTAGAGTAGCGAGCCAGAAGGGAGAGAAGTCCCGGAGCGGCGCAACGGAGCCCCTAGAGTAGCGAGCCAGAAGGGAGAGAAGTCCCGGAGCGGCGCAACAGAACCCTGGGAATCACGAGCCCGAAGGCGTATACCCTCGAACCCAGCACAGAAGTCAAGACCTACAGCCACCTGTCAGGAGTAGTTCGCAGGACATCGCCACCAGCAAGCAGGACACCACACCGCAACGACTACGCAAGGAGGATCGAGCCCGCAGGAACGGCACGGACAGTACGCGGAAGGGTGAGGCTAGGGTGGAACGTTCGTTTACACGAGGCACAGAAGCGAAGTGAAAAGCGAGGCAGCTTCCTGGCGTTCTGCCTTGACTGTCCGCACGATCTGAGCGGAAGCCCGTGGGACCATCCGGGACAGAGCAAGGGACAGGCGGTCGGGTATCGAGAGGAGTGATCCTGGAGAGCTCGTCAGTCTGTTCACCCTAGTCTGAGAACGGTGACGCTTCCCTAAGCCCGCACGGCTGACCCCATAGGGAGTCTGAACCGTGGCCGAGCAGTCACCGAGCCAGCGACGTCAGGAGCAATCAGCGGTCGAGGATCTTCGAGGAGCGACAAGACAACCAGCCACGTCAGGAGCAATCAGCGGTCAAGGATCTTCGAGGAGCGACGAGACGACCCACACCGTCGGAGACAGCGAGACGAGCAAGTTATAAAGCCGACTGCAGTTATTCCCGCAATAAACCCACTCCGAACCCGAGAATTCTGTGCTTTTTCACTGAACTACTGGGCGCCCATGTCGCACAACGGCTTAATGTCGTCCTGGACGGCAGATTAGAGGACATGAGGAGGACATTGTCGGAGTATTACTCCGAAACAGAGAACGACCCACAACTTGCCGACATCTGGGCTGAGCTGGAAGCCATGTATTACGACAGAACCGGCACGAGTATCACCCTAACTAACGCTGAAGGGGATAACCTAGTAGCAAGCCTGAGCGTCGACAACATGCAAAGGGAGGCTCACAGGAGAGAGTCAAGCCAGGACAGGAAGACAACGGTGCTGACCTCTAGACACAGCCAGGAGGATTATGCAAGGGTCGCAAAACAAGTCCGCGAGTGGTCATTTAGGTTCGACGGGGCGGAGAAACCGTTCGAGGTCCTGGAACAAGTCGAATGGTCCGCCAACACCTACGGGTTAGACCTAGACATGATCCCCCGAGCAATGCCGGAGTTGCTGAAAGGAAGGGCGTTGAAGTGGTTTATCGCCAACAATAAACAATGGAAAACCTGGGCCGAGTTCATTGAGAGCTTCCATCTCTATTTTCTGCCGAGAGATTTCTTTACAAGGCTGTCGGACCAGGTCAGGCAACGGAAGCAGGGTTTCAGTGAGTCATTTAAAGACTACATGATCGACATGCAAACGATGTCGAGGCCACTGAACTATTCTGCGAAAGACACCTTAAAGATCATAAAGGAAAACTGCACCCCAAGCCTAAGGATCTCCTTAAGGGCGTACAAAGTGCCGGACCTGGACACGTTGATGCTATTAGCCGATGAATACGAAGAACTGGAAAAGGAGCGGGAAGCGTTCGCCCAAGAAAACAAGTTCTCAAAGGCAAAGTCGTCACCACCAACGCAGGTCACGTGCAGAAGATGCGAGGAGACAGATAGCCAGGAGACACGGAGAAATGACCAATTTTCACCGCCGCAACGAGTCCCACGACAGCAGGCAACAGGAGCACCACGAGGAGGCCAATGGACGCCACCACAGCAGCAACAGATACAACCAGCGAACACGGTGTGACGACCGCCAAACACAACACAGTGGCCGCGGGGCACTACACACATTGCAGATCCCCATGAGGCCTGCCGAAGGCGCGGCGGCCACGGACACTGGGCACGAGGATGTCGACTCCAACGCCTGCTGTTCTGCTGGGTGTGCGGGAGAATAGGTGTCAAGAGCGTCGAGTGCTGCCAGCAGGCGGGAAATGCCCAGCGACCTCAGCCGCAGAGAGGCGAGCGGGGGTCGCAAGATGCTACCTCTCCAAACTAACGGACAAGCTAATCGAGGAGGAGCAGCAGTGACGATTGGGGGAGGCACGTACATGGCCACGATCGACACCGGGGCAACAGCGAGCTTTATAGGCAAGGAACTGGCATACAACCTGGCTGCCCTCGGGAGGATTACGAGGACACGGTTGGCAGACGGAAGGTGCGGCGGACTCGGTGAACAGCTGGAGGTGGAGATCGCATTCGGGAACAAGCGACTAACCATGAACCTGTTGATTATACCAGGGGTAGTGGATTCATTGGTGTCAGGATGGGACTTTCTAACTCAAGTCGGAACCGAGATAAGGTGCGCTGGACACGAGGTGAGAATACCGGCCAGGAACCGACACAATGGGTGGTTTGAGGAGAGGCTATCGGTAGCAGTCGTACAGCAGGAAGCAGAGTATGACGACACAGCGAAGTTCCTGGAGGCAGAGCTAGCCAGTTTTAAAACCATGACAGGAACGTCGAACATGGCAGAGCATCAAATAACGATGAAGGACGACAAGCCAATAAAACAGCGATACTACCCGAAGAATCCGAAAGTTCAAGGGGAGATCAATGCGAAGGTGGACGAGCTACTCCAAATGGGATGCATAGAACACTCAACCAGCCCATACAGTTCTCCCATCGTGATGGTTAGGAAGAAGACGGGCAAGTGGAGACTGTGCGTCGACTTCAGGCAGATTAACGCCAAATCAATAAAGGATGCCTACCCGATGTAATAAGATTGAACGTCGAGGGAGCAACGACTCAATGGCTAGGATATACAAGGGAACGCCGGAAAGTGGGAGCGCAGAGTTTTCTTACTCTTTCCCGAAGTAAGGGGGGAATGTAAGGAGTTGAATAACTCCCCACAAACCCCAGCAGCAGATGGCCGGCCGCTCACCAGGTACGCGGCGAATTCGCGTAGTGGCGGCGCGGCGGAGATCGAGGACGGAGAACGAGAGAGTTTGGAGATCGAGGACGGAGAACGAGAGAGTTTGGAGATCGAGGACGGAGAACGAGAGAGTTTGGAGATCGAGGACGGAGAACGAGAGAGTTTGGAGATCGAGGACGGAGAACGAGAGAGTTTGGAGATCGAGGACGGAGAACGTGAGAGTTTGGAGAACGTGAGAGTTTGGAGAGGAAGAGAGTTTGGAGAGAAAGAGAGTTTGGAGAAAAAGAGAGTTTGGAGACAAGGGAATTTGGAGAGCGAGAGAGTTTGGAGAGCAAGAGGGTTCGGACGCTTAACGGGGCTGAGAAAAACTACTCCACGACCGAGAAGGAGTTTGGCAATAGTCTGGGCGATCCGGAAACTGAAGCCGTATTTGGAAGGGTACCACTTCAAGGTGGTAACCGACCACATGGCGCTGAAGTGGCTCAACAGCATCGAGAGCCCTTCAGGAAGGATCGCCAGATGGGCCCTGGAGTTGCAGCAGTATAACTTCGAAATAGCGTACAGGAAGGGACAACTCAATGTGGTGGCAGATGCATTATCAAGGCAGCCACTACCAGTAACACTGCGAGGGATCAAGGAGACATCGGCGACGGAAGCCTCCGCAGCATGCAGCTGGATTCAGGACATGCGCGAGAAGATAAGGACGCAGCCACAAAAGTACCCGGACTACGTAATGGAGGGAGACACTTTGTACAGGAACATTCCACACAGAGCAGGCAGTGAGGATGTCGCGACGTGGAAGATGTGCGTCCCGAAAGCTCTGCGAGAAGCGGTGCTGAGGGAGAACCACGACTCACCGGCAGCTGGCCATGTAGGAAGCAGAAGGACAATAACACTACTGGCCAGGCATGCACCGAGACGCTCGAGCCCACGTAAGAGGATGCGAGACATGTATCAGGTTCAAGCCAAATCAGATGCAGGCAGCTGGGAAAATGCTAACGCAGGTGCCAGAGGAACCGTGGGCTACAGTGTGCGCAGACTTCGTCCGACCCCTGCCGCGTTCAAAACACGGCAACCAAATGCTGCTGGTGCTGATAGACAGGTTCTCCAAGTGGACTGAATTGGTGCCGCTGCGGAACGCGACAGCCGAGTCCCTAAAGAAAGCGTTCAGGGAGCGCATCATCGCAAGGTTTGGGGTCCCTAAGGTAGTCATAACGGACAACGAAGTGCAGTTTAACAGCAAAATCTTCAAGAGTTTCCAGGCCGAGATGGGAGCCAAGCAACAGTTCACGGCCCCATATACCCCGCAAGAGAACCCGACAGAAAGAGCAAACAGGACCGTGAAAACGATGATAGCGCAGTTCACAGGGCAGGATCAGAGAAACTGGGACGAGAAATGGCCTGAGATCATGCTGGCAGTAAATACGAGTGTTTCGGAATCCACAGGATACACGCCAGCGTTTGTTACTCAAGGCAGAGAACCGAGACTGCCGAGCGCCCTATACGACAGAGAGACCTTGGGAACAGGACGACCCACTGAGACCCCAGGGGAGAAGGCAAACAAACTCGGGGAAATCTTCGAGATTGTAAGGCGGAATCTGGAGAGAGCCTCCCAGGATCAGGCTAGGCATTACAACCTGAGGAGGAGACAATGGACACCAGCGGTGGGAGACGTCGTGTGGGCCAAGGAACATCATTTGTCGAAGGCGGCCGAGGGGTTCGCAGCAAAGTTGGCCCCAAGATACGACGGACCTTACCAGGTCACGGATTTTGCGTCGCCAGTAATCTGCAAAATACGGCACGTGAACACAAAAAAGGAGGGGACCATCCACGTAAGCGAGCTGAAACAACAACAAACACAGAACAACATCGAGCAGCTACAAACAGATACGCTAGACAAAAGGCAAGGATAACTCCAAGGATACCCAGGGACACGAGAAAAAGGGTCCAAGGAGAGCTCCAAGGATACCCAAAGGACACGAGGAAAGGGGTCCAAGGATACCTCCAAGGATACCCGAAGGACACGAGGAAAGGGGTCCAAGGATACCTCCAAGGATACCCGAAGGACACGAGGAAGAGGGTCCAAGGATACCTCCAAGGATACTCGAAGGTCACGAGGAAAGGGGTCCAAGGATACCTCCAAGGATACACGAACACGAGGAAGAGGGTCCAAGGATATCTCCAAGGATACCCGAAGGACACAAGGAAAGGGGTCCAAGGATAGCTCCAAGGATACCCAAAGGACACGAGGAAAGGGGTTCAAGGATAGCTCCAAGGATACCCAAAGGACGCGAGGAAAGGGGTCCAAGGATAGCTCCAAGGATACCCAAAGGACGCGAGGAAAGGGGTCCAAGGATAGTTCCAAGGACGCGAGGAGAAGGTCTACAAGGATCTGGTTAGGACTGGCAGCAGTCTGCCGAAGGAAGGGGGAAGTCGGCACAGCTGAGAGAGCTGTACCGAAAGTGGCCAAGCATCACGGAGAAGGGCATCATGCCCAGACGAGGAGACGGGATCGCGGGCCGGATCGGGGTCCAAACCAGGAAGCACAGCTGCTGGAGTCTAAAAGGGCACTCGTGGTCAACAAAGGCAACCTGCCAAAAGAAAGGAAGCTGATGAGCACATACAAGGAGTCGGGTGTGTGATCAGAATACTTACGTAGTGGCAAGGAGAAGTGGAAACGCCGGGCTGAGGGGTAGAAAAAAACTAAACTTCTGCCGACCGGTGCACGGGCATGAACAATTTGCAGAATCACCATTCAACAGGGAAGGGGGCGCCTCGATAGGCGGTCGATTGGCCCTGGACGATAGTGCGATCGATGGGCACAAGAAAATGGAAATATCGGTGATGATGAACATCGCGGCTCGCAAGTGGCAACGCCGCACCTGCGATATCGATATCGTGAGCAGGCCCTCTGGGTATCGATAGCTGATTAATATCGGTGCCCAGTGGGAACAGATGGAGGATCGGCGCGGGAGATTCGAAATTGCTATACGGAGGACGACCGGCGCTGTGGAAAGGAAATAAGATGGAAAGCGTCGAGGGAACGTCGAGGGAGCAACGACTCAATGGCTAGGATATACAAGGGAACGCCGGAAAGTGGGAGCGCTGAGTTTTCTTAATCTTTCCCGAAGTAAGGGGGGAATGTAAGGAGTTGAATAACTCCCCACAAACCCCAGCAGCAGATGGCCGGCCGCTCACCAGGTACGCGGCGAATTCGCGTAGTGGCGGCGCGGCGGAGATCGAGGACGGAGAACGAGAGAGTTTGGAGATCGAGGACGGAGAACGAGAGAGTTTGGAGATCGAGGACGGAGAACGAGAGAGTTTGGAGATCGAGGACGGAGAACGAGAGAGTTTGGAGATCGAGGACGGAGAACGTGAGAGTTTGGAGAACGTGAGAGTTTGGAGAGGAAGAGAGTTTGGAGAGAAAGAGAGTTTGGAGAAAAAGAGAGTTTGGAGACAAGGGAATTTGGAGAGCGAGAGAGTTTGGAGAGCGAGAGAGTTTGGAGAGCAAGAGGGTTCGGAGACCAAGAGAGTTTGGAGACCAACAATGGAGACGGAGAGAGCGGAGACTTGGCGGGCGGAGCGAGAGTGCCGTGTGCAAAAAGGAGTAACGGGATGCCGCCGGACTTTGGAAAGAGGGTGCCACATCTCAGCAGCGGTGCGGCACACAAACATGTCGCATGCGTCCCCGGGATCAGCGGGACGACAGCATCAGGCTGGACGGCGGCGGGAAGCAGTGCGTCAAAGACAAGAGGGTCAAACAGGGACTATGGACTTTGGACCCGATGTGGAGAGTTTTGGCGGGCCGTGTGCAAAAGGGAAATAACGGTTCCCAGAGGCCCTATATAAACCCGCAGGGCGCTGGCAGCGAGATCAGTCAGTCGGGATCAGTCGTTGAGATCAGTCAGTCAAGATCAGTCATTGAGAAGAGTCAGTCAAGATCAGTCATTCAGCATCAGTCATCCAGTGGAGATCATACAGTCAAGAGCGGGCAGTCAGTCGAGAGCAAGGAGTCGTCGGAGGCAGCGCCGTGGGAGCCTACGAGGAGCAAGATCGTCACGTCGAGACGTTCGGGATTGGGATTACTAGGAATCTCCGAGCTGAGACACAGGTGGCTGAGGTCTAAGGAGGCGCCACACGGCCAAGTTCTGTTCTGTCCTGCCGACGAAGTCCTGGCGGTACGCCTGGAGGGTCTACTAGACTGAGATTTGAAATCGAGAGTAGCAAGCCAGAAGGGAGAGAAGTCCCGGAGCGGCGTAACAGAACTCCTAGAGTAGCAAGCCAGAAGGGAGAGAAGTCCCGGAGCGGCGCATCGGAACCCCTAGAGTAGCGAGCCAGAAGGGAGAGAAGTCCCGGAGCGGCGCAACGGAGCCCCTAGAGTAGCGAGCCAGAAGGGAGAGAAGTCCCGGAGCGGCGCAACAGAACCCTGGGAATCACGAGCCCGAAGGGAGAGAAGTCCCGGATCGGCGTATACCCTCGAACCCAGCACAGAAGTCAAGACCTACAGCCACCTGTCAGGAGTAGTTCGCAGGACATCGCCACCAGCAAGCAGGACACCACACCGCAACGGCTACACAAGGAGGATCGAGCCCGCAGGAACGGCACGGACAGTACGCAGTACGTTTCATTAAGTGATTATAAAAAATAAAAATACATTTTTTTGTCAAATACGCTAGTGAGAAAATTATTTGGCCCCCGTTTAAAAAAATTATAAAATAAAACTTTAAACTAAATATAATAAAAACAAAAAAATAAAATGAAAATTAAAGTAATTAATGAAATAATCCCCTTAAATCTTTAATTATAAACAATTCAGAAAAACAAGAAGTAACAAGTAATCATCGAAACATATAATTATCAAAAATATCAATTTAACTCAACATTTTTTTTAGAACAAGCATCAACAAAAATAATTTGAACCATCATTTAAAAATAACCATCGCCAAAAATAAACATGGGAAAAGAGGGAAGACCCCAAGTAAAAAATCTGAAAACCAAAAAATAAGAACGACCCCAACAGAATCAGCAAACAACGAAAAGAAAAATAAAGAGGACGATTAGTAACCCATACTACCTTTTTTTTTATTAATATTTTATAAGAAATTTTTAAAAAAGGAAACATAAAAACCAAAGTGGAACAATTATTTTCATTATTATTATCTTCATCCAGTCAAGCTGGAGCAAGTAAAGGACTCAACATGAGTCCGCCCTAAAAACATACAGACCATCAGGCGGTAATAAACAATACAGTGTTAATTGTGGGAGATTTAATAAAAAGAGATCGTAAATTAAATCCACTAAAGGAGGAGGTTGTAAAATTAAGATTGCAGCTATCTCACAAAATATAAATGGTTGAGCATTATCAGATAGAGATGTTAGAACCAAATTTTAAGTCCGACACATCTTATGAGATCATCAAGTTTGTTAGGGGATATGAGTAAAATGAGTAAGCTGGAGGGAATCAGCTAAAATAGCCATGGAACAATATGCCAGAGGAAGGAAAAGATATATTCTGCCTTATCTATCTTTAGAAACAAAATAACAGGAATGGAAACGATGCCATAATGGCCAGACTTGACTTTGTCTTTAGCGACAAACGTCCAATTCATATTATCGAACAGAAATTAAGTGTATTGAGTCAGGGAAAATTATCCATAATGGATTTTTAATAAATAGAAAATTAACTTTACTGATTAATAAAACTATTATGACCTTTAATAGAAACAAACCAATAACAACAGAAATAAATGAATAACGTAGGAAGACAGCTAAATGAGTTTTTTTTATCGGCCTTAACGGACAAATTTCAGATACTACCAAAATGCAATGGTCGTAGTTTAGGAATTAGAAAGCAACAACATAAGGGCTCATTTCGCAAATAGTTTCTCGACTTCACAGAAAAAACATAGCGAGCCAAACTCTGGTGGAAATGGTCAATCACATTTCAACCACAATATAGGGCAACAAAACAATAGTTATGAAAACAATCGAAACAATTATAATTTTAGTTTTAACAAAGACAACAACCTGAAAAAAATTTGAACTAGGGTAAATTTAATAATAAACAACAAAATCCGTGGAACTTTTATAGGCAGCCATAAAGTAAGCCAGAACCAATTTAGATAGACGAGTCTATCCAGGTTAAGAACAGGTCTAATTACGGTTATAATCAAGGTTAACTAAATATCAAAATAATAATTAAAGCCAGAACAAGTGGGATCAAAATTAAAAAATGAGACTTTCTGGGTATCAGCAAGGCCAAACTAATTAAGAATATCACAATAATAAATAATAAATTAAAGAAAGAATTGACACGGGGCAACCTTGTGTTACATTAAATCAACTTTCTTAAAAAGAAGAAACATCCATTCTTCCACAAAAAAAAATTGTTATTGTTACAGATCCGAATCTGGGACACGACGTTCCGACAAAAATTCGAAATCCTGAGCACAACAACCAAAAAATAAACTACTACAGATAAAAAATAACATCTGTAGAATGAATTATTAGTACAGATATATATGAAAAGCCAAATACTTTTCAACAATAGACTTGGAATCTGGGATCTGGATTGATCAATTCTTTTGAATGAACCAGACATTCAGAAAACCTAATTTTTCGTAAACAATGGGAAAAACGAATTCCTAAAAATATCTTTCGGTTTGACCAACGCTTCTGGAATATTCCAAAGAGCATGGTAAAAACATTATTATATTTTCATAAAATCGAACAATTTTAAAAGAATTTAAATTGAACAATTTTAAAAGAATTTAATTGTCATAATTAAAATTTAGCTAAACGCAAACAAAAATTTCGATTAAAAAATGAAAGTTCAAATCAACGAACTAACTTTCCCGGTTACGTTGATTCTCACAATGTGATCAAAGCCGCTGCCGAAAAAATGTCTACAAATGTAAAATATCCAATCCCTAAAACTATTCGAGAGCTAAGAAGCTTTCTAGGCTTTACAGAATATTACACGAAATTCGTGCAAACTAACACAAAGATAGCTAAACCCTTAACAAAATATTTAGAAGGATGAAAGGCAAAGTATCTAAAAAAGCATCACGTAAAACATTAATACAGTTTAATGATTTAGCTGTAAGAGCTTTAAACGAGCCTAGTACAACTAGACTGTAATAAAAAATGTACC
Organism: Drosophila biarmipes; assembly: GCF_025231255.1. Lineage (NCBI taxonomy): Eukaryota > Metazoa > Arthropoda > Insecta > Diptera > Drosophilidae > Drosophila > Drosophila biarmipes. Next base: position 2,682,136 of record NW_026114526.1, on the reverse strand, counting down.
CTAACAACTGATGTGCTTTAAACATGTGATTTAAACATTGGTGCTTTATTTCTCAGAGATAAACCAATTATATTTATTTCAAAAACGGTAAACAAAACTGAACAATTATACGCAACAATTAAAATGAAAAAAATCTTCGAATTACCTTTATGGGGTTAACAACATAGATCTCGATGATTTTGATGTACCGATAACCAAATTCTTTTATTTTCTATTTCTCAAAAAAATCCAAATATCGAAATGAAATGATGGTATTCCTTTATTGAAAGTTATTCACCCAAAAATTATTTATAGGCCAGGAGCAACAAATGTTGTTGCGGACGCTTTATAAAGGATCCGAATTAATAACATTTCGGAAAGTAGCGAATTGGGCTCAGATTAAAATACTCAGCATTTAGCAGAGATTAGTTTTGAGAATGTAATACAAGAAACCCGAAAACCCTAAATCCTGTTTAAGCAAACATTGCTTATAGCAACAGGGAGATAGACAGTACACGAGTCGATTTATGTATTCGGATAAACTAGATACATATATAATAGAGTTTGACACTCAAGAAAATTTGATACCAATCATAAGGGAATATATTCTACCTAATATAACAGTAGGAGTTCACTGTACCCTGAAGGACTATTAAAGAATTCAAAAACCAATTAAACACAATTTTATAAATAAATGTGTATACTCTAAAACATTTGCTCAGCATGTCGTGAACGCTGAAGACATATCTCTAATAATCACAAAAACTCTCTGTAGAGCTCATTGAGGTCTTGATGAAAATTATAAATAAATAACTAGACTTTATTATTGGCCTAAATTATAAAAAAATGTATTAAATTTTTATTAAAATTGCACCATCTGCATTCGTAACAAACACAATAGACACCCAGTACAAATTCCAATCGGTCAGGCACCTATTCGAGAAAAAGAATCCCAAATATCCAAAATCCTTAGTTGTAAAAAAAATTCCTAATAAACTAAATATAGAAAATAAAGTTTCAGAAAATTTACAAACATTTTTATTGGTCAAAACTTTGATGGTAGATAACGAACCATATTTTTATTGGTCCCAATCTAAGTCCTTTGCACAAAGAAATTTAATATCTCTATGGACAAATAGAAAGGGCATACTCTACCTTAACAGAAATTGCCAGATGGATTTAAGATGAGCTTAATTAAATTGATTTTTCCGCAATTATAATTAGGACAGAACAAAAAACAATTTAACAATTCACTCAATAACCAACCAACTACCTTTTACATTTTCACAGAAAGGCATGCGAAATAAGAATTACCAACTTTCCCGTCTCCATTTGTTTTATGTATGTATCTTCCTCGCGAACTCGCATTTTTTTGCCCATTTTTTTGTTTGTACTGTGCGAAGTGCATCAACGTCAACAGAAACCGTACGATTCATAAAGATAATATTAAATAATTTCTTTCAAACTCCACATAGTGATTTAAAAAATGTTCTTATTATTGGTGGAAGTTACAACCAAATCCAAAATTTTGGATTGCACGAAATATCTTTTTTACAGAGACACCAAATATTTTCTTATTTATAAATTATACGCATATTTAATTCTTTATAGAGATATTATTAATGTCGAATCAGAATTTCTAAAGAATGACGATAGCAAGAATTTCCTTTCGAAAATATCCCACGATTTATAAATTATCCAAATACTTATTTCTCAAATAATACGCGGTAGATAGAAAAGAGGCATTAATGAAATAGGCCTATTATGATTTCAAAATAAAAACGAAGATTTAAAAAACAAAATTACGATCAATTTGTTATCCATTCTAAAATATTTAAAGAGATAAAGTCTGAAGAATGCAAAACAGCCTTTAAAGATTAAGAAATTTCACTCAGAAAATGTCGTCTACGCTTGCTTACCTAAGTCCTTATGAATTTAATGGACAGAATTAAACTCGCGAAAATTTATGTACTTAATACTAATCCTAAACAATGAGGATATACAAGAAATTTTTAAGTACGAAAATAAACATACTTATTAGACATATCTGAATTTAAAATTGCTTTGCACCAACATCTTATACCTTACATAGAATACCCTATTATTACCGATCGTTGTGACGCTTGCAATTCAGTTCAATTTCACATAATGATGGAAAATTATCAATTGTTAATCACGTCGCAAAATGTAAAAAAAAAGTATTTTGTGATGTCTAATTTTAAGACTTAACCCAGAAGGTTCTTGTTTACCCAGATTACTAAATATAGAAAAATCTTTTTTTAAAAAAATTTAAAAAAAATCATCAAAATGAAGATGTAATACAGGATGGAGACATTTTTTTAAATGTTAATCACACTCATTTAAATGTGTCATTAATACTATATTTTTTATTATATTATTATTATATATATATAATATAAAAAATATTATATAATATAAAATATACAGATCCTTTATTCATTCGATAATATTAACAAATATAATGAATCGGTACGATTTAAATTAGAATGGGGGGAGTTATATAACACATTTGTTAGGGTATCTTACCCAGATCAGTTTCACTCAGTCCGCACGGATGCTGTGAATATCGAAGCCGATATTGTAAGCGAGGTTTGATTGTTGATCATTAAGCTCAAGGCAAGGCAGTCCATTTTGGGTACCGAATCGAGCAGTTGAATAAATCGACTTACTGAAATTTGTAATAGAGAATAAGTGATCATAAAAAATAAAAATACATTTTTTTGCCGAATTCATTAGTGAGAAAATTAATTTGCATATGTCCACGCACCCAAAGTACATTTTTGAAAGCCACTCAAGGGCGTTTTTAGTTATAACAGGACTTAAAATAAAGTTTGCCCAAAAGATCGGCTATGGCTTGATCAGTGTTTGCGGCTGAATTTTCGAATTTAAGTGATGATGGGTAACTTGCGGATTTACGCTTTGTGTTAACAAAATTATAATACTTTTCTGGCTCCGGTGTAAACTGGATTGTACAAAGAGCTAAAAAGTTTTTAAGCCACTGGACGTTAAGCAAGGTAAAATCAGGCCTGGCACTTAAGTATCGGGAAAAGGCAGCCTATGAACTGGAAGCTCAAAACTTTGTGTAGAGTCTAGATTTTACTTTTTTAGGTTGTGTCATTTCTTTGTTAAACGACGATGTGCAAAGTTTCCTTATGAAAGCAGGGGATGCGTTTAGCTGACTTTTCAGATAATTCATATTTTTTGGTACCAGTCTCAATAGTCAGCTCCAGCGTTGCGTGAAGTCTACTGGAAAGTTATCTACTGGAAAGTTATTGCAGAGGATCTAACTTTGCAAACATAATTTGGACTGGAAAGGAAGTATAGATCCAGTAATGGTCCTAACAAATTTTAAATATGATTTACTTGAGACAATGAAATATCAAGCAAACCGTCAAGAAAATGAAACTGCGTCATATGTAACAATATATTTGATGTTAATAACAAAAACATTAGGTTAACTGCCAATGTATCCACACGGCAAACTACAGCGGCATTCCGATCTACAGAGATGAAGGTTTTAAAACCAGAACACTGTGTTACAGCTGCTTGCAGCTAAGCAGACTAAATAACGGATGGAAAATCTACGAGTAACAATGTGGAACGCCAATGGCGTTTCACGGCGCAACCTTGAAGTAACACAGTTCCTGAATGAAAATCATATCGACATTATGCTAATGGTACAGACGCACCTCTCAAACAAATACAACTTCCAAAGAAGAGGCTACACTTTTTACCGCATAGATCTTCCAGATGTTGAAGCTCACGATGGAACCGGCATCCTAATCAAGGAACACATTAAGCCAAATCTATCAAAGTGCAGTCAGGCAACGGAAACCTCACTATAGCCGCTGTTTTATGCCCGCCTCGCTTTACAATTTCTGAAGGACAATTCTTGGATTTTTAAAACTTGCTTGGAGATCGCTATATAGCTGCAGGCGACTATAATGCCAAACACACGCACTGGGGATCACGCCTTGTGACTCATAAAGGAAGGCAATTATACAATGCAATTATAAAACCCAATAACAACAACTGGTTAAAATTTAAAAACTATGTAAGCTTACACACCAAATAAACCCCTCACTTCAACATCAAAGCGGACAACAACTGGTCTACCGATGCTCTTGAAGAAGTATTCGGGAGGGCAGCCACTATCTTAACACCCCAGGGCAGGGACGTGCAAACCAACCGCTTCAAAACTAATCTGCAAATGGAACGGCTAATCCTACAAAAGAGGCGCCTGCGACGTGCCTGGCAAACCAATAGATCGCCGTCATCAAAATAAAGTCTTAAGGAAGCCACTCGCACACTGAATCGAGCTCAAAACAAGAAACAATTCATCTGGCAGCTGGGTCCGCAGAGACAAAGATAGCGCCAAAACTTTTGCTTCACATATCAGAAACGTCTTCCAGCCGAACCCAGCCACTAGTTTATTTGTCCTACCACAACTATTGCCTTACCCCCATTGTTTCAGATATGGCTAGATGGCCTCATGCACAAAATTAAAACATATATACACCTTCGCTGTAATCGTCTTCCCATCGATTCCCATATCCACAGTCATCGCTTAAGTGAAGCGACTTGCGGCTCCTAAACGCATGACATCCTGCCTTGGCAACTTCCATTTGGCTCGTGGATGTTGTTTTATTTGGTACTGAGTGACTTTTTTTCTCCTTTGGACACGAATTAGCGAAGTGTCCCATTTCTCCGCAATTGTAACACTTCAAGGAATCCTTTGACCTTGGTGGCTTAACATCGGTGTTCTGCTTCTGCTCGAAGTGGCTGGCTTTCGTTGAATATTCTTTCTTACGTACTCGATCGACTTCTGTTGACAAAATAAGACTCGGCTGCATCCCGAAGTTGCTTCATTGTTGAGAAATGAATTGCTGCAATATTGTTTTGCAATTCTCGATGCTGTAGACCTGAGCGAACATATCTAATAATCGCTGCCTCACCGAGCTCGTACCGCACCCCATGGGCTGACATCCTGAAACAGTACTCCTTTACCGTCTCCTTTGATCGCCTGTTGGCCATGTTGAAATGCGCTTCTGCTTCGTCTGGATTTGCGCCGAATTCGTCCTAAATAGCACGATGAATCTAGCCACATCTTGGCTGGACCTTTTAGCTTGGTATAAATGGCGAGTAACAAGAACTTTTCGTCCCACTGGTAGGCATCAACAACTTTGTTGACACGATCGATGAACTGGTTGACTGAAATAGCGTTATCCTTAACTGAAGCTTGCCTCACATTATTGGTAGCCTGTACAGGAGTGTTCCTCTCGTTGATCTCGTCGATATCCAAATCGATTATTGGCTGTTGTTGCTGCTGGTGATTTTCTCCGATTCTTTAAGCTCTATGTGACTCTGAACCAATTCGGCTCTGGTGGCCGAAACTGACACGTTTCTCGATCTTAGCAGAAATCTTAGCTCTTCGCCCTAAGATCTGCTATCTTCGGCATTTTGGCAATCCCTGTGATTTTTTTTTGACATTAGGTTAGCAGTCCCCTTTGCGAGCGAGATAACTATCTGTAGTTCACTAAGTTCTGCATCTGCTTGTTCACTTTTCGAATACAAACAAGCTCCTTGTATGTATGTGTGTTCTCTGGCTTCCTCCGCTTCACACATATTCAACCACACTTAACCCACTGAGAAGGGTTGGCTTTAACGAGTGGTATAGATTTATTAAGGATAATAAGGTTGAATATAATATTACATTTCCAATTGTAAATTAAAGCGCTCTTCACACGTTCTGCTCTTGAGTACGACTCTTTCCTGACTGTTCTATAATTTCAATGTCTGGTAACACTACCAAAAGAGAATTATAAACACTATTTTACGACAGATGATTATATTCTAAATTAGGCGCTGTTCACACATACTTGCCTGATAACACTCACAAGCTTGTTTAGTCGTATCTATACAAAAGAACCTTCGAAGTAAGATGCAACGCAAAAACATCCGACGACTACATTATCAAAGCTGGAGTCCCACAAAGTAGCGCGCTAGGGCCTACTCTGTTCCTCCTATACACAGCGAATATTCCCAAGAACGAGCAGTTAACATGCGAAGCAATAACTTTCAGGACACCTTTAGCTCAATAGCAGTCATATGACTGTTAATTAGATTAAGTAGTTTAAGATTTGAGACAGTTCCTGTTTGTATTCATAGGAAGACAATTCAATAAATAAATACAAAAAAAAAAATGTATATATATATTTCAATTATTTTACCTTGTAACGTAAAACTATTAACTGATCCCTATATGACAGTTTACTAGAAATAAACTGGATAGCGGACAGATGATTCGCTTTCAGATGACGGCGGAATATACAAACATATAGAAGTACCCTGAAAGGATAGTTTAGTACACAGAAATTTAGTTTCTTTTATTTCGTTGCACGTTAATACATTAGACGTTAATTCTGGGTCAACTGCAATAAAAACTCTACATCCAAGTCGAGATGGACGATTAAGCCTGAAGGTAGTGCACTTACTTGGAAAGATTTTGTAACTAAGAATTTATAAAATATCTAGTTTTTGAAGTTATATAAAGATGTAGATGTTAATGGATCTTTTAATGGTATTTTTTTAGCTTAATTTCTGAGCACATAGTTCGGACAGGGAACACAGATCTTAGACTATAATACTTTTCTAGCATATGGAAAGTTAAAAATTTCAACCTTTTGATCATCAAATCTGAACTTCGATACGAATATATGACGTAATGTCCTCAGCCGAGAAGCAAAAATTTTTTTCAGCTGCAGTACACAGGTGACTTTTTTAGGTACCACAAACGTTACAGGTTTTAGTACTACAGCTTTTATATCTCCTCTACCGGTGTCAGTCGGTTTTCCGGATGTTAAGTCATTATGCGGCCTTGGAATCATTGTTGTATTATTCACAACAGATTTTTCGGACGTCTCATGCAGAAAAATCTACCGTCCTTTGCATTCGGAAGTACCGTAAGAGTGCTTCTTGTAAGCCGTCTTAGAGAAATTGTCTGGGTTTCATTGGCAATGCATTCAACACAATAGCCATTATCACAGTGCAAAGAGAATTAAGCCACGCAAGTTTAAGATAGAATTAGAGAGCGGGAGTGAGTAAGTTTAATGCTGGAGTTCGGGAGAGCTGGAAGGCACCGCCTAGACTCTTATCGCTGCAAAGAACATTTTGAAAGAAAACTGGAAGGCAGACAGGCAGAGATTAGGCGTGCAAACATATTATATTAATTTAAACACAAAACAATCACTATGCATTCGGGAAGCGAACGGATGTTGTTCGGTACATAAAAACTATTTAAATGTAAGAAAAACACGACCGTTTACTAAAAGAGGGATAATGTACTTGATTAGCTTAGCGGAATAAAAGCAGTCTCGGTGGCTTTGCTCGACAGAATTCTTGCCATAATTCTTTATGAGATGTTGGATTTGTCTAGTAGTCGATTGTGTAAATCGATTCTTCTTGTGCCGTCTCTAAATGAAGCACAAACTCGTTTTGGGAAACAAAGAGTCTTTTGAAGCCGGATGAAGCTGTGCGTCCTGTAAAACTGGGTGCTCAATATACTGTGCAGCTGGATGGGCCATGATTCCCAAATTTTTTAGCCGTTCCTGAGAAGCTAAATGAAGCTGAGTATCCTGTGATACTAGATTCAGCTGCTTATTCTGTGAAACTGAATGAAGCTTAGTATCCTGTTAAAGAAAAATAAACTGCTAAGCTTTCTATAAAGCTGGAATAAGCTGCGTATCCTGTAAATCTGGATGAGCTGCGTATCCTGTGCAACTAAATTAAGCTGAGTATGCTGTAAAGCAGGATGGAGCTGTTGATCCTGTGACGCCTGATTAAGCTGAGTGTCCTGTGGAGCTGGATAAAGCTGCTCCACCTGTGACTGTAGATGTGCCATGGTTTCCTGGACTGTGCGAATAGATTGTGTTTGGCCTCGCAAGAGACCGGCCCCTTCTAAAGGAAGAGCAATACCTCTTCCCAGAGACTGAATCATTTTAGGATGTGTTATGCTATACAGTAGTTGTTCGAAATATTTGACCTCAGTCTAATGTTTCTCTACTTTGTTAAATTTTAAGTATTATGCATTAGTTCTTTTGCGTGGCTTTAAAAAACTAACTTTTTAAATGGATACTCTTATCCATTTAAAAACACTTTGGATGCAGACACATGAGTATTTTGATAGGTTGTGCTTCTAAGCCAAGTTTAAATATTACACCGTATGTTCTATGCTCGCCTCTGTAATTAGTACTGTTTATTTTTATGTCTAAGTACTGCTGGTAGATTTAACATATAGGATTTAACTTTCTAGTTCTTATGCTTTTTTTGCTTATCCATTATAAATTGAATTTTCAATTAGAAAACCCTATTAAATCATAATAAACATATGTCTCGCGCAATGGGCGGCATTTTTGAATGTCAGTAGAACGATTTGCAGTTTCTGCAACTTATTAATGTGCAGTATGTGAAGCAAGTTTCCAAATTTGTTTATGCGGGGTTCCACGCCCGTTCTAACGCCCACAATCCGCGAAAATCTGTAGCGCCTACAGTTTTTATGATAGAAACAAATTTTGTATTTGTGTCATCAATAACTATCGACTCACCAAAAAAAAAGATGCCACGCCCACGCTAACGCCCACAAATGGCCATAACGCCTAGATCGGTCTGCCGAACACATAACACATAACTGATTGTGTTTTTAGTCATATGATTTTGGGAACAACCTTGTTCTATTAGATCGTCCATGAAAAGGAAAGCTTGGGATGATTCTAGTCCCGAGAAGGCTAGTGTAATCATTCTTTGAATTGAAGTAGGTGCGATTTTTACATCATAAGGTAATCGTTTAAAGGGGTATGAGCCAGTGCTCGTTGAAAAAGACGTCATGTCTCTGGATTCCTTTTCTAAAGAAAATTGGTTAAAACCAGACATTAAATCGAAAAAAGAATCGAATTTTGCTCTGCAAAGTTTATCAAGTATATCATCGACTCTTGGTAGTGGGAATTCAACTGTTAATAATTTTATATTTATTTGTCGGTAGTCGATAACTAATCTCCATTGTTTTTCTTCTGTTCCATGAAGTGATTTCTTTGGTAGGAGAAGTAATGGGCTATTGTACTCTGATACAGAGGGTTCCACTATGCCATCTTTAACTAGTTTTTCTACTTGTTTATCAATTTCTATGGCTCACGGCTATGGGGTATTCTACAGTTTTTAATATAAACTGGAAATACATCCTTCACTTTTAATTTTTGTTAATAAAAATGCTTGGATGATATTGGTCCTGTTTCTAATCCGAAATATCCGTAAATTCGGTGCATAATTTAGTGAGAACACTTTTAAACATTTCAAGAAAGTTGTTTGATAATTTGCATAGGACTTCATTGTGCTTTATGTTACAATCTCTACTTTGTGGTTTTTTACAGTTATCTAATGGTTCATAGTCAATGTTGGAAATGTTAAGAATATTCTTGGTATTCGGTTGTGTTTAAAATGCGTACAGAAGTATTTTTAGAATTAGCTATAGTCCTTGCCATAATTACGCCATCAGATATATATTGATTTTTAATTAGCATTTTTTTGTGAGACGTGTTTACATACATTTGTCTTACAACTTTGGACCTAACAGAATTTATTAAGTTGTTATCTATTGAATGTACTGTAAAATCGGAAGGTTGATCTCTTGATTGAAGTTTTCGGGTCTAGCTATTAAGCAATCTGGATCTGTCTGAAAGCCAATTCGGCAATTAAATGCTTCTAGGAAGTCCGTTCCTACTATACCATCACAGGGTATCGGAAAGTTATCATATTCTATTTGAAAGTGGAAAGAGATTAAAAATTGTCCTGTTTTTATTTCTATAAATGACTAGTGTCCTTTTGATTTAAGAGTACATTCTCCTATTCCAGACATTGTTTTAATTTTTGATGTGTCTATGTTATCATAATTATCAGAACCAATTTGTTAAAGACTTCAATTAGCGCCTGTATCAAGGGAGTTAAGAAAGTTTTTGTTTGATAATTTTGTATTTGTAAATGTAAATGTTGAGAATAAGATTTATTTTATATATAGTGGTTTTTTGTGGCTTTTTCTTCATAAGGAATTTCTTAGTGTTTCTGTTCAGTTCCAAGAGCTCTGACTTGAGCATTCGGGTTGGAGTTATTTTGAGAGGTGCCCCATTGACCATTTCTGTTATAACTTGTATATGGGTTTCTGTTATAATTTTGGTTTTGGCCTTGGCCATAATTTCATTAATAATTATTATGTTGGTCATATTGGCCTCTGCCGCGATAATTTCCCTGCCATTGCCTATATAATAACTACTTCAGTTATTTAGATACACTACACTGTGGTTATTTGTTTGTTAATTACTGAAGTGTATGTATTTTGTTATAGCGTCATTTATATTATTAAGTGAACTAGCTTCCAAAATTGCTTTCGCAAGTCTTAATCAAAGTGGATATAGCGTCTTTTGTGCTGAATTTGTCAACATGTTCAGTTTCTATCAATTTACGCATGTTGTCAAGTTCGTTTGTAAACTGAGTTGCGGTTTTTCCTCTTTGGTAAATTTGTGCAATGTTGTCTTTTGTGTCTATTACACTTTTATCTAAATCAAATTGTTTTTCTCCTAGTTCCGGTAATACCGCAGAAATTATTAGATCGTTAAGATAATATAGTATTTTGGATATTTCCGTCCTTGGCTAAATCAGCTGGTCGTCTCCGGTTGGCTCGCTGATGCTTCTTTACTCGCATGCGGGGCGACCTGCCCCTCACAATTGTTGTCTCAGCTGCAGATGTCCTGGGCCTATGGGCTCAGGCAGTACCGGTGCCGGTCATCGCACAGGTTTTTAAAAAGATGATCTGAAGTGGGGGTTCTCCAGTGGTCCTGGGCAATCCTTGCCATACTCCTTGATTCTTTTTGGTAACTGATTTGGAAGTGGATGAGCTGGAGTTATCGGCTTTATTTTAATAAGACTTGAATTGAGAAAATCAAGTTCTTCTTGGGCTGTTCTTTTGGGCTGTTGCCCAGGCGGTTGATTTTTAAATAATAGTCACTTTATGTGAGCTACTTCGTTGTTAATTTTATTTTTCACGCCCCCTCGTTTCGCAATAACTCTATCTCTACCCACTCAGATTAATTTTGTTCAGCTTCCAATACCAGTTTTTCGGTTGCCAATGCTCAATGCCTCTCCTATTCCAATTGTTCTTTCTTGAGTCCTTGTGACACCATGTCATGGTCGCCATGTAATACTTCCCAAATCGGTCACTCCATGTAATAACTCCTTGAATTATCATTCAATAAAATAATACCTCTTATTGTCACTCGTTGTGTTTATGTAGACCAACAGGTCAGCAATGCAAAAATCGAATTTGGTAAATCTCACTTCCGAAAATATTTTCAAGGTAAAATGTTAAAGAAATGTTTCTTTATAGAAAATCGACATAAATTTACGGAGATTCATCATCGAAAATAAAAAAAATATTTACCGGATCTCTAAACTCTCAATACATGAAGGCATAAGTTAAAAATAGTGTCCCTCCATAAACCATTGACCATGTCTTTGGAGTTTTATGTCAAAGTTAAACCTCCAAAAATTTAACAATTTCTCTAATAAAAACCGATTATAAGAAACATAGAACCTATATTTTAATTTTGCTTTGAATCGATTGTACACTGTCAGCTTTTATTTCAGTTTAAGCCGATTTCGAAAGGATATTATATTGGATTTGTTGTCAAATTTAAAAAAGTCTTGGCTGCCTAAGAGCCGAATAAACATGTATATTTTCATACATAAAATAAATTTTAAACTTCTTTGAAATAAATAATTTTTAATACGACCTATTAATGCCACTAAGAAGCGATCTGCAGTAATAAATATACAAAAACCAAATATACATTTAATTTTTGTATTCTTAGGAAGTTAGGAACATATGAATTACTCACCAAAGTTGTTAATATCAAAGGAATAAATTATTTTCAAAAGGATAAGAATGTATGTGAAGACCAATCATTTAATCGACAACGAGTTTCACAACTGTAATGAATTCAGGTTGGAGATCTAAACGAAAAAGATAACATTGTGTTTGAATAAGAAAGAAAGCTGATGCTCCAGATTAAGCGATGTTAATGGTAGGAATAGATTACCAAAGTTTGGAAAACATAAGAATATTAGACAAATTAGGAAAGTGACAATTGCATTGTTACTCAACGCATTAATGTGCAATTTGTGAACCTTTGAATTAATATTTTTATATTTAACACTATCCATTAGTTTGGCAATTAGATAGGACAACCAAAGTATATTTGTTTTCGGGGAATAAAGTGACCAGTTGTTTCTATAAAGAAAAAAAAAATAATTGTAATTATTATAACAAGAAAGAAAAGTAATTTTTGCAAGCCAAAGTTGGCATAGCCATGCAGCTTAAACTCTATCACGGAAGTATATTACCGGTAGTTCCTGTTACAGCTATGTGATAAAGTGGTCAGATTTGTAACCATCTCGGGGGGTGCATTTGACTAACCATACTCGAGCTAATAAAGTCAAAAGAAATTGCAATTCTTCAACGTACTGGTGTCGCGAGGAGAGAACAACCGCCACGGTCGAACTACTCATAACCATACCCCGGTAGCTGGCAAAATGCAACAGCCGACCGTTGACTCCAAAGATATCGGATGCTAAGAGATAGTAACCCTATGTGGGAACACCTAGCTTATCCGATCCAAACTGGCAGCTAATTAAAAGCTCTACTAGGGTATAAAACACATAAAACAATTAGAAAAAAGGGGTGAAGCCTACTTCGAAGTAGTGGTGCAATGTAAATGTTTCTATCGAATTAATCTAAGCTAATTTGAAGTTATGCATAACCAAAGGCCAATAGCCGCACATGATACAACCAGATCTCAAGTGAAAATCTAAAAACATTGGAAGCATTGAAAAATGCATTGAAATACATTGCAATCAAGTGAATCGACGCATGCCTCAGGCATATATATATTTTGTGTTGAGGTGAATTGGTATTATTAAGAGCATATAAGAGGGTATCCTTGTAGTAGTATGCTTAATTGCAAGAGCCTTCTGAGCGACGTTTGCAGTCATATATAGTAAGAGTTTTTTTTGCTGATGTGTGCACCTCACCGGTGATAAATTTTATCTCTCCGCTAATAAAAACAATTGTCAAGTAAAATTATTGCATATGCTTTATCCAACACTATATTACTTATACACGACACACGCCGACATACATAATTATGCAATACTCTTATAATGGTTAATCGAAACCATGGTGAACTAGAACTTTAACAAGAGGGGTGTGCTGATGTAAGAAGTGGAGTAGGTCAAGAACAATGACATAATTTTCGACGGACAACCTTGACAATACTGCGCGGTCCGTGACGATCCATTAGCCCTCGAATGTGTGAAGGGGAGGGAATATGACCGAAACAGAGCCCGATTGTATTGCGATCAAGCGAAAGCTAAGCTTGTGGAGCAGTGTGGACTGACGACTGACGAACTTTACGCTCTAATATTATTATTCCAGACACTTTAAATTTTTATTTTTGTAATGTTGGAGAGGAGAGAGGCTTACCAAGATCCCACGACCCGATTACGACGTAGCTTATGCCGGCAAATATGGTGCCTGAACATCGGACGTCTGTCCCTTGGCCCGAGTCCTTTTCAGGACTCAGGCACTAATATGTCCACGTAACAGAATTGGCGCCCAAAGATAGGATTTTCATATTCCTTAAGGAATTTTATCAGGGGCAACCATCTGACCTGAGTATGGCATAGCTTCCATCTTTATTTTCCAGGAGGTTTTTGACTGTTTTATAGCGCAGGGGGAACTAATTTTTTTAATGTGCTTTTCGTTTTTATTCCCTTACTTTTAACTTTAAAGTCCCCAATTTCTGTGACTGTCTGTGACGTTGTCGCAGAATTGAGGCCTGACTTTTAAATGTTTTAACTATAAAAAATTGCCTGTTTTGTGCATAGCCAAATTTACCGGGGTTTCCTTAAATCAAGAGTTATGAGTTATCCTTTTTATAATACGACACTTACAATTAAGTGCTGACAGAGATTTTGTTAAAGTTAAAGTAAATATAACTTAGATGTGCTTTCTGGCCGACGTCCAACGACCAGGTCGTTTGATAGATTCGAGTCCAGAATAGCAGGAGCGCAAACATTACGGTAACGCATCTAGCACTTTCGGTGTGGATGTACTGTTCGTTTGTCGATCCAGGACAGATAGGGGAAACAGATGACAGGAAAGGTAAAGCAGGCGCCCTTCAACGTACTAGACAGTTTTCCGAGTCTTTACTGTTTCCCTTGACATTAATGGGCGGGGGATGATCTTTAGTTTCTCTGGCCGCCGCCCTACAATGTTTTGGGTTAGTTTATCAGGTCGCTTGCTGGTTTGAGACCAGAGAAATAGGAAGGCGGTTATGGAGTCCGAGAATGATCGGTCAAACAACCGGATTTCCGACGACTTGCAGCCCGTTTCCGTTTGGAACGTTTGCGATGACTAGAAAAGGGAAAAGAACGTCGATACTAATGAAGGGGGCCAAAAAGAGAGTCCTGTTCAAAGAGTAACCCGCGCAACGACGCGCGGAGACAACCACCAACTCCGGAGAGCAAACGCACTCAGGCTAGGAGATTCACTTGTAAGAGAGCCGTGGGAGCTCTCCCAGAACCAGCCAGGACAGGTAGACACCTTGTCCGAAGAAAATAATCTGGACCAAGCCACAGAAATGGGGGGAACCCCCGGTGGGGAGAATCTACCCCTCGGACCTTCTAGAAGAATATCAAGTATGCTTCCCCATATCAGAGACTCGAGGAGGACATCTTAGAGGCTGCCGAACGACATGAACAGAGATTGAGGGCAGAGCAACGAGAGAGAGAGAAAAGAGACTCCACCTCTGGAACAGGTATCGCAAGACATGCTCAATAGCCAGATGCGCCGGTTAAGAACACCCAGGCGACCGTCCCACAGACAATCCTGACCAGACGAGAGGAAGACAAGTCACCAATTGCATCCAGAGATCGATCGGAACTCATCGTTTCAGGGACTAAGGTCAAGGGATGTCAGACTAGACAGATGGAACCTAAAGTTCGGCGGCAGCGGACGTGGCATAACATTTCAAAGCTTCCTGTTCCGCGTGGAACAGTCACCAGCAAGTCTTTCGTGAATTCCATCTTGTGCGGCCACTAAATGGTATTGGAAGCTGATGGAGGACAAGGCGGAAGATTACGATTTCGACTACTACTCATTGATCCTGCGGTCTCTCATAAAAGTATAGAAACTAATGGATCGCTGACAGGGGCCGCACGAAACCTTTAGCGATTATGTCTCGGATATGCACAACTTGCATTTCAAGCTCAATCACAAAATCGCTGAAGAGAAAATTTTCAAGCTTTTGAAGGATAATATGAACTCCCAAATAAGGGGATTGCTGTTAACATCCCCAATAACCTCGTTAGCGGAATTCAAAAGGGAGGGTCTCCGAGTAGATTGCTGATTGAAAAACACTAATGGTAGTACAAAATTTATCTTGCTTTACCCGGAAATATTCAATCTAACACACTTTCATCTATTGTCAGTTAGCTTAAAAGATGAAACATCAAAGCCCATATTCAATGCGCCAGGAATACAGAATATACCTTTAAAAACCTATTTAAACAGCAGTAAGAGTATCAGCCCGGACAGCTCTGCCGATCAAACAAGAGGCTCTTGATCACAGAGGAGGGTCGAAGCCACACGTCTATGGGCGCCTGAGAAAAAGAAGGAAGAAATAAACAACAGAACGGAGCGCAATGGTCGTACGCAGATTCCTTTTTGCGAAGTCATATCATGCAATCCGCATCAATCACTTCGAGTCTGTTACGTACACTATCCCTATAGAAAGATTCAACGACAAATCCTAAGTCAGAGGGAGGGGCGCATTTGACTAACCATACTCGGGTTAATAAAGTCTAAAGAAATTGCAATTCGGCAACTTACTGGTGTCGCGAGGCCAGAACAACGGCCACGATCGACCTACTGGTAACCATACCCCGGTAGCTGGCAAAGTGCAACAGCCGGCCGTTGACTCCAAAGATATCGGATACCGAGATATAGTAACTCAAAATGGGAACACCTAGTTTATCGATTCAAACTGGCAGCTAAGTATAAGGTCTACTACGATATAAAAGACCTCAGTCCATTAGAAAAAGGAGGAGAATCCATTCTGGTGTCTTGCTGACGGAAGCCGCCGGCTCCGAGGAAAGGTGACATTTCCAAGGGCAGTCGGAGTCCTCTGCCTCCAGGATCAGCCACCAGGATCCAGTAACCCTTGAGGTGGACACCAATAGCCCGAAAGATTTTATTGTGTCGAACTATCGCTGACATTATAAACAAAGAAGGAGGGAAAATCAACTACAAGGACGGCATTCGACATACTGGGATGCTTGTGGCCGCAGTACTCAAAATGCTCCTGAAGATTGTTCAGCTGTAGGAGACATCCGATCAGAGGCTTAGTGACCAACAGCATACTTCGAAAAAAGTAGTGGTGCACTGTAAATGTGTCTATCGAATCAATCTAAGCTTAATTGAATTTATGCATAACCAAAGGCCAATAGCCGCATATGATACAACCAGAGCTCAAGTGAAAATCAAAACACATTGGAAGCATTGAGAAATGCATTTAAATACATTGAAATCAAGTGAATCGATAGTGCTAATCCCGATAAGCAATAAACGAAGACGAGTCTCACCACCGTTACGACGCGTGCCTCAGGCATATGTATATTTTGTGTTTTAATTTAAGAGCGGCAGTCTTTTAGTGCACATATATTTATATATATATATATATATATATATCCAATAAAATATTTTGCAATTTCCAAGATCCGGAGCGTTAAGATCTCATCGCACAGGATTGAAAAGGGGGAAAGTTTGTCGGAACCCAGTTTCTTTCTTAAAGCATACATATATAAATATTCGTGCAGTCCAAACAGTTTTTTTCTAGGCTGTTATTAATATTTCAGCGGCGAGTATCAGCCTTGTAGTCGTTTGTATAATTACAAGAGCCCTCTGAGCGGAGTTTTTAGTCATGAATGGTAAGCTATTTGCTGATGTGCGCACCTCACCGGTGGTAAATTCGATACTCTCCGCTTATAATAATAATTGTCAAGAAGAATTTTTGCATATGCTTTAGCCAACTGTAGTATGCACATATATTGAATACCTACTGTACCGAAAGTACTTAAAGGGTGCGCACTGTAACACTTTGTTGCAGTGTTTACATATATCAAAGTCCCGGTCATAGTAGTAGCCGAAATATGAAGCGATCGCTGTGGCTTAGCCAGCACACAGAAAGTGCTACCGTCGGCATAATTGTATCGAACGGACAGCATATGCATACCCCTCGCGCCTCCACTCAAGAGCGCATAGCAACGTATATAAGTACACTCCTTATAAATAGGTATATTGGTACATAGCCGTCTCTATGCCGCCGCCTGCGAGCAGCGCAGCTACGATACTTAGTCTTACTTAGACTTAAAGAATATGGTAAAAGATCAGAGACACTTCGATCGTTGGAGCGGCAACATTGCTGCTCCAACTAAATAAAATAAACCCGAAATAAAAACTAAAAGGAACTACTAAATTACCATACAACATAGCGACCGTGACATGCAACGCAATATTCGGATAAAGGACACTCAGAAATGGAAGACAGGAAGGAAGACTACACGGACGACAAAAAAAAAACCTGAGTGAGCAGAGTGAAAGCAATGGGCAAGCGCGGAGGAGTTGCGAAAAAGATAAAAAAAAGGGTAGCACACATAAAGTGGCTACTCTACGTAAATACTCCACCTCCCGCGTGTGCTACGGCCCAAAAACTTCAAACAGAACTTGATTTTCTGCAAAAAAAATAATAAATAATAAATGCTCAAAAATTTTCTCCATTCACTCAGTGCCAATAAAAAGAATTAATGAAACACTAACAACAACAAAACCCCATCCCCAAAGCAATTACCAAAACTTCAAAAGACGTGCCCGAAGGATTGCCCTGGAGCACTGCACAGCCCCCACTGCTACTACACCTGTGCGAGGACCGGCACCGGTAACGCATGAGCCCAAAAGGCCACCTCTGGGAATACGCCACCTTCTGCGCCACCGAGGGAGCGTAGTCAAACTGGCGACGACCAGCTGACGTAGAGGGAAGGAAGAGAAACCAACAAAGCTGGAAGCAAATTTTTTTTTCCCATGCACTGCGCTGCATAATTTTTTTGTATTTCACTACGATGCATATTTTTTTTAATATAATATAATATTTTGTAAAATTGAGCGGAACCCTTCTGCCCAATTAGAAAGTATGGCCCGTAAAGTCGTACAAATGATAAACAGGAAAATAGAAATTAAAAAAAAATAGGGATAAATTCAATATTTTTTTTCTCACTCTTTTCTAATGAGAAGTAATAGCATAAGTAAAACAGATCAAATAAATGATTCTGACTCGACACGACACAAAGGAAAATAAGATTGTTTTCACAACAAATGTTTGAAGAAAAGATTCCAGAGTCAAGCAAATGACCTGGACAAAATCTAAAAAAAAAACAGAACAAACTAAAGTTATTCCACATAAATGTCAACACCCAAAATCTAAGAAATGAAATAACAAAAAAATAAATATAAAAATATTTCCTGTAACCCTTCTTACAAAGTATGGCTAAACTAAAATTCTACGGGGAATTATCAAACATTAAAACTAATTTTGACAGATCATACAAGTCACTAACCCAGAATAGACCTATCCAAAAGAACACGGTAATATTTGTTAAACAAAAGTTCAGTTTAGAAATATCGGTACCAACCGTTCTAAACACTCCAACAGCAGTTGACATTGCACCTGACCCGGAATCAACAGAAACGAACGAATCGGAGTCAGAAGGGCTTCCCAAAATAAATCGCCTTCCGGCGGTATACACTGATCTGGACAATTCAACAGATTCAAATACTTCGAGTGTACTAGAAAACAAAATAAGTAACTCTATCACACTGGCACAATCAAATATTGATTTTATTAATACAGCATCCAAGCGTATACCAGTTTTTGACGGTAAGGCTGAAAATTTAACAAGTTTTATTGATGCTTTACAAATAATAGAATAAATAAAAGCCAAGCAGGAAGAATTAGCTGTCTCCATAATTAAAACAAAGCTAAAAGGTGTCGCCAGAAATCTAATCGGTAATGAAACAACAATTACTGAAGTGATTTCCGGACTAAGAAGCAACGTCAAAGGCGAAACTGAAGAAGTATTATCAGCGAAGCTGATGAACCTACAGCAGCGCAATAAAACTGCTAACCAATATACACAAGAAATTGAGCAGATGACGAAAGCCTTAGAAGGTGCATATATAACAGATGGTTTACCTTTAGAGCTAGCCAGAAGTTATTCCACGCAGCTTGCAGTCAAAGCAATGACTAAAAATTGCACAATCGATAAGCTAAAACTTATCATGCAAGCTGGCACATTTAGTACTATGAACGAAGCCGTTTCCAAATTTATCAATAGTCAAAAGTCAGAGCTCACACCATTAATCTCAGACAAAATATATTCGTCTCAGTTTTCAATGTAGATACTGGTAAAGAACTTATCTTTTTAATAGACACGGGTGCAGACATTTCCGTTTTAAAAGAAACTTCGGATAACTTCCAAAACATCTAAGATGATTGCGTCATAGACATAAAAGGCATAAGTCAAGAAATAATCAAATCCAAAGGTTTAGTTTCTATAGAGATACGGACAACTAAATACATAATTCCTCACGATTTTCATATCCTAAATTCACATTTCCCAATTCCATGCGATGGAATAATAGGCATCGACTTCATTAAAAAATACAACTGTCAATTAGACTTCAAGCCATCTGAAGATTGGCTTATAATTAGAGCCAATAATTTAAAATTTCTCGCAATAATTCAATACTTCTGCCAGCAAGATCCCAAGTTATTCGGAAAGTTTAACTTAATTCAAAAGAAGACAGTGTATTTATTCCAAATCAGGATATTCAGCATGGTATTTACGTGGCAAACACCATAGCAACATCCAATAATGCCTTCATAAGACTATTAAACACAACAAATACCGACCAAGTAGTCAGTACAGATAACCTAACATATGAATCAATCAATCAATAGTCAACACAAATTCAGACAATAGAAAAAAGTCCGTACTGTCACAACTATTAAAAAACTTCCCTCTACAGTTCAAGTCACAGCTTTCTAGCTTATGCACCCAGTATAGCGATAAATTCGGGTTGGAAACCGAAACAATAACTACAAATAATTTTTATAAACAGAAACTGAGAATAAAAGATGATGAGCCAGTCTATATAAAGAACTATGGAAGCCTACATAGTTAGGTGAACGAAATACAAAAGCAAGTAGAAAAATTAATCTCTGACGGGATTGTCGAACTGTCTGTATCCGAATATAATATGATATTTTATGTTGATATTTTAGATCAACTAGGTCGAGCAAAATACTTTTCATGTCTTGACTTAATGTCAGGATTTCATCAAATTCAACTAGAAAAAGGTTCAAGAGATATAACGTCTTTTTCAACGAGCAACGGCTCATATCGCTTCACGAGATTACCCTTCGGATTAAAAATAGCTCCTAATTCGTTTCAGAGAATGATGAATGATCTCTGGTCTAGAACCTTCTCAAGCATTTCTTTTTATGGATGACTTAATAGTAATCGGTTGATCCGAAAAGCATATGCTTAAAAACTTAACAGACGTTTTTGAGAAATGCAGGAAATACAACCTAAAGTTACATCCAGAAAAATGTTCATTTCTTATGCATGAAGAGACTTTTCTAGGTCATAAATGCACTGATAAAGGAATACTTCCAGATGACAAGAAATACGATGTCATTATGAACTACGCAGTTCCGCACAACGCGGACAGTGCAGTGTTTCGTAGTATTCTGTAACTATTATAGACGTTTTATAAAAAATGTCTCCGACTATTCACGGCACATAACAAGATTGTGTAAAAAGAATGTTCCTTTTAAATGGACGGATGAGTGTGAGGCTCGAACTAGAAGAATACGACTTTACAGTCGAATCTTTAAAGGGAAAAGATAATCATGTAGCTGATGCGTTATCAAGGATAACCATCAAAGATCTACAAAGTATAACTAGAAATATATTAAAAGTCACTACTAGATATCAAGGTAGACAAAAATTCCGCGCGGAAAATCAAGAACAAGAATTGCCAATGCAAGCTTCTAAGCCCAACGTATACGACGTCATAAAGAATGATGAAGTACGTAAAGTAGTGATCTTGAAGATAAAAGATACTTTATGTTTATTTAAACATGGCAGAAAAATTACTGCAAGATATGATGTTAGCGATTTATACACTAATGGAGTTATTGACTTAGATCAATTTTTCCAAAGGCTTGAAATGCAAGCCGGTATACATAAAATCAGCCAACTCAAAGTGGCACCGTGGGAAAATATCTTTTCATGATGATCCAATTCAAGGAGGTCATACTGGCATATCAAAAACTTTGGCCAAAGTAAAAACACACAAACAAAAAACACACAGCATGTCTAAAGATATAACTGAGTACGTAAGAAAATGTCAAAAATGTCAGAAAGCCAAAATAACTATACACACAAAGACCCTTTTAACAATTACAGAGACACCAATAAGTGCTTTCGACAGAGTGATAGTAGACCCTATTGGTCCACTGCCAAAATCAGAAAATGGCAATGAGTATGCAGTCACTTTAATATGTGATTTAACTAAGTATTTAGTTGCCATACCTCTTCCGAATAAAAATGCTAATACTGTCGTTAAAGCAATATTTGAATCTTTTATCCTGAGGTACGGTCCAATGAAGACGTTCATTACGGACATGGGAACAGAATATAAGAATTCAGTTATAGACGATTTGTGCAAATATTTAAATATTGCAAATATTACATCCACAGCACACCACGACCAGACAGTTAGAACAATAGAAAGAAGTCATAGAACTTTCAATGAATACATACGATCTTACATATCGGTTGATAAAACTGATTGGGACGTATGGCTTCAATATTTTGTCTCCTGTTTCAACACGACCCCCTCTATGGCACATACTTATTGTTCATATGAGCTAGTATTCGGTAAAACAAGTAATTTACCAAAACATTTTAGTAGCATACATAGTGCAGAAGCAATATATAATATAAATGACTATGCTAAGGAGAGTAAGTATAGATTAGAAGAAGCCTATAAAAGAGATAGAGTTATGTTAGAAGCAAATAAGAATAGAAATAAACTACTATACGATCATAAAGTAAGGGGTATAGATATATCAGATGGTGACAAAGTTTTATTAAAAAACGAGACAGGTCATAAATTAGATCCTAAATATACAGGTCCGTATATAGTAACGGAAATAGGAGATAAAGATAACATAGTACTAACAAATAATAAACATAATAAACAAATAGTTCATAAGGATAGATTAAAAATCTTTATTTCATAAATTGCACTTAGTATGGTCATACAAAGACACAAATATGTATATATGGACGTTGATGCACTTCGAACAGTACAAACAAGTGGCCCAACCACACCAAGCTCGTGCTTGTTACGCGCGGGGCCCTTTTATCAATTTGGGCAAAAAATGCGAGTTCACGAGGAAGATACATACATAAAACAAATAGAAACGGAACATAAATGAAAATATAAAGCATAACTAAGAATTAAGCAAATGAGTTAAAATATTAGTTTTTAATACCGGGATAGATGCTGAAATGCAAATTAAATGATAAAGTTTATTATAGTTATTACATAGAACGCGAAAGGGCTTGTGCAGACAAAAATTTGATGTACATCGTGGAGAATTTAGAGGATAATAATTTCGTGTTGGTCCAACAGGAACATTGAATGTTAGGCGGTTTAAAAGATCTGAAGAAGCAATGTCACCTCTTATAAGATTTAGTATAAAAATAGTAACAAGCATTGTTCTACGTTTTAGAAGTGTAGGAAAATTAAGCAATTGTAATCTACTCTGGTAGGAAGGTAGCCTTACGTTTTGATCCCATTTCAAACTACGCAGGGAAAATAGGAGACATTTTTTTGTTCCGACTCAATAAGGTCGATGTGCACTTGATATTGTGGACTCCAAACCGACGAACAATATTCCAAAATAGGACGGACAAGGGTGGTAAATAATAATTTGGTCGTATATGGGTCATCAAATTCTTTTGACCAACGCGTTATAAGCCCAAGGACACTCATGGCTTTGTTAACAGTGGACATAATGTGGCAGTCAAATTTAAGTTTAAGGTCAAGAAGAACACCTAAATCGTTAACTGAATATATACGGTCAAGTGGCGTATGTTTAAGAAAGTAACTGATAAACGTAGGAGTACCCCTATAAAAAGTCATAACGTTGCATTTTAGGCAGTTCAAATTTAAAATGTTGTACTCACACCATCCATGAAAACAATCAATATCAGACTGTAAGTTAAATCCCGACGCTATATCATTATATGATAAACAAAACTTAACATCATCAGCATACATTAGTACACGAGAATGTGTTATGATTGAGGGAAGATCGTCAATAAACAAAGTAAACAGCAAAGGGCCCAAATGACTACCCTGAGGCACTCCAGATGTCACGTAGATCAATTTTGAAACAGCATTCTTGAATATAACCCTCTGAGTCCTACCATTCAAGTAACTTGAAATCCAAGATAATAGATTACCAGGAAACCCAAGCTGATCTAATTTAAATAAAAGAAGTGAGTGGTTAACGGAGTCAAAGGCCTTACTAAAATCGGTATATACAATGTCAGTCTGCATTTTTTTTCTTAAGCCCATTTATTACAATAGATGACAATTCAAGAAGGTTGGTGGTGGTCGATCTTCGCTTAACAAAACCATGCTGACACAGTGATATAAGCGAGGAACATAAATGTTGCGAATGAGAAGTGATAATACGTTCAAATTCTTTAGGAATTGCCGACAATTTGGAAATACCTCTATAACTTTGGGCATCTGCCTTCGCACCTTTTTTATGGAGTGGAATAATAAAAGAGTCCTTCCAGATAGAAGGAAAAACTGATGATGAAATAGACAATTTAAAAAGTTTAAGAATCGGTTTACAAATGGTTGACGCACAAAACTTAAGCACACATCCAGGAAGTCCATCTGGACCGGGAGAAAATGTTGGCGTTGTTGTTGCTAAATCTCTTACGAGAGAGCTTTCGGTGATTACAGGGGAGAAAATACAATTTGCCCTATTTAATGGATTAGGGTAGTTAGAATTTGACCAAGCTGTCGAACTTTAAGTAGTTTGGAAAAACTCAGCAAATAAATCAGCAATTTTAGAATCCGTCGATGCCTCCATTGAGTTTAGTCGTACCGATGAAGGCAATGCCGATGCCTTACGCTTGGCATTAACAAAATTGTAAAACTGTTTCGGATCGTTTGAAAATTCAAATTTACATCGACTTAGATACATAGAGTAGCAATGACTGTTGAGAACATTAAAATCTGTTCGAGCCACAACATATTTCGAAAAATCTGCTGGTGTACCCGATTTTTTATACTTTTTATAAGTGTTAGATTTAAGGGTTTTTATGTTTTTGAAGCGCATTGGTAAACCAAGGAGTCCTGTTTAGGTTTGAAAGAAACCCATCAGGTACGCATTCATTAAAAAACGTATTTAAGACTGTATAGAATAGTTCAGTGGCACTTTCAATGTCTGTACAATTGTACAAGTCTGTCCAATTACAAAGAGAAATCATATCGTTAAGTTTATAGTAGTTACATTTACGAAAACATCTCATTTTAGTTGGAGAAACTAAAGGAGAGAGGGTATCAGAGCAGGGGAGGCAAATTGTCAGTTCCATAGTAGGATGATATGGATGTTCAGGTACAACAAGAGCGTCAATTCTACATACTGTGTTTTCAGACGGGTTTGAAACAAACACAAGATCTAATTGTCTTCTTAAGGAATTTTTTATAAAGCTTACTTGCTGTAACGATAATTCTAAAAGGCCATCCAAAAAATCAAGGGCGGATAAAGGCATAGCGACAAGTAGGAGGAGACCAAGAAATATCAGGTAGGTTAAAGTCACCTAAAACAATCAAAAGGTCTCTGTTAGAAAGAAGGGATAAAACAGATTTTATTGCAGACAGATGGTGCTCATAAGTTACTAGATCAGAGCCAGGTGGAATATAAGAACATGTAACAAATACAGATAACGATTGCAAAGAAACTTTTACACTTAGAAATTCAATTTCATTGGGTATATGAATGAGAATTCTTTCAGATGCTAGGCTAGAGGTAACGGCAATCAGGACACCGCCCCCCCCCCCCCCCCCCCCTACGTGAGTGGCGATCGGTCCTATAAGTATTCAGGTTATTACCCAGAACTTCAGAGTCGGATATCCCTGGTTTCAGCCAAGTTTCTGTAAAAGCTAAAATATCTTCTGTAAATGCAGAGGAGTCAGCATAAACTTGGGTAGCTTCATATTTAATCCCCTAACATTTTGATACGCCAACATTAAACTTTTTAGTTTTTTGACACAGTGGAGACCTGTTATTTGTTCTCGGTTTATTTTGAACAAATTCGTTAATTACTAAACCATCATTAAGCCAAAAGCTTTCAGAAAGTAAAACATTAAAAATGTCAGGCGGAGCAAACATTTTAAAAGAAGATATCCTACGAGCATATGAAAATCGAAATTGTTCAACTGCAATATCTTCGGATGGCAATTTTTCACGTATAAATTCCAGAACATCCTCAGATGTGGTATCTGGGGTGAATCTAGAAAAAAATAATTGCTTCCTTTGTGGAACAACTGAAAGTTTCTTACGCTCCCCAGCAGCAGTCTGAACCTCACTAGGCTGAGATCCAGAATCGGTGCCTACAGTACCTATAGGAACGGTCGGCACCGATTTCTTTGACTTAGCCAGTACAGAAGCTTTTAGTCCGGAAACATGGGCTACACTCGAGCTAGCTGTATCCATACGCACAGTTGGTTCGCTTAACCCTGTATCGACAGGAACTGCTGCTACCAAGTTTGGATTTGGGTTGGATTTTAAGGTGGTATTAACGGCGGTTTAGCTGGCTTTTTTGCGTTTAGGCGACTCTGTTAATTATTTTTTATTATTAAACTGGGCACAGACGGTATTGAACCCCTCATTGAGTTGCCTTAAAGCACCCGAGATATTCAACAGGCTGTCTCGAGTCTGCTTCATAAAGCCGCTCATCTCAACCACCATTTCCTTGCAGGAACCACATGACCACATAAGACCAGAGATCAATAAAATCTTTAACTCTGCCGGTGAATCCTGCACATTTGACGTGCATCATCGAATCGCAGAGCCAGCAAAAAATAAAGGGGTCTTTCGTTGAAGACGCAAGTGTCCAGTTTTTCTTGGAACAGACAAGGGCCATTATAAGACAAGCAAATGAAATAAAATATCAAAAATACCTCAAAGTAAATTTGGGACTGGGAAATTCAAAAATCACAAGAGCACAAAACACAAAAAAAATAAGAGCGCGAGATCGCGAAAGTTTATCAAAACGTAAGAGAGCACGAGAGAGAGAAAAAAATATTCTATCGACTGAGAGTGGCTTGTGCAACACTAACAACATTCACTACGAACAAATACAAGGTAAATCAAGCAAGAAAAAGAGAGAGAGTTGCAGAAAATAGCACCGAAATAGTCTACCAGAAATTCAGCGGGTGCATAGAGAGCAGGTTACAGTTATAAAATAGAGCGAGGGTGATTGAGAGAGAGTAAAAGAGTTTTAGCAAGTTTAGGAGCGTAAGTTACAAAAACAAAGCTATGGGATTAAACAAATCTAATAGAAATGTTAAAATAACTATTACCACGTACCCGTTACTGGGAGATCTATTTAGAATTACTAGCACGATTGTTAGGCTAACCTTTGTAAATAAATACACACAGAACACTCGCACAAAAATCACTGGAAAAGACAAAAACTCGGAGCACAAAAGTAAACACAGCTGATCACAAGCGACGCTAAATCGAAATTATAGATAAATAAATACACATATTCTTTCAATAATTTCATTTTCTTTGATTCTAATAACATAATACACAAAAAATAAATAAATCAATTAGAATAAGGGGTGTATTAATTAGAAATTTTATTATTTATAGCCAGCACACAGAAAGTGCTACCGTCGGCATAATTGTAAAGAACGGACAGAATATGCATACCCCTCGCGCCTCCACTCAAGAGCGCATAGCAACGTATATAAGTACACTCCTTTATACACAAGTATATTGGTACATAGCCTTCTCTCTGCCGCCGCCTGCGAGCAGCGCAGCTACGAGACTTAGCCTTACTTAGACTTAAAGAATATGGTAAAAGATCAGAGACACTTCGATCATTGGAGCGGCACCATAGCTGCTCCAAATAAACCCGAAATAAAAACTAAAAGGAACTACTAAATTACCATACAACACAACATTATATTACTTATACACGTCACACGCCGACATACATAATTTCCCAATAAACTTATATTGTGAAAAGGAAACCGAAACCGTGGTGAACTATAACTTTGGTGTGCTGATGCAAGAAGTGGAGTAGGTCAAGAACATTGACATAACTTTCGACAGACACCCTCGACAATAGGGGATCATATTGCGCGGCCCGCGACGATCCATTGGCACACGAATGTGTAAAGGGGAGGGAATATGGCCGAAACACAGCCCGATTGTATTGCAATCAAGAAACATCTAAGTTTATGGGACAATCTGGACTGACGACTGACAAACTTTACACACGAATATTATTTTTCCAGGAACTTTAAATATTTATTCTTGTTATGTTGGAGAGGAGAGAGGCTTACCAAGATCCCACAACCCGAATATGACGTAGCTTAAACCGGCAAAAATGGTGCCTGAAATGTTTAAATAATGTTTAAAAAAAATGTTTACCGGATCTTTGAACTCTCAATATATGAAGGAAAGAATGTCCACGTCTTTGGAATTTTATGCCAAAGTTAAAACTAAAAAAATTGAACAATTTGTCTAATAGAAACCTATTTTAAAAAAAATCCTTTATTTAAGTAAGGAACACGAGTTTGTATAGCACTTTTACTCAGGAGGCAAAATTCACTTAGTTTCTACGATAAATAACTTAAAAGAAACACCAATTGTATTAAAGGATTGTATTAAAGGATTGGGACTCAGATGCTTTCGAAAGTTATAATCCTAGTCAAGTTTGGAGACCAAGGATGGAGAACATGAGAGTTTAAAGACCATTAATGGAGATGAAGAGAGATCGGAGACCAAAGATGGAGAACGTGATTTTTGGGGACTTCTTAAAATTACACTTTTATTTTGTTTGCCAGTTTGTCCATAAAGTTGGATGAGCTGCGTATCCTGTGCAGCTGGATGAAGCTGAGTATCCTATAAAGCTGAATGAAGCCATTGTTATAAGTTTATTGTGCAGTCGAGCTGGATTAAGCTGCTCAACCTGTGACTCTAGATGAGCCATGGTTCGCTGGACGGGTGGATATAATGTACACTTAACCAAACTCGTTGCAGGAGCCACGACGCTTGATGGCAGGTCGATCGCGTCGCGACTATGATATCGATGATTACTGCTATACCGATCGGCAGACGATGCACTGACGGTAAGCTAACGAAGTTTTTCTGCTAGTTGACATAGTTTATAAAGAGCCCTATTCTCAAAGGTAGGAATAAGAACCACGGAGTTATGAATGGCGTTAATAACTGATTTATTTTTTTATTGATACATTATTACATTCTACTTGGAGCACGGAATTATAGTGTAGTGAATAGTACATCTTGAGTACGGCATCAGTTTTCCCCGTTGGCTCGGCTGACACTACAAAATGTGCTGCCCGCATTGACGGGTCAGTGTGCCGTTAAGTTGCGAGGTAATATACTGTTAAGCATATATCATCTGCAGTGGCTGCTACTGAGCGCCTGGTACTATTTTTTTTAAACTTGGCTACTGTTTGATTTGTAAAGGAAAAGAAAAAACTCTTCCCAGAGACTGGAACATTTTTGGATGTATTATGCAAATTTGTTCGAAATATTTGAACTTAGTCTAGTGCTTCTCTACTTTGTTAAATTTTAAATTAGTGCTTTTGCTGACTTTTAAATGAATTTGGAGATAACACCATGGATGCAGATACATGAGTACTTTGAAGGTTGTGCTTCCAATCCAAGTTTAAATATTATACCGTATGTTCTATGTTCTCTTAATTAATTAATGTTTATTGAACAGCTAAACTAACATAATAGATTTACCGTAAGTGACATAGCTTTCTAGTTTTTATTCTTTTTTTGCTTATCCATTATAAATTGACTTTCCAATTGGAAAACCCAATTGAATCAAATTAAACATATGTCTCGCGCAATGAGCGGCACTTCCGAATGTCAGTATAACGATTTGCAGTTCCTTCAACTTATTAATGTGCAATGGGACAATTAAAGTATATTTGTTTTCGGGGAATATTATTATTATTAATATAAGAACAAAGAAAATTAACATGGCAAGCCAAAGTATAGCCTTGCAGCGTAAACTCTATCATGTTCCTTTTTCACTCCATTGCCGATTTAACACTCCCCCCACCCGTAAGTGTATACAAGAAAAATACATTATTTTTTAGTATTTGTGTGTAACGAATACACGTTAACATGTTATATATACCCATATAGCGCACATGCCCACTCACCCAAAGCACAATTCTGATAGCCACCCAAAAGCTACACAATTGTCACTAATAACAAGAAAAGAAGTTAACTTCAGCAAGTATTTCATTATATTTTTCAGATCATTTCTTTGACATCTCTATGTTAGAGTAATTCGATTTTTATCAAATTAAATTGGAAATTCCAAAAAATATAAAAAATTAAATTTCCAATATTATAATATAATATGTCAAAAAGCCCCAAAGCTTATTTATTTCATATTCTTATGACAGCTACATGATATAGTCGTCCGACTTTAATAAAATTTAAATCGAAATTCAGTTCGGTTATTTGTCGAAAAGCACCAAAGCTAAAATTTGTTTCATATTATTTCCCACCAATTTTCCGATCATTCCCATTACAGCTATATGATAAAGACGTCCAATTTTAATAAAATTGAATTCGAAATTCAAAACCAATTAAAAAATGTTATTTATCAAGCGTAGGAGTTATATATTAAAAAACATCAAATATATAATTTTTTTTACAGATAGTTCCTGTGGGAGCTATGATATAGTTGTCCGATCCGGCTGGTTCCGACTTATATACAACCTGTAGTAGAAAGAAGACTTTTGGAAAAGTTATAGCCCGATAGCTTTAAAACTGAGAGACTAGTTTGCGTAGAAACCGACGGACTGAAATCTTTATACCCTCTGCAAGGGTATAAAAAGATCTAAAGATCAGAACCAAAGATTGGTGTTTGCCTTGTTGTTATTGGGTATTTCAAATAAACCTACGGTCAAAACATTTCAAATAAAAAGTTAATTATATCCTGGCTATTAAGAAAAAGAAATCGCTTAATAACACAAGTGAAATATGTAAAAAAAACGTATGTGCGAAAAGTCGTGCGTAAGCAATGCAAAAACAGAACTCGGTAAATCACACTTTAGAAAATCTGTTCATGGTAAAATGCGACTTACTCGACCTTCAGATACCTGTTACTCAGCTTGGGGAAGAAAATAAAAATGGAAATATATACATTTGCGCCACCTACCGGCTATTTTGGTATTTGCTATGGGGTCGGTAGACAGTTTTAAGCGTTTAAGCCCTTTGGGGGCGTTAGAGTGGGAGTGACAAACATATTTTTAGGCCAATCGAAAGGTTTTAATAAAACAAATATATTTTAGCAAACAACAAAAAAGGTCTCGAATGACAACTGTGACCACCACAGTTTTGGACGGTTTGTGAGCGTTAGAGTGGGCGTGGCAAATTTTTTGAAGCAATCGATAGATATTGATCAGACAAATAAATATCAGTTAACATTTTTTTTCTAGTATAAAAACTGTAGGAGCTACAGATTCGCGGATTGTGGGCATTGGAGTGGATGGCACCATGCTAAAATGAACTTGCGCTACGCAGGAAGCCCAGGAATCTGCATGCCAAGTTTGGCTGTTCTAGCTTTTAAAGTTTCAAGACCTCAGCGTTCATACGTACAGACAGGCAGACGGACATGGCTAGATCGACTCGGCTAGTGATCCTGATCAAGACTATACTCGTATATACTTTGTAACGAACTGATTTGTTTGCAAATCACAGAATTCACGGGTTTGTAGTGGGTTTATTGCGGGTATAAGTGCAGTCAGCTTTATAATTTGCTTTTCTCGCTGTCTCCGACGGTACGGGTTGTCAGATGACAAGAAATACGATGTCATTATGAACTACGCAGTTCCGCACAACGCGGACAGTGCAGTGTTTCGTAGTATTCTGTAACTATTATAGACGTTTTATAAAAAATGTCTCCGACTATTCACGGCACATAACAAGATTGTGTAAAAAGAATGTTCCTTTTAAATGGACGGATGAGTGTGAGGCTCGAACTAGAAGAATACGACTTTACAGTCGAATCTTTAAAGGGAAAAGATAATCATGTAGCTGATGCGTTATCAAGGATAACCATCAAAGATCTACAAAGTATAACTAGAAATATATTAAAAGTCACTACTAGATATCAAGGTAGACAAAAATTCCGCGCGGAAAATCAAGAACAAGAATTGCCAATGCAAGCTTCTAAGCCCAACGTATACGACGTCATAAAGAATGATGAAGTACGTAAAGTAGTGATCTTGAAGATAAAAGATACTTTATGTTTATTTAAACATGGCAGAAAAATTACTGCAAGATATGATGTTAGCGATTTATACACTAATGGAGTTATTGACTTAGATCAATTTTTCCAAAGGCTTGAAATGCAAGCCGGTATACATAAAATCAGCCAACTCAAAGTGGCACCGTGGGAAAATATCTTTTCATGATGATCCAATTCAAGGAGGTCATACTGGCATATCAAAAACTTTGGCCAAAGTAAAAACACACAAACAAAAAACACACAGCATGTCTAAAGATATAACTGAGTACGTAAGAAAATGTCAAAAATGTCAGAAAGCCAAAATAACTATACACACAAAGACCCTTTTAACAATTACAGAGACACCAATAAGTGCTTTCGACAGAGTGATAGTAGACCCTATTGGTCCACTGCCAAAATCAGAAAATGGCAATGAGTATGCAGTCACTTTAATATGTGATTTAACTAAGTATTTAGTTGCCATACCTCTTCCGAATAAAAATGCTAATACTGTCGTTAAAGCAATATTTGAATCTTTTATCCTGAGGTACGGTCCAATGAAGACGTTCATTACGGACATGGGAACAGAATATAAGAATTCAGTTATAGACGATTTGTGCAAATATTTAAATATTGCAAATATTACATCCACAGCACACCACGACCAGACAGTTAGAACAATAGAAAGAAGTCATAGAACTTTCAATGAATACATACGATCTTACATATCGGTTGATAAAACTGATTGGGACGTATGGCTTCAATATTTTGTCTCCTGTTTCAACCCCCTCTATGGCACATACTTATTGTTCATATGAGCTAGTATTCGGTAAAACAAGTAATTTACCAAAACATTTTAGTAGCATACATAGTGCAGAAGCAATATATAATATAAATGACTATGCTAAGGAGAGTAAGTATAGATTAGAAGAAGCCTATAAAAGAGATAGAGTTATGTTAGAAGCAAATAAGAATAGAAATAAACTACTATACGATCATAAAGTAAGGGGTATAGATATATCAGATGGTGACAAAGTTTTATTAAAAAACGAGACAGGTCATAAATTAGATCCTAAATATACAGGTCCGTATATAGTAACGGAAATAGGAGATAAAGATAACATAGTACTAACAAATAATAAACATAATAAACAAATAGTTCATAAGGATAGATTAAAAATCTTTATTTCATAAATTGCACTTAGTATGGTCATACAAAGACACAAATATGTATATATGGACGTTGATGCACTTCGAACAGTACAAACAAGTGGCCCAACCACACCAAGCTCGTGCTTGTTACGCGCGGGGCCCTTTTATCAATTTGGGCAAAAAATGCGAGTTCACGAGGAAGATACATACATAAAACAAATAGAAACGGAACATAAATGAAAATATAAAGCATAACTAAGAATTAAGCAAATGAGTTAAAATATTAGTTTTTAATACCGGGATAGATGCTGAAATGCAAATTAAATGATAAAGTTTATTATAGTTATTACATAGAACGCGAAAGGGCTTGTGCAGACAAAAATTTGATGTACATCGTGGAGAATTTAGAGGA
The DNA here is from genome assembly GCF_025231255.1 of Drosophila biarmipes. NCBI lineage: Eukaryota > Metazoa > Arthropoda > Insecta > Diptera > Drosophilidae > Drosophila > Drosophila biarmipes. The sequence continues at coordinate 2,648,739 of NW_026114526.1, read as the reverse complement.
TAATAATTTCGTGTTGGTCCAACAGGAACATTGAATGTTAGGCGGTTTAAAAGATCTGAAGAAGCAATGTCACCTCTTATAAGATTTAGTATAAAAATAGTAACAAGCATTGTTCTACGTTTTAGAAGTGTAGGAAAATTAAGCAATTGTAATCTACTCTGGTAGGAAGGTAGCCTTACGTTTTGATCCCATTTCAAACTACGCAGGGAAAATAGGAGACATTTTTTTGTTCCGACTCAATAAGGTCGATGTGCACTTGATATTGTGGACTCCAAACCGACGAACAATATTCCAAAATAGGACGGACAAGGGTGGTAAATAATAATTTGGTCGTATATGGGTCATCAAATTCTTTTGACCAACGCGTTATAAGCCCAAGGACACTCATGGCTTTGTTAACAGTGGACATAATGTGGCAGTCAAATTTAAGTTTAAGGTCAAGAAGAACACCTAAATCGTTAACTGAATATATACGGTCAAGTGGCGTATGTTTAAGAAAGTAACTGATAAACGTAGGAGTACCCCTATAAAAAGTCATAACGTTGCATTTTAGGCAGTTCAAATTTAAAATGTTGTACTCACACCATCCATGAAAACAATCAATATCCGACTGTAAGTTAAATCCCGACGCTATATCATTATATGATAAACAAAACTTAACATCATCAGCATACATTAGTACACGAGAATGTGTTATGATTGAGGGAAGATCGTCAATAAACAAAGTAAACTGCAAAGGGCCCAAATGACTACCCTGAGGCACTCCAGATGTCACGTAGATCAATTTTGAAACAGCATTCTTGAATATAACCCTCTGAGTCCTACCATTCAAGTAACTTGAAATCCAAGATAATAGATTACCAGGAAACCCAAGCTGATCTAATTTAAATAAAAGAAGTGAGTGGTTAACGGAGTCAAAGGCCTTACTAAAATCGGTATATACAATGTCAGTCTGCATTTTTTTTCTTAAGCCCATTTATTACAATAGATGACAATTCAAGAAGGTTGGTGGTGGTCGATCTTCGCTTAACAAAACCATGCTGACACAGTGATATAAGCGAGGAACATAAATGTTGCGAATGAGAAGTGATAATACGTTCAAATTCTTTAGGAATTGCCGACAATTTGGAAATACCTCTATAACTTTGGGCATCTGCCTTCGCACCTTTTTTATGGAGTGGAATAATAAAAGAGTCCTTCCAGATAGAAGGAAAAACTGATGATGAAATAGACAATTTAAAAAGTTTAAGAATCGGTTTACAAATGGTTGACGCACAAAACTTAAGCACACATCCAGGAAGTCCATCTGGACCGGGAGAAAATGTTGGCGTTGTTGTTGCTAAATCTCTTACGAGAGAGCTTTCGGTGATTACAGGGGAGAAAATACAATTTGCCCTATTTAATGGATTAGGGTAGTTAGAATTTGACCAAGCTGTCGAACTTTAAGTAGTTTGGAAAAACTCAGCAAATAAATCAGCAATTTTAGAATCCGTCGATGCCTCCATTGAGTTTAGTCGTACCGATGAAGGCAATGCCGATGCCTTACGCTTGGCATTAACAAAATTGTAAAACTGTTTCGGATCGTTTGAAAATTCAAATTTACATCGACTTAGATACATAGAGTAGCAATGACTGTTGAGAACATTAAAATCTGTTCGAGCCACAACATATTTCGAAAAATCTGCTGGTGTACCCGATTTTTTATACTTTTTATAAGTGTTAGATTTAAGGGTTTTTATGTTTTTGAAGCGCATTGGTAAACCAAGGAGTCCTGTTTAGGTTTGAAAGAAACCCATCAGGTACGCATTCATTAAAAAACGTATTTAAGACTGTATAGAATAGTTCAGTGGCACTTTCAATGTCTGTACAATTGTACAAGTCTGTCCAATTACAAAGAGAAATCATATCGTTAAGTTTATAGTAGTTACATTTACGAAAACATCTCATTTTAGTTGGAGAAACTAAAGGAGAGAGGGTATCAGAGCAGGGGAGGCAAATTGTCAGTTCCATAGTAGGATGATATGGATGTTCAGGTACAACAAGAGCGTCAATTCTACATACTGTGTTTTCAGACGGGTTTGAAACAAACACAAGATCTAATTGTCTTCTTAAGGAATTTTTTATAAAGCTTACTTGCTGTAACGATAATTCTAAAAGGCCATCCAAAAAATCAAGGGCGGATAAAGGCATAGCGACAAGTAGGAGGAGACCAAGAAATATCAGGTAGGTTAAAGTCACCTAAAACAATCAAAAGGTCTCTGTTAGAAAGAAGGGATAAAACAGATTTTATTGCAGACAGATGGTGCTCATAAGTTACTAGATCAGAGCCAGGTGGAATATAAGAACATGTAACAAATACAGATAACGATTGCAAAGAAACTTTTACACTTAGAAATTCAATTTCATTGGGTATATGAATGAGAATTCTTTCAGATGCTAGGCTAGAGGTAACGGCAATCAGGACACCGCCCCCCCCCCCCCCCCCCCCCCCCCCTACGTGAGTGGCGATCGGTCCTATAAGTATTCAGGTTATTACCCAGAACTTCAGAGTCGGATATCCCTGGTTTCAGCCAAGTTTCTGTAAAAGCTAAAATATCTTCTGTAAATGCAGAGGAGTCAGCATAAACTTGGGTAGCTTCATATTTAATCCCCTAACATTTTGATACGCCAACATTAAACTTTTTAGTTTTTTGACACAGTGGAGACCTGTTATTTGTTCTCGGTTTATTTTGAACAAATTCGTTAATTACTAAACCATCATTAAGCCAAAAGCTTTCAGAAAGTAAAACATTAAAAATGTCAGGCGGAGCAAACATTTTAAAAGAAGATATCCTACGAGCATATGAAAAACGAAATTGTTCAACTGCAATATCTTCGGATGGCAATTTTTCACGTATAAATTCCAGAACATCCTCAGATGTGGTATCTGGGGTGAATCTAGAAAAAAATAATTGCTTCCTTTGTGGAACAACTGAAAGTTTCTTACGCTCCCCAGCAGCAGTCTGAACCTCACTAGGCTGAGATCCAGAATCGGTGCCTACAGTACCTATAGGAACGGTCGGCACCGATTTCTTTGACTTAGCCAGTACAGAAGCTTTTAGTCCGGAAACATGGGCTACACTCGAGCTAGCTGTATCCATACGCACAGTTGGTTCGCTTAACCCTGTATCGACAGGAACTGCTGCTACCAAGTTTGGATTTGGGTTGGATTTTAAGGTGGTATTAACGGCGGTTTAGCTGGCTTTTTTGCGTTTAGGCGACTCTGTTAATAATTTTTTATTATTAAACTGGGCACAGACGGTATTGAACCCCTCATTGAGTTGCCTTAAAGCACCCGAGATATTCAACAGGCTGTCTCGAGTCTGCTTCATAAAGCCGCTCATCTCAACCACCATTTCCTTGCAGGAACCACATGACCACATAAGACCAGAGATCAATAAAATCTTTAACTCTGCCGGTGAATCCTGCACATTTGACGTGCATCATCGAATCGCAGAGCCAGCAAAAAATAAAGGGGTCTTTCGTTGAAGACGCAAGTGTCCAGTTTTTCTTGGAACAGACAAGGGCCATTATAAGACAAGCAAATGAAATAAAATATCAAAAATACCTCAAAGTAAATTTGGGACTGGGAAATTCAAAAATCACAAGAGCACAAAACACAAAAAAAATAAGAGCGCGAGATCGCGAAAGTTTATCAAAACGTAAGAGAGCACGAGAGAGAGAAAAAAATATTCTATCGACTGAGAGTGGCTTGTGCAACACTAACAACATTCACTACGAACAAATACAAGGTAAATCAAGCAAGAAAAAGAGAGAGAGTTGCAGAAAATAGCACCGAAATAGTCTACCAGAAATTCAGCGGGTGCATAGAGAGCAGGTTACAGTTATAAAATAGAGCGAGGGTGATTGAGAGAGAGTAAAAGAGTTTTAGCAAGTTTAGGAGCGTAAGTTACAAAAACAAAGCTATGGGATTAAACAAATCTAATAGAAATGTTAAAATAACTATTACCACGTACCCGTTACTGGGAGATCTATTTAGAATTACTAGCACGATTGTTAGGCTAACCTTTGTAAATAAATACACACAGAACACTCGCACAAAAATCACTGGAAAAGACAAAAACTCGGAGCACAAAAGTAAACACAGCTGATCACAAGCGACGCTAAATCGAAATTATAGATAAATAAATACACATATTCTTTCAATAATTTCATTTTCTTTGATTCTAATAACATAATACACAAAAAATAAATAAATCAATTAGAATAAGGGGTGTATTAATTAGAAATTTTATTATTTATAGCCAGCACACAGAAAGTGCTACCGTCGGCATAATTGTAAAGAACGGACAGAATATGCATACCCCTCGCGCCTCCACTCAAGAGCGCATAGCAACGTATATAAGTACACTCCTTTATACACAAGTATATTGGTACATAGCCTTCTCTCTGCCGCCGCCTGCGAGCAGCGCAGCTACGAGACTTAGCCTTACTTAGACTTAAAGAATATGGTAAAAGATCAGAGACACTTCGATCATTGGAGCGGCACCATAGCTGCTCCAAATAAACCCGAAATAAAAACTAAAAGGAACTACTAAATTACCATACAACACAACATTATATTACTTATACACGTCACACGCCGACATACATAATTTCCCAATAAACTTATATTGTGAAAAGGAAACCGAAACCGTGGTGAACTATAACTTTGGTGTGCTGATGCAAGAAGTGGAGTAGGTCAAGAACATTGACATAACTTTCGACAGACACCCTCGACAATAGGGGATCATATTGCGCGGCCCGCGACGATCCATTGGCACACGAATGTGTAAAGGGGAGGGAATATGGCCGAAACACAGCCCGATTGTATTGCAATCAAGAAACATCTAAGTTTATGGGACAATCTGGACTGACGACTGACAAACTTTACACACGAATATTATTTTTCCAGGAACTTTAAATATTTATTCTTGTTATGTTGGAGAGGAGAGAGGCTTACCAAGATCCCACAACCCGAATATGACGTAGCTTAAACCGGCAAAAATGGTGCCTGAAATGTTTAAATAATGTTTAAAAAAAATGTTTACCGGATCTTTGAACTCTCAATATATGAAGGAAAGAATGTCCACGTCTTTGGAATTTTATGCCAAAGTTAAAACTAAAAAAATTGAACAATTTGTCTAATAGAAACCTATTTTAAAAAAAATCCTTTATTTAAGTAAGGAACACGAGTTTGTATAGCACTTTTACTCAGGAGGCAAAATTCACTTAGTTTCTACGATAAATAACTTAAAAGAAACACCAATTGTATTAAAGGATTGTATTAAAGGATTGGGACTCAGATGCTTTCGAAAGTTATAATCCTAGTCAAGTTTGGAGACCAAGGATGGAGAACATGAGAGTTTAAAGACCATTAATGGAGATGAAGAGAGATCGGAGACCAAAGATGGAGAACGTGATTTTTGGGGACTTCTTAAAATTACACTTTTATTTTGTTTGCCAGTTTGTCCATAAAGTTGGATGAGCTGCGTATCCTGTGCAGCTGGATGAAGCTGAGTATCCTATAAAGCTGAATGAAGCCATTGTTATAAGTTTATTGTGCAGTCGAGCTGGATTAAGCTGCTCAACCTGTGACTCTAGATGAGCCATGGTTCGCTGGACGGGTGGATATAATGTACACTTAACCAAACTCGTTGCAGGAGCCACGACGCTTGATGGCAGGTCGATCGCGTCGCGACTATGATATCGATGATTACTGCTATACCGATCGGCAGACGATGCACTGACGGTAAGCTAACGAAGTTTTTCTGCTAGTTGACATAGTTTATAAAGAGCCCTATTCTCAAAGGTAGGAATAAGAACCACGGAGTTATGAATGGCGTTAATAACTGATTTATTTTTTTATTGATACATTATTACATTCTACTTGGAGCACGGAATTATAGTGTAGTGAATAGTACATCTTGAGTACGGCATCAGTTTTCCCCGTTGGCTCGGCTGACACTACAAAATGTGCTGCCCGCATTGACGGGTCAGTGTGCCGTTAAGTTGCGAGGTAATATACTGTTAAGCATATATCATCTGCAGTGGCTGCTACTGAGCGCCTGGTACTATTTTTTTTAAACTTGGCTACTGTTTGATTTGTAAAGGAAAAGAAAAAACTCTTCCCAGAGACTGGAACATTTTTGGATGTATTATGCAAATTTGTTCGAAATATTTGAACTTAGTCTAGTGCTTCTCTACTTTGTTAAATTTTAAATTAGTGCTTTTGCTGACTTTTAAATGAATTTGGAGATAACACCATGGATGCAGATACATGAGTACTTTGAAGGTTGTGCTTCCAATCCAAGTTTAAATATTATACCGTATGTTCTATGTTCTCTTAATTAATTAATGTTTATTGAACAGCTAAACTAACATAATAGATTTACCGTAAGTGACATAGCTTTCTAGTTTTTATTCTTTTTTTGCTTATCCATTATAAATTGACTTTCCAATTGGAAAACCCAATTGAATCAAATTAAACATATGTCTCGCGCAATGAGCGGCACTTCCGAATGTCAGTATAACGATTTGCAGTTCCTTCAACTTATTAATGTGCAATGGGACAATTAAAGTATATTTGTTTTCGGGGAATATTATTATTATTAATATAAGAACAAAGAAAATTAACATGGCAAGCCAAAGTATAGCCTTGCAGCGTAAACTCTATCATGTTCCTTTTTCACTCCATTGCCGATTTAACACTCCCCCCACCCGTAAGTGTATACAAGAAAAATACATTATTTTTTAGTATTTGTGTGTAACGAATACACGTTAACATGTTATATATACCCATATAGCGCACATGCCCACTCACCCAAAGCACAATTCTGATAGCCACCCAAAAGCTACACAATTGTCACTAATAACAAGAAAAGAAGTTAACTTCAGCAAGTATTTCATTATATTTTTCAGATCATTTCTTTGACATCTCTATGTTAGAGTAATTCGATTTTTATCAAATTAAATTGGAAATTCCAAAAAATATAAAAAATTAAATTTCCAATATTATAATATAATATGTCAAAAAGCCCCAAAGCTTATTTATTTCATATTCTTATGACAGCTACATGATATAGTCGTCCGACTTTAATAAAATTTAAATCGAAATTCAGAACTTATTAAAAAATGTTATTTCCAAGCTTAGAAGGTTATTTGTCGAAAAGCACCAAAGCTAAAATTTGTTTCATATTATTTCCCACCAATTTTCCGATCATTCCCATTACAGCTATATGATAAAGACGTCCAATTTTAATAAAATTGAATTCGAAATTCAAAACCAATTAAAAAATGTTATTTATCAAGCGTAGGAGTTATATATTAAAAAACATCAAATATATAATTTTTTTTACAGATAGTTCCTGTGGGAGCTATGATATAGTTGTCCGATCCGGCTGGTTCCGACTTATATACAACCTGTAGTAGAAAGAAGACTTTTGGAAAAGTTATAGCCCGATAGCTTTAAAACTGAGAGACTAGTTTGCGTAGAAACCGACGGACTGAAATCTTTATACCCTCTGCAAGGGTATAAAAAGATCTAAAGATCAGAACCAAAGATTGGTGTTTGCCTTGTTGTTATTGGGTATTTCAAATAAACCTACGGTCAAAACATTTCAAATAAAAAGTTAATTATATCCTGGCTATTAAGAAAAAGAAATCGCTTAATAACACAAGTGAAATATGTAAAAAAAACGTATGTGCGAAAAGTCGTGCGTAAGCAATGCAAAAACAGAACTCGGTAAATCACACTTTAGAAAATCTGTTCATGGTAAAATGCGACTTACTCGACCTTCAGATACCTGTTACTCAGCTTGGGGAAGAAAATAAAAATGGAAATATATACATTTGCGCCACCTACCGGCTATTTTGGTATTTGCTATGGGGTCGGTAGACAGTTTTAAGCGTTTAAGCCCTTTGGGGGCGTTAGAGTGGGAGTGACAAACATATTTTTAGGCCAATCGAAAGGTTTTAATAAAACAAATATATTTTAGCAAACAACAAAAAAGGTCTCGAATGACAACTGTGACCACCACAGTTTTGGACGGTTTGTGAGCGTTAGAGTGGGCGTGGCAAATTTTTTGAAGCAATCGATAGATATTGATCAGACAAATAAATATCAGTTAACATTTTTTTTCTAGTATAAAAACTGTAGGAGCTACAGATTCGCGGATTGTGGGCATTGGAGTGGATGGCACCATGCTAAAATGAACTTGCGCTACGCAGGAAGCCCAGGAATCTGCATGCCAAGTTTGGCTGTTCTAGCTTTTAAAGTTTCAAGACCTCAGCGTTCATACGTACAGACAGGCAGACGGACATGGCTAGATCGACTCGGCTAGTGATCCTGATCAAGACTATACTCGTATATACTTTGTAACGAACTGATTTGTTTGCAAATCACAGAATTCACGGGTTTGTAGTGGGTTTATTGCGGGTATAAGTGCAGTCAGCTTTATAATTTGCTTTTCTCGCTGTCTCCGACGGTACGGGTTGTCTTGATGTTCGCCCGCCTCGTTGACCCGGTGTTCCAATTTTGTAGCTTACTGAAGATCCTTGTCCGCTGCTTTTTCCTGACGCGTTCGCTGCTTTATTCAGACTCAAGGAAGGGTGAACAGACTAACGACTTCTCCAGGATTACTCCTTTCGACACACGACCGCCTGTCCCTTGCTCTGACCCGGATGGTCCCACTGGGGCTTCCGCTCAGATCGCGCGGACAGTGAAGACGAAACGCCCACAGGCTGCCTCGCGCTTCACTTCGCTTCTACCTAGAGTAAACCGGCCTTCACTGCTCAAATTCTGGCAGACCCTCCAGACGTAACGCTAGGACTTCATTGGCAGGAATTAACAAATCGCCTTGACTTAGCCGTGTGGTGCCCGAATAGAACTCAGCCACCTCTGTCTCAGTTCGGAGATTCCCTGTAATCCCAATCCCGTCGACGTGACAATCTTGTTGCTTGTAGGCTCCCACGGCGCTGCTTTCGACGACTAGCCTTGTTGTGGCTCCCTCGTAGTTTGCTTGCTTGGTTTTCTGTTCACTTGGTATTTGATCGACTGCTTGTCTTAACTCTTCGACTCTTCTCCTCGTGATCGACTGATCGTGTTCGACTAACCGTAATCGACCGATTAGGGTCGTACCCTCTATCCTTTGGGATGCTTCGAGTTAACCTTGGGCTCTATTCTCAGTATCTTTTGAGTTTCCTTGGAGTTCTCCTCGGGCTCCTTTTCTCAGTATTTTTTGAGTTTTCTTGGAGTTCTCCTCGGGCTCGATTTCGCCGTGTCCTTCGGAAATCCTTGGAGCTATCCTTGACCCCTTTCCTCGGTGGCCTTTGAGACTCCTTGGAGCTATCCTCGAGTTTCTTCCTTCGTATCCTTGAGCCTCCTTGGAGTTATCCTCAGGCTCTTTTCCTCGTATCCTTTGGGCATCCTAGGAGCTATTCTTGAACATTTTTCCTCGTATCCCTGGACATCCTTGGAATTATCCTCGGGCTCTTTTCCTCGTATGCTTCTCCTCGTGTCCTTTGGGCATCCTTGGACCCTTTCTTCAGTGTCCCCTTTTGAGCATCCTTGGAGTCCTCGTCGGATTATTTTCCGCCGTGAACTTTGAAAATTTTTGAAGTTGTTCTTGGACTCCTTTCGTAGTATCCTTTGAGACTCTTTGAAATTTTGCTGTGGCTTTTTGTCTAACGTATCTGCTTTTAGCTGCTCGCTTGTGTCCTGGGTTTGTTGTTGTTTCAGCTCTCTCACGTGAATGGTCCTCTCTTTTTTCGTGTTCACGTGCAGTATTGTGCAGATTATTCCTTGACGTTGTAAGGTCCGTCGTATTTTGGGGCCAACTTTGCTGAGATCAGTCAGGTTAAAGTCGCCGGTACCATGATGCTGTGCCGAGGTACTGTCGGAGCTCTCTAACTGTTGACGGCGGTTCTAGTTCGGCGATGGCCGCTACCTTTTCTGGATCCGTACCTATCCCGTCGCTAGTATATTGGGGCCAACTTTGCTGTGATCACGGCATTACTCTCCACTGGAATAAGCCCTTTCCCGGCACTGTAAGCTCAGTGTACTGCCTGTTGCTTTCTTTCAGCGCGATTTTCCAGTAACCGTCCTTCAGGTCCAAACTGCTTATGTACCGTGCCTCTCTCAGCTGGTCGAGGATATAATTTATTGGAGGCATCGGGTAGGCACCCTTTATCAATTTGGCTCGTCCACCTTCGCATTGATCTCCCCTTGCACTTTCGGGTTCTTGGGGTAGTATCGCAGCTTTATTGGTTTGTCGTCCTTCATCGTTATTTGATGCTCTACCATGTTCGACGTTCCTGACATGGTTTTAAAACTGGATAGCCTCTCCTCGAGCCACCCATTGTGTCGATTCCTGGCCGGTATTATCACCTCGTGTCCAGCACACCTTATCTCGGTTCCGACTTGAGTAAGAAAGTTACATCCTAACACCAATGAATCCACTACCCCTGGTAGTATCAGCAGGCTCATGGTCAGTCGACTGTTCCCGAATGCGATTTCCACCTCCAGCTGTTCATAGATCCCGCCGCACCTTCCGTCTGCCAACCTAACTTGTCGCCAGTTCCTTGCTTAGAAAGCTCGCTGTTGCCCCGGTGTTGATCGTGGCCTTGTATGTGCTCCCCCAATCGTCACCGCTGCGGACAACTGCTGCTCCTCCTCGATTAGCTCGCCCGTTAGTTTGTAGAAGTAGCATCTTGCGACCCCCGCTCACCTCTTGCTGGCAGCACCCGACGCTCCCGACCCCTACTCTCCCGCACACCCAGCAGAATAACAGGCGTTGGAGTCGACATCCTCGTGCCCAGTGTCCGTGGCCGCCGCACCTTTAGCAGGCCTCATGGGGATCTGCAATGTGTGTCGTTCCCCGCGGCCTCTTTGTTGTGCTTGGCGGTCTTCACACAGTGTTCGCTGGTTGCATCTGTTGCTGCTTTGGTTGCTTAATTGGTGCTCCTGGTGCCTGCTGTCATGTCCTTTAATCTGCCGTCCAGGGCGACATTAAGTCTTTGAGCGACCTGGGCGAAGTCTTCCTTTATAAGGCGGTAGATCCATTTCTTTCCCATTCTGTTTATTTTGCTTTCACCGCTGGGACAATTACGTTTCGTAGATGTAATGAACTGATTTGTTTGCTTTCTGCTCGCTACGAGATTTGTGCGGCTAGCTCAGTAGATTGTGCGTGTTCGTCCCACCAAATTTATTTTTTGTCAGAAAGCATTGAATTCACGGGTTCGTAGTGGGTTTATTGCGGGTATAAGTACAGTCGGCTTTATAATTTGCTTTTCTCGCTGTCTCCGACGGTACGGGTTGTATCGATGTTCGCTCGCCTCGTTGACACGGTATTCCAGTTTTGTCCCTGGCGCGTTGGCTCGGTGACTGCTCGGCCACGATTCAGACTCGCTATGGGGTGCGCTTACTGTCCGTGCCGTTCCTCCGGTCTCGATTCTTCTTGCGTGGCTGTTGCGGTGTGGTGTCCTGATTGTTGATGGCGGTGTCCTGCGAACTGCTCCTGACTGGGTGGCGGTACGTAGCGTGACCTCTGTGTTGGGTTCGTGGGCATACGCCGATCCCTTCTGGATCGTTACTCTCGGGGTTCTGACGCGCCGCTCCGGGACTTCTCTCCCTTCTGGCTCGTTTCTCACGGGACTTCACAAGTCGAGACCTGCTCAACTCCACTTGGCGCACGGGGCTCACGCCGGGAAACGTCAAAGTAGTGCTTGGGGCAGGTTTACCCCCAAGCTCACGATTTCTTGTTGCCGGACTTCACTGCTCAAATTCTGGCAGACCCTCCAGGCGTAACGCCAGGACTTCATTGGCAGGAATTAACAGATCGCCTTGACTTAGCCGTGTGGTGCCCCTTTAGAACTCAGCCACCTCTGTCTCAGTTCGGAGATTCCTTGTAATCCCAATCCCGTCGACGTGACAATCTTGTTGCTTGTAGGCTCCCACGGCGCTGCTTTCGACGACTAGCCTTTTTGTGGCTCCCTCGTAGTTTGCTTGCTTGGTTTTCTGTTCACTTGGTATTTGATCGACTGCTTGTCTTAACTCTTCGACTCTTCTCCTCGTGATCGACTGATCGTGTTCGAACCCAAAGCACAATTCTTTTAGCCACTCAAAAGCTACACAATTGTCACCAATAACAAGAAAGGAAGTTAACTTCGGCAAGCCAAAGTTTTTATACCCTTGCAGATATAAGAAATAATCAACTTTAGTAACACCATGCGAACTTTTTAAGTATTGTTGCTGACTTCAGTGATTTAAAAAAAAAAAGTATTTCAGATCACTTTTTTGACATCTCTATGTTAGAGTAATCCGATTTGTATCAAATTAAATTCCAAAAAATATAAGAAATTAGGATCCCAATATTATAAGATAATATGTCAAAAAGCCCCAAAGCTATCATTTATTTCATATTCCTATGACAAGTACATGATATAGTCGTACGATTTTAATAAAATTTAAATCGAAATTCAGAACTTATTAAAAAATGTTATTTCCAAGCTTAGAAGAATATATGTCGAAAGGCACCAAAGCTATAATTTGTTTCATATTATTTTCCACCAATTTTCCGATCGTTCCTATGACAGCCACATGATAAAGTCGTCCAATTTTAATAAAATTTAATTTGAAATTCAAAACCAATTAAAAAATGTTATTTATCAAGCGCAGGAGTTATATATTAAAAAACACCAAATATATAATTTTTTTTTACCGATGGTTCCTGTGGGAGCTGTAGGATATATTTGTCCGATCCGGCTGGTTCCGACTTATACACAACCTGTAGTAGAAAGAAGACTTTTGGAAAAGTTAGTTAGCTTTAAAACTTACAGACTAGTTTGCGTAGAAACGGACGGACAGGCGGACTAGATCGGCTCGTCTCGTGACGCTGATCAAGAAAATATATACTTCTGACTGAAATCATTATACCCTCTGCAAGGGTATAAAAAGATCTAAAGATCAGAACCAAAGATTGGCGTTTGCCTTGTTGTTATTGGGTATTTCAAATAAACTTACGGTCAAAACATTTCAAATAAAAAGTTAACGCAGGCCTAAAAAAAACAAAAAACACAACTAGTATATCCTGGCTATTAAGAAAAAGAAATCGTTTAATAACACAAGTGAAAAATGAAAAAAAAAACTTATGTGCGAATAGTCGTGCGTAAGCAATGCAAAAACAGAACTCGGTAAATCACACTTAGAAAATCTGTTCATGGTAAAATGTTAAAAAACATTAAAAACAAGGAAGAACGCGACTCAATCGACCATCAGATACCTGTTACTCAGCTTGGGGAAGAAAAAATGGAAATATATGCATTTGCGCCACCTACCGGCTATTTTGGTATTTGCTATGGGGTCGGCAAACAGTTTTAAGCGTTTAAGCCCTTTGGGGGCGTTAGAGTGGGAGTGACAAACATATTTTTAGGCCAATCGAAAGGTTTTAATAAAACAAATAAATTTTACCAAATAACAAAAAATGTCTCGAATGACAACTGTGACCACCACAGTTTTGACGGTTTGTCAGCGTTAGAGTGGGAGTGGCAAATTTTTTTAAGCAATCGATAGATATTGATCAGACAAATAAATATCAGTTAACATTTTTTTTCTAGCATAAGAACTGTAAGAGCTACAGATTCGCAGATTGTGGGCGTTGGAGTGGGCATGGCACCATGCTGAAATAAACTTACGCTACGCAGGAAGCCCAGGAATCTGCATGCTAAGTTTAGCTGTTCTAGCTTTTAAAGTTTCAAGATCTCAGCGTTCATACGGACAGACAGGCAGACGGACATGGCTAGATCGACTCGGCTAGTGATCCTGATCAAGACTATACTCGTATATACTTTGTAACGAACTGATTTGTTTGCTTTCTGCTCGCTACGAGATTCGTGCGGCTAGTTTAGTAGATTGTGTGTGTTCGTCCCACCGCCCAGTAGTTCAGTGGGAAAGCACACTGAAGATCCTTGTCCGCTGCTTTTTTCTGACGCGTTCGCTGCTTTATTCAGACTCGCTATGGGGTCAGCCGTGCGGGCTCAGGGAAGCGTAACCGTTCTCAGACTAGGGTGAACAGACTAACGATTTCTCCAGGATCACTCCTTTCGACACACGACCGCCTGTCTCTTGCTCTGACCCGCATGGTCCCACTGGGGTTTCCGCTCAGGTCACGCGGACGGTCAAAACGAAACGCCCGCAGGCTGCATCGTGCTTCACTTCGCTTCTACGCCTATAGTAAACCGGCCTTCACTGCTCAAATTCTGGCAGACCCTCCAGACGTAACGCCAGGACTTCATTGGCAGGAATTAACAGATCGCCTTGTCTTAGCCGTGTGGTGCCCCTTTAGAACTCAGCCACGTCCGTCTCAGTTCGGAGATTCTTTGTAATCCCAATCCCGAACGTCTCGACGTGACGATCTTGCTCCTTGTAGGCTCCCACGGCGCTGCTTTCGACGACTAGCCTTGTTGTGGCTCCCTCGTAGTTTGCTTGCTTGGTTTTCTGTTCACTTGGTATTTGATCGACTGCTTGTCTTAACTCTTCGACTCTTCTCCTCGTGATCGACTAATCGTGTTCGACTAACCGTAATCGACCGATTAGGGTCGTACCCTTTATCCTTTGGGATCTTTCGAGCTCTTGGGCTCTTTCCTCAGTATCTTTTGAGTTTCCTTGGAGCTCTCCTCGGGCTCCTTTTCTCAGTATTTTTTGAGTGTTCTTGGAGTTCTCCTCGGGCTCGATTTCGCCGTGTCCTTTGGAAATCCTTGGAGCTATCCTTGGGCCCTTTCCTCGGTGGCCTTTGAGACTCCTTGGAGCTATCCTCGAGTTTCTTCCTTCGTATCCTTGAGCCTCCTTGGAGTTATCCTCAGGCTCTTTTCCTCGTATCCTTTGGGCATCCTAGGAGCTATCCTTGAACATTTTTCCTCGTATCCCTGGACATCCTTGGAATTATCCTCGGGCTCTTTTCTTCGTATGCTTCTCCTCGTGTCCTTTGGGCATCCTTGGACCCTTTCTTCAGTGTCCCCTTTTGAGCATCCTTGGAGTCCTCCTCGGATTATTTTTCGCCGTGTCCTTTGAAAATTTTTGAAGTTGTTCTTGGACTCCTTTCGTAGTATCCTTTGAGACTCTTTGAAATTTTGCTGTGGCTTTTTGTCTAACGTATCTGCTTTTAGCTGCTCGCTTGTGTCCTGGGTTTGATGTTGTTTCAGCTCTCTCACGTGTACGGTTCTCTCTTTTTTCGTGTTCACGTGCAGTATTGTGCAGATTATTCCTTGACGTGGTAAGGTCCGTCGTATATTGGGGCCAACTTTGCTGAGATCAGTCAGGTTACCATGATGCTGTGCCCAGGTACTGTCGGAGCTCTCTATCTGTTGATGGCGGTTCTAGTTCGGCAATGGCCGCTACCTTTTCTGGACCCGTACCTATCCCGTCGTTAGTATATTGGGGCCAACTTTGCTGAGATCAGTCAGGTTAAAATCGCCGGTACCATGATGCTGTGCCCAGGTACTGTCGGAGCTCTCTAACTGTTGACGGCGCTTCTAGTTCGGCGATGGCCGATACCTTTTCTGGATCCGTACCTATCCCGTCGCTAGTCACTCCATGATCCAGATATAGCAGCTCCTTCTTGAAAAACTGGCATTTTTCCGGGTTCAACCTCAGATTAGCGTCTTTCAGCCGCCGGAATACCTCTTTCAAGTTTTCCTTGTGCTCTTCTAGCGTGCGTCCGATCGCTATAATATCGTCTTGGTACGCAAATGCGAACGGCGACATCTCGGGACCAATCACACGGTCCAACACACACTGGAAGGTCGCAGATGCCGAATGAAGTCCAAACGGCATTACTCTCCACTGGAATAAGCCCTTTCCCGGCACTGTAAGCTCAGTGTACTGCCTGTTGCTTTCTTTCAGCGGGATTTGCCAGTAACCGTCCTTCAGGTCCAAACTGCTTATGTACCGTGCCTCTCTCAGCTGGTCGAGGATATAATTTATTGGAGGCATCGGGTAGGCACCCTTTATCAATTTGGCTCGTCCACCTTCGCATTGATCTCCCCTTGCACTTTCGGGCTCTTGGGGTAGTATTGCAGCTTTATTGGTTTGTCGTCCTTCATCGTTATTTGATGCTCTACCATGTTCGACGTTCCTGACATGGTTTTAAAACTGGATAGCCTCTCCTCGAGCCACCCATTGTGTCGATTCCTGGCCGGTATTATCACCTCGTGTCCAGCACACCTTATCTCGGTTGCGACTTGAGTAAGAAAGTTACATCCTAACACCAATGAATCCACTACCCCTGGTAGTATCAGCAGGCTCATGGTCAGTCGACTGTTCCCGAATGCGATTTCCACCTTCAGCTGTTCATCGATCCCGCCGCACCTTCCGTCTGCCAACCTAACTTGTTGCCAGTTCCTTGCTTAGAAAGCTCGTTGTTGCCCCGGTGTTGCTCGTGGCCCTGTATGTGCCTCCCCCAATCGTCACCGCTACGGAAAACTGCTGCTCCTCCTCGATTAGCTCGCCCGTTAGTTTGTAGAGGTAGCATCTTGCGACCCCCGCTCACTTCTCTGCTGGCAGCACTCGACGCTCCCGACCCCTACTCTCCCGCACACCCAACAGAATAACAGGCGTTGGAGTCGACATCCTCGTGCCCAGTGTCCGTGGCCGCCGCACCTTTAGCAGGCCTCATGGGGATCTGCAATGTGTGTCGTTCCCCGCGGCCTCTTTGTTGTGCTTGGCGGTCTGCACACACTGCTCGCTGGTTGCATCTGTTGGTGCTTTGGTGGCTTCCATTGGCCTTCTCGTGGTGCTCTTGGTGCCTGCTGTCGCGGGACTCGTTGTGGCGGTGAACATTGGTCATTTCTCCGTGTCTCCTGGTTATCTGTCTCCTCGCTTCTTCTGCACGTGACCTGCGTTCGTGGTGACGACTTGGCCTTGTTTTCTTGTGCGAACGCTTCCCGATCCTTTTCCAGTTCTTCGTACTCATCGGCTAGCATCAACGTGTCCAGGTCCTGCACTGTGTACGCCCTTAGGAAGATCCTTATGTCCTTTAATCTGCCGTCCAGGGCGACATTAAGTCTTTGTGCGACCTGGGCGAAGTCTTCCTTCTTAAGGCGGTAGATCCATTTCTTTCCCATTCTGTATATTTTGCTTTCACCGCTGGGACAATTACGTTTTGTGCGCCAGATGTAATGAACTGATTTATTTGCTTTCTGCTCGCTACGAGATTTGTGCGGCTAGCTCAGTAGATTGTGCGTGTTCGTCCCACCAATTTATTTTTTGTCAGAAAGCACAGAATTCACGGGTTCGTAGTGGGTTTATTGCGGGTATAAGTACAGTCGGTTTTATAATTTGCTTTTCTCGCTGTCTCCGACGGTACGGGTTGTATCGATGTTCGCTCGCCTCGTTGACACGGTATTCCAGTTTTGTCCCAGGCGCGTTGGCTCGGTGACTGCTCGGCCACGATTCAGACTCGCTATGGGGTGCGCTTACTGTCCGTGCCTTTCCTCCGGTTTCGATTCTTCTTGCGGTGTGGTGTCCTGATTGTTGATGGCGGTGTCCTGCGAACTGCTCCTGACTGGGTGGCGGTACGTAGCGTGACCTCTGTGTTGGGTTCGTGGGCATACGCCGATCCCTTCTGGATCGTTACTCTCGGGGTTCTGACGCGCCGCTCCGGGACTTCTCTCCCTTCTGGCTCGTTTCTCACGGGACTTCACAAGTCGAGACCTGCTCAACTCCACTTGGCGCACGGGGCTCACGCCGGGAAACGTCAAAGTAGTGCTTGGGGCAGGTTTACCCCCAAGCTCACGAATTCTTGTCGCCGGACTTCACTGCTCAAATTCTGGCAGATCCTCCAGGCGTAACGCCAGGACTTCATTGGCAGGAATTAACAGATCGCCTTGTCTTAGCCGTGTGGTGCCCCTTTAGAACTCAGCCACGTCCGTCTCAGTTCGGAGATTCTTTGTAATCCCAATCCCGAACGTCTCGACGTGACGATCTTGCTCCTTGTAGGCTCCCACGGCGCTGCTTTCGACGACTAGCCTTGTTGTGGCTCCCTCGTAGTTTGCTTGCTTGGTTTTCTGTTCACTTGGTATTTGATCGACTGCTTGTCTTAACTCTTCGACTCTTCTCCTCGTGATCGACTAATCGTGTTCGACTAACCGTAATCGACCGATTAGGGTCGTACCCTTTATCCTTTGGGATCTTTCGAGCTCTTGGGCTCTTTCCTCAGTATCTTTTGAGTTTCCTTGGAGCTCTCCTCGGGCTCCTTTTCTCAGTATTTTTTGAGTGTTCTTGGAGTTCTCCTCGGGCTCGATTTCGCCGTGTCCTTTGGAAATCCTTGGAGCTATCCTTGGGCCCTTTCCTCGGTGGCCTTTGAGACTCCTTGGAGCTATCCTCGAGTTTCTTCCTTCGTATCCTTGAGCCTCCTTGGAGTTATCCTCAGGCTCTTTTCCTCGTATCCTTTGGGCATCCTAGGAGCTATCCTTGAACATTTTTCCTCGTATCCCTGGACATCCTTGGAATTATCCTCGGGCTCTTTTCTTCGTATGCTTCTCCTCGTGTCCTTTGGGCATCCTTGGACCCTTTCTTCAGTGTCCCCTTTTGAGCATCCTTGGAGTCCTCCTCGGATTATTTTTCGCCGTGTCCTTTGAAAATTTTTGAAGTTGTTCTTGGACTCCTTTCGTAGTATCCTTTGAGACTCTTTGAAATTTTGCTGTGGCTTTTTGTCTAACGTATCTGCTTTTAGCTGCTCGCTTGTGTCCTGGGTTTGATGTTGTTTCAGCTCTCTCACGTGTACGGTTCTCTCTTTTTTCGTGTTCACGTGCAGTATTGTGCAGATTATTCCTTGACGTGGTAAGGTCCGTCGTATATTGGGGCCAACTTTGCTGAGATCAGTCAGGTTACCATGATGCTGTGCCCAGGTACTGTCGGAGCTCTCTATCTGTTGATGGCGGTTCTAGTTCGGCAATGGCCGCTACCTTTTCTGGACCCGTACCTATCCCGTCGTTAGTATATTGGGGCCAACTTTGCTGAGATCAGTCAGGTTAAAATCGCCGGTACCATGATGCTGTGCCCAGGTACTGTCGGAGCTCTCTAACTGTTGACGGCGCTTCTAGTTCGGCGATGGCCGATACCTTTTCTGGATCCGTACCTATCCCGTCGCTAGTCACTCCATGATCCAGATATAGCAGCTCCTTCTTGAAAAACTGGCATTTTTCCGGGTTCAACCTCAGATTAGCGTCTTTCAGCCGCCGGAATACCTCTTTCAAGTTTTCCTTGTGCTCTTCTAGCGTGCGTCCGATCGCTATAATATCGTCTTGGTACGCAAATGCGAACGGCGACATCTCGGGACCAATCACACGGTCCAACACACACTGGAAGGTCGCAGATGCCGAATGAAGTCCAAACGGCATTACTCTCCACTGGAATAAGCCCTTTCCCGGCACTGTAAGCTCAGTGTACTGCCTGTTGCTTTCTTTCAGCGGGATTTGCCAGTAACCGTCCTTCAGGTCCAAACTGCTTATGTACCGTGCCTCTCTCAGCTGGTCGAGGATATAATTTATTGGAGGCATCGGGTAGGCACCCTTTATCAATTTGGCTCGTCCACCTTCGCATTGATCTCCCCTTGCACTTTCGGGCTCTTGGGGTAGTATTGCAGCTTTATTGGTTTGTCGTCCTTCATCGTTATTTGATGCTCTACCATGTTCGACGTTCCTGACATGGTTTTAAAACTGGATAGCCTCTCCTCGAGCCACCCATTGTGTCGATTCCTGGCCGGTATTATCACCTCGTGTCCAGCACACCTTATCTCGGTTGCGACTTGAGTAAGAAAGTTACATCCTAACACCAATGAATCCACTACCCCTGGTAGTATCAGCAGGCTCATGGTCAGTCGACTGTTCCCGAATGCGATTTCCACCTTCAGCTGTTCATCGATCCCGCCGCACCTTCCGTCTGCCAACCTAACTTGTTGCCAGTTCCTTGCTTAGAAAGCTCGTTGTTGCCCCGGTGTTGCTCGTGGCCCTGTATGTGCCTCCCCCAATCGTCACCGCTACGGAAAACTGCTGCTCCTCCTCGATTAGCTCGCCCGTTAGTTTGTAGAGGTAGCATCTTGCGACCCCCGCTCACTTCTCTGCTGGCAGCACTCGACGCTCCCGACCCCTACTCTCCCGCACACCCAACAGAATAACAGGCGTTGGAGTCGACATCCTCGTGCCCAGTGTCCGTGGCCGCCGCACCTTTAGCAGGCCTCATGGGGATCTGCAATGTGTGTCGTTCCCCGCGGCCTCTTTGTTGTGCTTGGCGGTCTGCACACACTGCTCGCTGGTTGCATCTGTTGGTGCTTTGGTGGCTTCCATTGGCCTTCTCGTGGTGCTCTTGGTGCCTGCTGTCGCGGGACTCGTTGTGGCGGTGAACATTGGTCATTTCTCCGTGTCTCCTGGTTATCTGTCTCCTCGCTTCTTCTGCACGTGACCTGCGTTCGTGGTGACGACTTGGCCTTGTTTTCTTGTGCGAACGCTTCCCGATCCTTTTCCAGTTCTTCGTACTCATCGGCTAGCATCAACGTGTCCAGGTCCTGCACTGTGTACGCCCTTAGGAAGATCCTTATGTCCTTTAATCTGCCGTCCAGGGCGACATTAAGTCTTTGTGCGACCTGGGCGAAGTCTTCCTTCTTAAGGCGGTAGATCCATTTCTTTCCCATTCTGTATATTTTGCTTTCACCGCTGGGACAATTACGTTTTGTGCGCCAGATGTAATGAACTGATTTATTTGCTTTCTGCTCGCTACGAGATTTGTGCGGCTAGCTCAGTAGATTGTGCGTGTTCGTCCCACCAATTTATTTTTTGTCAGAAAGCACAGAATTCACGGGTTCGTAGTGGGTTTATTGCGGGTATAAGTACAGTCGGTTTTATAATTTGCTTTTCTCGCTGTCTCCGACGGTACGGGTTGTATCGATGTTCGCTCGCCTCGTTGACACGGTATTCCAGTTTTGTCCCAGGCGCGTTGGCTCGGTGACTGCTCGGCCACGATTCAGACTCGCTATGGGGTGCGCTTACTGTCCGTGCCTTTCCTCCGGTTTCGATTCTTCTTGCGGTGTGGTGTCCTGATTGTTGATGGCGGTGTCCTGCGAACTGCTCCTGACTGGGTGGCGGTACGTAGCGTGACCTCTGTGTTGGGTTCGTGGGCATACGCCGATCCCTTCTGGATCGTTACTCTCGGGGTTCTGACGCGCCGCTCCGGGACTTCTCTCCCTTCTGGCTCGTTTCTCACGGGACTTCACAAGTCGAGACCTGCTCAACTCCACTTGGCGCACGGGGCTCACGCCGGGAAACGTCAAAGTAGTGCTTGGGGCAGGTTTACCCCCAAGCTCACGATTTCTTGTCGCCGGACTTCACTGCTCAAATTCTGGCAGACCCTCCAGGCGTAACGCCAGGACTTCATTGGCAGGAATTAACAGATCGCCTTGACTTAGCCGTGTGGTGCCCCTTTAGAACTCAGCCACCTCTGTCTCAGTTCGTAGATTCCTTGTAATCCCAATCCCGTCGACGTGATAATCTTGTTGCTTGTAGGCTCCCACGGCGCTGCTTTCGACGACTAGCCTTGTTGTGGCTCCCTCGTAGTTTGCTTGCTTGGTTTTCTGTTCACTTGGTATTTGATCGACTGCTTGTCTTAACTCTTCGACTCTTCTCCTCGTGATCGACTGATCGTGTTCGAACCCAAAGCACAATTCTGATAGCCACTCAAAAGCTACACAATTGTCACCAATAACAAGAAAGGAAGTTAACTTCGGCAAGCCAAAGTTTTTATACCCTTGCAGATATAAGAAATAATCAACTTTAGTAACACCATGCGAACTTTTTAAGTATTGTTGCTGACTTCAGTGATTTAAAAAAAAAGTATTTCATTATATTTTTCAGATTATTTTTTTGACATCTCTTTGTTAGAGTAATCCGATTTGTATCAAATTAAATTGGAAATTCCAAAAAATATAAAAAATTAGGATCCCAATATTATAATATAATATGTCAAAAAGCCATAAAGCTATCATTTATTTCATATTCCTATGACAGCTACATGATATAGTCGTACGATTTTAATAAAATTTAAATCGAAATTCAGAACTTATTAAAAAATGTTATTTCCAAGCTTAGAAGAATATATGTCGAAAGGCACCAAAGCTACAATTTGTTTCATATTATTTCCCACCAATTTTCCGATCGTACCTATGACAGCCACATGATAAAGTCTTCCAATTTTAATAAAATTTAATTCGAAATTCAAAACCAATTATTATTTATCAAGCGTAGGAGTTATATATTAAAAAACACCAAATATATAATTTTTTTTTACCGATGGTTCCTGTGGGAGCTGTAGGATATATTTGTCCGATCCGGCTGGTTCCAACTTATACACAACCTGTAGTAGAAATAAGACTTTTAAAAATTGTATAGCCCGATAGCTTTAAAACTGAGAGACTAGTTTGCGTAGAAACGGACGGACAGACGGACTAGATCGGCTCGTCTTGTGACGCTGATCAAGAATATATATACTTCTGACTGAAATCATTATACCCTCTGCAAGGGTATAAAAAGATCTAAAGATCAGAACCAAAGATTGGTGTTTGCCTTGTTGTTATTGGGTATTTCAAATAAACTAACGGTCAAAACAATTCAAATAAAAAGTTAACGCAGGCATAAAAAAAAACAAAAAACACAACTAGTATATCCTGGCTATTAAGAAAAAGAAATCGTTTAATAACACAAGTTATATATGTAAAAAAAAAACTTATGTGCGAATAGTCGTGCGTAAGCAATGCAAAAACAGAACTGGTAAATCACACTTTCGGCACGGTCGGCAGACAGTTTTAAGCGTTTAAGACCTTTGGGGGCGTTGGAGTGGGAGTGACAAACATATTTTTAGGCCAATCGAAAGGTTTTAATAAAACAAATATATTTTATTAGAGTGGGCGTGGCAAATTTTTTGAAGCAATCGATAGATATTGATCAGACAAATAAATATCAGTTAACATTTTTTTTCTAGAATAAAAATGTAGGAGCTACAGATTCGCGGATTGTGGGCGTTGGAGTGGGCATGGCACCATGCTGAAATAAACTTGCGCTACGCAGGAAGCCCAGGAATCTGCATGCCAAGTTTGGCTGTTCTAGCTTTTAAAGTTTCAAGATCTCAGCGTTTTTACGGACAGACAGGCAGACGGACATGGCTAGATCGACTCGGCTAGTGATCCTGATCAAGACTATACTCGTATATACTTTGTAACGAACTGATTTGTTTGCTTTCTGCTCGCTACGAGATTCGTGCGGCTAGTTTAGTAGATTGTGTGTGTTCGTCCCACCGCCCAGTAGTTCAGTGGTTTTATTGCGGGTATAAGTGCAGTCAGCTTTATAATTTGCTTTTCTCGCTGTCTCCGACGGTACGGGTTGTCTCGATGTTAGCTCGCCTCGTTGACACGGTGTTCCAGTTTTGTAGCTCACTGAAGATACTTGTCCGCTGCTTTTTCTTAACGCGTTCACTGCTTTATTCAGACTCGCTATGGGGTCAGCCGTGCGGGCTTAGGGAAGCGTCACCGTTTTCAGACTAGGGTGAACAGACTGACGAGCTCTCCGGGATCACTCCTCTCGATACCCGACCGCCTGTCCCTTGCTCTGTCCCGGATGGTCCCACGGGCTTCCGCTCAGATCGCGCGGACAATAAAGACGAAACGCCGAAAAGGCTGCCTCGCGCTTCACTTCGATTCTACGCCTAGAGTAAACCGGCCTTCACTGCTCAAATTCTGGCAGACCCTCCAGACGTAACGCCAGGACTTCATTGGCAGGAATTAACAGATCGCCTCGACTTAGCCGTATGGTGCCCCTTTAGAACTCAGCCACCTCTGTCTCAGTTCGGAGATTCCTTGTAATCCCAATCCCGTCGACGTGACAATCTTGTTGCTTGTAGGCTCCCACGGCGCTGCTTTCGACGACTAGCCTTGTTGTGGCTCCCTCGTAGTTTGCTTGCTTGGTTTTCTGTTCACTTGGTATTTGATCGACTGCTTGTCTTAACTTTTCGACTCTTCTCCTAGTGATCGACTGATCGTGTTCGACTAACCGTAATCGACCGATTAGGGTCGTACCCTTTATCCTTTGGGATCCTTCGAGCTCTTGGGCTCTTTCCTCAGTATCTTTTGAGTTTCCTTGAAGCTCTCCTCGGGCTCCTTTTCTCAGTATTTTTTGAGTTTTCTTGGAGTTCTCCTCGGGCTCGATTTCGCCGTGTCCTTCGGAAATCCTTGGAGCTATCCTTGACCCCTTTCCTCGGTGGCCTTTGAGACTCCTTGGAGCTATCCTCGAGTTTCTTCCTTCGTATCCTTGAGCCTCCTTGGAGTTATCCTCAGGCTCTTTTCCTCGTATCCTTTTGGCATCCTAGGAGCTATCCTTGAACATTTTTCCTCGTATCCCTGGACATCCTTGGAATTATCCTCGGGCTCTTTTCCTCGTATGCTTCTCCTCGTGTCCTTTGGGCATCCTTGGACCCTTTCTTCAGTGTCCCTTTTGGGGCATCCTTTGAGTCTTCCTCGGATTATTTTCCGCCGTGTCCTTTGAAAATTTTTGAAGTTTTTCTCGGACTCCTTTCGTAGTATACTTTGAGACTCTTTGAAATTTTGGGTTTGTTGTTGTTTCAGCTCGCTCACGTGAATGGTCCTCTCTTTTTTTGTGATCACGTGCAGTATTGTGCAGATTACTCCGTGGCGTGGTAAGGTCCGTCGTATCTTGGGGCCAACTTTGCTGAGATCAGTCAGGATCAAATCGCCGGTACCATGATGCTAAGCCCAGGTACTGTCGGAGCTCTCTAACTGTTGACGGTGGTTCTAGTTCGGCGATGGCCGCTACCTTTTCTGGATCCGTGCCTATCCCGTCGCTAGTCACTCCATGACCCAGATATAGCAGCTTCTTCTTGAAAAACTGGCATTTTTCCGGGTTCAACCTCAGATAAGCCTCTTTCAAGTTTTACTTGTGCTCTTCTAGCGTGCGTCCGATCGCTATAATATCGTCTTGGTACACAAATGCGTGCGGCGACATTTCGGGACCAATCACACGGTCCAACACACACTGGAAGGTCGCAGATGCCGAATGGAGTCCAAACGGCATTACTCTCCACTGGAATAAGCCCTTTCCGGCACTGTAAACTCAGTGTTGCTTTCTTTCAGCGGGATTTGCCAGTAACCGTCCTTCAGGTCCAAACTGCTTATTTACCGTGCCTCTCTCAGCTGGTCGAGGATATAATTTATTGGAGGCATCGGGTAGGCACCCTTTATCAATTTGGCGTTGACCTGCCTGACGGCGAAGCACAGTCTCCACTTGCCCGTCTTCTTTCTAACCATTACGATGGAAGAGCTGTATGGGCTGGTTGAGTTCTCTATGCATCCCATTTGGATTAGCTCGTCCACATTCGCATTGATCTCCCCTTGAACTGTCGTATTCTTCGGGTAGTATCGCTGTTTTATTGGCTTGTCGTCCTTCATCGTTATATGATGCTCTGCCCTGTTCGACGTTCCAGTCATGGTTTTGAAACTGGATAGCCTCTCCTCGAGCCACCCATTGTATCGATTCCTGGCCGGTATTATCACCTTGTGTCCAGCACACCTTATCTCGTTTCCGACTTGAGTTAGAAAGTTACATCTTAGCACCAATGAATCCACTACCCCAGCTCCAGCTTTTCATCGATCCCGCCGCACCTTCCGTCTGCCAACCTAACTTGTCGCCAGTTCCTTGCTTAAAAAGCTCGCTGTTGACCCAGTGTTGATCGTGGCCTCGTATGTGCCTCTCCCAATCGTCACCGCTGCGGACAACTGCTGCTCCTCCTCGATTAGCTCGCCCGTTAGTTTGTAGAGGTAGCATCTTGCGACCCCCGCTCGCCACTCTGCTGGCGGCACTCGACGCTCCTGACCCCTACTCTCCCGCACACCCAGCAGAATAACAGGCGTTGGAGTCGACATCCTCGTGCCCAGTGTCCGTGGCCGCCGCACCTTTAGCAAGCCTCATGGGGATCTGCAATGTGTGTCGTTCCCCGCGGCCTCTTTGTTGTGCTAAGCGGTCTCCACACAGTGTTCGCTGGTTGCATCTGTTGCTGCTTTGGTGGCTTCCATTGGCCTTCTCGTGGTGCTCCTGGTGCCTGCGCGACAGCAGGCTCGTTGTGGCGGTGAACATTGGTCATATCTCCGTGTCTCCTGGTTATCTGTCTCCTCGCATCTTCTGCACGTGACCTGCGTTCGTGGTGACGACTTGGCCTTCGAGAACTTGTTTTCTTGTGCGAAGGCTTCCCGATCCTTTTCCAGTTCTTCGTACTCATCGGCTAGCATCGACGTGTCCAGGTCCGGCACTTTGTACGCCCTTAGGAAGATCCTTAAGCTTGGGGTGCAGTTTTCCTGAATGATCTTTAAAGTGTCTCTCGCAGAATAATTTATTGGCCTTGTCATCGTCTGCATGTCGACCATGTAGTCTTTAAATGATTCACTGAAACCCTGCTTTCGTTGCCTGACCTGAACCGACAGCCTTCAGAAGAAACCTCTCGGCAGAAAGTTAAGATGGAAGCCCTCAGTGAACTCTCCCATGTTTTCCGTTGCTTATTGTTGGCGACAGACCACTTCAACTCCCTTCCTTTAAGCAACTCCGGCATTTCTCTCGGGGGATCATGTCTAGGTCTAAAGCGTAAGTGTTGGCGGACCATTCTACTTGTTCCAGGAACTCGAACGGTTTCTCCGCCCCGTCGAACCTGAATAGCGACTGGCTGGGTCTAGAGGTAAGCGCTGTTGTCTTCCTGTCCTGGCTTGATTCTCTCCTGTGGGCCTCCCTTTGCAAATTGTCGACGCTCAAGCTTGCTAGTAGGTTATCCCCTTCAGCGTTCGTTAGCGTGATGCCCAGACCGGCTCTGTCGTAAAACATAGCTTCCAGCTCAGCCCAGATGTCGGCAATTTGTTTGTCGCTCTCTGTCTCCGAGTAATACTTCTACAATGTCTTCCTCATGTCCTCTAATCTGCCGTCCAAGGCGACATTAAGTCTTTGTGCGACCTGGGCGAAGTCCTCCTTCTTAAGGCGGTAGATCCATTTCTTTCCCATTCTGTTTATTTTGCTTTCACCGCTGGGACAATCACGTTTTGTGCGCCAGATATAATGAACTGATTTGTTTGCTTTCTGCTCGCTACGAGATTTGTGCGGCTAGCTCAGTAGATTGTGCGTGTTCGTCCCACCAAATTTATTTTTTGTCAGAAAGCACAGAATTCACGGGTTCGTAGTGGGTTTATTGCGGGTATAAGTACAGTCGGTTTTATAATTTGCTTTTCTCGCTGTCTCCGACGGTACGGGTTGTATCGATGTTCGCTCGCCTCGTTGACACGGTATTCCAGTTTTGTCCCAGGCGCGTTGGCTCGGTGACTGCTCGGCCACGATTCAGACTCGCTATGGGGTGCGCTTACTGTCCGTGCCTTTCCTCCGGTTTCGATTCTTCTTGCGGTGTGGTGTCCTGATTGTTGATGGCGGTGTCCTGCGAACTGCTCCTGACTGGGTGGCGGTACGTAGCGTGACCTCTGTGTTGGGTTCGTGGGCATACGCCGATCCCTTCTGGATCGTTACTCTCGGGGTTCTGACGCGCCGCTCCGGGACTTCTCTCCCTTCTGGCTCGTTTCTCACGGGACTTCACAAGTCGAGACCTGCTCAACTCCACTTGGCGCACGGGGCTCACGCCGGGAAACGTCAAAGTAGTGCTTGGGGCAGGTTTACCCCCAAGCTCACGATTTCTTGTTGCCGGACTTCACTGCTCAAATTCTGGCAGACCCTCCAGGCGTAACGCCAGGACTTCATTGGCAGGAATTAACAGATCGCCTTGACTTAGCCGTGTGGTGCCCCTTTAGAACTCAGCCACCTCTGTCTCAGTTCGGAGATTCCTTGTAATCCCAATCCCGTCGACGTGACAATCTTGTTGCTTGTAGGCTCCCACGGCGCTGCTTTCGACGACTAGCCTTTTTGTGGCTCCCTCGTAGTTTGCTTGCTTGGTTTTCTGTTCACTTGGTATTTGATCGACTGCTTGTCTTAACTCTTCGACTCTTCTCCTCGTGATCGACTGATCGTGTTCGAACCCAAAGCACAATTCTGATAGCCACTCAAAAGCTACACAATTGTCACCAATAACAAGAAAGGAAGTTAACTTCGGCAAGCCAAAGTTTTTATACCCTTGCAGATATAAGAAATAATCAACTTTAGTAACACCATGCGAACTTTTTAAGTATTGTTGCTGACTTCAGTGATTTTAAAAAAAAGTATTTCATTATATTTTTCAGATTATTTTTTTGACATCTCTATGTTAGAGTAATCCGATTTGTATCAAATTAAATTGGAAATTCCAAAAAATATAAAAAATTAGGATCCCAATATTATAATATAATATGTCAAAAAGCCCCAAAGCTATCATTTATTTAATATTCTTATGACAGCTACATGATATAGTCGTACGATTTTAATAAAATTTAAATCGAAATTCAGAACATATTAAAAAATGTTATTTCCAAGCTTAGAAGAATATATGTCGAAAGGCACCAAAGCTACAATTTGTTTCATATTATTTCCCACCAATTTTCCGATCGTACCTATGACAGCCACATGATAAAGTCTTCCAATTTTAATAAAATTTAATTCGAAATTCAAAACCAATTATTATTTATCAAGCGTAGGAGTTATATATTAAAAAACACCAAATATATAATTTTTTTTTACCGATGGTTCCTGTGGGAGCTGTAGGATATATTTGTCCGATCCGGCTGGTTCCGACTTATACACAACCTGTAGTAGAAATAAGACTTTTGGAAAATGTATAGCCCGATAGCTTTAAAACTGAGAGACTAGTTTGCGTAGAAACGGACGGACAGACGGACTAGATCGGCTCGTCTTGTGACGCTGATCAAGAATATATATACTTCTGACTGAAATCATTATACCCTCTGCAAGGGTATAAAAAGATCTAAAGATCAGAACCAAAGATTGGTGTTTGCCTTGTTGTTATTGGGTATTGCAAATAAACTTACGGTCAAAACATTTCAAATAAAAAGTTAACGCAGGCCTAAAAAAAAAACAAAAAACACAACTAGTATATCCTGGCTATTAAAAAAAAAAGAAATCGTTTAATAACACAAGTGAAATATGTAAAAAAAACTTATGTGCGACTAGTCGTGCGTAAGCAATGCAAAAACAGAACTCGGTAAATCACACTTTAGAAAATCTGTTCATGGTAAAATGTTAAAAAACATTAAAAACAAGGAAGAACGCGACTTACTCGACCATCAGATACCTGTTACTCAGCTTGGGGAAGAAAATAAAAATGGAAATATATGCATTTACGCCACCTACCTATTGCTATTTTGGTATTTGCTATGGGGTCGGCAGACAGTTTTAAGCGTTTAAGACCTTTGGGGGCGTTGGATGGGAGTGACAAACATATTTTTAGGCCAATCGAAAGGTTTTAATAAAACAAATAGATTTTAGCAAACAACAAAAAATGTCTCGAATGACAACTGTGACCACCACAGTTTTGGACGGTTTGTGAGCGTTAGAGTGGGCGTGGCAAATTTTTTGAAGCAATCGATAGATATTGATCAGACAAATAAATATCAGTTAACATTTTTTTTCTAGTATAAAAACTGTAGGAGCTACAGATTCGCGGATTGTGGGCGTTGGAGTGGGCATGGCACCATGCTGAAATAAACTTGCGCTACGCAGGAAGCCCAGGAATCTGCATGCCAAGTTTGGCTGTTCTAGCTTTTAAAGTTTCAAGACCTCAGCGTTCATGCGGACAGACAGGCAGACGGACATGGCTAGATCGACTCGGCTAGTGATCCTGATCAAGACTATACTCGTATATACTTTGTAACGAACTGATTTGTTTGCTTTCTGCCCGCTACGAGATTCGTGCGGCTAGTTTAGTAGATTGTGTGTGTTCGTCCCACCGCCCAGTAGTTCAGTGGGAAAGCACAGATTTCACGGGCTCGTAGTGGGTTTATTGCGGGTATAAGTGCAGTCAGCTTTATTATTTGCTTTTCTCGCTGTTTCCGACGGTACGGGTTGCCTTGATGTTCGCTCGCCTCGTTGACACGGTGTTCCAGTTTTGTAGCTCACTGAAGATACTTGTCCGCTGCTTTTTCTTAACGCGTTCACTGCTTTATTCAGACTCGCTATGGGGTCAGCCGTGCGGGCTCAGGGAAGCGTAACCATTCTCAGAATAGGGTGAACAGACTAACGAGTTCTCCAGGATCACTCCTTTCGACACACGACCGCCTGTCCCTTGCTCTGACCCGGATGGTCCCACTGGGGTTTCCGCTCAGGTCGCGCGGACGGTCAAGACGAAACGCCCGCTGCCTCGCGCTTCACTTCGCTTCTACGCCTAGAGTAAACCGGCCTTCACTGCTCAAATTCTGGCAGACCCTCCAGACGTAACGCCAGGACTTCATTGGCAGGAATTAACAGATCGCCTCGACTTAGCCGTGTGGTGCCCCTTTAGAACTCAGCCACCTCTGTCTCAGTTCGGAGATTCCTTGTAATCCCAATCCCGTCGACGTGACAATCTTGTTGCTTGTAGGCTCCCACGGCGCTGCTTTCGACGACTAGCCTTGTTGTGGCTCCCTCGTAGTTTGCTTGCTTGGTTTTCTGTTCACTTGGTATTTGATCGACTGCTTGTCTTAACTTTTCGACTCTTCTCCTAGTGATCGACTGATCGTGTTCGACTAACCGTAATCGACCGATTAGGGTCGTACCCTTTATCCTTTGGGATCCTTCGAGCTCTTGGGCTCTTTCCTCAGTATCTTTTGAGTTTCCTTGAAGCTCTCCTCGGGCTCCTTTTCTCAGTATTTTTTGAGTTTTCTTGGAGTTCTCCTCGGGCTCGATTTCGCCGTGTCCTTCGGAAATCCTTGGAGCTATCCTTGACCCCTTTCCTCGGTGGCCTTTGAGACTCCTTGGAGCTATCCTCGAGTTTCTTCCTTCGTATCCTTGAGCCTCCTTGGAGTTATCCTCAGGCTCTTTTCCTCGTATCCTTTTGGCATCCTAGGAGCTATCCTTGAACATTTTTCCTCGTATCCCTGGACATCCTTGGAATTATCCTCGGGCTCTTTTCCTCGTATGCTTCTCCTCGTGTCCTTTGGGCATCCTTGGACCCTTTCTTCAGTGTCCCTTTTGGGGCATCCTTTGAGTCTTCCTCGGATTATTTTCCGCCGTGTCCTTTGAAAATTTTTGAAGTTTTTCTCGGACTCCTTTCGTAGTATACTTTGAGACTCTTTGAAATTTTGCTGTTGCTTTTTGTCTAACGTATCTGCTTTTAGCTGCTCGCTTATGTGCTGGGTTTGTTGTTGTTTCAGCTCGCTCACGTGAATGTTTCTCTCTCTTTTCGTGTTCACGTGCAGTATTGTGCGGTTCTAGTTCGGCGATGGCGGCTACCTTTTCTGGATCCATACCTATCCCGTCGCTAGTATATTGGGGCCAACTTTGCTGAGATCAGTCAGGTTCAAATCGCCGGTACCATGATGCTATGCCCAGGTACTGTCGGAGCTCTCTAACTGTTGACGGTGGTTCTAGTTCGGCGATGGCCGCTACCTTTTCTGGATCCGTGCCTATCCCGTCGCTAGTCACTCCATGACCCAGATATAGCAGCTTCTTCTTGAAAAACTGGCATTTTTCCGGGTTCAACCTCAGATAAGCCTCTTTCAAGTTTTACTTGTGCTCTTCTAGCGTGCGTCCGATCGCTATAATATCGTCTTGGTACGCAAATGCGTGCGGCGACATTTCGGGACCAATCACACGGTCCAACACACACTGGAAGGTCGCAGATGCCGAATGGAGTCCAAACGGCATTACTCTCCACTGGAATAAGCCCTTTCCGGCACTGTAAACTCAGTGTTGCTTTCTTTCAGCGGGATTTGCCAGTAACCGTCCTTCAGGTCCAAACTGCTTATTTACCGTGCCTCTCTCAGCTGGTCGAGGATATAATTTATTGGAGGCATCGGGTAGGCACCCTTTATCAATTTGGCGTTGACCTGCCTGACGGCGAAGCACAGTCTCCACTTGCCCGTCTTCTTTCTAACCATTACGATGGAAGAGCTGTATGGGCTGGTTGAGTTCTCTATGCATCCCATTTGGATTAGCTCGTCCACCTTCGCATTGATCTCCCCTTAATGTTATTTCCAAGCTTAGAAGAATATATGTCGAAAGGCACCAAAGCTACAATTTGTTTCATATTATTTCCCACCAATTTTCCGATCGTACCTATGACAGCCACATGATAAAGTCTTCCAATTTTAATAAAATTTAATTCGAAATTCAAAACCAATTATTATTTATCAAGCGTAGGAGTTATATATTAAAAAACACCAAATATATAATTTTTTTTTACCGATGGTTCCTGTGGGAGCTGTAGGATATATTTGTCCGATCCGGCTGGTTCCGACTTATACACAACCTGTAGTAGAAATAAGACTTTTGGAAAATGTATAGCCCGATAGCTTTAAAACTGAGAGACTAGTTTGCGTAGAAACGGACGGACAGACGGACTAGATCGGCTCGTCTTGTGACGCTGATCAAGAATATATATACTTCTGACTGAAATCATTATACCCTCTGCAAGGGTATAAAAAGATCTAAAGATCAGAACCAAAGATTGGTGTTTGCCTTGTTGTTATTGGGTATTGCAAATAAACTTACGGTCAAAACATTTCAAATAAAAAGTTAACGCAGGCCTAAAAAAAAACAAAAAACACAACTAGTATATCCTGTCTATTAAAAAAAAAGAAATCGTTTAATAACACAAGTGAAATATGTAAAAAAAACTTATGTGCGACTAGTCGTGCGTAAGCAATGCAAAAACAGAACTCGGTAAATCACACTTTAGAAAATCTGTTCATGGTAAAATGTTAAAAAACATTAAAAACAAGGAAGAACGCGACTTACTCGACCATCAGATACCTGTTACTCAGCTTGGGGAAGAAAATAAAAATGGAAATATATGCATTTACGCCACCTACCTATTGCTATTTTGGTATTTGCTATGGGGTCGGCAGACAGTTTTAAGCGTTTAAGACCTTTGGGGGCGTTGGATGGGAGTGACAAACATATTTTTAGGCCAATCGAAAGGTTTTAATAAAACAAATAGATTTTAGCAAACAACAAAAAATGTCTCGAATGACAACTGTGACCACCACAGTTTTGGACGGTTTGTGAGCGTTAGAGTGGGCGTGGCAAATTTTTTGAAGCAATCGATAGATATTGATCAGACAAATAAATATCAGTTAACATTTTTTTTCTAGTATAAAAACTGTAGGAGCTACAGATTCGCGGATTGTGGGCGTTGGAGTGGGCATGGCACCATGCTGAAATAAACTTGCGCTACGCAGGAAGCCCAGGAATCTGCATGCCAAGTTTGGCTGTTCTAGCTTTTAAAGTTTCAAGACCTCAGCGTTCATGCGGACAGACAGGCAGACGGACATGGCTAGATCGACTCGGCTAGTGATCCTGATCAAGACTATACTCGTATATACTTTGTAACGAACTGATTTGTTTGCTTTCTGCCCGCTACGAGATTCGTGCGGCTAGTTTAGTAGATTGTGTGTGTTCGTCCCACCGCCCAGTAGTTCAGTGGGAAAGCACAGATTTCACGGGCTCGTAGTGGGTTTATTGCGGGTATAAGTGCAGTCAGCTTTATTATTTGCTTTTCTCGCTGTTTCCGACGGTACGGGTTGCCTTGATGTTCGCTCGCCTCGTTGACACGGTGTTCCAGTTTTGTAGCTCACTGAAGATACTTGTCCGCTGCTTTTTCTTAACGCGTTCACTGCTTTATTCAGACTCGCTATGGGGTCAGCCGTGCGGGCTCAGGGAAGCGTAACCATTCTCAGAATAGGGTGAACAGACTAACGAGTTCTCCAGGATCACTCCTTTCGACACACGACCGCCTGTCCCTTGCTCTGACCCGGATGGTCCCACTGGGGTTTCCGCTCAGGTCGCGCGGACGGTCAAGACGAAACGCCCGCTGCCTCGCGCTTCACTTCGCTTCTACGCCTAGAGTAAACCGGCCTTCACTGCTCAAATTCTGGCAGACCCTCCAGACGTAACGCCAGGACTTCATTGGCAGGAATTAACAGATCGCCTCGACTTAGCCGTGTGGTGCCCCTTTAGAACTCAGCCACCTCTGTCTCAGTTCGGAGATTCCTTGTAATCCCAATCCCGTCGACGTGACAATCTTGTTGCTTGTAGGCTCCCACGGCGCTGCTTTCGACGACTAGCCTTGTTGTGGCTCCCTCGTAGTTTGCTTGCTTGGTTTTCTGTTCACTTGGTATTTGATCGACTGCTTGTCTTAACTTTTCGACTCTTCTCCTAGTGATCGACTGATCGTGTTCGACTAACCGTAATCGACCGATTAGGGTCGTACCCTTTATCCTTTGGGATCCTTCGAGCTCTTGGGCTCTTTCCTCAGTATCTTTTGAGTTTCCTTGAAGCTCTCCTCGGGCTCCTTTTCTCAGTATTTTTTGAGTTTTCTTGGAGTTCTCCTCGGGCTCGATTTCGCCGTGTCCTTCGGAAATCCTTGGAGCTATCCTTGACCCCTTTCCTCGGTGGCCTTTGAGACTCCTTGGAGCTATCCTCGAGTTTCTTCCTTCGTATCCTTGAGCCTCCTTGGAGTTATCCTCAGGCTCTTTTCCTCGTATCCTTTTGGCATCCTAGGAGCTATCCTTGAACATTTTTCCTCGTATCCCTGGACATCCTTGGAATTATCCTCGGGCTCTTTTCCTCGTATGCTTCTCCTCGTGTCCTTTGGGCATCCTTGGACCCTTTCTTCAGTGTCCCTTTTGGGGCATCCTTTGAGTCTTCCTCGGATTATTTTCCGCCGTGTCCTTTGAAAATTTTTGAAGTTTTTCTCGGACTCCTTTCGTAGTATACTTTGAGACTCTTTGAAATTTTGCTGTTGCTTTTTGTCTAACGTATCTGCTTTTAGCTGCTCGCTTATGTGCTGGGTTTGTTGTTGTTTCAGCTCGCTCACGTGAATGTTTCTCTCTCTTTTCGTGTTCACGTGCAGTATTGTGCGGTTCTAGTTCGGCGATGGCGGCTACCTTTTCTGGATCCATACCTATCCCGTCGCTAGTATATTGGGGCCAACTTTGCTGAGATCAGTCAGGTTCAAATCGCCGGTACCATGATGCTATGCCCAGGTACTGTCGGAGCTCTCTAACTGTTGACGGTGGTTCTAGTTCGGCGATGGCCGCTACCTTTTCTGGATCCGTGCCTATCCCGTCGCTAGTCACTCCATGACCCAGATATAGCAGCTTCTTCTTGAAAAACTGGCATTTTTCCGGGTTCAACCTCAGATAAGCCTCTTTCAAGTTTTACTTGTGCTCTTCTAGCGTGCGTCCGATCGCTATAATATCGTCTTGGTACGCAAATGCGTGCGGCGACATTTCGGGACCAATCACACGGTCCAACACACACTGGAAGGTCGCAGATGCCGAATGGAGTCCAAACGGCATTACTCTCCACTGGAATAAGCCCTTTCCGGCACTGTAAACTCAGTGTTGCTTTCTTTCAGCGGGATTTGCCAGTAACCGTCCTTCAGGTCCAAACTGCTTATTTACCGTGCCTCTCTCAGCTGGTCGAGGATATAATTTATTGGAGGCATCGGGTAGGCACCCTTTATCAATTTGGCGTTGACCTGCCTGACGGCGAAGCACAGTCTCCACTTGCCCGTCTTCTTTCTAACCATTACGATGGAAGAGCTGTATGGGCTGGTTGAGTTCTCTATGCATCCCATTTGGATTAGCTCGTCCACCTTCGCATTGATCTCCCCTTAATGTTATTTCCAAGCTTAGAAGAATATATGTCGAAAGGCACCAAAGCTACAATTTGTTTCATATTATTTCCCACCAATTTTCCGATCGTACCTATGACAGCCACATGATAAAGTCTTCCAATTTTAATAAAATTTAATTCGAAATTCAAAACCAATTATTATTTATCAAGCGTAGGAGTTATATATTAAAAAACACCAAATATATAATTTTTTTTTACCGATGGTTCCTGTGGGAGCTGTAGGATATATTTGTCCGATCCGGCTGGTTCCGACTTATACACAACCTGTAGTAGAAATAAGACTTTTGGAAAATGTATAGCCCGATAGCTTTAAAACTGAGAGACTAGTTTGCGTAGAAACGGACGGACAGACGGACTAGATCGGCTCGTCTTGTGACGCTGATCAAGAATATATATACTTCTGACTGAAATCATTATACCCTCTGCAAGGGTATAAAAAGATCTAAAGATCAGAACCAAAGATTGGTGTTTGCCTTGTTGTTATTGGGTATTGCAAATAAACTTACGGTCAAAACATTTCAAATAAAAAGTTAACGCAGGCCTAAAAAAAAACAAAAAACACAACTAGTATATCCTGTCTATTAAAAAAAAAGAAATCGTTTAATAACACAAGTGAAATATGTAAAAAAAACTTATGTGCGACTAGTCGTGCGTAAGCAATGCAAAAACAGAACTCGGTAAATCACACTTTAGAAAATCTGTTCATGGTAAAATGTTAAAAAACATTAAAAACAAGGAAGAACGCGACTTACTCGACCATCAGATACCTGTTACTCAGCTTGGGGAAGAAAATAAAAATGGAAATATATGCATTTACGCCACCTACCTATTGCTATTTTGGTATTTGCTATGGGGTCGGCAGACAGTTTTAAGCGTTTAAGACCTTTGGGGGCGTTGGATGGGAGTGACAAACATATTTTTAGGCCAATCGAAAGGTTTTAATAAAACAAATAGATTTTAGCAAACAACAAAAAATGTCTCGAATGACAACTGTGACCACCACAGTTTTGGACGGTTTGTGAGCGTTAGAGTGGGCGTGGCAAATTTTTTGAAGCAATCGATAGATATTGATCAGACAAATAAATATCAGTTAACATTTTTTTTCTAGTATAAAAACTGTAGGAGCTACAGATTCGCGGATTGTGGGCGTTGGAGTGGGCATGGCACCATGCTGAAATAAACTTGCGCTACGCAGGAAGCCCAGGAATCTGCATGCCAAGTTTGGCTGTTCTAGCTTTTAAAGTTTCAAGACCTCAGCGTTCATGCGGACAGACAGGCAGACGGACATGGCTAGATCGACTCGGCTAGTGATCCTGATCAAGACTATACTCGTATATACTTTGTAACGAACTGATTTGTTTGCTTTCTGCCCGCTACGAGATTCGTGCGGCTAGTTTAGTAGATTGTGTGTGTTCGTCCCACCGCCCAGTAGTTCAGTGGGAAAGCACAGATTTCACGGGCTCGTAGTGGGTTTATTGCGGGTATAAGTGCAGTCAGCTTTATTATTTGCTTTTCTCGCTGTTTCCGACGGTACGGGTTGCCTTGATGTTCGCTCGCCTCGTTGACACGGTGTTCCAGTTTTGTAGCTCACTGAAGATACTTGTCCGCTGCTTTTTCTTAACGCGTTCACTGCTTTATTCAGACTCGCTATGGGGTCAGCCGTGCGGGCTCAGGGAAGCGTAACCATTCTCAGAATAGGGTGAACAGACTAACGAGTTCTCCAGGATCACTCCTTTCGACACACGACCGCCTGTCCCTTGCTCTGACCCGGATGGTCCCACTGGGGTTTCCGCTCAGGTCGCGCGGACGGTCAAGACGAAACGCCCGCTGCCTCGCGCTTCACTTCGCTTCTACGCCTAGAGTAAACCGGCCTTCACTGCTCAAATTCTGGCAGACCCTCCAGACGTAACGCCAGGACTTCATTGGCAGGAATTAACAGATCGCCTCGACTTAGCCGTGTGGTGCCCCTTTAGAACTCAGCCACCTCTGTCTCAGTTCGGAGATTCCTTGTAATCCCAATCCCGTCGACGTGACAATCTTGTTGCTTGTAGGCTCCCACGGCGCTGCTTTCGACGACTAGCCTTGTTGTGGCTCCCTCGTAGTTTGCTTGCTTGGTTTTCTGTTCACTTGGTATTTGATCGACTGCTTGTCTTAACTTTTCGACTCTTCTCCTAGTGATCGACTGATCGTGTTCGACTAACCGTAATCGACCGATTAGGGTCGTACCCTTTATCCTTTGGGATCCTTCGAGCTCTTGGGCTCTTTCCTCAGTATCTTTTGAGTTTCCTTGAAGCTCTCCTCGGGCTCCTTTTCTCAGTATTTTTTGAGTTTTCTTGGAGTTCTCCTCGGGCTCGATTTCGCCGTGTCCTTCGGAAATCCTTGGAGCTATCCTTGACCCCTTTCCTCGGTGGCCTTTGAGACTCCTTGGAGCTATCCTCGAGTTTCTTCCTTCGTATCCTTGAGCCTCCTTGGAGTTATCCTCAGGCTCTTTTCCTCGTATCCTTTTGGCATCCTAGGAGCTATCCTTGAACATTTTTCCTCGTATCCCTGGACATCCTTGGAATTATCCTCGGGCTCTTTTCCTCGTATGCTTCTCCTCGTGTCCTTTGGGCATCCTTGGACCCTTTCTTCAGTGTCCCTTTTGGGGCATCCTTTGAGTCTTCCTCGGATTATTTTCCGCCGTGTCCTTTGAAAATTTTTGAAGTTTTTCTCGGACTCCTTTCGTAGTATACTTTGAGACTCTTTGAAATTTTGCTGTTGCTTTTTGTCTAACGTATCTGCTTTTAGCTGCTCGCTTATGTGCTGGGTTTGTTGTTGTTTCAGCTCGCTCACGTGAATGTTTCTCTCTCTTTTCGTGTTCACGTGCAGTATTGTGCGGTTCTAGTTCGGCGATGGCGGCTACCTTTTCTGGATCCATACCTATCCCGTCGCTAGTATATTGGGGCCAACTTTGCTGAGATCAGTCAGGTTCAAATCGCCGGTACCATGATGCTATGCCCAGGTACTGTCGGAGCTCTCTAACTGTTGACGGTGGTTCTAGTTCGGCGATGGCCGCTACCTTTTCTGGATCCGTGCCTATCCCGTCGCTAGTCACTCCATGACCCAGATATAGCAGCTTCTTCTTGAAAAACTGGCATTTTTCCGGGTTCAACCTCAGATAAGCCTCTTTCAAGTTTTACTTGTGCTCTTCTAGCGTGCGTCCGATCGCTATAATATCGTCTTGGTACGCAAATGCGTGCGGCGACATTTCGGGACCAATCACACGGTCCAACACACACTGGAAGGTCGCAGATGCCGAATGGAGTCCAAACGGCATAACTCTCCACTGGAATAAGCCCTTTCCGGCACTGTAAACTCAGTGTTGCTTTCTTTCAGCGGGATTTGCCAGTAACCGTCCTTCAGGTCCAAACTGCTTATTTACCGTGCCTCTCTCAGCTGGTCGAGGATATAATTTATTGGAGGCATCGGGTAGGCACCCTTTATCAATTTGGCGTTGACCTGCCTGACGGCGAAGCACAGTCTCCACTTGCCCGTCTTCTTTCTAACCATTACGATGGAAGAGCTGTATGGGCTGGTTGAGTTCTCTATGCATCCCATTTGGATTAGCTCGTCCACCTTCGCATTGATCTCCCCTTGAACTGTCGTATTCTTCGGGTAGTATCGCTGTTTTATTGGCTTGTCGTCCTTCATCGTTATATGATGCTCTGCCCTGTTCGACGTTCCAGTCATGGTTTTGAAACTGGATAGCCTCTCCTCGAGCCACCCATTGTATCGATTCCTGGCCGGTATTATCACCTTGTGTCCAGCACACCTTATCTCGTTTCCGACTTGAGTTAGAAAGTTACATCTTAGCACCAATGAATCCACTACCCCAGCTCCAGCTTTTCATCGATCCCGCCGCACCTTCCGTCTGCCAACCTAACTTGTCGCCAGTTCCTTGCTTAAAAAGCTCGCTGTTGACCCAGTGTTGATCGTGGCCTCGTATGTGCCTCTCCCAATCGTCACCGCTGCGGACAACTGCTGCTCCTCCTCGATTAGCTCGCCCGTTAGTTTGTAGAGGTAGCATCTTGCGACCCCCGCTCGCCACTCTGCTGGCGGCACTCGACGCTCCTGACCCCTACTCTCCCGCACACCCAGCAGAATAACAGGCGTTGGAGTCGACATCCTCGTGCCCAGTGTCCGTGGCCGCCGCACCTTTAGCAAGCCTCATGGGGATCTGCAATGTGTGTCGTTCCCCGCGGCCTCTTTGTTGTGCTAAGCGGTCTCCACACAGTGTTCGCTGGTTGCATCTGTTGCTGCTTTGGTGGCTTCCATTGGCCTTCTCGTGGTGCTCCTGGTGCCTGCGCGACAGCAGGCTCGTTGTGGCGGTGAACATTGGTCATATCTCCGTGTCTCCTGGTTATCTGTCTCCTCGCATCTTCTGCACGTGACCTGCGTTCGTGGTGACGACTTGGCCTTCGAGAACTTGTTTTCTTGTGCGAAGGCTTCCCGATCCTTTTCCAGTTCTTCGTACTCATCGGCTAGCATCGACGTGTCCAGGTCCGGCACTTTGTACGCCCTTAGGAAGATCCTTAAGCTTGGGGTGCAGTTTTCCTGAATGATCTTTAAAGTGTCTCTCGCAGAATAATTTATTGGCCTTGTCATCGTCTGCATGTCGACCATGTAGTCTTTAAATGATTCACTGAAACCCTGCTTTCGTTGCCTGACCTGAACCGACAGCCTTCAGAAGAAACCTCTCGGCAGAAAGTTAAGATGGAAGCCCTCAGTGAACTCTCCCATGTTTTCCGTTGCTTATTGTTGGCGACAGACCACTTCAACTCCCTTCCTTTAAGCAACTCCGGCATTTCTCTCGGGGGATCATGTCTAGGTCTAAAGCGTAAGTGTTGGCGGACCATTCTACTTGTTCCAGGAACTCGAACGGTTTCTCCGCCCCGTCGAACCTGAATAGCGACTGGCTGGGTCTAGAGGTAAGCGCTGTTGTCTTCCTGTCCTGGCTTGATTCTCTCCTGTGGGCCTCCCTTTGCAAATTGTCGACGCTCAAGCTTGCTAGTAGGTTATCCCCTTCAGCGTTCGTTAGCGTGATGCCCAGACCGGCTCTGTCGTAAAACATAGCTTCCAGCTCAGCCCAGATGTCGGCAATTTGTTTGTCGCTCTCTGTCTCCGAGTAATACTTCTACAATGTCTTCCTCATGTCCTCTAATCTGCCGTCCAAGGCGACATTAAGTCTTTGTGCGACCTGGGCGAAGTCCTCCTTCTTAAGGCGGTAGATCCATTTCTTTCCCATTCTGTTTATTTTGCTTTCACCGCTGGGACAATCACGTTTTGTGCGCCAGATATAATGAACTGATTTGTTTGCTTTCTGCTCGCTACGAGATTTGTGCGGCTAGCTCAGTAGATTGTGCGTGTTCGTCCCACCAAATTTATTTTTTGTCAGAAAGCACAGAATTCACGGGTTCGTAGCGGGTTTATTGCGGGTATAAGTACAGTCGGTTTTATAATTTGCTTTTCTCGCTGTCTCCGACGGTACGGGTTGTATCGATGTTCGCTCGCCTCGTTGACACGGTATTCCAGTTTTGTCCCAGGCGCGTTGGCTCGGTGACTGCTCGGCCACGATTCAGACTCGCTATGGGGTGCGCTTACTGTCCGTGCCTTTCCTCCGGTTTCGATTCTTCTTGCGGTGTGGTGTCCTGATTGTTGATGGCGGTGTCCTGCGAACTGCTCCTGACTGGGTGGCGGTACGTAGCGTGACCTCTGTGTTGGGTTCGTGGGCATACGCCGATCCCTTCTGGATCGTTAC
Organism: Drosophila biarmipes; assembly: GCF_025231255.1. Taxonomy (NCBI): domain Eukaryota; kingdom Metazoa; phylum Arthropoda; class Insecta; order Diptera; family Drosophilidae; genus Drosophila; species Drosophila biarmipes. The sequence goes on along the minus strand of NW_026114526.1, from coordinate 2,607,044 downwards.
TCTCGGGGTTCTGACGCGCCGCTCCGGGACTTCTCTCCCTTCTGGCTCGTTTCTCACGGGACTTCACAAGTCGAGACCTGCTCAACTCCACTTGGCGCACGGGGCTCACGCCGGGAAACGTCAAAGTAGTGCTTGGGGCAGGTTTACCCCCAAGCTCACGATTTCTTGTTGCCGGACTTCACTGCTCAAATTCTGGCAGACCCTCCAGGCGTAACGCCAGGACTTCATTGGCAGGAATTAACAGATCGCCTTGACTTAGCCGTGTGGTGCCCCTTTAGAACTCAGCCACCTCTGTCTCAGTTCGGAGATTCCTTGTAATCCCAATCCCGTCGACGTGACAATCTTGTTGCTTGTAGGCTCCCACGGCGCTGCTTTCGACGACTAGCCTTTTTGTGGCTCCCTCGTAGTTTGCTTGCTTGGTTTTCTGTTCACTTGGTATTTGATCGACTGCTTGTCTTAACTCTTCGACTCTTCTCCTCGTGATCGACTGATCGTGTTCGAACCCAAAGCACAATTCTGATAGCCACTCAAAAGCTACACAATTGTCACCAATAACAAGAAAGGAAGTTAACTTCGGCAAGCCAAAGTTTTTATACCCTTGCAGATATAAGAAATAATCAACTTTAGTAACACCATGCGAACTTTTTAAGTATTGTTGCTGACTTCAGTGATTTTAAAAAAAAGTATTTCATTATATTTTTCAGATTATTTTTTTGACATCTCTATGTTAGAGTAATCCGATTTGTATCAAATTAAATTGGAAATTCCAAAAAATATAAAAAATTAGGATCCCAATATTATAATATAATATGTCAAAAAGCCCCAAAGCTATCATTTATTTAATATTCTTATGACAGCTACATGATATAGTCGTACGATTTTAATAAAATTTAAATCGAAATTCAGAACATATTAAAAAATGTTATTTCCAAGCTTAGAAGAATATATGTCGAAAGGCACCAAAGCTACAATTTGTTTCATATTATTTCCCACCAATTTTCCGATCGTACCTATGACAGCCACATGATAAAGTCTTCCAATTTTAATAAAATTTAATTCGAAATTCAAAACCAATTATTATTTATCAAGCGTAGGAGTTATATATTAAAAAACACCAAATATATAATTTTTTTTTACCGATGGTTCCTGTGGGAGCTGTAGGATATATTTGTCCGATCCGGCTGGTTCCGACTTATACACAACCTGTAGTAGAAATAAGACTTTTGGAAAATGTATAGCCCGATAGCTTTAAAACTGAGAGACTAGTTTGCGTAGAAACGGACGGACAGACGGACTAGATCGGCTCGTCTTGTGACGCTGATCAAGAATATATATAATTCTGACTGAATTCATTATACCCTCTGCAAGGGTATAAAAAGATCTAAAGATCAGAACCAAAGATTGGTGTTTGCCTTGTTGTTATTGGGTATTGCAAATAAACTTACGGTCAAAACATTTCAAATAAAAAGTTAACGCAGGCCTAAAAAAAAACAAAAAACACAACTAGTATATCCTGTCTATTAAAAAAAAAGAAATCGTTTAATAACACAAGTGAAATATGTAAAAAAAACTTATGTGCGACTAGTCGTGCGTAAGCAATGCAAAAACAGAACTCGGTAAATCACACTTTAGAAAATCTGTTCATGGTAAAATGTTAAAAAACATTAAAAACAAGGAAGAACGCGACTTACTCGACCATCAGATACCTGTTACTCAGCTTGGGGAAGAAAATAAAAATGGAAATATATGCATTTACGCCACCTACCTATTGCTATTTTGGTATTTGCTATGGGGTCGGCAGACAGTTTTAAGCGTTTAAGACCTTTGGGGGCGTTGGATGGGAGTGACAAACATATTTTTAGGCCAATCGAAAGGTTTTAATAAAACAAATAGATTTTAGCAAACAACAAAAAATGTCTCGAATGACAACTGTGACCACCACAGTTTTGGACGGTTTGTGAGCGTTAGAGTGGGCGTGGCAAATTTTTTGAAGCAATCGATAGATATTGATCAGACAAATAAATATCAGTTAACATTTTTTTTCTAGTATAAAAACTGTAGGAGCTACAGATTCGCGGATTGTGGGCGTTGGAGTGGGCATGGCACCATGCTGAAATAAACTTGCGCTGCATGCCAAGTTTGGCTGTTCTAGCTTTTAAAGTTTCAAGACCTCAGCGTTCATGCGGACAGACAGGCAGACGGACATGGCTAGATCGACTCGGCTAGTGATCCTGATCAAGACTATACTCGTATATACTTTGTAACGAACTGATTTGTTTGCTTTCCGCCCGCTACGAGATTCGTGCGGCTAGTTTAGTAGATTGTGTGTGTTCGTCCCACCGCCCAGTAGTTCAGTGGGAAAGCACAGATTTCACGGGCTCGTAGTGGGTTTATTGCGGGTATAAGTGCAGTCAGCTTTATTATTTGCTTTTCTTGCTGTTTCCGACGGTACGGGTTGCCTTGATGTTCGCTCGCCTCGTTGACACGGTGTTCCAGTTTTGTAGCTCACTGAAGATACTTGTCCGCTGCTTTTTCTTAACGCGTTCACTGCTTTATTCAGACTCGCTATGGGGTCAGCCGTGCGGGCTCAGGGAAGCGTAACCATTCTCAGAATAGGGTGAACAGACTAACGAGTTCTCCAGGATCACTCCTTTCGACACACGACCGCCTGTCCCTTGCTCTGACCCGGATGGTCCCACTGGGGTTTCCGCTCAGGTCGCGCGGACGGTCAAGACGAAACGCCCGCTGCCTCGCGCTTCACTTCGCTTCTACGCCTAGAGTAAACCGGCCTTCACTGCTCAAATTCTGGCAGACCCTCCAGACGTAACGCCAGGACTTCATTGGCAGGAATTAACAGATCGCCTCGACTTAGCCGTGTGGTGCCCCTTTAGAACTCAGCCACCTCTGTCTCAGTTCGGAGATTCCTTGTAATCCCAATCCCGTCGACGTGATAATCTTGTTGCTTGTAGGCTCCCACGGCGCTGCTTTCGACGACTAGCCTTGTTGTGGCTCCCTCGTAGTTTGCTTGCTTGGTTTTCTGTTCACTTGGTATTTGATCGACTGCTTGTCTTAACTCTTCGACTCTTCTCCTAGTGATCGACTGATCGTGTTCGACTAACCGTAATCGACCGATTAGGGTCGTACCCTCTATCCTTTGGGATCCTTCGAGCTCTTGGGCTCTTTCCTCAGTATCTTTTGAGTTTCCTTGAAGCTCTCCTCGGGCTCCTTTTCTCAGTATTTTTTGAGTTTTCTTGGAGTTCTCCTCGGGCTCGATTTCGCCGTGTCCTTCGGAAATCCTTGGAGCTATCCTTGACCCCTTTCCTCGGTGGCCTTTGAGACTCCTTGGAGCTATCCTCGAGTTTCTTCCTTCGTATCCTTGAGCCTCCTTGGAGTTCAGGCTCTTTTCCTCGTATCCTTTTGGCATCCTAGGAGCTATCCTTGAACATTTTTCTTCGTATCCCTGGACATCCTTGGAATTATCCTCGGGCTCTTTTCTTCGTATGCTTCTCCTCGTGTCCTTTGGGCATCCTTGGACCCTTTCTTCAGTGTCCCTTTTGGGGCATCCTTTGAGTCCTCCTCGGATTATTTTCCGCCGTGTCCTTTGAAAATTTTTGAAGTTTTTCTCGGCCTCCTTTCGTAGTATCCTTTGAGACTCTTTGAAATTTTGCTGTGGCTTTTTGTCTAACGTATCTGCTTTTAGCTGCTCGCTTGTGTCCTGGGTTTGTTGTTGTTTCAGCTCGCTCACGTGAATGGACCTCTCTTTCTTCGTGTTCACGTGCAGTATTGTGCAGATTATTCCTTGACGTGGTAAGGTCCGTCGTATATTGGGGCCAACTTTGCTGAGATCAGTCAGGTTAAAGTCGCCGGTACCATGATGCTGTGCCCAGGTACTGTCTAACTGTTGACGGCGGTTCTAGTTCGGCGATGGCCGCTTCCTTTTCTGGATCCGTACCTATCCCGTCGCTAGTATATTGGTGCCAACTTTGCTGAGATCAGTCAGGTTAAAATCGCCGGTACCATGATGCTGTGCCCAAGTACTGTCGAAGCTCTCTAACTGTTGACGGCGGTTCTAGTTCGGCGATGGCCGATACCTTTTCTGGATCCGTACCTATCCCGTCGCTAGTCACCCCATGATCCAGATATAGCAGCTCCTTCTTGAAAAACTGGCATTTTTCCGGGTTCAACCTCAGATTAGCGTCTTTCAGCCGCCGGAATACCTCTTTCAAGTTTTCCTTGTGCTCTTCTAGCGTGCGTCCGATCGCTATAATATCGTCTTGGTACGCAAATGCGTGCGGCGACATCTCGGGACCAATCACACGGTCCAACACACACTGGAAGGTCGCAGATGCCGAATGAAGTCCAAACGGCATTACTCTCCACTGGAATAAGCCCTTTCCCGGCACTGTAAGCTCAGTGTCCTGCCTGTTGCTTTCTTTCAGCGGGATTTGCCAGTAACCGTCCTTCAGGTCCAAACTGCTTATGTACCGTGCCTCTCTCAGCTGGTCGAGGATATAATTTATTGGAGGCATCGGGTAGGCACCCTTTATCAATTTGGCCCGTCCACATTCGCATTGATCTCCCCTTGCACTTTCGGGTTCTTGGGGTAGTATCCCAGCTTTATTGGTTTGTCGTCCTTCATCGTTATTTGATGCTCTGCCCTGTTCGACGTTCCAGTCATGGTTTTGAAACTGGATAGCCTCTCCTCGAGCCACCCATTGTGTCGATTCCTGGCCGGTATTATCACCTCGTGTCCAGCACACCTTATCTCGGTTGCGACTTGAGTAAGAAAGTTACATCCTAACACCAATGAATCCACTACCCCTGGTAGTATCAGCAGGCTCATGGTCAGTCGACTGTTCCCGAATGCGATTTCCACCTCCAGCTGTTCATAGATCCCGCCGCACCTTCCGTCTGCCAACCTAACTTGTCGCCAGTTCCTTGCTTAGAAAGCTCGCTGTTGCCCCGGTGTTGATCGTGGCCTTGTATGTGCCTCCCCCGAACGTCACCGCTGCGGACAACTGCTGCTCCTCCTCGATTAGCTCGCCCGTTAGTTTGTAGAGGTAGCATTTTGCGACCCCCGCTCACCTCTTGCTGGCAGCACCCGACGCTCCCGACCCCTACTCTCCCGCACACCCAGCAGAATAACAGGCGTTGGAGTCGACATCCTCGTGCCCAGTGTCCGTGGCCGCCGCACCTTTAGCAGGCCTCATGGGGATCTGCAATGTGTGTCGTTCCCCGCGGCCTCTTTGTTGTGCTTGGCGGTCTTCACACAGTGTTCGCTGGTTGCATCTGTTGCTGCTTTGGTTGCTTAATTGGTGCTCCTGGTGCCTGCTGTCATGTCCTTTAATCTGCCGTCCAGGGCGACATTAAGTCTTTGTGCGACCTGGGCGAAGTCTTCCTTTATAAGGCGGTAGATCCATTTCTTTCCCATTCTGTTTATTTTGCTTTCACCGCTGGGACAATTACGTTTCGTAGATGTAATGAACTGATTTGTTTGCTTTCTGCTCGCTACGAGATTTGTGCGGCTAGCTCAGTAGATTGTGCGTGTTCGTCCCACCAAATTTATTTTTTGTCAGAAAGCACAGAATTCACGGGTTCGTAGTGGGTTTATTGCGGGTATAAGTACAGTCGGTTTTATAATTTGCTTTTCTCGCTGTCTCCGACGGTACGGGTTGTATCGATGTTCGCTCGCCTCGTTGACACGGTATTCCAGTTTTGTCCCAGGCGCGTTGGCTCGGTGACTGCTCGGCCACGATTCAGACTCGCTATGGGGTGCGCTTACTGTCCGTGCCGTTCCTCCGGTCTCGATTCTTCTTGCGTGGCTGTTGCGGTGTGGTGTCCTGATTGTTGATGGCGGTGTCCTGCGAACTGCTCCTGACTGGGTGGCGGTACGTAGCGTGACCTCTGTGTTGGGTTCGTGGGCATACGCCGATCCCTTCTGGATCGTTACTCTCGGGGTTCTGACGCGCCGCTCCGGGACTTCTCTCCCTTCTGGCTCGTTTCTCACGGGACTTCACAAGTCGAGACCTGCTCAACTCCACTTGGCGCACGGGGCTCACGCCGGGAAACGTCAAAGTAGTGCTTGGGGCAGGTTTACCCCCAAGCTCACGATTTCTTGTTGCCGGACTTCACTGCTCAAATTCTGGCAGACCCTCCAGGCGTAACGCCAGGACTTCATTGGCAGGAATTAACAGATCGCCTTGACTTAGCCGTGTGGTGCCCCTTTAGAACTCAGCCACCTCTGTCTCAGTTCGGAGATTCCTTGTAATCCCAATCCCGTCGACGTGACAATCTTGTTGCTTGTAGGCTCCCATGGCGCTGCTTTCGACGACTAGCCTTTTTGTGGCTCCCTCGTAGTTTGCTTGCTTGGTTTTCTGTTCACTTGGTATTTGATCGACTGCTTGTCTTAACTCTTCGACTCTTCTCCTCGTGATCGACTGATCGTGTTCGAACCCAAAGCACAATTCTGATAGCCACTCAAAAGCTACACAATTGTCACCAATAACAAGAAAGGAAGTTAACTTCGGCAAGCCAAAGTTTTTATACCCTTGCAGATATAAGAAATAATCAACTTTAGTAACACCATGCGAACTTTTTAAGTATTGTTGCTGACTTCAGTGATTTAAAAAAAAAGTATTTCATTATATTTTTCAGATTATTTTTTTGACATCTCTATGTTAGAGTAATCCGATTTGTATCAAATTAAATTGGAAATTCCAAAATATATAAAAAATTAGGATCCCAATATTATATTATAATATGTCAAAGAGCCCCAAAGCTATCATTTATTTCATATTCCTATGACACCTACATGATATAGTCGTACGATTTTAATAAAATTTAAATCGAAATTCAGAACTTATTAAAAAATGTTATTTCCAAGCTTAGAAGAATATATGTCGAAAGGCACCAAAGCTACAATTTGTTTCATATTATTTCCCATCAATTTTCCGATCGTTCCTATGACAGCCACATGATAGTCATCCAATTTTAATAAAATTTAATTCGAAATTCAAAACCAATTAAAAAATGTTATTTATCAAGCGTAGGAGTTATATATTAAAAAACACCAAATATATAATTTTTTTTTACCGATGGTTCCTGTGGGAGCTGTAGGATATATTTGTCCGATCCGGCTGGTTCCGACTTATACACAACCTGTAGTAGAAAGAAGACTTTTGGAAAATGTATAGCCCGATAGCTTTAAAACTGAGAGACTAGTTTGCGTAGAAACGGACGGACAGACGGACTAGATCGGCTCGTCTTGTGACGCTGATCAAGAATATATATACTTCTGACTGAAATCATTATACCCTCTGCAAGGGTATAAAAAGATCTAAAGATCAGAACCAAAGATTGGTGTTTGCCTTGTTGTTATTGGGTATTGCAAATAAACTTACGGTCAAAACATTTCAAATAAAAAGTTAACGCAGGCCTAAAAAAAAACAAAAAACACAACTAGTATATCCTGGCTATTAAGAAAAAGAAATCGTTTAATAACACAAGGAAAATATGTAAAAAATAACTTATGTGCGAATAGTCGTGCGTAAGCAATGCAAAAACAGAACTCGGTAAATCACACTTTAGAAAATCTGTTCATGGTAAAATGTTAAAAAACATTAAAAACAAGTAAGAACGCGACTTACTCGATTATCAGATACCTGTTACTCAGCTTGGGGAAGAAAATAAAAATGGAAATATATGCATTTACGCCACCTACCGGCTATTTTGGTATTTGCTATGGGGTCGGCAGACAGTTTTAAGCGTTTAAGCCCTTTGGGGGCGTTAGAGTGGGAGTGACAAACATATTTTTAGGCCAATCGAAAGGTTTTAATAAAACAAATAAATTTTACCAAATAACAAAAAATGTCTCGAATGACAACTGTGACCACCACAGTTTTGACGGTTTGTCAGCGTTAGAGTGGGAGTGGCAAATTTTTTGAAGCAATCGATAGATATTGATCAGACAAATAAATATCAGTTAACATTTTTTTTCTAGCATAAGAACTGTAAGAGCTACAGATTCGCAGATTGTGGGCGTTGGAGTGGGCATGGCACCATGCTGAAATAAACTTACGCTACGCAGGAAGCCCAGGAATCTGCATGCTAAGTTTAGCTGTTCTAGCTTTTAAAGTTTCAAGATCTCAGCGTTCATACGGACAGACAGGCAGACGGACATGGCTAGATCGACTCGGCTAGTGATCCTGATCAAGACTATACTCGTATATACTTTGTAACGAACTGATTTGTTTGCTTTCTGCTCGCTACGAGATTCGTGCGGCTAGTTTAGTAGATTGTGTGTGTTCGTCCCACCGCCCAGTAGTTCAGTGGGAAAGCACAGAATTCACGGGTTCCTAGTGGGTTTATTGCGGGTATAAGTGCAGTCAGCTTTATTATTTGCTTTTCTCGCTGTTTCCGACGGTACGGGTTGCCTTGATGTTCGCTCGCCTCGTTGACACGGTGTTCCAGTTTTGTAACTCACTGAAGATCCTTGTCCGCTGCTTTTTCCTAACGCGTTCGCTGCTTTATTCAGACTCGCTATGGGGTCAGCCGTGCGGGCTCAGGCAAGCGTAACCGATCTCAGAATAGGGTGAATAGACTAACGAGTTCTCCAGGATCACTCCTTTCGACACACGACCGCCTGTCCCTTGCTCTGACCCGGATGGTCCCACTGGGGCTTCCGCTCAGGTCGCGCGGACGGTCAAGACGAAACGCCCGCTGGCTGCCTCGCGCTTCTCTTCGCTTCTACGCCTAGAGTAAACCGGCCTTCACTGCTCAAATTCTGGCAGACCCTCCAGACGTAACGCCAGGACTTCATTGGCAGGAATTAACAGATCGCCTTGACATAGCCGTGTGGTGCCCCTTTAGAACTCAGCCACCTCTGTCTCAGTTCGGAGATTCCTTGTAATCCCAATCCCGTCGACGTGACAATCTTGTTGCTTGTAGGCTCACACGACGCTGCTTTCGACGACTAGCCTTGTTGTGGCTCCCTCGTAGTTTGCTTGCTTGGTTTTCTGTTCACTTGGTATTTGATCGACTGCTTGTCTTAACTCTTCGACTCTTCTCCTCGTGATCGACTGATCGTGTTCGACTAACCGTAATCGACCGATTAGGGTCGTACCCTTTATCCTTTGGGATCCTTCGAGCTCTTGGGCTCTTTCCTCAGTATCTTTTGAGTTTCCTTGGAGCTCTCCTCGGGCTCCTTTTCTCAGTATTTTTTGAGTGTTCTTGGAGTTCTCCTCGGGCTCGATTTCGCCGTGTCCTTTGGAAATCCTTGGAGCTATCCTTGGGCCCTTTCCTCGAGGGCCTTTGAGACTCCTTGGAGCTATCCTCGAGTTTCTTCCTTCGTATCCTTGAGCCTCCTTGGAGTTATCCTCAGGCTCTTTTCCTCGTATCCTTTGGGCATCCTAGGAGCTATCCTTGAACATTTTTCCTCGTATCCCTGGGCATCATTGGAATTATCCTCGGGCTCTTTTCCTCGTATGCTTCTCCTCGTGTCCTTTGGGCATCCTTGGACCCTTTCTTCAGTGTCCCTTTTGGGGCATCCTTGGAGTCCTCCTCGGATTATTTTCCGTATCTGCTTTTAGCTGCTCGCTTGTGTCCTGGGTTTGTTGTTGTTTCAGCTCGCTCACGTGAATGGTCCTCTCTTTCTTCGTGTTCACGTGCAGTATTGTGCAGATTATTCCTTGACGTGGTAAGGTCCGTCGTATATTGGGGCCAACTTTGTTGAGATCAGTCAGGTTAAAGTCGCCGGTACCATGATGCTGTGCCCAGGTACTGCCGGAGCTCTCTATCTGTTGACGGCGGTTCTAGTTCGGCGATGGCCGCTACCTTTTCTGGATCCGTACCTATCCCGTCGTTAGTATATTGGGGCCAACTTTGCTGAGATCAGTCAGGTTAAAATCGCCGGTACCATGATGCTGTTCCCAGGTACTGTCGGAGCTCTCTAACTGTTGACGGCGCTTCTAGTTCGGCGATGGCCGATACCTTTTCTGGATCCGTACCTATCCCGTCGCTAGTCACTCCATGATCCAGATATAGCAGCTCCTTCTTGAAAAACTGGCATTTTTCCGGGTTCAACCTCAGATTAGCGTCTTTCAGCCGCCGGAATACCTCTTTCAAGTTTTCCTTGTGCTCTTCTAGCGTGCGTCCGATCGCTATAATATCGTCTTGGTACGCAAATGCGTGCGGCGACATCTCGGGACCAATCACACAATCCAACACACACTGGAAGGTCGCAGATGCCGAATGAAGTCCAAACGGCATTACTCTCCACTGGAATAAGCCCTTTCCCGGCACTGTAAGCTCAGTGTACTGCCTGTTGCTTTCTTTCAGCGCGATTTGCCAGTAACCGTCCTTCAGGTCCAAACTGCTTATGTACCGTGCCTCTCTCAGCTGGTCGAGGATATAATTTATTGGAGGCATCGGGTAGGCACCCTTTATCAATTTGGCTCGTCCACCTTCGCATTGATCTCCCCTTGCACTTTCGGGTTCTTGGGGTAGTATCGCAGCTTTATTGGTTTGTCGTCCTTCATCGTTATTTGATGCTCTACCATGTTCGACGTTCCTGACATGGTTTTAAAACTGGATAGCCTCTCCTCGAGCCACCCATTGTGTCGATTCCTGGCCGGTATTATCACCTCGTGTCCAGCACACCTTATCTCGGTTCCGACTTGAGTAAGAAAGTTACATCCTAACACCAATGAATCCACTACCCCTGGTAGTATCAGCAGGCTCATGGTCAGTCGACTGTTCCCGAATGCGATTTCCACCTCCAGCTGTTCATAGATCCCGCCGCACCTTCCGTCTGCCAACCTAACTTGTCGCCAGTTCCTTGCTTAGAAAGCTCGCTGTTGCCCCGGTGTTGATCGTGGCCTTGTATGTGCCTCCCCCAATCGTCACCGCTGCGGACAACTGCTGCTCCTCCTCGATTAGCTCGCCCGTTAGTTTGTAGAGGTAGCATTTTGCGACCCCCGCTCACCTCTTGCTGGCAGCACCCGACGCTCCCGACCCCTACTCTCCCGCACACCCAGCAGAATAACAGGCGTTGGAGTCGACATCCTCGTGCCCAGTGTCCGTGGCCGCCGCACCTTTAGCAGGCCTCATGGGGATCTGCAATGTGTGTCGTTCCCCGCGGCCTCTTTGTTGTGCTTGGCGGTCTTCACACAGTGTTCGCTGGTTGCATCTGTTGCTGCTTTGGTTGCTTAATTGGTGCTCCTGGTGCCTGCTGTCATGTCCTTTAATCTGCCGTCCAGGGCGACATTAAGTCTTTGTGCGACCTGGGCGAAGTCTTCCTTTATAAGGCGGTAGATCCATTTCTTTCCCATTCTGTTTATTTTGCTTTCACCGCTGGGACAATTACGTTTCGTAGATGTAATGAACTGATTTGTTTGCTTTCTGCTCGCTACGAGATTTGTGCGGCTAGCTCAGTAGATTGTGCGTGTTCGTCCCACCAAATTTATTTTTTGTCAGAAAGCACAGAATTCACGGGTTCGTAGTGGGTTTATTGCGGGTATAAGTACAGTCGGTTTTATAATTTGCTTTTCTCGCTGTCTCCGACGGTACGGGTTGTATCGATGTTCGCTCGCCTCGTTGACACGGTATTCCAGTTTTGTCCCAGGCGCGTTGGCTCGGTGACTGCTCGGCCACGATTCAGACTCGCTATGGGGTGCGCTTACTGTCCGTGCCGTTCCTCCGGTCTCGATTCTTCTTGCGTGGCTGTTGCGGTGTGGTGTCCTGATTGTTGATGGCGGTGTCCTGCGAACTGCTCCTGACTGGGTGGCGGTACGTAGCGTGACCTCTGTGTTGGGTTCGTGGGCATACGCCGATCCCTTCTGGATCGTTACTCTCGGGGTTCTGACGCGCCGCTCCGGGACTTCTCTCCCTTCTGGCTCGTTTCTCACGGGACTTCACAAGTCGAGACCTGCTCAACTCCACTTGGCGCACGGGGCTCACGCCGGGAAACGTCAAAGTAGTGCTTGGGGCAGGTTTACCCCCAAGCTCACGATTTCTTGTTGCCGGACTTCACTGCTCAAATTCTGGCAGATCCTCCAGGCGTAACGCCAGGACTTCATTGGCAGGAATTAACAGATCGCCTTGACTTAGCCGTGTGGTGCCCCTTTAGAACTCAGCCACCTCTGTCTCAGTTCGGAGATTCCTTGTAATCCCAATCCCGTCGACGTGACAATCTTGTTGCTTGTAGGCTCCCACGGCGCTGCTTTCGACGACTAGCCTTTTTGTGGCTCCCTCGTAGTTTGCTTGCTTGGTTTTCTGTTCACTTGGTATTTGATCGACTGCTTGTCTTAACTCTTCGACTCTTCTCCTCGTGATCGACTGATCGTGTTCGAACCCAAAGCACAATTCTGATAGCCACTCAAAAGCTACACAATTGTCACCAATAACAAGAAAGGAAGTTAACTTCGGCAAGCCAAAGTTTTTATACCCTTGCAGATATAAGAAATAATCAACTTTAGTAACACCATGCGAACTTTTTAAGTATTGTTGCTGACTTCAGTGATTTAAAAAAAAAGTATTTCATTATATTTTTCAGATTATTTTTTTGACATCTCTATGTTAGAGTAATCCGATTTGTATCAAATTAAATTGGAAATTCCAAAATATATAAAAAATTAGGATCCCAATATTATATTATAATATGTCAAAGAGCCCCAAAGCTATCATTTATTTCATATTCCTATGACACCTACATGATATAGTCGTACGATTTTAATAAAATTTAAATCGAAATTCAGAACTTATTAAAAAATGTTATTTCCAAGCTTAGAAGAATATATGTCGAAAGGCACCAAAGCTACAATTTGTTTCATATTATTTCCCACCAATTTTCCGATCGTACCTATGACAGCCACATGATAAAGTCTTCCAATTTTAATAAAATTTAATTCGAAATTCAAAACCAATTATTATTTATCAAGCGTAGGAGTTATATATTAAAAAACACCAAATATATAATTTTTTTTTACCGATGGTTCCTGTGGGAGCTGTAGGATATATTTGTCCGATCCGGCTGGTTCCGACTTATACACAACCTGTAGTAGAAATAAGACTTTTGGAAAATGTATAGCCCGATAGCTTTAAAACTGAGAGACTAGTTTGCGTAGAAACGGACGGACAGACGGACTAGATCGGCTCGTCTTGTGACGCTGATCAAGAATATATATACTTCTGACTGAAATCATTATACCCTCTGCAAGGGTATAAAAAGATCTAAAGATCAGAACCAAAGATTGGTGTTTGCCTTGTTGCTATTGGGTATTTCAAATAAACTTACGGTCAAAACATTTCAAATAAAAAGTTAACGCAGGCCTAAAAAAAAACAAAAAACACAACTAGTATATCCTGGCTATTAAAAAAAAAAGAAATCGTTTAATAACACAAGTGAAATATGTAAAAAAAACTTATGTGCGACTAGTCGTGCGTAAGCAATGCAAAAACAGAACTCGGTAAATCACACTTTAGAAAATCTGTTCATGGTAAAATGTTAAAAAACATTAAAAACAAGGAAGAACGCGACTTACTCGACCATCAGATACCTGTTACTCAGCTTGGGGAAGAAAATAAAAATGGAAATATATGCATTTACGCCACCTACCTATTGCTATTTTGGTATTTGCTATGGGGTCGGCAGACAGTTTTAAGCGTTTAAGACCTTTGGGGGCGTTGGATGGGAGTGACAAACATATTTTTAGGCCAATCGAAAGGTTTTAATAAAACAAATAGATTTTAGCAAACAACAAAAAATGTCTCGAATGACAACTGTGACCACCACAGTTTTGGACGGTTTGTGAGCGTTAGAGTGGGCGTGGCAAATTTTTTGAAGCAATCGATAGATATTGATCAGACAAATAAATATCAGTTAACATTTTTTTTCTAGCATAAAAACTGTAGGAGCTACAGATTCGCGGATTGTGGGCGTTGGAGTGGGCATGGCACCATGCTGAAATAAACTTGCGCTACGCAGGAAGCCCAGGAATCTGCATGCCAAGTTTGGCTGTTCTAGCTTTTAAAGTTTCAAGACCTCAGCGTTCATGCGGACAGACAGGCAGACGGACATGGCTAGATCGACTCGGCTAGTGATCCTGATCAAGACTATACTCGTATATACTTTGTAACGAACTGATTTGTTTGCTTTCTGCTCGCTACGAGATTCGTGCGGCTAGTTTAGTAGATTGTGTGTGTTCGTCCCACCGCCCAGTAGTTCAGTGGTTTTATTGCGGGTATAAGTGCAGTCAGCTTTATAATTTGCTTTTCTCGCTGTCTCCGACGGTACGGGTTGTCTCGATGTTAGCTCGCCTCGTTGACACGGTGTTCCAGTTTTGTAGCTCACTGAAGATACTTGTCCGCTGCTTTTTCTTAACGCGTTCACTGCTTTATTCAGACTCGCTATGGGGTCAGCCGTGCGGGCTCAGGGAAGCGTAACCATTCTCAGAATAGGGTGAACAGACTAACGAGTTCTCCAGGATCACTCCTTTCGACACACGACCGCCTGTCCCTTGCTCTGACCCGGATGGTCCCACTGGGGATTCCGCTCAGGTCGCGCGGACGGTCAAGACGAAACGCCCGCTGCCTCGCGCTTCACTTCGCTTCTACGCCTAGAGTAAACCGGCCTTCACTGCTCAAATTCTGGCAGACCCTCCAGACGTAACGCCAGGACTTCATTGGCAGGAATTAACAGATCGCCTCGACTTAGCCGTGTGGTGCCCCTTTAGAACTCAGCCACCTCTGTCTCAGTTCCTCGGTGGCCTTTGAGACTCCTTGGAGCTATCCTCGAGTTTCTTCCTTCGTATCCTTGAGCCTCCTTGGAGTTATCCTCAGGCTCTTTTCCTCGTATCCTTTTGGCATCCTAGGAGCTATCCTTGAACATTTTTCTTCGTATCCCTGGACATCCTTGGAATTATCCTCGGGCTCTTTTTCTCGTATGCTTCTCCTCGTGTCCTTTGGGCATCCTTGGACCCTTTCTTCAGTGTCCCTTTTGGGGCATCCTTTGAGTCCTCCTCGGATTATATTCCGCCGTGTCCTTTGAAAATTTTTGAAGTTTTTCTCGGCCTCCTTTCGTAGTATCCTTTGAGACTCTTTGAAATTTTGCTGTGGCTTTTTGTCTAACGTATCTGCTTTTAGCTGCTCGCTTGTGTCCTGGGTTTGTTGTTGTTTCAGCTCGCTCACGTGAATGGACCTCTCTTTCTTCGTGTTCACGTGCAGTATTGTGCAGATTATTCCTTGACGTGGTAAGGTCCGTCGTATATTGGGGCCAACTTTGCTGAGATCAGTCAGGTAAAAGTCGCCGGTACCATGATGCTGTGCCCAGGTACTGTCTAACTGTTGACGGCGGTTCTAGTTCGGCGATGGCCGCTTCCTTTTCTGGATCCGTACCTATCCCGTCGCTAGTATATTGGTGCCAACTTTGCTGAGATCAGTCAGGTTAAAATCGCCGGTACCATGATGCTATGCCCAAGTACTGTCGAAGCTCTCTAACTGTTGACGGCGGTTCTAGTTCGGCGATGGCCGATACCTTTTCTGGATCCGTACCTATCCCGTCGCTAGTCACCCCATGATCCAGATAAAGCAGCTCCTTCTTGAAAAACTGGCATTTTTCCGGGTTCAACCTCAGATTAGCGTCTTTCAGCCGCCGGAATACCTCTTTCAAGTTTTCCTTGTGCTCTTCTAGCGTGCGTCCGATCGCTATAATATCGTCTTGGTACGCAAATGCGTGCGGCGACATCTCGGGACCAATCACACGGTCCAACACAAACTGGAAGGTCGCAGATGCCGAATGAAGTCCAAACGGCATTACTCTCCACTGGAATAAGCCCTTTCCCGGCACTGTAAGCTCAGTGTCCTGCCTGTTGCTTTCTTTCAGCGGGATTTGCCAGTAACCGTCCTTCAGGTCCAAACTGCTTATGTACCGTGCCTCTCTCAGCTGGTCGAGGATATAATTTATTGGAGGCATCGGGTAGGCACCCTTTATCAATTTGGCTCGTCCACATTCGCATTGATCTCCCCTTGCACTTTCGGGTTCTTGGGGTAGTATCCCAGCTTTATTGGTTTGTCGTCCTTCATCGTTATTTGATGCTCTGCCCTGTTCGACGTGCCAGTCATGGTTTTGAAACTGGATAGCCTCTCCTCGAGCCACCCATTGTGTCGATTCCTGGCCGGTATTATCACCTCGTGTCCAGCACACCTTATCTCGGTTCCGACTTGAGTAAGAAAGTTACATCCTAACACCAATGAATCCACTACCCCTGGTAGTATCAGCAGGCTCATGGTCAGTCGACTGTTCCCGAATGCGATTTCCACCTCCAGCTGTTCATAGATCCCGCCGCACCTTCCGTCTGCCAACCTAACTTGTCGGCAGTTCCTTGCTTAGAAAGCTCGCTGTTGCCCCGGTGTTGATCGTGGCCTTGTATGTGCCTCCCCCAAACGTCACCGCTGCGGACAACTGCTGCTCCTCCTCGATTAGCTCGCCCGTTAGTTTGTAGAGGTAGCATCTTGCGACCCCCGCTCACCTCTTGCTGGCAGCACTCGACGCTCCCGACCCCTACTCTCCCGCACACCCAGCAGAATAACAGGCGTTGGAGTCGACATCCTCGTGCCCAGTGTCCGTGGCCGCCGCACCTTTAGCAGGCCTCATGGGGATCTGCAATGTGTGTCGTTCCCCGCGGCCTCTTGATTTGTTTGCTTTCTGCTCGCTACGAGATTCGTGCGGCTAGTTTAGTAGATTGTGTGTGTTCGTCCCACCGCCCAGTAGTTCAGTGGGAAAGCACAGATTTCACGGGCTCGTAGTGGGTTTATTGCGGGTATAAGTGCAGTCAGCTTTATTATTTGCTTTTCTCGCTGTTTCCGACGGTACGGGTTGCCTTGATGTTCGCTCGCCTCGTTGACACGGTGTTCCAGTTTTGTAGCTCACTGAAGATACTTGTCCGCTGCTTTTTCTTAACGCGTTCGCTGCTTTATTCAGACTCGCTATGGGGTCAGCCGTGCGGGCTCAGGGAAGCGTAACCATTCTCAGAATAGGGTGAACAGACTAACGAGTTCTCCAGGATCACTCCATTCGACACATGACCGCCTGTCCCTTGCTCTGACCCGGATGGTCCCACTGGGGTTTCCGCTCAGGTCGCGCGGACGGTCAAGACGAAACGCCCGCTGCCTCGCGCTTCACTTCGCTTCTACGCCTAGAGTAAACCGGCCTTCACTGCTCAAATTCTGGCAGACCCTCCAGACGTAACGCCAGGACTTCATTGGCAGGAATTAACAGATCGCCTCGACTTAGCCGTGTGGTGCCCCTTTAGAACTCAGCCACCTCTGTCTCAGTTCGGAGATTCCTTGTAATCCCAATCCCGTCGACGTGACAATCTTGTTGCTTGTAGGCTCCCACGGAATTGCTTTCGACGACTAGCCTTGTTGTGGCTCCCTCGTAGTTTGCTTGCTTGGTTTTCTGTTCACTTGGTATTTGATCGACTGCTTGTCTTAACTCTTCGACTCTTCTCCTAGTGATCGACTGATCGTGTTCGAACCCAAAGCACAATTCTGATAGCCACTCAAAAGCTACACAATTGTCACCAATAACAAGAAAGGAAGTTAACTTCGGCAAGCCAAAGTTTTTATACCCTTGCAGATATAAGAAATAATCAACTTTAGTAACACCATGCGAACTTTTTAAGTATTGTTGCTGACTTCAGTGATTTTAAAAAAAAGTATTTCATTATATTTTTCAGATTATTTTTTTGACATCTCTATGTTAGAGTAATCCGATTTGTATCAAATTAAATTGGAAATTCCAAAAAATATAAAAAATTAGGATCCCAATATTATAATATAATATGTCAAAAAGCCCCAAAGCTATCATTTATTTCATATTCTTATGACAGCTACATGATATAGTCGTACGATTTTAATAAAATTTAAATCGAAATTCAGAACATATTAAAAAATGTTATTTCCAAGCTTAGAAGAATATATGTCGAAAGGCACCAAAGCTACAATTTGTTTCATATTATTTCCCACCAATTTTCCGATCGTACCTATGACAGCCACATGATAAAGTCTTCCAATTTTAATAAAATTTAATTCGAAATTCAAAACCAATTATTATTTATCAAGCGTAGGAGTTATATATTAAAAAACACCAAATATATAATTTTTTTTACCGATGGTTCCTGTGGGAGCTGTAGGATATATTTGTCCGATCCGGCTGGTTCCGACTTATACACAACCTGTAGTAGAAATAAGACTTTTGGAAAATGTATAGCCCGATAGCTTTAAAACTGAGAGACTAGTTTGCGTAGAAACGGACGGACAGACGGACTAGATCGGCTCGTCTTGTGACGCTGATCAAGAATATATATACTTCTGACTGAAATCATTATACCCTCTGCAAGGGTATAAAAAGATCTAAAGATCAGAACCAAAGTTGGTGTTTGCCTTGTTGTTATTGGGTATTTCAAATAAACTTACGGTCAAAACATTTCAAATAAAAAGTTAACGCAGGCCTAAAAAAAAACAAAAAACACAACTAGTATATCCTGGCTATTAAGAAAAAGAAATCGTTTAATAACACAAGGAAAATATGTAAAAAATAACTTATGTGCGAATAGTCGTGCGTAAGCAATGCAAAAACAGAACTCGGTAAATCACACTTTAGAAAATCTGTTCATGGTAAAATGTTAAAAAACATTAAAAACAAGTAAGAACGCGACTTACTCGATTATCAGATACCTGTTACTCAGCTTGGGGAAGAAAATAAAAATGGAAATATATACATTTGCGCCACCTACCGGCTATTTTGGTATTTGCTATGGGGGCGGCAGACAGTTTTAAGCGGTTAAGCCCTTTGGGGGCGTTAGAGTGGGAGTGACAAACATATTTTTAGGACAATCGAAAGGTTTTAATAAAACAAATAAATTTTAGCAAACAACAAAAAATGTCTCGAATGACAACTGTGACCACCACCGTTTTGGACGGTTTGTGAGCGTTAGAGTGGGCGTGACAAATTTTTTGAAGCAATCGATAGATATTGATCAGACAAATAAATATCAGTTAACATTTTTTTTCTAGCATAAAAACTGTAGGAGCTAAAGATTCGCGGATTGTGGGCGTTGGAGTGGGTATGGCACCATGCTGAAATAAACTTGCGCTACGCAGGAAGCCCAGGAATCTGCATGCCAAGTTTGGCTGTTCTAGCTTTTAAAGTTTCAAGATCTCAGCATTTATACGGACAGACAGGCAGACGGACATGGCTAGATCGACTCGGCTGGTGATCCTGATCAAGACTATACTCGTATATACTTTGTAACGAACTGATTTGTTTGCTTTCTGCTCGCTACGAGATTCGTGCGGCTAGTTTAGTAGATTGTGTGTGTTCGTCCCAACGCCCAGTAGTCCAGTGGTTTTATTGCGGGTATAAGTGCAGTCAGCTTTATAATTTGATTTTCTCGCTGTCTCCGACGGTACGGGTTGTCTTGATGTTCGCTCGCCTCGTTGACACGGTGTTCGAGTTTTGTAGCTCACTGAAGATCCTTGTCCGCTGCTTTTTCCTGACGCGTTCGCTGCTTTATTCAGACTCGTTATGGGGTCAGCCGTGCGGGCTTAGGGAAGCGTCACCGTTTTCAGACTAGGGTGAACAGACTGACGAGCTCTCCGGGATCACTCCTCTCGATACCCGACCGCCTGTCCCTTGCTCTGTCCCGGATGGTCCCACGGGCTTCCGCTCAGATCGTGCGGACAGTCAAGGCGGAACGCCAGGAAGCTGCCTCGCTTTTCACTTCGCTTCTGTGCCTCGTGTAAACGAACGTTCCACCCTAGCCTCACCCTTTCGCGTACTGTCCGTGCCGTTCCTGCGGGCTCCATTCTCCTTGCGTGGCCGTTGCGGTGTGGTGTCCTGCTTGCTGGTGGCGTTGTCCTGCAAACTGCTCCTGACAGGGTGGCTGTAGGTCTTGACTTCTGTGCTGGGTTCGAGGGCATACGCCGATCCGGGACTTCTCTCCCTTCTGGCTCGTGACTCTCGGGGTTCTGTTGCGCCGCTCCGGGACTTCTCTCCCTTCTGCCTCGCTACTCTAGGGGTTCTGTTGCGCCGCTCCGGGACTTCTGTCCCTTCTGGCTCGCTACTCTAGGGGTTCCGTTGCGCCGCTCCGGGACTTCTCTCCCTTCTGGCTCGCTACTCTAGGGGTTCTGTTACGCCGCTCCGGGACTTCTCTCCCTTCTGGCTCGCTACTCTAGGGGTTCATTCGCGCCGCTTAACTTAACTTAGCCGTGTGGTGCCTCCTTAGACCTCTGAGTTCGGAGAGTCCTAGTAATCCCAATCCCAAACGTCTCGACGTGACAATCTTGCTCCTCGTTGGCTCCCACGGCACTGTTTCCGACGACTCGCCCTGGTGTGGCTCCCTCGTAGTCTTAACCCTTGATGATCGTACTCGACTGATGCTCTCGACTGACTGCTCGCTCTTGACTGACTGATCTCCACTGAATGACTGAATGATTTTTGCTGCCTGCGCCCTGCGGGTTTATATAGGGCCTCTGAGAACCGTTATTTCCCTTTTGCACACGGCCCGCCAAAACTCTCCACATCGGGTCCAAAGTCCATGGTTCCTGTTTGACCCTCTTGTCCTTGACGCACTGCTTCCCTCCGCCGTCCAGCCTGATGCTGCCGTCCCACTGATCCCAGAGACGCATGTGGCATGTGTGTGTGCCGCACCGCAGCCGGGATGTGGCACCTTCTTTCTCGGTCCAAAGTTCACGGCCGCGTCCAAAGTCCGGCGGCGTCCCGTTACTCCTTTTTGCACACGGCACTCTCGCCCGCCAAGTCGCCACACTCTCTTGGTCTCCGAACCCTCTTGCTCTCCAAACTCTCTCGCTCTCCAAATTCCTTGTCTCCAAACTCTCCTCCTGTCCAAACTCTCACGTTCCCCAAACTCTCACGTTCTCCGTCCTCGATCTCCAAACTCTCTCGTTCTCCATCCTCGATCTCCAAACTCTCTCGTTCTCCGTCCTCGATCTCCAAACTCTCTCGTCTCCGTCCCCGATCTCCAAACCCTCTCGTTCTTCTATCGCTCTCCGCCGCGCCGCCACTACGCAAATTCGCCGCGTACCTGGTGAGCGGCCAGCCCTCTGCTGGGATTTGTGTGGAGTTATTCAACTCCTCACAACCTACCGGCTATTTTGGTATTTGCTATGGGGGCGGCAGACAGTTTTAAGCGTTTAAGACCTTTGGGGGCGTTGGAGTGGGAGTGACAAACATATTTTTAGGCCAATCGAAAGGTTTTAATAAAACAAATATATTTTAGCAAACAACAAAAAATGTCTCGAATGACAACTGTGACCACCATAGTTTTGGACGGTTTGTGAGCGTTAGAGTGGGCGTGGCAAATTTTTTGAAGCAATCGATAGATATTGATCAGACAAATAAATATCAGTTAACATTTTTTTTCTAGCATAAAAACTGTAGGAGCTAAAGATTCGCGGATTGTGGGCGTTGGAGTGGGTATGGCACCATGCTGAAATAAACTTGCGCTACGCAGGAAGCCCAGGAATCTGCATGCCAAGTTTGGCTGTTCTAGCTTTTAAAGTTTCAAGATCTCAGCATTTATACGGACAGACAGGCAGACGGACATGGCTAGATCGACTCGGCTGGTGATCCTGATCAAGACTATACTCGTATATACTTTGTAACGAACTGATTTGTTTGCTTTCTGCTCGCTACGAGATTCGTGCGGCTAGTTTAGTAGATTGTGTGTGTTCGTCCCAACGCCCAGTAGTCCAGTGGTTTTATTGCGGGTATAAGTGCAGTCAGCTTTATAATTTGCTTTTCTCGCTGTCTCCGACGGTACGGGTTGTCTTGATGTTCGCTCGCCTCGTTGACACGGTGTTCGAGTTTTGTAGCTCACTGAAGATCCTTGTCCGCTGCTTTTTCCTGACGCGTTCGCTGCTTTATTCAGACTCGTTATGGGGTCAGCCGTGCGGGCTTAGGGAAGCGTCACCGTTTTCAGACTAGGGTGAACAGACTGACGAGCTCTCCGGGATCACTCCTCTCGATACCCGACCGCCTGTCCATTGCTCTGTCCCGGATGGTCCCACGGGCTTCCGCTCAGATCGCGCGGACAATCAAGACGAAACGCCGAAAAGGCTGCCTCGCGCTTCACTTCGATTCTACGCCTAGAGTAAACCGGCCTTCACTGCTCAAATTCTGGCAGACCCTCCAGACGTAACGCCAGGACTTCATTGGCAGGAATTAACAGATCGCCTCGACTTAGCCGTGTGGTGCCCCTTTAGAACTCAGCCACCTCTGTCTCAGTTCGGAGATTCCTTGTAATCCCAATCCCGTAGACGTGACAATCTTGTTGCTTGTAGGCTCCCACGGCGCTGCTTTCGACGACTAGCCTTGTTGTGGCTCCCTCGTAGTTTGCTTGCTTGGTTTTCTGTTCACTTGGTATTTGATCGACTGCTTGTCTTAACTCTTCGACTCTTCTCCTAGTGATCGACTGATCGTGTTCGACTAACCGTAATCGACCGATTAGGGTCGTACCCTTTATCCTTTGGGATCCTTCGAGCTCTTGGGCTCTTTCCTCAGTATCTTTTGAGTTTCCTTGAAGCTCTCCTCGGGCTCCTTTTCTCAGTATTTTTTGAGTTTTCTTGGAGTTCTCCTCGGGCTCGATTTCGCCGTGTCCTTCGGAAATCCTTGGAGCTATCCTTGAGCCCTTTCCTCGGTGGCCTTTGAGACTCCTTGGAGCTATCCTCGAGTTTCTTCCTTCGTATCCTTGAGCCTCCTTGGAGTTATCCTCAGGCTCTTTTCCTCGTATCCTTTTGGCATCCTAGGAGCTATCCTTGAACATTTTTCCTCGTATCCCTGGACATCCTTGGAATTATCCTCGGGCTCCTTTCCTCGTATGCTTCTCCTCGTGTCCTTTGGGCACCCTTGAACCCTTTCTTTAGTGTCCCTTTTGAGCATCCTTGGAGTCCTCCTCGGATTATTTTCCGCCGTGTCCTTTGAAAATTTTTGAAGTTGTCCTCGGACTCCTTTCGTAGTATACTTTGAGACTCTTTGAAATTTTGCTGTTGCTTTTTGTCTAACGTATCTGCTTTTAGCTGCTCGCTTATGTGCTGGGTTTGTTGTTGTTTCAGCTCGCTCACGTGAATGGTCCTCTCTTTTTTCGTGTACACGTGCACTATTGTGCAGATTACTCCGTGGCGTGGTAAGGTCCGTCGTATCTTGGGGCCAACTTTGCTGAGATCAGTCAGGCTGGTTGAGTTTTCTATGCATCCCATTTGGAGTAGCTCGTCCACCTTCGCATTGATCTCCCCTTGAACTTTCGGGTTCTTGGGGTAGTATCGCTGTTTTATTGGCTTGTCGTCCTTCATCGTTATTTGATGCTCTGCCCTGTTCGACGTTCCAGTCATGGTTTTGAAACTGGATAGCCTCTCCTCGAGCCACCCATTGTGTCGATTCCTGGCCGGTATTATCACCTTGTGTCCAGCACACCTTATCTCGGTTCCGACTTGAGTTAGAAAGTTACATCTTAGCACCAATGAATCCACTACCCCAGCTCCAGCTTTTCATCGATCCCGCCGCACCTTCCGTCTGCCAACCTAACTTCTCGCCAGTTCCTTGCTTAAAAAGCTCGCTGTTGACCCAGTGTTGATCGTGGCCTCGTATGTGCCTCTCCCAATCGTCACCGCTGCGGACAACTTCTGCTCCTCCTCGATTAGCTCGCCCGTTAGTTTGTAGAGGTAGCATCTTGCGACCCCCGCTCGCCACTCTGCTGGCGGCACTCGACGCTCCTGACCCCTACTCTCCCGCACACCCAGCAGAATAACATGCGTTGGAGTCGACATCCTCGTGCCCAGTGTCCGTGGCCGCCGCACCTTTAGCAAGCCTCATGGGGATCTGCAATGTGTGTCGTTCCCCGCGGCCTCTTTGTTGTGCTAAGCGGTCTCCACACAGTGTTCGCTGGTTGCATCTGTTGCTGCTTTGGTGGCTTCCATTGGCCTTCTCGTGGTGCTCCTGGTGCCTGCGCGACAGCAGGCTCGTTGTGGCGGTGAACATTGGTCATATCTCCGTGTCTCCTGGTTATCTGTCTCCTCGCATCTTCTGCACGTGACCTGCGTTCGTGGTGACGACTTGGCCTTCGAGAACTTGTTTTCTTGTGCGATCGCTTCCCGATCCTTTTCCAGTTCTTCGTACTCATCGGCTAGCATCGACGTGTCCAGGTCCGGCACTTTGTACGCCCTTAGGAAGATCCTTAAGCTTGGGTTGCAGTTTTCCTGAATGATCTTTAAAGTGTCTCTCGCAGAATAATTTATTGGCCTTGTCATCGTCTGCATGTCGACCATGTAGTCTTTAAATGATTCACTGAAACCCTGCTTTCGTTGCCTGACCTGAACCGACAGCCTTCTGAAGAAACCTCTCGGCAGAAAGTTAAGATGGAAGCTCTCAATGAACTCTCCCAGGTTTTCCATTGCTTATTGTTGGCGATAAACCACTTCAACGCCCTTCCTTTAAGCAACTCCGGCATCGCTCGGGGGATCATGTCTAGGTCTAAAGCGTAAGTGTTGGCGGACCATTCTACTTGTTCCAGGAACTCGAACGGTTTCTCCGCCCCGTCGAACCTGAATGGCGACTGGCTGGGTCTAGAGGTAAGCGCTGTTGTCTTCCTGTCCTGGCTTGATTCTCTCCTGTGGGCCTCCCTTTGCAAATTGTCGACGCTCAAGCTTGCTAGTAGGTTATCCCCTTCAGCGTTCGTTAGCGTGATGCCCAGACCGGCTCTGTCGTAAAACATAGCTTCCAGCTCAGCCCAGATGTCGGCAATTTGTTTGTCGCTCTCTGTCTCCGAGTAATACTTCTACAATGTCTTCCTCATGTCCTCTAATCTGCCGTCCAAGGCGACATTAAGTCTTTGTGCGACCTGGGCGAAGTCCTCCTTCTTAAGGCGGTAGATCCATTTCTTTCCCATTCTGTTTATTTTGCTTTCACCGCTGGGACAATCACGTTTTGTGCGCCAGATATAATGAACTGATTTGTTTGCTTTCTGCTCGCTACGAGATTTGTGCGGCTAGCTCAGTAGATTGTGCGTGTTCGTCCCACCAAATTTATTTTTTGTCAGAAAGCACAGAATTCACGGGTTTGTAGTGGATTTATTGCGGGTATAAGAACAGTTGGCTTTATAATTTGCTCTTCTCGCTGTCTCCGACGGTACGGGTTGTCTCGATGTTCGCTTGTTCCTGGCGCGTTGGCTCGGTGACTGCTCGACCACGATTCAGACTCGCTATAGGGTCAGCCGTGCGCTTACTGTCCGTGCCGTTCCTCCGGTCTCGATTCTCCTTGCGTGGCTGTTGCGGTGTGGTGTCCTGCTTGTTGATGGCGGTGTCTTGCGAACTGCTCCTGACTGGGTGGCGGTACGTAGCGTGACCTCTGTGTTGGATTCGTGGGCATACGCCGATCCCTTCTGGATCGTTACTCTCGGGGTTCTGACGCGCCGCTCCGGGACTTCTCTCCCTTCTGGCTCGTTTCTCACGGGACTTCACAAGTCGAGACCGTAGGCTCTCCTAGAAAATTCCACTCGAGACCGTACCGGTCGACTGCTCTCCCTTCTGTCTGATCGCGCAACTCCACTTGGCGCACGGGGCTCACGGCGGGAAACGACAAAGAAGTGCTTGGGGCAGGTTTACCCCCGAGCTCACGATTTCATGTCGCCGGCCTTCAGTGCTCGAAATTCAGAACTAATTAAAAAATGTTATTTTCAAGCTTATAAGGTTATATGTTAAAAAACACCAAAGATATAATTTTTATTTCATATTTTCCTACTAATTTTCCGATCGTTTCTATGGGAGCTATATGATATAGTCGTCCGATTTTGATAAAATTTAATTCGAAATTCAAAATTAAATAAAAAATTTTATTTCCAAGCGAAGGAGGTTAAAAGTTAAAAAACACCGAAGATATAATTTTTTAATATTATTTTACCATTAATTTTCCGATTGTTCCTATGGGAGCTATATGATATAGTCGCCCGATTTTATAATATTTAATTCGAAATTTACAACTAATTTAAAAATGTTATTTCCAAGCTTAGAAAAGTATATGTTAAAAAACACGAAAGATATATTTTTTTTTAAATTTTTTCCCCTATTGTTCCTATGGGAGCTGTAAGATATAGTTGTCTTGTCTTATATATAACCTAGAAAGAAGACTTTTGCGAAGTGTAGTAGACGTTAAAGGATTGAAAGTATTGGCTATCAACTTCTTAATAATATGGCTTTATTTGTATGCTCGTGTACCTTGTATTCGGTTATTAGGATTACAGCCTACTCTTGTATATTCGTTTCCAATATAATTTATTTATACATCTTTAAATCTTGATCATCATAGTTTCCAGGTTTACTAAGAAAAATTAGAGAGTACAGACCAGGAGTAAGATCACAACTCATTCCATTAGAAAATGTTATTTTATTATCTTTAATTTTTAGTTCTTTATTCCCCAATATTAATGAATTTTTTGCAGTTTTTTTAGATTCATAACCTTTATCCAAAACATTTCCTCTGGTCAAATTACTGATATTAAAATCATAATTATAACTAGTGCTTTATCTTCTAGATCTGCGTCCAGACCCATATCGACCTCTTCTGTATACATTGGTGAAGTTGTTGCATTTTACAAACTTTATGAGGAAAGAATATACATTTTTCGAAATTCATGTAGTCACTCCGCAGTTCCTAAATAATACTGTTTAGGGAACGCCATTATCTGTAATATTTATTTACCATTTCCCAATAAAAAAGATTCGATATATATTTTTCATTATATTTAAAAAAAAGGGCATTTATTGTTTTAATCTTAAAATATCACATTTTTATTGATTATTGGCATATTTCTAATAATAAATTGTTAGACATTTTTTATTAAATTTAATGTACTTTTTGATAACTTGGTTTTGGACGCTAATTAGTTGTACAGGGCTGTACTGTTTCTGTACTATTTCTGCACTGTTTCTGTACTATTTAGTTGGAAACTTTTATCAGCTGTTCTAGTCTATTGTAAAGAATAATCAAAGTTCTTGTTCACTAGACGACGATCGATGAGAAGTGAAGTCTTAGACTGTGAATGTCAACGCGTGCGGGTCCAAATTTTATATCATACAGAGCGCATACACACATACACGTACCCACACATTGATTTTCAACCCCAAAATGTAAATTAACCAACCAAATATACCGGTTATGATTTCAAATTTTCTACGAAAGATTTATAATATATATATATATATATATATAATATAAATCGAGGCGCAGCTGTCCACAGATATACGTATCAAAGTCTTGAACTCTATCGTAATTGTATTGTATTCTATAGACCAAGTATTTCACAACTGCCCTAGGTGACTGAAGATTTCCAAAGCTATCTAAAAAGTTTATATTATTTTTATTTTTTTTTTATTATATGCAACCTTATAGAAAGAAACCATAGCCCTTCTATAGGGTTTGAGATAAAATCCTTCTCCTACAGCAACACCTTCAATTTTCCTGTGACGTTTCTTCTCCTCCATATCTTCTTTAGACTTTCTTGCATTATTAACGGTCTTTGCAATTACTGCACTACCACTTGCTATACTACCAAAAGCGCTGAGTGCCGTCAAGATGGGCACGATTGGTAGAAAACCTCCAATTTTGGGTACATTTATTACACGAGGTATTTTTACATTTTTTTTAGAACCCATTGATTAGTGAATTTAATTACGTGCAACTTTAATTGCACTCATAATGTCTAATGGTTTTTGTCTTTCAATGTCTTAGTAGCAGCAATATTAGCAGTCGAAAGGTTGGTTTTCTTCATTGTATTCTTCTTTATCGTTTTCCTCCCCTTCTTTTCCGTCTTATTCAATCCCATCTCAAATTTGTTCTTGGCTTTCATTTTATTTGTAACAAAGTATGCTGCTGCTTTTTCACTAAGAGTTCAATATGGCGTCGGCTCTATGTCGTTCACTCAGTGCCTTGCTTTTAGAATATACAATATCCTGCTCTTTGCAGGCTTCATCCAATGGGTTTATTTCTTGATCACCGCGTTCCAAACGTTTCTGTAACTTTTTACCCGGTCTACAAAAATTATATCTAGGAATATGGGCTTCAAACGGTGATATATTGATTAGCTTATCGACAAGACCACCACCGTGCTTACAATTAAAAATACGACTGAAGCGATTATAAAAACGTTTCCCGTTTTTTTGATGTTTAGCCATCAAAGATTTCTCATTGAATGAAGTACATTTGATTGCGTTTAATAAGTCAAAATTACGCCAGGACTTCATTGGCAGGAATTAACAGATCGCCTTGACTTAGCCGTGTGGTGCCCCTTTAGACCTAAGACACCTCTGTCTCGACGTGACAATCTTGCTCCTTGTATGCTCCCACGGCGCAGCTTTCGACGACTAGCCTTGTTGTGGCTCCCTCGTAGTTTGCTTGCTTGGTTTTCTGTTCACTTGGTATTTGATCGACTGCTTGTCTTAACTCTTCGACTCTTCTCCTCGTGATCGACTGATCGTGTTTGACTAACCGTAATCGACCGATTAGGGTCGTACCCTCTATCCTTTGGGATGCTTCGAGTTAACCTTGGGCTCTTTTCTCAGTATCTTTTGAGTTTCCTTGGAGTTCTCCTCGGGCTCCTTTTCTCAGTATCTTTTGAGTCTTCTTGGAGTTCTCCTTTGTGTGTGTATTCGTTAACGTATTATATATACCTATATAGCGCACATGCCCACTCACCCAAAGCACAATTCTGATAGCCACTCAAAAGTTACACAATTGTCACCAATAACAAGAAAGGAAGTTAACTTCGGCAAGCCAAAGTTTTTATACCCCTGCAGATTTAAGAAATAATCAACTATAGTAACACCATGGGAACTTTTTAAGTATTGTTGCTGACTTCAGTGATTTTTAAAAAATTATTTCATTATATTTTTCAGATCATTTTTTTGACATCTCTATGTTAGAGTAATCCGGTTTTTATCAAATTAAATTGCTACATGATATAGTCGTCCGATTTTAATAAAATTTAAATCGAAATTCAGAACTTTTAAGAAAATGTTATTTCCAAGCTTAGAAGGTACATAACCGTCGAAAAGCACCAAAGCTATAATTTGTTTCATATTATTTTCCATCAATTTTCCGATCGTTCCTATGACAGCCACATGATAAAGTCGTCCAATTTTAATAAGCTTTAATTCGAAATTCAAAACCAATTAAAAAATGTTATTTATCAAGCGCAGGAGTTATATATTAAAAAACACCAAATATATAATTTTTTTTACCGATAGTTCCTGTGGGAGCTGTAGGATATAGTTGTCCGATCCGGCTGGTTCCGACTTATATACAACCTGTAATAGAAAGAAGACTTTTGGAAAAGTTATAGCCCGATAGCTTTAAAACTTAGAGACTAGTTTGCGTAGAAACAGGCGAACAGGCGGACTAGATCGGCTCGTCTCGTGACGCTGATCTAGAATATATATACTTCTGACTGAAATCATTATACCCTCTGCAAGGGTATAAAAAGATCTAAAGATCAGAACCAAAGATTGGTGTTTGCCTTGTTGTTATTGGGTATTTCAAATAAACTTACGGTCAAAACATTTAAAATAAATAGTTAACGTAGGCATAAAAAAAAACTAAACACACAACTAGTATATCCTGGCTATTAAAAAAAAGAAATCGTTTAATAACACTATTGAAATATGTAAAAAAAACATTATGTGCGAATAGTCGTGCGTAAGCAATGCAAAAACAGAACTCGGTAAATCACACTTTAGAAAATTTGTTCATGGTATAATGTTAAAAAACATTAAAAACAAGGAAGAACGCGACTCACTCGACTATCAGATACCCGTTACTCAGCTTGGGGAAGAAAATAAAAATGGAAATATATACATTTGCGCCACCTACCGGCTATTTTGGTATTTGCTATGGGGGCGGCAGACAGTTTTAAGCGGTTAAGCCCTTTGGGGGCGTTAGAGTGGGAGTGACAAACATATTTTTAGGACAATCGAAAGGTTTTAATAAAACAAATAAATTTTAGCAAACAACAAAAAATGTCTCGAATGACAACTGTGACCACCACCGTTTTGGACGGTTTGTGAGCGTTAGAGTGGGCGTGACAAATTTTTTGAAGCAATCGATAGATATTGATCAGACAAATAAATATCAGTCAACATTTTTTTCTAGCATAAAAACAGTCGGAGCTACAGATTCGCGGATTGTGGGCGTTGGAGTGGGCATGGCACCGTGCTGAAACAAACTTGCGCTACGCAGGAAGCCCAGGAATCTGCATGCCAAGTTTGGCTGTTCTAGCTTTTAAAGTTTCAAGATCTCAGCGTTCATACGGACAGACAGGCAGACGGACATGGCTAGATCGACTCGGCTAGTGATCCTGATCAAGACTATACTCGTATATACTTTGTAACGAACTGATTTGTTTGCTTTCTGCTCGCTACGAGATTCGTGCGGCTAGTTTAGTAGATTGTGTGTGTTCGTCCCACCGCCCAGTAGTTCAGTGAGAAAGCACAGAATTCACGGGTTTGTAGTGGGTTTATTGCGGGTATAAGTACAATTGGCTTTATAATTTGCTCTTCTCGCTGTCTCCGACGGTACGGGTTGTCTCGATGTTAGCTCGCCTCGTTGACACGGTGTTCCAGTTTTGTAGCTCACTGAAGATCCTTGTCCGCTGCTTTTTCCTGACGCGTTCGCTTCTATATTCAGACTCGCTATGGGGTCAGCCGTGCGGGCTCAGGGAAGCGTCACCGTTCTCAGACTAGGGTGAACAGACTGACGAGTTCTCCAGGATCACTCCTTTCGACACACGACCGCCTGTCCCTTGCTCTGACCCGGATGGTCCCACTGGGGTTTCCGCTCAGATCGCGCGGACAGTCAAGACGAAACGCCCGCAGGCAGCCTCGCGCTTCACTTCGCTTCTACGCCTAGAGTAAACCGTCCTTCACTGCTCAAATTCTGGCAGACCCTCCAGACACAACGCCAGGACGTCATTGGAAGGAATTAACAGATCGCCTCGACTTAGCCGTGTGGTGCCCCTTAAGAACTCAGCCACCTCTGTCTCAGTTCGGAGATTCCTTGTAATCCCAATCCCAAACGTCTCGATGTGACGATCTTGTTCCTTGTAGGCTCCCACGGCGCTGCTTTCGACGACCAGCCTTGTTGTGGCTCCCTTTGCTTGCTTGGTTTTCTGTAAACTTGGTAGTTGATCGACTGCTTGTCTTAACTCTTCGACTCTTCTCCTCGTGATCGACTGATCGTGTTCGACTAACCGTAATCGACCGATTAGGGTCGTACCCTCTATCCTTTGGGATCCTTCTCAGTATCTTTTGAGTGTTCTTGGAGTTCTCCTCGGGCTCTTTTCCTCGTATCCTTTGGGCATCCTTGGAGCTATCCTTGGGCCCTTTCCTCGGTGGCCTTTGAGACTCCTTGGAGCTATCCTCGAGTTTCTTCCTTCGTATCCTTGCGCCTCCTTGGAGTTATCCTAAGGCTCTTTTCCTCGTATCTTTGGGCATCCTAGGAGCTATCCTTGAACATTTTTCCTCGTATCCCTGAGCATCCTTGGAATTATCCTCGGGCTCTTGTCCTCGTATGCTTCTCCTCGTGTCCTTTGGGCATCCTTGGACCCTTTCTTCAGTGTCCCCTTTGGGGCATCCTTAGAGTCCTCCTCGGATAATTTTCCGCCGTGTCCTTTGAAAATTTTTAAAGTTGTCCTCGGACTCCTTTCGTAGTATACTTTGAGACTCTTTGAAATTTTGCTGTTGCTTTTTGTCTAACGTATCTGCTTTTAGCTGCTCGCTTATGTGCTGGGTTTGTTCTTGTTTCAGCTCGCTCACGTGAATGGTCCTCTCTCTTTTCGTGTTCACGTGCAGTATTGTACGGTTCTAGTTCGGCGATGGCGGCTACCTTTTCTGGATCCATACCTATCCCGTCGCTAGTATATTGGGGCCAACTTTGCTGAGATCAGTCAGGTTAAAATCGCCGTTACCATGATGCTGTGCCCAAGTACTGTCGAAGCTCTCTAACTTTTGACGGCGGTTCTAGTTCGGCGATGGCCGCTACCTTTTCTGGATCCGTGCCTATCCCGTCGCTAGTCACTCCATGATCCAGATATAGCAGCTCCTTCTTGAAAAACTGTCATTTTTCCGGGTTCAACCTCAGATTAGCGTCTTTCAGCCACCGGAATACCTCTTTCAAGTTTTACTTGTGCTCTTCTAGCGTGCGTCCGATCGCTATAATATCGTCTTGGTACGCAAATGCGTGCGGCGACATTACGGGACCAATCACACGGTCCAACACACACTGGAAGGTCGCAGATGCTGAATGGAGTCCAAACGGCATTACTCTCCACTGGAATAAGCCCTTTCCGGCACTGTAAACTCAGTGTACTGCCTGTTGCTTTCTTTCAGCGGGATTTGCCAGTAACCGTCCTTCAGGTCCAAACTGCCTATTTACCGTGCCTCTCTCAGCTGGTCGAGGATATAATTTATTGGAGGCATCGGGTAGGCACCCTTTATCAATTTGGCGTTGACCTGCCTGACGGCGAAGCACAGTCTCCACTTGCCCGTCTTCTTTCTAACCATTACGATGGAAGAGCTGTATGGGCTGGTTAAGTTCTCTATGCATCCCATTTGGATTAGATCGTCCACCTTCGCATTGATCTCCCCTTGAACTGTCGTATTCTTCGGGTAGTATCGCTGTTTTATTGGCTTGTCGTCCTTCATCGTTATTTGATGCTCTGCCCTGTTCGACGTTCCAGTCATGGTTTTGAAACTGGATAGCCTCTCCTCGAGCCACCCATTGTGTCGATTCCTGGCCGGTATTATCACCTTGTGTCCAGCACACCTTATCTCGGTTCCGACTTGAGTTAGAAAGTTACATCTTAGCACCAATGAATCCACTACCCCAGCTCCAGCTTTTCATCGATCCCGCCGCACCTTCCGTCTGCCAACCTAACTTGTCGCCAGTTCCTTGCTTAAAAAGCTCGCTGTTGACCCAGTGTTGATCGTGGCCTTCTATGTGCCTCCCCCAATCGTCACCGCTGCGGACAACTGCTGCTCCTCCTCGATTAGCTCGCCCGTTAGTTTGTAGAGGTAGCATCTTGCGACCCCCGCTCACCTCTTGCTGGCAGCACTCGACGCTCCCGACCCCTACTCTCCCGCACACCCAGCAGAATAACAGGCGTTGGAGTCGACATCCTCGTGCCCAGTGTCCGTGGCCGCCGCACCTTTAGCAAGCCTCATGGGGATCTGCAATGTGTGTCGTTCCCCGCGGCCTCTTTGTTGTGCTTAGCGGTCTCCACACAGTGTTCGCTGGTTGCATCTGTTGCTGCTTTGGTGGCTTCCATTGGCCTTCTCGTGGTGCTCCTGGTGCCTGCTGTCGCGGGACTCGTTGTGGCGGTGGACATTGGTCATTTCTCCGTGTCTCCTGGTTATCTGTCTCCTCGCATCTTCTGCACGTGACCTGCGTTCGTGGTGACGACTTGGCCTTCGAGAACTTGTTTTCTTGTGCGATCGCTTCCCGATTCTTTTCCAGTTCTTCGTACTCATCGGCTAGCATCGACGTGTCCAGGTCCGGCACTTTGTACGCCCTTAGGAAGATCCTTAAGCTTGGGTTGCAGTTTTCCTGAATGATCTTTAAAGTGTCTCTCGCAGAATAATTTATTGGCCTTGTCATCGTCTGCATGTCGACCATGTAGTCTTTAAATGATTCACTGAAACCCTGCTTTCGTTGCCTGACCTGAACCGACAGCCTTCTGAAGAAACCTCTCGGCAGAAAGTTAAGATGGAAGCTCTCAATGAACTCTCCCAGGTTTTCCATTGCTTATTGTTGGCGATAAACCACTTCAACGCCCTTCCTTTAAGCAACTCCGGCATCGCTCGGGGGATCATGTCTAGGTCTAAAGCGTAAGTGTTGGCGGACCATTCTACTTGTTCCAGGAACTCGAACGGTTTCTCCGCCCCGTCGAACCTGAATGGCGACTGGCTGGGTCTAGAGGTAAGCGCTGTTGTCTTCCTGTCCTGGCTTGATTCTCTCCTGTGGGCCTCCCTTTGCAAATTGTCGACGCTCAAGCTTGCTAGTAGGTTATCCCCTTCAGCGTTCGTTAGCGTGATGCCCAGACCGGCTCTGTCGTAAAACATAGCTTCCAGCTCAGCCCAGATGTCGGCAATTTGTTTGTCGCTCTCTGTCTCCGAGTAATACTTCTACAATGTCTTCCTCATGTCCTCTAATCTGCCGTCCAAGGCGACATTAAGTCTTTGTGCGACCTGGGCGAAGTCCTCCTTCTTAAGGCGGTAGATCCATTTCTTTCCCATTCTGTTTATTTTGCTTTCACCGCTGGGACAATCACGTTTTGTGCGCCAGATATAATGAACTGATTTGTTTGCTTTCTGCTCGCTACGAGATTTGTGCGGCTAGCTCAGTAGATTGTGCATGTTCGTCCCACCAAATTTATTTTTTGTCAGAAAGCACAGAATTCACGGGTTTGTAGTGGATTTATTGCGGGTATAAGAACAGTTGGCTTTATAATTTGCTCTTCTCGCTGTCTCCGACGGTACGGGTTGTCTCGATGTTCGCTTGTTCCTGGCGCGTTGGCTCGGTGACTGCTCGACCACGATTCAGACTCGCTATAGGGTCAGCCGTGCGCTTACTGTCCGTGCCGTTCCTCCGGTCTCGATTCTCCTTGCGTGGCTGTTGCGGTGTGGTGTCCTGCTTGTTGATGGCGGTGTCCTGCGAACTGCTCCTGACTGGCTGGCGGTACGTAGCGTGACCTCTGTGTTGGGTTCGTGGGCATACGCCGATCCCTTCTGGATCGTTACTCTCAGGGTTCTGACGCGCCGCTCCGGGACTTCTCTCCCTTCTGGCTCGTTTCTCACGGGACTTCACAAGTCGAGACCGTGGCTCTCCTAGAAAATTCCACTCGAGACCGTACCGGTCGACCGCTCTCCCTTCTGTCTGATCGCGCAACTCCACTTGGCGCACGGGGCTCACGGCGGGAAACGACAAAGAAGTGCTTGGGGCAGGTTTACCCCCGAGCTCACGATTTCATGTCGCCGGCCTTCAGTGCTCGAAATTCAGAACTAATTAAAAAATGTTATTTTCAAGCTTATAAGGTTATATGTTAAAAAACACCAAAGATATAATTTTTATTTCATATTTTCCTACTAATTTTCCGATCGTTTCTATGGGAGCTATATGATATAGTCGTCCGATTTTGATAAAATTTAATTCGAAATTCAAAATTAAATAAAAAATGTTATTTCCAAGCGAAGGAGGTTAAAAGTTAAAAAACACCGAAGATATAATTTTTTAATATTATTTTACCATTAATTTTCCGATTGTTCCTATGGGAGCTATATGATATAGTCGCCCGATTTTATAATATTTAATTCGAAATTTACAACTAATTTAAAAATGTTATTTCCAAGCTTAGAAAAGTATATGTTAAAAAACACGAAAGATATATTTTTTTTTAAATTTTTTCCCCTATTGTTCCTATGGGAGCTGTAAGATATAGTTGTCTTGTCTTATATATAACCTAGAAAGAAGACTTTTGCGAAGTGTAGTAGACGTTAAAGGATTGAAAGTATTGGCTATCAACTTCTTAATAATATGGCTTTATTTGTATGCTCGTGTACCTTGTATTCGGTTATTAGGATTACAGCCTACTCTTGTATATTCGTTTCCAATATAATTTATTTATACATCTTTAAATCTTGATCATCATAGTTTCCAGGTTTACTAAGAAAAATTAGAGAGTACAGACCAGGAGTAAGATCACAACTCATTCCATTAGAAAATGTTATTTTATTATCTTTAATTTTTAGTTCTTTATTCCCCAATATTAATGAATTTTTTGCAGTTTTTTTAGATTCATAACCTTTATCCAAAACATTTCCTCTGGTCAAATTACTGATATTAAAATCATAATTATAACTAGTGCTTTATCTTCTAGATCTGCGTCCAGACCCATATCGACCTCTTCTGTATACATTGGTGAAGTTGTTGCATTTTACAAACTTTATGAGGAAAGAATATACATTTTTCGAAATTCATGTAGTCACTCCGCAGTTCCTAAATAATACTGTTTAGGGAACGCCATTATCTGTAATATTTATTTACCATTTCCCAATAAAAAAGATTCGATATATATTTTTCATTATATTTAAAAAAAAGGGCATTTATTGTTTTAATCTTAAAATATCACATTTTTATTGATTATTGGCATATTTCTAATAATAAATTGTTAGACATTTTTTATTAAATTTAATGTACTTTTTGATAACTTGGTTTTGGACGCTAATTAGTTGTACAGGGCTGTACTGTTTCTGTACTATTTCTGCACTGTTTCTGTACTATTTAGTTGGAAACTTTTATCAGCTGTTCTAGTCTATTGTAAAGAATAATCAAAGTTCTTGTTCACTAGACGACGATCGATGAGAAGTGAAGTCTTAGACTGTGAATGTCAACGCGTGCGGGTCCAAATTTTATATCATACAGAGCGCATACACACATACACGTACCCACACATTGATTTTCAACCCCAAAATGTAAATTAACCAACCAAATATACCGGTTATGATTTCAAATTTTCTACGAAAGATTTATAATATATATATATATATAATATAAATCGAGGCGCAGCTGTCCACAGATATACGTATCAAAGTCTTGAACTCTATCGTAATTGTATTGTATTCTATAGACCAAGTATTTCACAACTGCCCTAGGTGACTGAAGATTTCCAAAGCTATCTAAAAAGTTTATATTATTTTTATTTTTTTTTTATTATATGCAACCTTATAGAAAGAAACCATAGCCCTTCTATAGGGTTTGAGATAAAATCCTTCTCCTACAGCAACACCTTCAATTTTCCTGTGACGTTTCTTCTCCTCCATACTTTCTTTCTTTATTAACGGTCTTTATTAACGGTCTTTGCAATTACTGCACTACCACTTGCTATACTACCAAAAGCGCTGAGTGCCGTCAAGATGGGCACGATTGGTAGAAAACCTCCAATTTTGGGTACATTAATTACACGAGGTATTTTTACATTTTTCTTAGAACCCATTGATTAGTGAATTTAATTACGTGCAACTTTAATTGCACTCATAATGTCTAATGGTTTTTGTCTTTTAATGTCTTAGTAGCAGCAATAATAGCAGTCGAAAGGTTGGTTTTCTTCATTGTATTCTTCTTTATCGTTTTCCTCCCCTTCTTTTCCGTCTTATTCAATCCCATCTCAAATTTGTTCTTGGCTTTCATTTTATTTTTTTACATACTTTACAAAGTATGCTGCTGCTTTTTCACTAAGAGTTCAATATGGCGTCGGCTCTATGTCGTTCACTCAGTGCCTTGCTTTTAGAATATACAATATCCTGCTCTTTGCAGGCTTCATCCAATGGGTTTATTTCTTGATCACCGCGTTCCAAACGTTTCTGTAACTTTTTACCCGGTCTACAAAAATGATATCTAGGAATATGGTCTTCAAACGGTAATGTATTGATTAGCTTATCGACAAGACCACCACCGTGCTTACAATTAAAAATACGACTGAAGCGATTATAAAAACGTTTCCTCGACGTGACAATCTTGCTCCTTGTAGGCTCCCACGG
This sequence comes from Drosophila biarmipes, assembly GCF_025231255.1. Lineage (NCBI taxonomy): Eukaryota > Metazoa > Arthropoda > Insecta > Diptera > Drosophilidae > Drosophila > Drosophila biarmipes. Next base: position 2,569,394 of record NW_026114526.1, on the reverse strand, counting down.
CGCAGCTTTCGACGACTAGCCTTGTTGTGGCTCCCTCGTAGTTTGCTTGCTTGGTTTTCTGTTCACTTGGTATTTGATCGACTGCTTGTCTTAACTCTTCGACTCTTCTCCTCGTGATCGACTGATCGTGTTCGACTAACCGTAATCGACCGATTAGGGTCGTACCCTCTATCCTTTGGGATGCTTCGAGTTAACCTTGTGCTCTTTTCTCAGTATCTTTTGAGTTTCCTTGGAGTTCTCCTCGGGCTCCTTTTCTCAGTATCTTTTGAGTCTTCTTGGAGTTCTCCTTTGTGTGTGTATTCGTTAACATATTATATATACCTATATAGCGCACATGCCCACTCACCCAAAGCACAATTCTGATAGCCACTCAAAAGTTACACAATTGTCACCAATAACAAGAAAGGAAATTAACTTCGGCAAGCAAAAGTTTTTATACCCCTGCAGATTTAAGAAATAATCAACTATAGTAACACCATGGGAACTTTTTAAGTATTGTTGCTGACTTCAGTGATTTTTAAAAAATTATTTCATTATATTTTTCAGATCATTTTTTTGACATCTCTATGTTAGAGTAATCCGGTTTTTATCAAATTAAATTTGAAATTCCTAAAAATATAACAAATTAGATTCCCAATATTATAATATAAATGTCAAAAAGCCCCAAAGCTATCATTTATTTCATATTCCTATGGCAGCCACATGATAAAGTCGTCCAATTTTAATAAGCTTTAATTCGAAATTCAAAACCAATTAAAAAATGTTATTTATCAAGCGCAGGAGTTATATATTAAAAAACACCAAATATATAATTTTTTTTACCGATAGTTCCTGTGGGTTGTCCGATCCGGCTGGTTCCGACTTATATACAACCTGTAATAGAAAGAAGACTTTTGGAAAAGTTATAGCCCGATAGCTTTAAAACTTAGAGACTAGTTTGCGTAGAAACAGGCGAACAGGCGGACTAGATCGGCTCGTCTCGTGACGCTGATCTAGAATATATATACTTCTGACTGAAATCATTATACCCTCTGCAAGGGTATAAAAAGATCTAAAGATCAGAACCAAAGATTGGTGTTTGCCTTGTTGTTATTGGGTATTTCAAATAAACTTACTGTCAAAACATTTCAAATAAATAGTTAACGTAGGCATAAAAAAAAACTAAACACACAACTAGTATATCCTGGCTATTAAAAAAAAGAAATCGTTTAATAACACTATTGAAATATGTAAAAAAAACATTGTGTGCGAATAGTCGGGCGTAAGCAATGCAAAAACAGAACTCGGTAAATCACACTTTAGAAAATTTGTTCATGGTATAATGTTAAAAAACATTAAAAACAAGGAAGAACGCGACTCACTCGACTATCAGATACCCGTTACTCAGCTTGGGGAAGAAAATAAAAATGGAAATATATACATTTGCGCCACCTACCGGCTATTTTGGTATTTGCTATGGGGGCGGCAGACAGTTTTAAGCGGTTAAGCCCTTTGGGGGCGTTAGAGTGGGAGTGACAAACATATTTTTAGGACAATCGAAAGGTTTTAATAAAACAAATAAATTTTAGCAAACAACAAAAAATGTCTCGAATGACAACTGTGACCACCAAAACTGTTTTTGGACGGTTTGTGAGCGTTAAAGTGGGCGTGACAAATTTTTTGAAGAAATCGATATATATTGATCAGACAAATAAATATCAGTTAACATTTTTTTTCTAGCATAATAACTGTAGGATCTACATATTCGCGGATTGTGGGGGTTGGAGTGGGCATGGCACCATGCTGAACCAAACTTGCTCTACGCAGGAAGCCCAGGAATCTGCATGCCAAGTTTGGCTGTTCTAGATTTTAAAGTTTCAAGATCTCAGCGTTCATACGGACAGACAGGCAGAAGGACATGGCTAGATCGACTCGGCTGGTGATCATGATCAAGACTATACTCGTATATACTTTGTAACGAACTGATTTGTTTGCTTTCTGCTCGCTACGAGATTCGTGCGGCTAGTTTAGTAGATTGTGTGTGTTCGTCCCACCGCCCAGTAGTTCAGTGGTTTTATTGCGGGTATAAGTGCAGTCAGCTTTATAATTTGCTTTTCTCGCTGTCTCCGACGGTACGGGTTGTCTCGATGTTAGCTCGCCTCGTTGACACGGTGTTCCAGTTTTGTAGCTCACTGAAGATCCTTGTCCGCTGCTTTTTCCTGACGCGTTCGCTGCTTTATTCAGACTCGTTATGGGGTCAGCCGTGCGGGCTCAGGGAAGCGTCACCGTTTTCAGACTAGGGTGAACAGACTAACAATTTCTCCAGGATCACTCCTTTCGACACACGACCGCGTGTCCCTTGCTCTGACCCGGATGGTCCCACTGGGGTTTCCGCTCAGATCGCGCGGACAGTCAAGACGAAACGCCCGCAGGCAGCCTCGCGCTTCACTTCTCTTCTACGCCTAGAGTAAACCGGCCTTCACTGCTCAAATTCTGGCAGACCCTCCAGACACAACGCCAGGACTTCATTGGCAGGAATTAACAGGTCGCCTTGACTTAGCCGTGTGGTGCCCCTTTAGAACTCAGCCACCTCTGTCTCAGTTCGGAGATTCCTTGTAATCCCAATCCCGAACGACTCGACGTGACAATCTTGCTCCTTGTAGGCTCCCACGGCGCTGCTTTCGACGACTAGCCTTGTTGTGGCTCCCTCGTAGTTTGCTTGGTTGGTTTTCTGTAAACTTGGTATTTGATCGACTGCTTGACTTAACTCTTCGACTCTGCTCCTCGTGATCGACTGATCGTGTTCGACTAACCGTAATCGACCGATTAGGTTCCTAGCCTCTATCCTTTGGGATCCTTCGAGTTAGCTTTGGGCTCTTTCCTCAGTATCTTTTGAGTTTCCTTGGAGTTCTCCTCGAGCTCGATATTGCCGTGTCCTTTGGAAATCTTTGGAGGTAGCCTTGGGCCCTTTCCTCGGTGCCCTTTGAGACTCCTTGGAGCTATCCTCGAGTTTCTTCCTTCGTATCCTTGAGCCTCCTTGGAGTTATCCTCAGGCTCTTTTCCTCGCATCCTTCGGGCATCCTAGGAGCTATCCTTGGACATTTTTCCTCGTATCCCTGAGCATCCTTGGAATTATCCTCGGGCTCTTTTCCTCGTATGCTTCTCCTCGTGTCCTTTGAGCATCCTTGGACCCTTTCTTCAGTGTCCCTTTTGAGCATCCTTAGAGTCCTCCTCGGATAATTTTCCGCCGTGTCTTTTGAAAATTTTTGAAGTTGTCCTCGGACTCCTTTCGTAGTATACTTTGAGACTCTTTGAAATTTTGCTGTTGCTTTTTGTCTAACGTATCTGCTTTTAGCTGCTCGCTTATGTGCTGGGTTTGTTGTTGTTTCAGCTCGCTCACGTGAATGGTCCTCTCTCTTTTCGTGTTCACGTGCAGTATTGTGCGGTTCTAGTTCGGCGATGGCGGCTACCTTTTCTGGATCCATACCTATCCCGTCGCTAGTATATTGGGGCCAACTTTGCTGAGATCAGTCAGGTTAAAATCGCCGTTACCATGATGCTGTGCCCAAGTACTGTCGAAGCTCTCTAACTTTTGACGGCGGTTCTAGTTCGGCGATGGCCGCTACCTTTTCTGGATCCGTGCCTATCCCGTCGCTAGTCACTCCATGATCCAGATATAGCAGCTCCTTCTTGAAAAACTGTCATTTTTCCGGGTTCAACCTCAGATTAGCGTCTTTCAGCCACCGGAATACCTCTTTCAAGTTTTACTTGTGCTCTTCTAGCGTGCGTCCGATCGCTATAATATCGTCTTGGTACGCAAATGCGTGCGGCGACATCTCGGGACCATTCACACTGTCCAACACACACTGGAAGGTCGTAGATGCCGAATGGAGTCCCAACGGCATTACTCTCCACTGGAATAAGCCCTTTCCCGGCACTGTAAACTCCGTGTACTGCCAGTTGCTTTCTTTCAGCGGGATTTGCCAGTAACCGTCCTTCAGGTCCAAACTGCTTATTTATCGTGTCTCTCAGCTGGTCGAGGATATAATTTATTGGAGGCATCGGGTAGGCACCCTTTATCAATTTGGCGTTGACCTGCCTGACGGCGACGCACAGTCTCCACTTGCCCGTCTTCTTTCTAACCATTACGATGGAAGAGCTGTATGGGCTCGTCCACCTTCGCATTGATCTCCCCTTGAACTGTCAGATTCTTCGGGTAGTATCGCTGTTTTATTGGCTTGTCGTCCTTCATCGTTATTTGATGCTCTGCCCTGTTCGACGTTCCAGTCATGGTTTTGAAACTGGATAGCCTCTCCTCGAGCCACCCATTGTGTCGATTCCTGGCCGGTATTATCACCTTGTGTCCAGCACACCTTATCTCGGTTCCGACTTGAGTTAGAAAGTTACATCTTAGCACCAATGAATCCACTACCCCAGCTCCAGCTTTTCATCGATCCCGCCGCACCTTCCGTCTGCCAACCTAACTTGTCGCCAGTTCCTTGCTTAAAAAGCTCGCTGTTGACCCAGTGTTGATCGTGGCCTTATATGTGCCTCCCCCAATCGTCACCGCTGCGGACAACTGCTGCTCCTCCTCGATTAGCTCGCCCGTTAGTTTGTAGAGGTAGCATCTTGCGACCCCCGCTCACCTCTTGCTGGCAGCACTCGACGCTCCCGACCCCTACTCTCCCGCACACCCAGCAGAATAACAGGCGTTGGAGTCGACATCCTCGTGCCCAGTGTCCGTGGCCGCCGCACCTTTAGCAAGCCTCATGGGGATCTGCAATGTGTGTCGTTCCCCGCGGCCTCTTTGTTGTGCTTAGCGGTCTCCACACAGTGTTCGCTGGTTGCATCTGTTGCTGCTTTGGTTGCTTCCATTGGCCTTCTCGTGGTGCTCCTGGTGCCTGCTGTCGCGGGACTCGTTGTGGCGGTGAGCATTGGTCATTTCTCCGTGTCTCCTGGTTATCTGTCTCCTCGCATCTTCTGCACGTGACCTGCGTTCGTGGTGACGACTTGGCCTTCGAGAACTTGTTTTCTTGTGCGATCGCTTCCCGATCCTTTTCCAGTTCTTCGTACTCATCGGCTAGCATCGACGTGTCCAGGTCCGGCACTTTGTACGCTCTTAGGAAGATCCTTAGGCTTGGGTTGCAGTTTTCCTGAATTATCTTTAAAGTGTCTCTCGCAGAATAATTTATTGGCCTTGTCATCGTCTGCATGTCGACCATGTAGTCTTTAAATGATTCACTGAAACCCTGCTTTCGTTGCCTGACCTGAACCGACAGCCTTCTGAAGAAACCTCTCGGCAGAAAGTTAAGATGGAAGCTCTCAATGAACTCTCCCAGGTTTTCCATTGCTTATTGTTGCCGATAAACCACTTCAACGCCCTTCCTTTAAGCAACTCCGGCATCGCTCGGGGGATCATGTCTAGGTCTAAAGCGTAAGTGTTGGCGGACCATTCTACTTGTTCCAGGAACTCGAACGGTTTCTCCGCCCCGTCAAACCTAAATGACGACTGGCTGGGTCTAGAGGTTAGCGCTGTTGTCTTCCTGTCCTGGCTTGATTCTCTCCTGTGGGCCTCCCTTTGCAAATTGTCGACGCTCAAGCTTGCTAGTAGGTTATCCCCTTCAGCGTTCGTTAGCGTGATGCCCACACCGGCTCTGTCGTAAAACATAGCTTCCAGCTCAGCCCAGATGTCGGCAATTTGTTTGTCGCTCTCTGTCTCCGAGTAATACTTCTACAATGTCTTCCTCATGTCCTCTAATCTACCGTCCAAGGCGACATTAAGTCTTTGTGCGATCACGGGCTTGTAGTGGGTTTATTGCGGGTATAAGTACAGTTGGCTTTATAATTTGCTCTTCTCGCTGTCTCCGACGGTACGGGTTGTATCGATGTTCGCTCGCCTCGTTGACACGGTATTCCAGTTTTGTCCCTGGCGCGTTGGCTCGGTGACTGCTCGGCCACGATTCAGACTCGCTATGGGGTGCGCTTACTGTCCGTGCCGTTCCTCCGGTCTCGATTCTTCTTGCGTGGCTGTTGCGGTGTGGTGTCCTGATTGTTGATGGCGGTGTCCTGCGAACTGCTCCTGACTGGGTGGCGATACGTAGCGTGACCTCTGTGTTGGGTTCGTGGGCATACCCCGATCCCTTCTGGATCGTTACTCTCGGGGTTCTGACGCGCCGCTCCGGGACTTCTCTCCCTTCTGGCTCGTTTCTCACGGGACTTCACAAGTCGAGACCTGCTCAACTCCACTTGGCGCACGGGGCTCACGCCGGGAAACGTCAAAGTAGTGCTTGGGGCAGGTTTACCCCCAAGCTCACGAATTCTTGTCGCCGGACTTCACTGCTCAAATTCTGGCAGATCCTCCAGGCGTAACGCCAGGACTTCATTGGCAGGAATTAACAGATCGCCTTGACTTAGCCGTGTGGTGCCCCTTTAGACCCCAGCCACCTCTGTCTTAGTTCGGAGATTCCTTGTAATCCCAATCCCATACGTCTCGACGTGACAATCTTGCTCCTTGTAGGCTCCCACGGCGCTGCTTTCGACGACTAGCCTTGTAGTGGGTCCCTCGTAGTTTGCTTGGTTGGTTTTCTGTAAACTTGGTATTTGATCGACTGCTTGTCTTAACTCTTCGACTCTTCTCCTCGTGATCGACTGATCGTGTTCGACTAACCGTAATCGACCGATTAGGGTCGTACCCTTTATCCTTTAGGATCCTTCGAGCTCTTGGGCTCTTTCCTCAGTATCTTTTGAGTTTCCTTGGAGTTCTCCTCGGGCTCCTTTTCTCAGTATCTTTTGAGTGTTCTTGGAGTTCTCCTCGGGCTCTTTTCCTCGTACCCTTTGGGCATCCTTGGAGCTATCCTTGGGCCCTTTCCTCGGTGGCTTTTGAGACTCCTTGGAGCTATCCTCGAGTTTCTTCCTTCGTATCCTTGAGCCTCCTTGGAGTTATCCTCAGGCTCTTTTCCTCGCATCCTTCGGGCTTCCTAGGAGCTTTCCTTGGACATTTTTCCTCGTATCCCTCAGCATCCTTGGAATTATCCTCGGGCTCTTTTCCTCGTATGCTTCTCCTCGTGTCCTTTGAGCATCCTTGGACCCTTTCTTCAGTGTCCCTTTTGAGCATCCTTAGAGTCCTCCTCGGATAATTTTCCGCCGTGTCTTTTGAAAATTTTTGAAGTTGTCCTCGGACTCTTTTCGTAGTATACTTTGAGACTCTTTGAAATTTTGCTGTTGCTTTTTGTCTAACGTATCTGCTTTTAGCTGCTCGCTTATGTGCTGGGTTTGTTGTTGTTTCAGCTCGCTCACGTGAATGTTTCTCTCTCTTTTCGTGTTCACGTGCAGTATTGTGCGGTTCTAGTTCGGCGATGGCGGCTACCTTTTCTGGATCCATACCTATCCCGTCGCTAGTATATTGGGGCCAACTTTGCTGAGATCAGTCAGGTTCAAATCGCCGGTACCATGATGCTATGCCCAGGTACTGTCGGAGCTCTCTAACTGTTGACGGTGGTTCTAGTTCGGCGATGGCCGCTACCTTTTCTGGATCCGTGCCTATCCCGTCGCTAGTCACTCCATGACCCAGATATAGCAGCTCCTTCTTGAAAAACTGGCATTTTCCGGGTTCAACCTCAGATTAGCGTCTTTCAGATGCCGCAATACCTCTTTCAAGTTCTGCTTGTGCTCTTCTAGCGTGCGTCCGATCGCTTTAAAATCGTCTTGGTACGCAAATGCGTGCGGCGACATCTCGGGACCAATCACACGGTCCAACACCCGCTGGATAGTCGCAGATGCCGAATGGAGTCCAAACGGCATTACTCTCCACTGGAATAAGTCCTTTCCCGGCACTGTAAACTCAGTGTACTGCCAGTTGCTTTCTTTCAGCGGGATTTGCCAGTAACCGTCCTTCAGGTCCAAACTGCTTATTTATCGTGTCTCTCAGCTGGTCGAGGATATAATTTATTGGAGGCATCGGGTAGGCACCCTTTATCAATTTGGCGTTGACCTGCCTGACGGCGACGCACAGTCTCCACTTGCCCGTCTTCTTTCTAACCATTACGATGGAAGAGCTGTATGGGCTCGTCCACCTTCGCATTGATCTCCCCTTGAACTGTCGGATTCTTCGGGTAGTATCGCTGTTTTATTGGCTTGTCGTCCTTCATCGTTATTTGATGCTCTGCCCTGTTCGACGTTCCAGTCACGGTTTTGAAACTGGATAGCCTCTCCTCGAGCCACCCATTGTGTCGATTCCTGGCCGGTATTATCACCTTGTGTCCAGCACACCTTATCTCGGTGAAAGTTACATCTTAGCACCAATGAATCCACTACCCCAGCTCCAGCTTTTCATCGATCCCGCCGCACCTTCCGTCTGCCAACCTAACTTGTCGCCAGTTCCTTGATTAAAAAGCTCGCTGTTGACCCAGTGTCCATCGTGGCCTTGTATGTGCCTCCCCCAATCGTCACCGCTGCGGACAACTGCTGCTCCTCCTCGATTAGCTCGCCCGTTAGTTTGTAGAGGTAGCATTTTGCGACTCCCGCTCGCCTCTCTGCTGGCAGCACTCGACGCTCCTGACCCCTACCCTCCCGCACACCCAGCAGAATAACAGGCGTTGGAGTCGACATCCTCGTGCCCAGTGTCCGTGGCCGCCGCACCTTTAGCAAGCCTCATGGGGATCTGCAATGTGTGTCGTTCCCCGCGGCCTCTTTGTTGTGCTTGGCGGTCTTCACACAGTGTTCGCTGGTTGCATCTGTTGCTGCTTTGGTTGCTTAAATTGGCCTTCTCGTGGTGCTCCTGGTGCCTGCTGTCATGTCCTTTAATCTGCCGTCCAGGGCGACATTAAGTCTTTGTGCGACCTGGGCGAAGTCCCCCTTCTTAAGGCGGTAGATCCATTTCTTTCCCATTCTGTTTATTTTGCTTTCACCGCTGGGACAATTACGTTTCGTAGATGTAATGAACTGATTTGTTTGCTTTCTGCTCGCTACAAGATTTGTGCGGCTAGCTCAGTAGATTGTGCGTGTTCGTCCCACCAAATTTATTTTTTGTCAGAAAGCACAGAATTCACGGGTTCGTAGTGGGTATATTGCGGGTATAAGTACAGTCGGATTTATAATTTGCTTTTCTCGCTGTCTCCGACGGTACGGGTTGTATCGATGTTCGCTCGCCTCGTTGACACGGTGTTTCAGTTTTGTATCTCCCTGAGAATCCTTGTCCGCTGCTTGTTCCTGGCGCGTTGGCTCGGTGACTGCTCGGCCACGATTCAGACTCGCTATGGGGTCAGCAGTGCGCTTACTGTCCGTACCGTTCCTCCGGTCTCGATTCTCCTTGCGTGGCTGTTGCGGTGTGGTGTCCTCTTATTGATGGCGGTGTCCTGCGAACTGCTCCTGACTGGGTGGCGATACGTAGCGTGACCTCTGTGTTGGGTTCGTGGGTATACGCCGATCCCTTCTGGATCGTTACTCTCGGGGTTCTGTCGCCCCGTAGGCTCTCCTGAAAAATTCCACTGGAGACCGTACCGGTCGACCGCTCTCCCTTCTGGCTGATCGCGCCAGGACCTGCCCAACTCCACTTGGCGCACGGGGCTCACGCCGGGAAACGCCAAAGTAGTGCTTGGGGCAGGTTTACCCCCGAGCTCACGATTTCTTGTCGCCGGCCTTCACTGCTCAAATTCTGGCAGACCCTCCAGACGTAACGCCAGGACTTCATTGGCAGGAATTAACAGATCGCCTCGACTTAGCCGTGTGGTGCCCCTTTAGAACTCAGCCACCTCTGTCTCAGTTCGGAGATTCCTTGTAATCCCAATCCCGTCGACGTGACAATCTTGTTGCTTGTAGGCTCCCACGGCGCTGCTTTCGACGACTAGCCTTGTTGTGGCTCCCTCTTAGTTTGCTTGGTTGGTTTTCTGTAAACTTGGTATTTGATCGACTGCTTGTCTTAACTCTTCGACTCTTCTCCTCGTGATCGACTGATCGTGTTCGACTAACCGTAATCGACCGATTAGGGTCGTACCCTTTATCCTTTGGGATCCTTCGAGCTCTTGGGCTCTTTCCTCAGTATCTTTTGAGTTTCCTTGGAGTTCTCCTCGGGCTCCTTTTCTCAGTATCTTTTGAGTGTTCTTGGAGTTCTCCTCGGGCTCTTTTCCTCGTATCCTTTGGGCATCCTTGGAGCTATCCTTGGGCCCTTTCCTCGGTGGCCTTTGAGACTCCTTGGAGCTATCCTCGAGTTTCTTCCTTCGTATCCTTGAGCCTCCTTGGAGTTATCCTCAGGCTCTTTTCCTCGCATCCTTCGGGCATCCTAGGAGCTATCCTTGGACATTTTTCCTCGTATTCCTGAGCATCCTTGGAATTATCCTCGGGCTCTTTTCCTCGTATGCTTCTCCTCGTGTCCTTTGAGCATCCTTGGACCCTTTCTTCAGTGTCCCTTTTGAGCATCCTTAGAGTCCTCCTCGGATATTTTTCCGCCGTGTCCTTTGAAAATTTTTGAAGTTGTCCTCGGACTCCTTTCGTAGTATACTTTGAGACTCTTCGAAATTTTGCTGTTGCTTTTTGTCTAACGTATCTGCTTTTAGCTGCTCGCTTATGTCCTGGCTTTGTTGTTGTTTCAGCTCGCTCACGTGAATGGTCCTCTCTCTTTTCGTGTTCACGTGCAGTATTGTGCGGTTCTAGTTCGGCGATGGCGGCTACCTTTTCTGGATCCATACCTATCCCGTCGCTAGTATATTGGGGCCAACTTTGCTGAGATCAGTCAGGTTAAAATCGCCGTTACCATGATGCTGTGCCCAAGTACTGTCGAAGCTCTCTAACTTTTGACGGCGGTTCTAATTCGGCGATGGCCGCTACCTTTTCTGGATCCGTGCCTATCCCGTCGCTAGTCACTCCATGATCCAGATATAGCAGCTCCTTCTTGAAAAACTGTCATTTTTCCGGGTTCAACCTCAGATTAGCGTCTTTCAGCCACCGGAATACCTCTTTCAAGTTTTACTTGTGCTCTTCTAGCGTGCGTCCGATCGCTATAATATCGTCTTGGTACGCAAATGCGTGCGGCGACATCTCGGGACCATTCACACTGTCCAACACACACTGGAAGGTCGTAGATGCCGAATGGAGTCCCAACGGCATTACTCTCCACTGGAATAAGCCCTTTCCCGGCACTGTAAACTCCGTGTACTGCCAGTTGCTTTCTTTCAGCGGGATTTGCCAGTAACCGTCCTTCAGGTCCAAACTGCTTATTTATCGTGTCTCTCAGCTGGTCGAGGATATAATTTATTGGAGGCATCGGGTAGGCACCCTTTATCAATTTGGCGTTGACCTGCCTGACGGCGACGCACAGTCTCCACTTGCCCGTCTTCTTTCTAACCATTACGATGGAAGAGCTGTATGGGCTCGTCCACCTTCGCATTGATCTCCCCTTGAACTGTCAGATTCTTCGGGTAGTATCGCTGTTTTATTGGCTTGTCGTCCTTCATCGTTATTTGATGCTCTGCCCTGTTCGACGTTCCAGTCATGGTTTTGAAACTGGATAGCCTCTCCTCGAGCCACCCATTGTGTCGATTCCTGGCCGGTATTATCACCTTGTGTCCAGCACACCTTATCTCGGTTCCGACTTGAGTTAGAAAGTTACATCTTAGCACCAATGAATCCACTACCCCAGCTCCAGCTTTTCATCGATCCCGCCGCACCTTCCGTCTGCCAACCTAACTTGTCGCCAGTTCCTTGATTAAAAAGCTCGCTGTTGACCCAGTGTCCATCGTGGCCTTGTATGTGCCTCCCCCAATCGTCACCGCTGCGGACAACTGCTGCTCCTCCTCGATTAGCTCGCCCGTTAGTTTGTAGAGGTAGCATTTTGCGACTCCCGCTCGCCTCTCTGCTGGCAGCACTCGACGCTCCTGACCCCTACCCTCCCGCACACCCAGCAGAATAACAGGCGTTGGAGTCGACATCCTCGTGCCCAGTGTCCGTGGCCGCCGCACCTTTAGCAAGCCTCATGGGGATCTGCAATGTGTGTCGTTCCCCGCGGCCTCTTTGTTGTGCTAAGCGGTCTCCACACATTGTTCGCTGGTTGCATCTGTTGCTGCTTTGGTTGCTTAAATTGGCCTTCTCGTGGTGCTCCTGGTGCCTGCTGTCGCGGGACTCGTTGTGGCGGTGGACATTGGTCATTTCTCCGTGTCTCCTGGTTATCTGTCTCCTCGCATCTTCTGCACGTGACCTGCGTTCGTGGTGACGACTTGGCCTTCGAGAACTTGTTTTCTTGTGCGATCGCTTCCCGATCCTTTTCCAGTTCTTCGTACTCATCGGCTAGCATCGACGTGTCCAGGTCCGGCACTTTGTACGCCCTTAGGAAGATCCTTAAGCTTGGGGTGCAGTTTTCCTGAATGATCTTTAAAGTGTCTCTCGCAGAATAATTTATTGGCCTTGTCATCGTCTGCATGTCGACCATGTAGTCTTTAAATGATTCCCTGAAACCCTGCTTTCGTTGCCTGACCTGAACCGACAGCCTTCAGAAGAAACCTCTCGGCAGAAAGTTAAGATGGAAGCTCTCAATGAACTCTCCCAGGTTTTCCATTGCTTATTGTTGGCGATAAACCACTTCAACGCCCTTCCTTTAAGCAACTCCGGCATCGCTCGGGGGATCATGTCTAGGTCTAAAGCGTAAGTGTTGGCGGACCATTCTACTTGTTCCAGGAACTCGAACGGTTTCTCCGCCCCGTCGAACCTGAATGACACTGGCGGACTTGTATAGCGACCCTTGCATAATCCGACTGGCTGGGTCTAGAGATCAGCACTGTTGTCTTCCTGTCCTGGCTTGACTCTCTCCTGTGGGCCTCCCTTTGCAAGTTGTCAGTAGGTTATCCCCAAGCTTGCTAGTAGGTTATCCCCTTCAGCGTTCGTTAGCGTGATGCCCGGACCGGCTCTGTCGTAAAACATAGCTTCTAGCTCAGCCCAGATGTCGGCAATTTGTTTGTCGCTCTCTGTCTCCGAGTAACACTTCTACAATGTCTTCCTCATGTCCTCTAATCTACCGTCCAAGGCGACATTAAGTCTTTGTGCGATCATGGGCTTGTAGTGGGTTTATTGCGGGTATAACTACAGTTGGCTTTATAATTTGCTCTTCTCGCTGTCTCCGACGGTACGGGTTGTCTCGATGTTCGATCGCCTAGTTGACACGGTGTTTCAGTTTTGTAGCTCCCTGAGAATCCTTGTCCGCTGCTTGTTCCTGGCGCGTTGGCTCGATGACTGCTCGGCCACGATTCAGACTCGCTATGGGGTCAGCAGTGCGCTTACTGTCCGTGCCGTTCCTCTGGTCTCGATTCTCCTTGCGTGGCTGTTGCGGTGTGGTGTCCTCTTATTGATGGCGGTGTCCTGCGAACTGCTCCTGACTGGGTGGCGATACGTAGCGTGACCTCTGTGTTGGGTTCGTGGGTATACGCCGATCCCTTCTGGATCGTTACTCTCGGGGTTCTGTCGCCCCGTAGGCTCTCCTGAAAAATTCCACTCGAGACCGTACCGGTCGACCGCTCTCCCTTCTGGCTGATCGCGCCAGGACCTGCCCAACTCCACTTGGCGCACGGGGCTCACGCCGGGAAACGCCAAAGTAGTGCTTGGGGCAGGTTTACCCCCGAGCTCACGATTTCTTGTCGCCGGCCTTCACTGCTCAAATTCTGGCAGACCCTCCAGGCGTAACGCCAGGACTTCATTGGCAGGAATTAACAGGTCGCCTTGACTTAGCCGTGTGGTGCCCCTTTAGACCCCAGCCACCTCTGTCTTAGTTCGGAGATTCCTTGTAATCCCAATCCCATACGTCTCGACGTGACAATCTTGCTCCTTGTAGGCTCCCACGGCGCTGCATTCGACGACTAGCCTTGTTGTGGCTCCCTCTTAGTTTGCTTGGTTGGTTTTCTGTAAACTTGGCTGTTGATCGACTGCTTGTCTTAACTCTTCGACTCTTCTCCTCGTGATCGACTGATCGTGTTCGACTAACCGTAATCGACCGTTTAGGGTCGTACCCTCTATCCTTTGGGATCCTTCAAGTTAACCTTAGGTTCTTTTCTCAGTATCTTTTGAGTTTCCTTGGAGTTCTCCTCGGGCTCCTTTTCTCAGTATCTTTTGAGGGTTCTTGGAGTTCTCCTCGGGCTCTTTTCCTCGTATCCTTTGGGCATCCTAGGAGCTATCCTTGCGCCCTTTCCTCTGTGGCCTTTGAGACTCCTTGGAGCTATCCTCGAGTTTCTTCCTTCGTATCCTTGAGCCTCCTTGGAGTTATCCTCAGGATCTTTTCCTCGCATCCTTCGGGCATCCTAGGAGCTATCCTTGGACATTTTTCCTCGTATCCCTGAGCATCCTTGGAATTATCCTCGGGCTCTTTTCCTTGTATGCTTCTCCTCGTGTCCTTTGGGCATCCTTGGACCCTTTCTTCAGTGTCCCTTTTGAGCATCCTTGGAGTCCTCCTCGAATTATTTCCCGCCGTGTCCTTTGAAAATCCTTGAAGTGGTCCTCGGACTCCTTTCGTAGTATCCTTTGAGACTCTTTGAAATTTTACTGTTGCTTTTTGTCTAACGTATCTGCTTTTAGCTGCTCGCTTGTGTCCTGGGATTGTAGTTGTTTCAGCTCGCTCACGTGAATGGTCCTCTCTTTCTTCGTGTTCACGTGCAGTATTGTGCAGATTACTCCGGGACGTGGTAAGGTCCGTCGTATCTTGGGGCCAACTTTGCTGAGATCAGTCAGGCTGGTTGAGTTTTCTATGCATCCCATTTGGAGTAGCTCGTCCACCTTCGCATTGATCTCCCCTTGAACTTTCGGGTTCTTGGGGTAGTATCGCAGCTTTATTGGTTTGTCGTCCTTCATCGTTATTTGATGCTCTGCCATGTTCGACGTTCCTGTCATGGTTTCAAAACTGGATAGCCTCTCCTCGAGCCACCCATTGTGTCGATTCCTGGCCGGTATTATCACCTCGTGTCCAGCACACCTTATCTCGCTTCCGACTTGAGTAAGAAAGTTACATCCTAACACCAATGAATTCACTACCCCTGGTAGTATCAGCAGGCTCATGGTCAGTCGACTGTTCCCGAATGCGATTTCCATCTCCAGCTGTTCATCGATCCCGCCGCACCTTCCGTCTGCCAACCTAACGGTGCCCATCGTGGCCTTGTATGTGCCTCTCCCAATCGTCACCGCTGCAGACAACTGCTGCTCCTCCTCGATTAGCTCGCCCGTTAGTTTGTAGAGGTAGCATCTTGCGACTCCCGCTCGCCTCTCTGCTGGCAGCACTCGACGCTCCTGACCCCTACCCTCCCGCACACCCAGCAGAATAACAGGCGTTGGAGTCGACATCCTCGTGCCCAGTGTCCGTGGCCGCCGCACCTTTAGCAAGCCTCATGGGGATCTGCAATGTGTGTCGTTCCCCGCGGCCTCTTTGTTGTGCTTAGCGGTCTCCACACAGTGTTCGCTGGTTCTCGTGGTGCTCCTGGTGCCTGCTGTCGCGGGACTCGTTGTGGCGGTGGACATTGGTCATTTCTCCGTGTCTCCTGGTTATCTGTCTCCTCGCATCTTCTGCACGTGACCTGCGTTCGTGGTGACGACTTGGCCTTCGAGAACTTGTTTTCTTGTGCGATCGCTTCCCGATCCTTTTCCAGTTCTTCGTACTCATCGGCTGGCATCGACGTGTCCAGGTCCGGCACTTTGTACGCCCTTAGGAAGATCCTTAAGCTTGGGGTGCAGTTTTCCTGAATGATCTTTAAAGTGTCTCTCGCAGAATAATTTATTGGCCTTGTCATCGTCTGCATGTCGACCATGTAGTCTTTAAATGATTCACTGAAACCCTGCTTTCGTTGCCTGACCTGAACCGACAGCCTTCAGAAGAAACCTCTCGGCAGAAAGTTAAGATGGAAGCTCTCAATGAACTCTCCCAGGTTTTCCATTGCTTTTTGTTGGCGATAAACCACTTCAACGCCCTTCCTTTAAGCAACTCCGGCATCGCTCGGGGGATCATGTCTAGGTCTAAAGCGTAAGTGTTGGCGGACCATTCTACTTGTTCCAGGAACTCGAACGGTTTCTCCGCCCCGTCGAACCTGAATGACGACTGGCTGGGTCTAGAGGTTAGCGCTGTTGTCTTCCTGTCCTGGCTTGACTCTCTCCTGTGGGCCTCCCTTTGCAAGTTGTCGACGATCAAGCTTGCTAGTAGGTTATCCCCTTCAGCGTTCGTTAGCGTGATGCCCGGACCGGCTCTGTCGTAAAACATAGCTTCTAGCTCAGTGCAGATGTCGGCAATTTGTTTGTCGCTCTCTGTCTCCGAGTAATACTTCTACAATGTCTTCCTCATGTCCTCTAATCTACCGTCCAAGGCGACATTAAGTCTTTGTGCGGTCACGGTCTTGTAGTGGGTTTATTGCGGGTATAACTACAGTTGGCTTTATAATTTGCTCATCTCGCTGTCTCCCACGGTACGGGTTGTCTCGATGTTCGATCGCCTCGTTGACACGGTGTTTCAGTTTTGTAGCTCCCTGAGAATCCTTGTCCGCTGCTTGTTCCTGGCGCGTTGGCTCGGTGACTGCTCGGCCACGATTCAGACTCGCTATGGGGTCAGCAGTGCGCTTACTGTCCGTGCCGTTCCTCCGGTCTCGATTCTCCTTGCGTGGCTGTTGCGGTGTGGTGTCCTCTTATTGATGGCGGGGTCCTGCGAACTGCTCCTGACTGGGTGGTGATACGTAGCGTGACCTCTGTGTTGGGTTCGTGGGCATACGCCGATCCCTTCTGAATCGTTACTCTCGGGGTTCTGTCGCCCCGTAGGCTCTCCTGAAAAATTCCACTGGAGACCGTACCGGTCGACCGCTCTCCCTTCTGGCTGATCGCGCCAGGACCTGCCCAACTCCACTTGGCGCACGGGGCTCACGCCGGGAAACGCCAAAGTAGTGCTTGGGGCAGGTTTACCCCCGAGCTCACGATTTCTTGTCGCCGGCCTTCACTGCTCAAATTCTGGCAGACCCTCCAGGCGTAACGCCAAGACTTCATTGGCAGGAATTAACAGATCGCCTTGACTTAGCCGTGTGGTGCCCCTTTATACCCCAGCCACCTCTGTCTTAGTTCGGAGATTCCTTGTAATCCCAATCCCATACGTCTCGACGTGACAATCTTGGTCCTTGTAGGCTCCCACGGCGCTGCTTTCGACGACTAGCCTTGTTGTGGGTCCCTCGTAGTTTGCTTGGTTGGTTTTCTGTAAACTTGGTATTTGATCGACTGCTTGTCTTAACTCTTCGACTCTTCTCCTCGTGATCGACTGATCGTGTTCGACTAACCGTAATCGACCGATTAGGTCGTACCCTCTATCCTTTGGGATCCTTCGAGTTAACCTTGGGTTCTTTTCTCAGTATCTTTTGAGTTTCCTTGGAGTTCTCCTCGGGCTCCTTTTCTCAGTATCTTTTGAGTGTTCTTGGAGTTCTCCTCGGGCTCTTTTCCTCGCATCCTTCGGGCATCCTAGGAGCTATCCTTGGACATTTTTCCTCGTATCCCTGAGCATCCTTGGAATTATCCTCGGGCTCTTTTCCTCGTATGCTTCTCCTCGTGTCCTTTGAGCATCCTTGGACCCTTTCTTCAGTGTCCCTTTTGAGCATCCTTAGAGTCCTCCTCGGATATTTTTCCGCCGTGTCCTTTGAAAATTTTTGAAGTTGTCCTCGGACTCCTTTCGTAGTATACTTTGAGACTCTTTGAAATTTTGCTGTTGCTTTTTGTCTAACGTATCTGCTTTATCGTATAACGTATAACGTATCGCTTATGTGCTGGGTTTGTTGTTGTTTCAGCTCGCTCACGTGAATGGTCCTCTCTCTTTTCGTGTTCACGTGCAGTATTGTGCGGTTCTAGTTCGGCGATGGCGGCTACCTTTTCTGGATCCATACCTATCCCGTCGCTAGTATATTGGGGCCAACTTTGCTGAGATCAGTCAGGCTAAAATCGCCGTTACCATGATGCTGTGCCCAAGTACTATCGAAGCTCTCTAACTTTTGACGGCGGTTCTAGTTCGGCGATGGCCGCTACCTTTTCTGGATCCGTGCCTATCCCGTCGCTAGTCACTCCATGACCCAGATATAGCAGCTCCTTTTTGAAAAACTGGCATTTTTCCGGCTTCAACCTCAGATTAGCGTCTTTCAGCCGCCGGAATACCTCTTTCAAGTTTTTCTTGTGCTCTTCTAGTGTGCGTCCGATCGCTATAATATCGTCTTGGTACGCAAATGCGTGAGGCGACATCTCGGGACCATTCACACTGTCCAACACACACTGGAAGGTCATAGATGCCGAATGAAGTCCAAACGGCATTACTCTCCACTGGAATAAGCCCTTTCCCGGCACTGTAAACTACCGTAACCGTCCTTTAGGTCCAAACTGCTTATTTATCGTGTCTCTCAGCTGTTCGAGGATATAATTTATTGGAGGCATCGGGTAGGCACCCTTTATCAATTTGGCGTTGACCTGCCTGACGGCGACGCACAGTCTCCACTTGCCCGTCTTCTTTCTAACCATTACGATGGAAGAGCTGTATGGGCTGGTTGAGTTCTCTATGCATCCCATTTGGAGTAGCTCGTCCACCTTCGCATTGATCTCCCCTTGAACTTTCGGGTTCTTGGGGTAGTATCGCAGCTTTATTGGTTTGACGTCCTTCACCGTTATTTGATGCTCTGCCATGTTCGACGTTCCTGTCATGGTTTTAAAACTGGATAGCCTCTCCTCGAGCCACCCATTGTGTCGATTCCTGGCCGGTATTATCACCTCGTGTCCAGCACACCTTATCTCAGTTACGACTTGAGTAAGAAAGTTACATCCTAACACCAATGAATCCACTACCCCTGGTAGTATCAGCAGGCTCATGGTCAGTCGACTGTTCCCGAATGCGATTTCTACCTCCAGCTTTTCATCGATCCCGCCGCACCTTCCGTCTGCCAACCTAACAGTGTCGATCGTGGCCTTGTATGTGCCTCCCCCAATCGTCACCGCTGCGGACAGCTGCTGCTCCTCCTCGATTAGCTCGCCCGTTAGTTTGTAGAGGTAGCATCTTGCGACTCCCGCTCGCCTCTCTGCTGGCAGCACTCGACGCTCCTGACCCCTACCCTCCCGCACACCCAGCAGAATAACAGGCGTTGGAGTCGACATCCTCGTGCCCAGTGTCCGTGGCCGCCGCACCTTTAGCAAGCCTCATGGGGATCTGCAATGTGTGTCGTTCCCCGCGGCCTCTTTGTTGTGCTAAGCGGTCTCCACACAGTGTTCGCTGGTTGCATATGTTGCTGCTTTGGTGGCTTCCATTGGCCTTCTCGTGGCAGGAGCACCACGAGCCTGCTGTCGCGGGACTCGTTGTGGCGGTGGACATTGGTCATTTCTCCGTGTCTCCTGGTTATCTGTCTCCTCGCATCTTCTGCACGTGACCTGCGTTCGTGCTGACGACTTGGCCTTCGAGAACTTGTTTTCTTGTGCGATCGCTTCCCGATCCTTTTCCAGTTCTTCGTACTCATCGGCTAGCATCGACGTGTCCAGGTCCGGCACTTTGTACGCCCTTAGGAAGATCCTTAAGCTTGGGGTGCAGTTTTCCTGAATGATCTTTAAAGTGTCTCTCGCAGAATAATTTATTGGCCTTGTCATCGTCTGCATGTCGACCATGTAGTCTTTAAATGATTCACTGAAACCCTGCTTTCGTTGCCTGACCTGAACCGACAGCCTTCTGAAGAAACCTCTCGGCAGAAAGTTAAGATGGAAGCTCTCAATGAACTCTCCCAGGTTTTCCATTGCTTATTGTTGCCGATAAACCACTTCAACGCCCTTCCTTTAAGCAACTCCGGCATCGCTCGGGGGATCATGTCTAGGTCTAAAGCGTAAGTGTTGGCGGACCATTCTACTTGTTCCAGGAACTCGAACGGTTTCTCCGCCCCGTCGAACCTGAATGACGACTGGCTGGGTCTAGAGGTTAGCGCTGTTGTCTTCCTGTCCTGGCTTGACTCTCTCCTGTGGGCCTCCCTTTGCAAGTTGTCAGTAGGTTATCCCCAAGCTTGCTAGTAGGTTATCCCCTTCAGCGTTCGTTAGCGTGATGCCCGGACCGGCTCTGTCGTAAAACATAGCTTCTAGCTCAGCCCAGATGTCGGCAATTTGTTTGTCGCTCTCTGTCTCCGAGTAATACTTCTACAATGTCTTCCTCATGTCCTCTAATCTACCGTCCAAGGCGACATTAAGTCTTTGTGCGATCACGGGCTTGTAGTGGGTTTATTGCGGTATAAGTACAGTTCGATCGCCTCGTTGACACGGTGTTTCAGTTTTGTAGATCCCTGAGAATCCTTGTCCGCTGCTTGTTCCTGGCGCGTTGGCTCGGTGACTGCTCGGCCACGATTCAGACTCGCTATGGGGTCAGCAGTGCGCTTACTGTCCGTGCCGTTCCTCCGGTCTCGATTCTCCTTGCGTGGCTGTTGCGGTGTGGTGTCCTCTTATTGATGGCGGTGTCCTGCGAACTGCTCCTGACTGGGTGGCGATACGTAGCGTGACCTCTGTGTTGGGTTTGTGGGCATACGCCGATCCCTTCTGGATCGTTCCTATCGGGGTTCTGTCGCCCCGTAGGCTCTCCTGAAAAATTCCACTGGAGACCGTACCGGTCGACCGCTCTCCCTTCTGGCTGATCACGCCAGGACCTGCCCAACTCCACTTGGCGCACGGGGCTCACGCCGGGAAACGCCAAAGTAGTGCTTGGGGCAGGTTTACCCCCGAGCTTACCCGCGAGCTTCTGGCAGACCCTCCAGGCGAAACGCCAGGACTTCATTGGCAGGAATTAACAGATCGCCTTGACTTAGCCGTGTGGTGCCCCTTTACACCTCAGCCACGTCTGTCTCAGTTCCGAGATTCCTTGTAATCCCAATCCCGAACGTCTCGACGTGACAATCTTGCTCCTTGTAGGCTCCCACGGCGCTGCTTTCGACGACTAGCCTTGTTGTGGCTCCCTCGTAGTTTGCTTGGTTGGTTTTCTGTAAACTTGGTAGTTGATCGACTGCTTGTCTTAACTCTTCTCCTCGTGATCGACTGATCGTGTTCGACTAACCGTAATCGACCGATTAGGGTCGTACCCTCTATCCTTTGGGATCCTTCGAGTTAACCTTGGGTTCTTTTCTCAGTATCTTTTGAGTTTCCTTGGAGTTCTCCTCGGGCTCCTTTTCTCAGTATCTTTTGAGTGTTCTTGGAGTTCTCCTCGGGCTCTTTTCCTCGTATCCTTTGGGCATCCTAGGAGCTATCCTTGGGCCCTTTCCTCGGTGGCCTTTGAGACTCCTTGGAGCTATCCTCGAGTTTCTTCCTTCGTATCCTTGAGCCTCCTTGGAGTTATCCTCAGGCTCTTTTCCTCGTATCCTTCGGGCATCCTAGGAGCTATTCTTGGACATTTTTCCTCGTATCCCTGAGCATCCTTGGAATTATCCTCGGGCTCTTTTCCTCGTATGCTTCTCCTCGTGTCCTTTGGGCATCCTTGGACCCTTTCTTCAGTGTCCCTTTTGAGCATCCTTGGAGTCCTCCTCGAATTATTTCCCGCCGTGTCCTTTGAAAATCCTTAAAGTTGTCCTCGGACTCCTTTCGTAGTATCCTTTGAGACTCTTTGAAATTTTACTGTTGCTTTTTGTCTAACGTATTTGCTTTTAGCTGCTCGCTTGTGTCCTGGGATTGTCGTTGTTTCAGCTCGCTCACGTGAATGGTCCTCTCTTTATTCGTGTTCACGTGCAGTATTGTGCAGATTACTCCGTGACGTGGTAAGGTCCGTCGTATCTTGGGGCCAACTTTGCTGAGATCAGTCAGGTTCAAATCGCCGGTACCATGAACTATGCCCAGGTACTGTCGGAGCTCTCTAACTGTTGACGGCGGTTATAGTTCGGCGATGGCCGCTACCTTTTCTGGATCCGTGCCTATCCCGTCGCTAGTCACTCCATGACCCAGATATAGCAGCTCCTTTTTGAAAAACTGGCATTTTTCCGGGTTCAACCTCAGATTAGCGTCTTTCAGCCGCCGGAATACCTCTTTCAAGTTTTCCTTGTGCTCTTCTAGTGTGCGTCCGATCGCTATAATATCGTCTTGGTACGCAAATGCGTGAGGCGTTGAGTAAGAAAGTTACATCCTAACACCAATGAATCCACTACCCCTGGTAGTATCAGCAGGCTCATGGTCAGTCGACTGTTCCCGAATGCGATTTCCATCTCCAGCTGTTCATCGATCCCGCCGCACCTTCCGTCTGCCAACCTAACGGTGCCCATCGTGGCCTTGTATGTGCCTCTCCCAATCGTCACCGCTGCAGACAACTGCTGCTCCTCCTCGATTAGCTCGCCCGTTAGTTTGTAGAGGTAGCATCTTGCGACTCCCGCTCGCCTCTCTGCTGGCAGCACTCGACGCTCCTGACCCCTACCCTCCCGCACACCCAGCAGAATAACAGGCGTTGGAGTCGACATCCTCGTGCCCAGTGTCCGTGGCCGCCGCACCTTTAGCAAGCCTCATGGGGATCTGCAATGTGTGTCGTTCCCCGCGGCCTCTTTGTTGTGCTAAGCGGTCTCCACACAGTGTTCGCTGGTTGCATCTGTTGCTGCTTTGGTTGCTTCCATTGGCCTTCTCGTGGTGCACCTGGTGCCTGCTGTCGCGGGACTCGTTGTGGCGGTGAACATTGGTCATTTCTCCGTGTCTCCTGGTTATCTGTCTCCTCGCATCTTCTGCACGTGACCTGCGTTCGTGGTGACGACTTGGCCTTCGAGAACTTGTTTTCTTGTGCGATCGCTTCCCGATCCTTTTCCAGTTCTTCGTACTCATCGGCTAGCATCGACGTGTCCAGGTCCGGCACTTTGTACGCCCTTAGGAAGATCCTTAAGCTTGGGGTGCAGTTTTCCTGAATGATCTTTAAAGTGTCTCTCGCAGAATAATTTATTGGCCTTGTCATCGTCTGCATGTCGACCATGTAGTCTTTAAATGATTCACTGAAACCCTGCTTTCGTTGCCTGACCTGAACCGACAGCCTTCTGAAGAAACCTCTCGGCAGAAAGTTAAGATGGAAGCTCTCAATGAACTCTCCCAGGTTTTCCATTGCTTATTGTTGCCGATAAACCACTTCAACGCCCTTCCTTTAAGCAACTCCGGCATCGCTCGGGGGATCATGTCTAGGTCTAAAGCGTAAGTGTTGGCGGACCATTCTACTTGTTCCAGGAACTCGAACGGTTTCTCCGCCCCGTCGAACCTGAATGACGACTGGCTGGGTCTAGAGGTTAGCGCTGTTGTCTTCCTATCCTGGCTTGACTCTCTCCTGTGGGCCTCCCTTTGCAAGTTGTCAGTAGGTTATCCCCAAGCTTGCTAGTAGGTTATCCCCTTCAGCGTTCGTTAGCGTGATGCCCGGACCGGCTCTGTCGTAAAACATAGCTTCTAGCTCAGCCCAGATGTCGGCAATTTGTTTGTCGCTCTCTGTCTCCGAGTAATACTTCTACAATGTCTTCCTCATGTCCTCTAATCTACCGTCCAAGGCGACATTAAGTCTTTGTGCGATCACGGGCTTGTAGTGGGTTTATTGCGGTATAAGTACAGTTCGATCGCCTCGTTGACACGGTGTTTCAGTTTTGTAGATCCCTGAGAATCCTTGTCCGCTGCTTGTTCCTGGCGCGTTGGCTCGGTGACTGCTCGGCCACGATTCAGACTCGCTATGGGGTCAGCAGTGCGCTTACTGTCCGTGCCGTTCCTCCGGTCTCGATTCTCCTTTCGTGGCTGTTGCGGTGTGGTGTCCTCTTATTGATGGCGGTGTCCTGCGAACTGCTCCTGACTGGGTGGCGATACGTAGCGTGACCTCTGAGTTGGGTTTGTGGGCATACGCCGATCCCTTCTGGATCGTTCCTATCGGGGTTCTGTCGCCCCGTAGGCTCTCCTGAAAAATTCCACTGGAGACCGTACCGGTCGACCGCTCTCCCTTCTGGCTGATCACGCCAGGACCTGCCCAACTCCACTTGGCGCACGGGGCTCACGCCGGGAAACGCCAAAGTAGTGCTTGGGGCAGGTTTACCCCCGAGCTTACGATTTCTTGTCGCCGGCCTTCACTGCTCAAATTCTGGCAGACCCTCCAGGCGAAACGCCAGGACTTCATTGGCAGGAATTAACAGATCGCCTTGACTTAGCCGTGTGGTGCCCCTTTACACCTTAGCCACGTCTGTCTCAGTTCCGAGATTCCTTGTAATCCCAATCCCGAACGTCTCGACGTGACAATCTTGCTCCTTGTAGGCTCCCACGGCGCTGCTTTCGACGACTAGCCTTGTTGTGGCTCCCTCGTAGTTTGCTTGGTTGGTTTTCTGTAAACTTGGTAGTTGATCGACTGCTTGTCTTAACTCTTCGACTCTTCTCCTCGTGATCGACTGATCGTGTTCGACTAACCGTAATCGACCGATTAGGGTCGTACCCTCTATCCTTTGGGATCCTTCGAGTTAACCTTGGGTTCTTTTCTCAGTATCTTTTGAGTTTCCTTGGAGTTCTCCTCGGGCTCCTTTTCTCAGTATCTTTTGAGTGTTCTTGGAGTTCTCCTCGGGCTCTTTTCTTCGTATCCTTTGGGCATCCTAGGAGCTATCCTTGGGCCCTTTCCTCGGTGGCCTTTGAGACTCCTTGGAGCTATCCTCGAGTTTCTTCCTTCGTATCCTTGAGCCTCCTTTGAGTTATCCTCGGGCTCTTTTCCTCGTATCCTTCGGGCATCCTAGGAGCTATTCTTGGACATTTTTCCTCGTATCCCTGAGCATCCTTGGAATTATCCTCGGGCTCTTTTCCTCGTATGCTTCTCCTCGTGTCCTTTGGGCATCCTTGGACCCTTTCTTCAGTGTCCCTTTTGAGCATCCTTGGAGTCCTCCTCGAATTATTTCCCGCCGTGTCCTTTGAAAATCCTTGAAGTGGTCCTCGGACTCCTTTCGTAGTATCCTTTGAGACTCTTTGAAATTTTACTGTTGCTTTTTGTCTTACGTATGTGCTTTTAGCTGCTCGCTTGTGTCCTGGGATTGTCGTTGTTTCAGCTCGCTCACGTGAATGGTCCTCTCTTTATTCGTGTTCACGTGCAGTATTGTGCAGATTACTCCGTGACTCCTTTTTGAAAAACTGGCATTTTTCCGGGTTCAACCTCAGATTGGCGTCTTTCAGCCGCCGGAATACCTCTTTCAAGTTCTTGTGCTCTCCTTGTGCCCTTCTAGTGTGCGTTCGATCGCTATAATATCGTCTTGGTACGCAAATGCGTGCGGCGACATCTCGGGACCATTCACACTGTCCAACACACACTGGAAGGTCGTAAATGCCGAATGGAGTCCCAACGGCATTACTCTCCACTGGAATAAGTCCTTTCCCGGCACTGTAAACTCCGTGTACTGCTTTCTTTCAGCGGGATTTGCCAGTAACCGTCCTTCAGGTCCAAACTGCTTATTTATCGTGTCTCTCAGATGGTCAAGGATATAATTTATTGGAGGCGTCGGGTAGGCACCCCTTATCAATTTGGCGTTGATCTGCCTGACGTCGACGCACAGTCTCCACTTGCCCGTCTTCTTCCTAACCATCACGATGGGAGAGCTGTATGGGCTGGTTGAGTGCTCTATGCATCCCATTTGGAGTAGCTCGTCCACCCTCGCATTGATCTCCCCTTGAACTTTCGGGTTCTTGGGGTAGTATCGCAGCTTTATTGGTTTGTCGTCCTTCATCGTTATTTGATGCTCTGCCATGTTCGACGTTCCTGTCATGGTTTTAAAACTGGATAGCCTCTCCTCGAGCCACCCATTGTGTCGATTCCTGGCCGGTATTATCACCTCGTGTCCAGCACACCTTATCTCGGTTCCGACTTGAGTAAGAAAGTTACATCCTAACACCAATGAATCCACTACCCCTGGTAGTATCAGCAGGCTCATGGTCAGTCGACTGTTCCCGAATGCGATTTCCATCTCCAGCTGTTCATCGATCCCGCCGCACCTTCCGTCTGCCAACCTAACGGTGCCCATCGTGGCCTTGTATGTGCCTCTCCCAATCGTCACCGCTGCAGACAACTGCTGCTCCTCCTCGATTAGCTCGCCCGTTAGTTTGTAGAGGTAGCATCTTGCGACTCCCGCTCGCCTCTCTGCTGGCAGCACTCGACGCTCCTGACCCCTACCCTCCCGCACACCCAGCAGAATAACAGGCGTTGGAGTCGACATCCTCGTGCCCAGTGTCCGTGGCCGCCGCACCTTTAGCAAGCCTCATGGGGATCTGCAATGTGTGTCGTTCCCCGCGGCCTCTTTGTTGTGCTTAGCGGTCTCCACCCAGTGTTCGCTGGTTGCATCTGTTGCTGCTTTGGTGGCTTCCATTGGCCTTCTCGTGGTGCTCCTGGCGCCTGCTGTCGCGGGACTCGTTGTGGCGGTGGACATTGGTCATTTCTCCGTGTCTCCTGGTTATCTGTCTCCTCGCATCTTCTGCACGTGACCTGCGTTCGTGCTGACGACTTGGCCTTCGAGAACTTGTTTTCTTGTGCGAAAGCTTCCCGATCCTTTTCCAGTTCTTTGTACTCATCGGCTAGTATCGACGTGTCCAGGTCCGGCACTTTGTAGATCCTTAGGAAGATCCTTAAGCTTGGGGTGCAGTTTTCCTTGATGATCTTTAAAGTGTCTCTCGCAGAATAATTTATTGGCCTTGTCATCGTCTGCATGTCGACCATGTAGTCTTTAAATGATTCACTGAAACCCTGCTTTCGTTGCCTGACCTGAACCGACAGCCTTCAGAAGAAACCTCTCGGCAGAAAGTTAAGATGGAAGCTCTCAATGAACTCTCAAATGTTTTCCATTGCTTATTGTTGGCGATAGACCACTTCAACGCCCTTCCTTTAAGCAACTCCGGCATCGCTCGGGGGATCATGTCTAGGTCTAAACCGTAAGTGTTGGTGGACCATTCTACGTGTTCCAGGAACTCGAACGGTTTCTCCGCCCCGTCGAACCTGAATGACACTCGCGGACTTGTATAGCGACCCTTGCATAATCCGACTGGCTGGGTCTAGAGGACAGCACTGCTGTCTTCCTGTCCTGGCTTGACTCTCTCCAGTAGGCCTCCTGCTTGCTAGTAGGTTATCCCCTTCAGCGTTCGTTAGCGTGATGCTCGGACCGGCTCTGTCGTACAACATAGCTTCCAGCTCAGCCCAGATGTCGGCAATTTGTTTGTCGCTCTCTGTCTCCGAGTAATACTTCTACAATGTCTTCCTCATGTCCTCTAATCTGCCGTCCAGGGCGACATTAAGTCTTGGTGCGACTTGGGCGAAGTCCTCCTTCTTAAGGCGGTAGATCCATTTCTTTCCCATTCTGTTTATTTTGCTTTCACCGCTTGGACAATCACGTTTTGTGCGCCAGATATAATGAACTGATTTGTTTGCTTTCTGCTCGCTACGAGATTTGTGCGGATAGCTCAGTAGATTGTGCGTGTTCGTCCCACTAAATTTATTTTTTGACAGAAAGCACAGAATTCATGGGTTCGTAGTTGGTTTATTGCGGGTATAAGTAGAGTCGGCTTTATAATTTGCTTTTCTCGCTGTCTCCGACGGTACGGGTTGTCTCGATGCTCGCTCGCCTCGTTGACACGGTGTTCCAGTTTTGTAGATCCCTGAGAATCCTTGTCCGCTGCTTGTTCCTGGCGCGTTGGCTCGGTGACTGCTCGGCCACGATTCAGACTCGCTATGGGGTCAGCCGTGCGCTTACTGTCCGTGCCGTTCCTCTGGTCTCGATTCTCCTTGCGTGGATGTTACGGTGTGGTGTCCTGCTTGTTGATGGCGGTGTCCTGCGAACTGCTCCTGACTGGGTGGCGGTACGTAGCGTGACCTCTGTGTTGGGTTCGTGGGCATACGCCGATCCCTTCTGGATCGTTACTCTCGGGGTTCTGTCGCTCCGCTCCGGGACTTCTCTCCCTTCTGGCTCGTTTCTCACGGGACTTCACAAGTCGAGACCGTAGCCTCTCCTAGAAAATTCCACTCGAGACCGTACCGGTCGACCGCTCTCCCTTCTGGCTGATCGCGCCAGGACCTGCTCAACTTCACTTGGCGAACGGGGCTCATGCCGGGAAACGCCAAAGTAGTGCTTGGGGCAGGTTTACCCCCGAGCTCACGATTTCTTGTCGCCGGCCTTCACTGCTCAAATTCTGGCAGACCCTCAAGGCGTAACGCCAGGACTTCATTGGCAGGAATTAACAGATCGCCTTGACTTAGCCGTGTGGTGCCCCTTTAGACCTCAGACACCTCTGTCTCAGTTCCGAGATTCCTTGTAATCCCAATCCCGAACGTCTCGACGTGACAATCTTGCTCCTTGTAGGCTCCCACGGCACTGCTTTCGACGACTAGCCTTGTTATGGCTCCCTCGTAGTTTGCTTGCTTGGTTTCGACTGCTTGTCTTAACTCTTCGACTCTTCTCTTCGTGATCGCCTAATCGTGTTCGACTAACCGTAATCGACCGATTAGGGTCGTATTCTTTATCCTTTGCGATCCTTCGAGTTAACCTTGGGCTTTTTCCTCAGTATCTTTTGAGTTTCCTTGGAGTTCTCCTCGGGCTCCTTTTCTCAGTATCTTTTGAGTCTTCTTGGAGTTCTCCTTTGTGCGTGTATTCGTTAACATATTATATTTACCCATATAGCGCACATGCTCACTCACCCAAAGCACAATTCTGATAGCCACTCAAAAGTTACATAATTGTCACCAATAACAAGAATGGAAGTTAACTTCGGCAAGCCAAAGTTTTTATACCCTTGCAGATATAAGAAATAAACAACTATAGTAACACCATGCGAACTTTTTAAGTATTGTTGCTGACTTCAGTGATTTTTAAAAAAATTATTTCATTATATTTTTCAGATCATTTTTTTGACATCTCTATGTTAGAGTAATCCGATTTTTATCAAATTAAATTGGAAATTGCTAAAAATATAAAAAATTAGATTCCCAATATTATAATATAATATGTCAAAAAGCCCCAAAGCTATAATTTATTTCATATTCCTATGACAGCCATATGATAAAGTCGTCCAATTTTAATAAAATTTAATTAATACAAAATGTTATTTATCAAGCGTAGGAGTTATATTTTAAAAAACACCAAATATATAATTTTTTTTTACCGATAGTTCCTGTGGGAGCTGTAGGATATATTTGTCCGATCCGGCTGGTTCCGACTTATATACAACCTGATAGTTTTAAAATTGAGAGACTAGTTTGCGTAGAAACGGACGGACAGACGGACTAGATCGGCTCGTCTTGTGACGCTGATCAAGAATATATATACTTCTGACTGAAATCATTATACCCTCATAACAGAACTCGGTAAATCACACTTAAGAAAACCTGTTCATGGTAAAATGTTAAAAAACATTAAGAAAAAGGAAAAACGCGACTCACTCGACTATCAGATACCCGTTACTCAGCTTGGGGAAGAAAATAAAAATGGAAATATATGCATTTGCGCCACCTACCGGCTATTTTGGTATTTACTATGGGGGTGGCAGACAGTTTTAAGCGTTTAAGCCCTTTGGGGGCGTTAGAGTGGGAGTGACAAACATATTTTTAGGCCAATCGAAAGGTTTTTATAAAACAAATATATTTTAGCAAACAACAAAAAATGTCTCCAATGACAACTGTGACCACCACCGTTTTGGACGGTTTGTGAGCGTTAGAGTGGGCGTGGCAAATTTTTTGAAGCAATCGATAGATATTGATCAGACAAATAAATATCAGTCAACATTTTTTTTTTAGCATAAAAACTGTAGGAGCTACAGATTCGCGGATTGTGGGCGTTGGAGACTCAGACTCGCTATGGGGTCAGCCATGCGGGCTCAGGGAAGCGTCACTGTTCTCAGACTACGGTGAACAGACTAAAGAGTTCTCCAGGATCACTCCTTTCGACACACGACTGCCTGTAACTTTCTCTGTCCCGAATGGTTCCACTGGGGATTCCGCTCAGATCGTGCACCAGTCAAGGCGAAACGCCAGGAAGCTGCCTCGCTTTTCACTCCGGCCGTTCCGTTCCTCCGGTCTCGATTCTCCTTGCGTGGCTGTTGCGGTGTGGTGTCCTGATTGTTGATGGCGGTGTCCGTCAAACTGCTCCTGACTGGGTGGCGGTACGTAGCGTGACCTCTGTGTTGGGCTCGTGGGCATACGCCGATCCCTTTTGGATCTTTACTCTCGGGGTTCTGTCGCGCCGCTTCGGGACTTCTCTACCTTCTGGCTCGTTTCTCACGGGACTTCACAAGTCGAGACCGCAGGCTCTCCTGGAAAATTTCACTCGAGACCGTACCGGTCGGCTGATCGCGCCAGGACCTGCTCAACTCCACTTGGCGAACGGGCCTCATGCCGGGAAACGCCAAAGTAGTGCTTGGGGCAGGTTTACCCCCGAGCTCACGATTTCTTGTCGCCGGCCTTCACTGCTCAAATTCTGGCAGACCCTCCAGGCGAAACGCCAGGACTTCATTGGCAGGAATTAACAGATCGCCTTGACTTAGCCGTGTGGTGCCCCTTTACACCTCAGCCACGTCTGCCTCAGTTCCGAGATTCCTTGTAATCCCAATCCCGAACGTCTCGACGTGACAATCTTGCTCCTTGTAGGCTCCCACGGCGCTGCTTTCGACGACTAGCCTTGTTGTGGCTCCCTCGTAGTTTGCTTGGTTGGTTTTCTGTAAACTTGGTAGTTGATCGACTGCTTGTCTTAACTCTTCGACTCTTCTCCTCGTGATCAACTGATCGTGTTCGACTAACCGTAATCGACCGATTAGGGTCGTACCCTTTATCCTTTGGGATCCTTTGAACTCTTGGGCTCTTTCCTCAGTATCTTTTGAGATTCCTTGGAGTTCTCCTCGGGCTCCTTTTCTCAGTATATTTTGAGTGTTCTTGGAGTTCTCCTTGGGCTCGATTTCGCCGTGTCCTTTGGAAATCCTTGGAGCTATCCTTGGGCCCTTTCCTCGGTGGCCTTTGAGACTCCTTGGAGCTATCCTCGAGTTTCTTCCTTCGTATCCTGTGCCTCCTTGGAGTTATCCTAAGGCTCTTTTCCTCGTATCTTTGGGCATCCTAGGCGCTATCCTTGGACATTTTTCCTCGTATCCCTGAGCATCCTTGGATTTATCCTCGGGCTCTTTTCCTCGTATGCTTCTCCTCGTGTCCTTTGGGCATCCTTGGACCCTTTCTTCAGTGTCCCCTTTGGGGCATCCTTAGAGTCCTCCTCGAATAATTTTCCGCCGTGTTCTTTGAAAATTTTTGAAGTTGTCCTCGGACTCCTTTCGTAGTATACTTTGAGACTCTTTGAAATTTTGCTGTTGCTTTTTGTCTAACGTATCTGCTTTTAGCTGCTCGCTTATGTCCTGGGTTTGTTGTTGTAGCTCGCTCACGTGAATGGTCCTCTCTTTATTCGTGTTCACGTGCAGTATTGTGCAGATTACTCCGTGACGTGGTAAGGTCCGTCGTATCTTGGGGCCAACTTTGCTGAGATCAGTCAGGTTCAAATCGCCGGTACCATGAACTATGCCCAGGTACTGTCGGAGCTCTCTAACTGTTGACGGCGGTTATAGTTCGGCGATGGCCGCTACCTTTTCTGGATCCGTGCCTATTCAGGTATAGCAGCTCCTCCTTGAAAAACTGTCATTTTTCCGGATTCAACCTCAGATTAGCGTCTTTCAGCCACCGGAATACCTCTTTCAAGTTTTACTTGTGCTCTTCTAGCGTGCGTCCGATCGCTATAATATCGTCTTGGTACGCAAATGCGTGCGGCGACATCTCGGGACCAATCACACGGTCCAACACACACTGGAAGGTCGCAGATGCTGAATGGAGTCCAAACGGCATTACTCTCCACTGGAATAAGCCCTTTTCGGCACTGTAAACTCAGTGTACTGCCTGTTGCTTTCTTTCAGCGGGATTTGCCAGTAACCGTCCTTCAGGTCCAAGCTGCTTATTTATCGTGTCTCTCTCAGCTGGTCGAGGATATAATATATTGGAGGCATCGGGTAGGCACCTTTTATCAATTTGGCGTTGACCTGCCTGAAGGCGACGCACAGTCTCCACTTGCCCGTCTTCTTTCTAACCATCACGATGGAAGAGCTGTATGGGCTGGTTGAGTGCTCTATGCATCCCATTTGGAGTAGCTCGTCCACCTTCGCATTGATCTCCCCTTGAACTTTCGGGTTCTTGGGGTAGTATCGCAGCTTTATTGGTTTGTCGTCCTTCATCGTTATTTGATGCTCTGCCATGTTCGACGTTCCTGTCATGGTTTTAAAACTGGATAGCCTCTCCTCGAGCCACCCATTGTGTCGATTCCTGGCAGGTATTATCACCTCGTGTCCAGCACACCTTATCTCGGTTCCGACTTGAGTAAGAAAGTTACATCCTAACACCAATGAATCCACTACCCCTGGTAGTATCAGCAGGCTCATGGTCAGTCGACTGTTCCCGAATGCGATTTCCACCTCCAGCTGTTCATCGATCCCGCCGCACCTTCCGTCTGCCAACCTAACTTGTCGCCAGTTCCTTGCTTAGAAAGCTCGCTGTTGCCCCGGTGTCGATCGTGGCCTTGTATGTGCCTCCCCCAATCGTCACCGCTGCGGACAACTGCTGCTCCTCCTCGATTAGCTCGCCCGTTAGTTTGTAGAGGTAGCATCTTGCGACCCCCGCTCGCCCCTCTGCTGGCAGCACTCGACGCTCCTGACCCCTACCCTCCCGCACACCCAGCAGAATAACAGGCGTTGGAGTCGACATCCTCGTGCCCAGTGTCCGTGGCCGCCGCACCATTAGCAAGCCTCATGGGGATCTGCAATGTGTGTCGTTCCCCGCGGCCACTTTGTTGTGCTTAGCGGTCTCAACACAGTGTTCGCTGGTTGCATCTGTTGCTGCTTTGGTGGCTTCCATTGGCCTTCTCGTGGTGCTCCTGGTGCCTGCTGTCGCGGGACTCGTTGTGGCGGTGGACATTGGTCATTTCTCCGTGTCTCCTGGTTATCTGTCTCGTCGCATCTTCTGCACGTGACCTGCGATCGTGGTGACGACTTGGCCTTCGAGAACTTGTTTTCTTGTGCGATCGCTTCCCGATCCTTTTCCAGTTCTTCGTACTCATCGGCTAGCATCGACGTGTCCAGGTCCAGCACTTTGTACGCCCTTATGAAGATCCTTAGGCTTAGGAGGATCACCTGCGTTCGTGGTGACGACTTGGTCTTCGAGAACTTGTTTTCTTGTGTGAACGCTTCCCGATCCTTTTCCAGTTCTTCGTTCTCATCGGCTAGCATCGACGTGTCCGGGGCCGGCACTTTGTACGCCCTTAGGAAGATCCTTAAGCTTGGGGTGCAGTTTTCCTGAATGATCTTTAAAGTATCTCTCGCAGAATAATTTATTGGCCTTGTCATCGTCTGCATGTCGACCATGTAGTCTTTAAATGATTCACTGAAACCCTGCTTTCGTTGCCTGACCTGAACCGACAGCCTTCAGAAGAAACCTCTCGGCAGAAAGTTAAGATGGAAGCTCTCAATGAACTCTCCCAGGTTTTCCATTGCTTATTGTTGGCGATAAACCACTTCAACGCCCTTCCTTTAAGCAACTCCGGCATCGCTCGGGGGATCATGTCTAGGTCTAAAGCGTAATTGTTGGCGGACCATTCTACTTGTTCCAGGAAATCGAACGGTTTCTCCGCCCCGTCGAACCTGAATGACACTCGCGGACTTGTATTGCGACCCTTGCATATTCCGACTGGCTGGGTCTAGAGATCAGCACTGTTGTTTTCCTGTCCTGGCTTGACTCTCTCCTGTGGGCCTCCCTTTGCAAGTTGTCGACGATCAAGCTTTCTAGTAGGTTTTCCCCTTCAGCGTTCGTTAGCGTGATGCCCACACCGGCTCTGTCGTAAAACATAGCTTCCAGCTCAGCCCAGATGTCGGCAATTTGTTTGTCGCTCTCTGTCTCCGAGTAAGACTTCTACAATGTCTTCCTCATGTCCTCTAATCTGCCGTCCAGGGTGACTTTAAGTCTTGGTGCGACCTGGGCGAAGTCCTCCTTCTTAAGGCATTAGATCCATTTCTTTCCCATTCTGTTTATTTTGCTTTCACCGCTGGGACAATCACGTTTTGTGCGCCAGATGTAATGAAGCGAGCTTTCTGCTCGCTACGAGATTTGTGCGGCAAGCTCAGTAGATTATGTGTGTTCGTCCCACCAAATTTATATAAACGTGACCGCCCAGTAGTTCAGTGAGAAAGCACAGAATTCACGGGTTCGTAGTGGGTTTATTGCGGGTATAAGTACAGTCGGCTTTATAATTTGCTTTTCTCGCTGTCTCCGACGGTACGGGTTGTATCGATGTTCGCTCGCCTCGTTGACACGGTGTTCCAGTTTTGTAGCTCCCTGAAGATCCTTGTCCGCTGCTTGTTCCTGGCGCGTTGGCTCGGTGACTGCTTGGCCACGATTCAGACTCGCTATGGGGTCAGCCGTGCGGGCTCAGGGAAGCGTCACTGTTCTCAGACTAGGGTAAACAGACTAACGAGTTCTCCAGGATCACTCCCTTCGACACACGACCGCCTGTAACTTTCTCTGTCCCGCATGGTCCCACTGGGGATTCCGCTCAGATCGTGCGGACAGTCAAGGCGAAACGCCAGGAAGCTGCCTCGCTTTTCACTCCGGTCGTTCCGTTCCTCCGTTCTCGATTCTCCTTGCGTGGATGTTGCGGTGTGGTGTCCTGTTCTGGCAGACCTGGTGTCAAATTCTGGCAGACCCTCCAGGCGAAACGCCAGGACTTCATTGGCAGGAATTAACATATCGCCTTGACTTAGCCGTGTGGTGCCCCTTAAGACCTTAGACACCTCTGTCTCAGTTCCGAGATTCCTTGTAATCCCAATCCCGAACGTCTCGACGTGACAATCTTGCTCCTTGTAGGCTCCCACGGCGCTGCATTCGACGACTAGCCTTGTTGTGGCTCCCTCGTAGTTTGCTTGGTAAACTCTTCGACTCTTCTCCTCGTGATCGACTGATCGTGTTCGACTAACCGTAATCGACCGATTAGGGTCGTACCCTCTATCCTTTGGGATCCTTCGAGTTAACCTTGTGCTCTTTCCTCAGTATCTTTCCTTGGAGTTCTCCTCGGGCTCCTTTTCTCAGTATCTTTTGAGTGTTCTTGGAGTTCTCCTCGTATCCATTGGGCATCCTAGGAGCTATCCTTGGGCCCTTTCCTCGGTGGCCTTTGAGACTCCTTGGAACTATCCTCGAGTTTCTTCCTTCGTATCCTTGAGCCTCCTTGGAGTTATCCTAGGAGCTAACCTTGGACATTTTTTTTCGTTTTCCTGAGCATCCTTGGAATTATCCTCGGGCTCTTTTCCTCGTATGCTTCTCCTCGTGTCCTTTGGGCATCATTGGACCCTTTCTTCAGTGTCCCTTTTGAGCATCCTTGGAGTCCTCCTCGAATTATTTTCCGCCGTGTCCTTTGAAAATCCTTGAAGTTGTCCTCGGACTCCTTTCGTAGTATCCTTTGAGACTCTTCGAAATTTTGCTGTTGCTTTTTGTCTAACGTATCTGCTTTTAGCTGCTCGCTTGTGTCCTGGGTTTGTTCTTGTTTCACCTCTCTCACGTGAATGGTCCTCTCTTTTTTTGTGTTCACGTGCAGTATTGTGCAGATTACTCCGTGACGTGGTAAGGTCCGTCGTATCTTGGGGCCAACTTTGCTGAGATCAGTCAGGTTCAAATCGCCGGTACCATGATGCTATACCCAGGTACTGTCGGAGCTCTCTAACTGTTGACGGTGGTTCTAGTTCGGCGACGGCCGCTACCTTTTCTGGATCCGTGCCTATCCCGTCGCTTGTCACTCCATGACCCAGATATTGCCGCTCCTTCTTAAAAAACTGGCATTTTTCCGGGTTCAACCTCAGATTAGCGTCTTTCAGCCGCCGAAATACCCCTTTCAAGTTTTCCTTGTGCTCTTCTAGCGGGCGTCCGATCGCTATAATATCGTCTTGGTACGCAAATGCGTGCGGCGACACGCTGGAAGGTCGCAGATGCCGAATGGAGTCCAAACGGCATTGCTCTCCACTGGAATAAGCCCGGCACTGTAAACTCGGTGTACTGCCTGTTGTTTTCTTTCAGCGGTATTTGCCAGTAACCGTCCTTCAGGTCCAAACTGCTTATTTATCGTGCCCCTCTCAGCTGGTCGAGGATATAATTTATTGGAGGCATCGGGTAGGCACCCTTTATCAATTTGGCGTTGATCTGCCTGACGGCGACGCACAGTCTCCACTTGCCCGTCACGATGGGAGAGCTGTATGGGCTGGTTGAGAGCTCTATGCATCTCAATCGGAGTAGCTCGTCCACCTTCGCATTGATCTCCCCTTGAACTTTCGGGTTCTTGGGTTAGTATCGCTGCTTTATTGGTTTGTCGTCCTTCATCGTTATTTGATGCTCTGCCATGTTCGACGTTCCTGTCATGGTTTTAAAACTGGATAGCCTCTCCTCGAGCCACCCATTGTGTCGATTCCTTATCTCGGTTCAGACTTGAGCAAGAAAGTTACATCCTAACATCAATGAATCCACTACCCCTGGTAGTATCAGCAGGCTCATGGTCAGTCAACTTTTCCCGAATGCGATTTCCACCTCCAGCTGTTCATCGATCCCGCCGCACCTTCCGTCTGCCAACCTAACTTGTCGCCAGTTTCTTGCTTAGAAAGCTCGCTGTTGCCCCGGTGTTGATCGTGGCCTTGTATGTGCCTCCCCCAATCGTCACCGCTGCAGACAACTGCTGCTCCTCCTCGATTAGCTCGCCCGTTAGTTTGTAGAGGTAGCATCTTGCGACTCCCGCTCGCCCCTCTGCTGGCAGCACTCGACGCTCCTGACCCCTACCCTCACGCACACCCAGCAGAATAACAGGCATAGGAGTCGACATCCTCGTGCCCAGTGTCCGTAGCCGCCGCACCTTTAGCAAGCCTCATTGGGATCTGCAATGTGTGTCGTTCCCCGCGGCCTCTTTGTTGTTCTTGGCGGTCCCCACACAGTGTTCGCTGGTTGCATCTGCTGCTTTGGTGGCTTCCATTGGTCCTCTCGTGGTGCTCCTGGTGCCTGCTGTCGCGGAACTCGTTGTGGCGGTGAACATTGGTCATTTCTCCGTGTCTCCTGGTTATCTGTCTCCTCGCATCTTCTGCACGTGACCTGCGTTCGTGGTAACGACTTGGCCTTCGAGAACTTGTTTTGTTGTGCGAACGCATCCCGATTCTTTTCCAGTTCTTCATACTTATCGGCTAGCATCGACGTGTCCAGGTCCGGCACTTTGTACGCCCTTAGGCATATCCTTAAGCTTGTGGTGCAGTTTTCCTTAATGATCTTTAAAGTGTCTCTCGCAGAATAATTTAGTAGCCGTAGTGACATCGTCTGCATGTCGACCATGTAGTGTTCAAATGATTCACTAAAACCCTACTTTTGTTGCCTGACCTGAACCGACAGCCTTCTGAAGAAACCTCTCGGCAGAAAGTAAAGATGGAAACTCTCAATGACCTCTCCCATGTTTTCCATTGCTTATTGTTGGCGATAAGCCACTTCAACGCCCTTCCTTTAAGCAACTCCGGCATCGCTCGGGGGATCATGTCTAGGTCTAAACCGTAAGTGTTGGTGGACCATTCTACTTGTTCCAGGAACTCGAACGGTTTCTCCGCCCCGTCGAACCTGAATGACACTGGCGGACTTGTATAGCGACCCTTGCATAATCCGACTGGCTGGGTCTAGAGATCAGCATTGTTGTCTTCCTGTCCTGGCTTGACTCTCTCCTGTGGGCCTCCCTTTGCAAGTTGTCGACGATCAAGCTTGCTAGTAGGTTATCCCCTTCAGCGTTCGTTAGCGTGATGCCCGGACCGGCTCTGTCGTAAAACATAGCTTCCAGCTCAGCCCACATGTCGGCAATTTGTTTGTCGCTCTCTGTCTCCGAGTAATACTTCTACAATGTCTTCCTCATGTCCTCTAATCTGACGTCCAGGGTGACATTAAGTCTTTGTGCGACCTGGGCGAAGTCCTCCTTCTTAAGGCGGTAGATCCATTTCTTTCCCATTCTGTTTATTTTGCTTTCACCGCTGGGACAATCACGTTTTGTGCGCCAGATGTAATAAAGCGAGCTTTCTGCTCGCTACGAGATTTGTGCGGCTAGGTCAGTAGATTGTGCGTTTTCGTCCCACCAAATTTATATAAACGTGACCGCCCAGTAGTTCAGTGAGAAAGCACAGAATTCACGGGTTCGTAGTGGGTTTATTGCGGGTATAAGTACAGTCGGCTTTATAATTTGCTTTTCTCGCTGTCTCCGACGGTACGGGTTGTATCGATGTTCGCTCGCCTCGTTGACACGGTGTTCCAGTTTTGTAGCTCCCTGAAGATCCTTGTCCGCTGCTTGTTCCTGGCGCGTTGGCTCGGTGACTGCTCGGCCACGATTCAGACTCGCTATGGGGTCAGCCGTGCGGGCTCAGGGAAGCGTCACTGTTCTCAGACTAGGGTAAACAGACTAACGAGTTCTCCAGGATCACTCCCTTCGACACACGACCGCCTGTAACTTTCTCTGTCCCGCATAGTCCCACTGGGGATTCCGCTCAGATCGTGCGGACAGTCAAGGCGAAACGCCAGGAAGCTGCCTCGCTTTTCACTCCGGTCGTTCCGTTCCTCCGGTCTCGATTCTCCTTGCGTGGCTGTTGCGGTGTGGTGTCCTGATTGTTTATGGCGGTGTCCTGCGAACTGTTCCTGACTGGGTGGCGGTACGTAGCGTGACCTCTGTGTTGGGTTCGTGGGCATACGCCGATTCCTTTTGGTTCGTTACTCTCGGGGTTCTGTCGCCCCGCTCCGGGACTTCTCTCCCTTCTGGCTCGTTTCTCACGGGACTTCACAAGTCGAGACCGTAGGCTCTCCTGGAAAATTCCACTCGAGACCGTACCGGTCGACCGCTCTCCCTTCTGGCTGATCGCGCCAGGACCTGCTCAACTCCACTTGGCGAACGGGGCTCACGCCGGGAAAGGTCAAAGTAGTGCGTGGGGCAGGTTTACCCCCGAGTCGCCGGCCTTCACTGCTCAAATTCTGGCAGACCCTCCAGACGTAACGCCAAGACTTCATTGGCAGGAACGAACAGATCGCCTTGACTTAGCCGTGTGGTGCCAACTTGGAGCCAACTTTGCTGAGATCAGTCAGGATCAAATCGCCGGTACCATGATGCTATGCCCAGGTACTGTCGGAGCTCTCTAAATGTTGACGGTGGTTCTAGTTCGGCGACGGCCGCTACCTTTTCTGGATCCGTGCCTATCCCGTCGCTAGTCACTCCATGACCCAGATATTGCCGCTCCTTCTTGAAAAACTGGCATTTTTCCGGGTTCAACCTCAGATTAGCGTCTTTCAGCCGCCGAAATACCCCTTTCAAGCTTTCCTTGTGCTCTTCTAGCGTGCGTCCGATCGCTATAAAATCGTCTTGGTACGCAAATGCGTGCGGCGACATCTCGGGACCAATCACACGGTCCAACACACGCTGGAAGGTCGCAGATGCCGAATGGAGTCCAAACGGCATTACTCTCCACTGGAATAAGCCCTTTCCCGGCACTGTAAACTCCGTGTACTGCCTGTTGCTTTCTTTCAGCGGGATTTGCCAGTAACCGTCCTTCAGGTCCAAACTGCTTATTTATCGTGTCTCTCTCAGCTGGTCGAGGATATAATTTATTGGAGGCATCGGGTAGGCACCCTTTATCAATTTGGCGTTGATCTGCCTGACGGCGACGCACAGTCTCCACTTGCCCGTCACGATGGGAGAGCTGTATGGGCTGGTTGAGAGCTCTATGCATCCCAATCGGAGTAGCTCGTCCACCTTCGCATTGATCTCCCCTTGAACTTTCGGGTTCTTGGGTTAGTATCGCTGCTTTATTGGTTTGTCGTCCTTCATCGTTATTTGATGCTCTGCCATGTTCGACGTTCCTGTCATGGTTTTAAAACTGGATAGCCTCTCCTCGAGCCACCCATTGTGTCGATTCCTGGCCGGTATTATCACCTCGTGTCCAGTACACCTTATCTCGGTTCAGACTTGAGTAAGAAAGTTACATCCTAACATCAATGAATCCACTACCCCTGGTAGTATCAGCAGGCTCATGGTCAGTCAACTTTTCCGAATGCGATTTCCACCTCCAGCTGTTCATCGATCCCGCCGCACCTTCCGTCTGCCAACCTAACTTGTCGCCAGTTTCTTGCTTAGAAAGCTCGCTGTTGCCCCGGTGTTGATCGTGGCCTTGTATGTGCCTCCCCCAATCGTCACCGCTGCAGACAACTGCTGCTCCTCCTCGATTAGCTCACCCGTTAGTTTGTAGAGGTAGCATCTTGCGACTCCCGCTCGCCCCTCTGCTGGCAGCACTCGACGCTCCTGACCCCTACCCTCACGCACACCCAGCAGAATAACAGGCATAGGAGTCGACATCCTCGTGCCCAGTGTCCGTAGCCGCCGCACCTTTAGCAAGCCTCATTGGGATCTGCAATGTGTGTCGTTCCCCGCGGCCTCTTTGTTGTTCTTGGCGGTCCCCACACAGTGTTCGCTGGTTGCATCTGCTGCTTTGGTGGCTTCCATTGGTCCTCTCGTGGTGCTCCTGGTGCCTGCTGTCGCGGAACTCGTTGTGGCGGTGAACATTGGTCATTTCTCCGTGTCTCTTGGTTATCTGTCTCCTCGCATCTTCTGCACGTGACCTGCGTTCGTGGTAACGACTTGGCCTTCGAGAACTTGTTTTGTTGTGCGAACGCATCCCGATTCTTTTCCAGTTCTTCATACTTATCGGCTAGCATCGACGTGTCCAGGTCCGGCACTTTGTACGCCCTTAGGCATATCCTTAAGCTTGTGGTGCAGTTTTCCTTAATGATCTTTAAAGTGTCTCTCGCAGAATAATTTAGTAGCCGTAGTGACATCGTCTGCATGTCGACCATGTAGTGTTCAAATGATTCACTAAAACCCTAATTTTGTTGCCTGACCGGAACCGACAGCCTTCTGAAGAAACCTCTCGGCAGAAAGTAAAGATGGAAACTCTCAATGACCTCTCCCATGTTTTCCATTGCTTATTGTTGGCGATAAGCCACTTGAACGCCCTTCCTTTAAGCAACTCCGGCATCGCTCGGGGGATCATGTCTAGGTCTAAACCGTAAGTGTTGGTGGACCATTCTACTTGTTCCAGGAACTCGAACGGTTTCTCCGCCCCGTCGAACCTGAATGACACTGGCGGACTTGTATAGCGACCCTTGCATAATCCGACTGGCTGGGTCTAGAGATCAGCACTGTTGTCTTCCTGTCCTGGCTTGACTCTCTCCTGTGGGCCTCCCTTTGCAAGTTGTCGACGATCAAGCTTGCTAGTAGGTTATCCCCTTCAGCGTTCGTTAGCGTGATGCCCGGACCGGCTCTGTCGTAAAACATAGCTTCCAGCTCAGCCCACATGTCGGCAATTTGTTTGTCGCTCTCTGTCTCCGAGTAATACTTCTACAATGTCTTCCTCATGTCCTCTAATCTGCCGTCCAGGGTGACATTAAGTCTTTGTGCGACCTGGGCGAAGTCCTCCTTCTTAAGGCATTAGATCCATTTCTTTCCCATTCTGTTTATTTTGCTTTCACCGCTGGGACAATCACGTTTTGTGCGCCAGATGTAATGAAGCGAGCTTTCTGCTCGCTACGAGATTTGTGCGGCTAGCTCAGTAGATTATGTGTGTTTGTCCCACCAAATTTATATAAACGTGACCGCCCAGTAGTTCAGTGAGAAAGCACAGAATTCACGGGTTCGTAGTGGGTTTATTGCGGGTATAAGTACAGTCGGCTTTATAATTTGCTTTTCTCGCTGTCTCCGACGGTACGGGTTGTATCGATGTTCGCTCGCCTCGTTGACACGGTGTTCCAGTTTTGTAGCTCCCTGAAGATCCTTGTCCGCTGCTTGTTCCTGGCGCGTTGGCTCGGTGACTGCTCGGCCACGATTCAGACTCGCTATGGGGTCAGCCGTGCGGGCTCAGGGAAGCGTCACTGTTCTCAGACTAGGGTAAACAGACTAACGAGTTCTCCAGGATCACTCCCTTCGACACACGACCGCCTGTAACTTTCTCTGTCCCGCATGGTCCCACTGGGGATTCCGCTCAGATCGTGCGGACAGTCAAGGCGAAACGCCAGGAAGCTGCCTCGCTTTTCACTCCGGTCGTTCCGTTCCTCCGGTCTCGATTCTCCTTGCGTGGATGTTGCGGTGTGGTGTCCTGTTCTGGCAGACCTGGTGTCAAATTCTGGCAGACCCTCCAGGCGAAACGCCAGGACTTCATTGGCAGGAATTAACATATCGCCTTGACTTAGCCGTGTGGTGCCCCTTAAGACCTTAGACACCTCTGTCTCAGTTCCGAGATTCCTTGTAATCCCAATCCCGAACGTCTCGACGTGACAATCTTGCTCCTTGTAGGCTCCCACGGCGCTGCTTTCGACGACTAGCCTTGTTGTGGCTCCCTCTTCTCCTCGTGATCGACTGATCGTGTTCGACTAACCGTAATCGACCGATTAGGGTCGTACCCTCTATCCTTTGGGATCCTTAGAGTTAACCTTGGGTTCTTTTCTCAGTATCTTTTGAGTTTCCTTGGAGTTCTCCTCGGGCTCCTTTTCTCAGCTATGCATCCCAATCGGAGTAGCTCGTCCACCTTCGCATTGATCTCCCCTTGAACTTTCGGGTTCTTGGGTTAGTATCGCTGCTTTATTGGTTTGTCGTCCTTCATCGTTATTTGATGCTCTGCCATGTTCGACGTTCCTGTCATGGTTTTAAAACTGGATAGCCTCTCCTCGAGCCACCCATTGTGTCGATTCCTGGCCGGTATTATCACCTCGTGTCCAGTACACCTTATCTCGGTTCAGACTTGAGTAAGAAAGTTACATCCTAACATCAATGAATCCACTACCCCTGGTAGTATCAGCAGGCTCATGGTCAGTCAACTTTTCCGAATGCGATTTCCACCTCCAGCTGTTCATCGATCCCGCCGCACCTTCCGTCTGCCAACCTAACTTGTCGCCAGTTTCTTGCTTAGAAAGCTCGCTGTTGCCCCGGTGTTGATCGTGGCCTTGTATGTGCCTCCCCCAATCGTCACCGCTGCAGACAACTGCTGCTCCTCCTCGATTAGCTCACCCGTTAGTTTGTAGAGGTAGCATCTTGCGACTCCCGCTCGCCCCTCTGCTGGCAGCACTCGACGCTCCTGACCCCTACCCTCACGCACACCCAGCAGAATAACAGGCATAGGAGTCGACATCCTCGTGCCCAGTGTCCGTAGCCGCCGCACCTTTAGCAAGCCTCATTGGGATCTGCAATGTGTGTCGTTCCCCGCGGCCTCTTTGTTGTTCTTGGCGGTCCCCACACAGTGTTCGCTGGTTGCATCTGCTGCTTTGGTGGCTTCCATTGGTCCTCTCGTGGTGCTCCTGGTGCCTGCTGTCGCGGAACTCGTTGTGGCGGTGAACATTGGTCATTTCT
The DNA here is from genome assembly GCF_025231255.1 of Drosophila biarmipes. NCBI lineage: Eukaryota > Metazoa > Arthropoda > Insecta > Diptera > Drosophilidae > Drosophila > Drosophila biarmipes. The sequence goes on along the minus strand of NW_026114526.1, from coordinate 2,526,000 downwards.
CCGTGTCTCTTGGTTATCTGTCTCCTCGCATCTTCTGCACGTGACCTGCGTTCGTGGTAACGACTTGGCCTTCGAGAACTTGTTTTGTTGTGCGAACGCATCCCGATTCTTTTCCAGTTCTTCATACTTATCGGCTAGCATCGACGTGTCCAGGTCCGGCACTTTGTACGCCCTTAGGCATATCCTTAAGCTTGTGGTGCAGTTTTCCTTAATGATCTTTAAAGTGTCTCTCGCAGAATAATTTAGTAGCCGTAGTGACATCGTCTGCATGTCGACCATGTAGTGTTCAAATGATTCACTAAAACCCTAATTTTGTTGCCTGACCGGAACCGACAGCCTTCTGAAGAAACCTCTCGGCAGAAAGTAAAGATGGAAACTCTCAATGACCTCTCCCATGTTTTCCATTGCTTATTGTTGGCGATAAGCCACTTGAACGCCCTTCCTTTAAGCAACTCCGGCATCGCTCGGGGGATCATGTCTAGGTCTAAACCGTAAGTGTTGGTGGACCATTCTACTTGTTCCAGGAACTCGAACGGTTTCTCCGCCCCGTCGAACCTGAATGACACTGGCGGACTTGTATAGCGACCCTTGCATAATCCGACTGGCTGGGTCTAGAGATCAGCACTGTTGTCTTCCTGTCCTGGCTTGACTCTCTCCTGTGGGCCTCCCTTTGCAAGTTGTCGACGATCAAGCTTGCTAGTAGGTTATCCCCTTCAGCGTTCGTTAGCGTGATGCCCGGACCGGCTCTGTCGTAAAACATAGCTTCCAGCTCAGCCCACATGTCGGCAATTTGTTTGTCGCTCTCTGTCTCCGAGTAATACTTCTACAATGTCTTCCTCATGTCCTCTAATCTGCCGTCCAGGGTGACATTAAGTCTTTGTGCGACCTGGGCGAAGTCCTCCTTCTTAAGGCATTAGATCCATTTCTTTCCCATTCTGTTTATTTTGCTTTCACCGCTGGGACAATCACGTTTTGTGCGCCAGATGTAATGAAGCGAGCTTTCTGCTCGCTACGAGATTTGTGCGGCTAGCTCAGTAGATTATGTGTGTTTGTCCCACCAAATTTATATAAACGTGACCGCCCAGTAGTTCAGTGAGAAAGCACAGAATTCACGGGTTCGTAGTGGGTTTATTGCGGGTATAAGTACAGTCGGCTTTATAATTTGCTTTTCTCGCTGTCTCCGACGGTACGGGTTGTATCGATGTTCGCTCGCCTCGTTGACACGGTGTTCCAGTTTTGTAGCTCCCTGAAGATCCTTGTCCGCTGCTTGTTCCTGGCGCGTTGGCTCGGTGACTGCTCGGCCACGATTCAGACTCGCTATGGGGTCAGCCGTGCGGGCTCAGGGAAGCGTCACTGTTCTCAGACTAGGGTAAACAGACTAACGAGTTCTCCAGGATCACTCCCTTCGACACACGACCGCCTGTAACTTTCTCTGTCCCGCATGGTCCCACTGGGGATTCCGCTCAGATCGTGCGGACAGTCAAGGCGAAACGCCAGGAAGCTGCCTCGCTTTTCACTCCGGTCGTTCCGTTCCTCCGGTCTCGATTCTCCTTGCGTGGATGTTGCGGTGTGGTGTCCTGTTCTGGCAGACCTGGTGTCAAATTCTGGCAGACCCTCCAGGCGAAACGCCAGGACTTCATTGGCAGGAATTAACATATCGCCTTGACTTAGCCGTGTGGTGCCCCTTAAGACCTTAGACACCTCTGTCTCAGTTCCGAGATTCCTTGTAATCCCAATCCCGAACGTCTCGACGTGACAATCTTGCTCCTTGTAGGCTCCCACGGCGCTGCTTTCGACGACTAGCCTTGTTGTGGCTCCCTCTTCTCCTCGTGATCGACTGATCGTGTTCGACTAACCGTAATCGACCGATTAGGGTCGTACCCTCTATCCTTTGGGATCCTTAGAGTTAACCTTGGGTTCTTTTCTCAGTATCTTCTGAGTTTCCTTGGAGTTCTCCTCGGGCTCCTTTTCTCAGTATCTTTTGAGTGTTCTTGGAGTTCTCCTCGGGCTCTTTTCCTCGTATCCTTTGGGCATCCTTGGAGCTATCCTTGGGCCCTTTCCTCGGTGGCCTTTGAGACTCCTTGGAGCTATCCTCGAGTTTCTTCCTTCGTATCCTTGAGCCTCCTTGGTGTTATCCTCAGGCTCTTTTCCTCGTATCCTTCGGCCATCCTAGGAGCTATCCTTGGACATTTTTCCTTGTATCCCTGAGCATCCTTGGAATTATCCTCGGGCTCTTTTCCTCGTATGCTTCTCCTCGTGTCCTTTGGGCATCCTTGGACCCTTTCTTCAGTGTCCCTTTTGAGCATCCTTGGAGTCGTCCTCGAATTATTTCCCGCCGTGTCCTTTGAAAATTTTTGAAGTTGTCCTCGGACTCCTTTCGTAGTATACTTTGAGACTCTTTGAAATTTTGCTGTTGCTTTTTGTCTAACGTATCTGCTTTTAGCTGCTCGCTTATGTCCTGGGTTTGTTGTTGTTTTAGCTCGCTCACGTGAATGGTCCTCTCTTTATTCGTGTTCACGTGCAGTATTGTGCAGATTACTCCGTGACGTGGTAAGGTCCGTCGTATCTTGGGGCCATCTTTCCTGAGATCAGTCAGGTTCTAATCGCCGGTACCATGATGCTATGCCCAGGTACTGTCGGAGCTCTCTAATTGTTGACGGCGGTTCTAGTTCGGCGATGGCCGCTACCTTTTCTGGATCCGTGCCTATCCCGTCGCTAGTCACTCCATGACCCAGATATTGCCGCTCCTTCTTGAAAAACTGGCATTTTTCCAGGTTCAACCTCAGATTGGCGTCTTTCAGCCGCCGAAATACCCCTTTCAAGTTTTCCTTGTGCTCTTCTAGCGTGCGTCCGATCGCTATAAAATCGTCTTGGTACGCAAATGCGTGCGGCGACATCTCGGGACCAATCACACGTTCCAACACACGCTGGAAGGTCGCAGATGCCGAATGGAGTCCAAACGGCATTGCTCTCCACTGGAATAAGCCCGGCACTGTAAACTCGGTGTACTGCCTGTTGTTTTCTTTCAGCGGGATTTGCCAGTAACCGTCCTTCAGGTCCAAACTGCTTATGTACCGTGCCTCTCTCAGCTGGTCGAGGATATAATTTATTGGAGGCATCGGGTAGGCACCCTTTATCAATTTGGCGTTGATCTGCCTGACGGCGACGCACAGTCTCCACTTGCCCGTCACGATGGGAGAGCTGTATGGGCTGGTTGAGAGCTCTATGGATCCCAATCGGAGTAGCTCGTCCACCTTCGCATTGATCTCCCCTTGAACTTACTACTTGAGTAAGAAAGTTACATCCTAACACCAATGAATCCACTACCCCTGGTAGTATCAGCAGGCTCATGGTCAGTCAACTTTTCCCGAATGCGATTTCCACCTCCAGCTGTTCATCGATCCCGCCGCACCTTCCGTCTGCCAACCTAACTTGTCGCCAGTTTCTTGCTTAGAAAGCTCGCTGTTGCCCCGGTGTTGATCGTGGCCTTGTATGTGCCTCCCCCAATCGTCACCGCTGCAGACAACTGCTGCTCGTCCTCGATTAGCTCGCCCGTTAGTTTGTAGAGGTAGCATCTTGCGACTCCCGCTCGCCCCTCTGCTGGCAGCACTCGACGCTCCTGACCCCTACCCTCACGCACACCCAGCAGAATAACAGGCATAGGAGTCGACATCCTCGTGCCCAGTGTCCGTAGCCGCCGCACCTTTAGCAAGCCTCATTGGGATCTGCAATGTGTGTCGTTCCCCGCGGCCTCTTTGTTGTTCTTGGCGGTCCCCACACAGTGTTCGCTGGTTGCATCTGCTGCTTTGGTGGCTTCCATTGGTCCTCTCGTGGTGCTCCTGGTGCCTGCTGTCGCGGAACTCGTTGTGGCGGTGAACATTGGTCATTTCTCCGTGTCTCCTGGTTATCTGTCTCCTCGCATCTTCTGCACGTGACCTGCGTTCGTGGTAACGACTTGGCCTTCGAGAACTTGTTTTGTTGTGCGAACGCATCCCGATTCTTTTCCAGTTCTTCATACTTATCGGCTAGCATCGACGTGTCCAGGTCCGGCACTTTGTACGCCTTTAGGCATATCCTTAAGCTTGTGGTGCAGTTTTCCTTAATGATCTTTAAAGTGTCTCTCGCAGAATAATTTAGTAGCCGTAGTGACATCGTCTGCATGTCGACCATGTAGTGTTCAAATGATTCACTAAAACCCTACTTTTGTTGCCTGACCTGAACCGACAGCCTTCTGAAGAAACCTCTCGGCAGAAAGTAAAGATGGAAACTCTCAATGACCTCTCCCATGTTTTCCATTGCTTATTGTTGGCGATAAGCCACTTCAAAGCCCTTCCTTTAAGCAACTCCGGCATCGCTCGGGGGATCATGTCTAGGTCTAAACCGTAAGTGTTGGTGGACCATTCTACTTGTTCCAGGAACTCGAACGGTTTCTCCGCCCCGTCGAACCTGAATGACACTGGCGGACTTGTATAGCGACCCTTGCATAATCCGACTGGCTGGGTCTAGAGATCAGCACTGTTGTCTTCCTGTCCTGGCTTGACTCTCTCCTGTGGGCCTCCCTTTGCAAGTTGTCGACGATCAAGCTTGCTAGTAGGTTATCCCCTTCAGCGTTCGTTAGCGTGATGCCCCGACCGGCTCTGTCGTAAAACATAGCTTCCAGCTCAGCCCACATGTCGGCAATTTGTTTGTCGCTCTCTGTCTCCGAGTAATACTTCTACAATGTCTTCCTCATGTCCTCTAATCTGCCGTCTAGGGTGACATTAAGTCTTTGTGCGACCTGGGCGAAGTCCTCCTTCTTAAGGCGGTAGATCCATTTCTTTCCCATTCTGTTTATTTTGCTTTCACCGCTGGGACAATCACGTTTTGTGCGCCAGATGTAATAAAGCGAGCGTTCTGCTCGCTACGAGATTTGTGCGGCTAGGTCAGTAGATTGTGCGTTTTCGTCCCACCAAATTTATATAAACGTGACCGCCCAGTAGTTCAGTGAGAAAGCACAGAATTCACGGGTTCGTAGTGGGTTTATTGCGGGTATAAGTACAGTCGGCTTTATAATTTGATTTTCTCGCTGTCTCCGACGGTACGGGTTGTATCGATGTTCGCTCGCCTCGTTGACACGGTGTTCCAGTTTTGTAGCTCCCTGAAGATCCTTGTCCGCTGCTTGTTCCTGGCGCGTTGGCTCGGTGACTGCTCGGCCACGATTCAGACTCGCTATGGGGTCAGCCGTGCGGGCTCAGGGAAGCGTCACTGTTCTCAGACTAGGGTAAACAGACTAACGAGTTCTCCAGGATCACTCCCTTCGACACACGACCGCCTGTAACTTTCTCTGTCCCGCATGGTCCCACTGGGGATTCCGCTCAGATCGTGCGGACAGTCAAGGCGAAACGCCAGGAAGCTGCCTCGCTTTTCACTCCGGTCGTTCCGTTCCTCCGGTCTCGATTCTCCTTGCGTGGCTGTTGCGGTGTGGTGTCCTGATTGTTGATGGCGGTGTCCTGCGAACTGTTCCTGACTGGGTGGCGGTACGTAGCGTGACCTCTGTGTTGGGTTCGTGGGCATACGCCGATCCCTTTTGGTTCGTTACTCTCGGGGTTCAGTCGCCCCGCTCCGGGACTTCTGTCCCTTCTGGCTCGTTTCTCACGGGACTTCACAAGTCGAGACCGTAGGCTCTCCTGGAAAATTCCACTCGAGACCGTACCGGTCGACCGCTCTCCCTTCTGGCTGATCGCGCCAGGACCTGCTCAACTCCACTTGGCGAACGGGGCTCACGCCGGGAAAGGTCAAAGTAGTGCGTGGGGCAGGTTTACCCCCGAGTCGCCGGCCTTCACTGCTCAAATTCTGGCAGACCCTCCAGACGTAACGCCAAGACTTCATTGGCAGGAACTAACAGATCGCCTTGACTTAGCCGTGTGGTGCCAACTTGGAGCCAACTTTGCTGAGATCAGTCAGGATCAAATCGCCGGTACCATGATGCTATGCCCAGGTACTGTCGGAGCTCTCTAAATGTTGACGGTGGTTCTAGTTCGGCGACGGCCGCTACCTTTTCTGGATCCGTGCCTATCCCGTCGCTAGTCACTCCATGACCCAGATATTGCCGCTCCTTCTTGAAAAACTGGCATTTTTCCGTGTTCAACCTCAGATTAGCGTCTTTCAGCCGCCGAAATACCCCTTTCAAGTTTTCCTTGTGCTCTTCTAGCGTGCGTCCGATCGCTATAAAATCGTCTTGGTACGCAAATGCGTGCGGCGACATCTCGGGACCAATCACACGGTCCAACACACGCTGGAAGGTCGCAGATGCCGAATGGAGTCCAAACGGCATTACTCTCCACTGGAATAAGCCCTTTCCCGGCACTGTAAACTCCGTGTACTGCCTGTTGCTTTCTTTCAGCGGGATTTGCCAGTAACCGTCCTTCAGGTCCAAACTGCTTATTTATCGTGTCTCTCTCAGCTGGTCGAGGATATAATTTATTGGAGGCATCGGGTAGGCACCCTTTATCAATTTGGCGTTGATCTGCCTGACGGCGACGCACAGTCTCCACTTGCCCGTCACGATGGGAGAGCTGTATGGGCTGGTTGAGAGCTCTATGCATCCCAATCGGAGTAGCTCGTCCACCTTCGCATTGATCTCCCCTTGAACTTTCGGGTTCTTGGGTTAGTATCGCTGCTTTATTGGTTTGTCGTCCTTCATCGTTATTTGATGCTCTGCCATGTTCGACGTTCCTGTCATGGTTTTAAAACTGGATAGCCTCTCCTCGAGCCACCTATTGTGTCGATTCCTGGCCGGTATTATCACCTCGTGTACAGTACACCTTATCTCGGTTCAGACTTGAGCAAGAAAGTTACATCCTAACATCAATGAATCCACTACCCCTGGTAGTATCAGCAGGCTCATGGTCAGTCAACTTTTCCCGAATGCGATTTCCACCTCCAGCTGTTCATCGATCCCGCCGCACCTTCCGTCTGCCAACCTAACTTGTCGCCAGTTTCTTGCTTAGAAAGCTCGCTGTTGCCCCGGTGTTGATCGTGGCCTTGTATGTGCCTCCCCCAATCGTCACCGCTGCAGACAACTGCTGCTCCTCCTCGATTAGCTCGCCCGTTAGTTTGTAGAGGTAGCATCTTGCGACTCCCGCTCGCCCCTCTGCTGGCAGCACTCGACGCTCCTGACCCCTACCCTCACGCACACCCAGCAGAATAACAGGCATAGGAGTCGACATCCTCGTGCCCAGTGTCCGTAGCCGCCGCACCTTTAGCAAGCCTCATTGGGATCTGCAATGTGTGTCGTTCCCCGCGGCCTCTTTGTTGTTCTTGGCGGTCCCCACACAGTGTTCGCTGGTTGCATCTGCTGCTTTGGTGGCTTCCATTGGTCCTCTCGTGGTGCTCCTGGTGCCTGCTGTCGCGGAACTCGTTGTGGCGGTGAACATTGGTCATTTCTCCGTGTCTCCTGGTTATCTGTCTCCTCGCATCTTCTGCACGTGACCTGCGTTCGTGGTAACGACTTGGCCTTCGAGAACTTGTTTTGTTGTGCGAACGCATCCCGATTCTTTTCCAGTTCTTCATACTTATCGGCTAGCATCGACGTGTCCAGGTCCGGCACTTTGTACGCCCTTAGGCATATCCTTAAGCTTGTGGTGCAGTTTTCCTTAATGATCTTTAAAGTGTCTCTCGCAGAATAATTTAGTAGCCGTAGTGACATCGTCTGCATGTCGACCATGTAGTGTTCACTAAAACCCTACTTTTGTTGCCTGACCGGAACCGACAGCCTTCTGAAGAAACCTCTCGGCAGAAAGTAAAGATGGAAACTCTCAATGACCTCTCCCATGTTTTCCATTGCTTATTGTTGGCGATAAGCCACTTCAACGCCCTTCCTTTAAGCAACTCCGGCATCGCTCGGGGGATCATGTCTAGGTCTAAAGCGTAAGTGTTGGTGGACCATTCTACTTGTTCCAGGAACTCGAACGGTTTCTCCGCCCCGTCGAACCTGAATGACACTCGCGGACTTGTATAGCGACCCTTGCATAATCCGACTGGCTGGGTCAAGAGATCAGCACTGTTGTCTTCGTGTCCTGGCTTGACTCTCTCCTGTGGGCCTCCCTTTGCAAGTTGTCGACGCTCAAGCTTGCTAGTAGGTTATCCCCTTCAGCGTTCGTTAGCGTGATGCCCGGACCGGCTCTGTCGTAAAACATAGCTTCCAGCTCAGCCCAGATGTCGGCAATTTGTTTGTCGCTCTCTGTCTCCGAGTAATACTTCTACAATGTCTTCCTCATGTCCTCTAATCTGCCGTCCAGGGCGACATTAAGTCTTTGTGCGACCTGGGCGAAGTCCTTCTTCTTAGGGCGGTAGATCCATTTCTTTCCCATTCTGTTTATTTTGCTTTCACCGCTGGGACAATCACGTTTTGTGCGCCAGATGTAATGAAGCGAGCTTTCTGCTCGCTACGAGATTTGTGCGGCTAGCTCAGTAGATTATGTGTGTTCGTCCCACCAAATTGATATAAACGTGACCACCCAGTAGTTCAGTGAGAAAGCACAGAGTTCACGGGTTCGTAGTGGGTTTATTGCGGGTATAAGTACAGTCGGCTTTATAAATGCTTTTCCCGCTGTCTCCGACGGTACGGGTTGTCTCGATGTTCGCTCGCCTCGTTGACACGGTGTTCCAGTTTTGTAGCTCCCTGAGAATCCTTGTCCGCTGCTTGTTCCTGGCGCGTTGGCTCGGTGACTGCTCGGCCACGATTCAGACTCGCTATGGGGTCAGCCGTGCGCTTACTGTCCGTGCCTTTCCTCTGGTCTCGATTCTCCTTGCGTGGCTGTTGCGGAGTGGTGTCCTGCTTATTGATGGCGGTGTCCCACGAACTGCTCCTGACTGGGTGGCGGTACGTAGCGTGACCTCTGTGTTGGGTTCGTGGGCATACGCCAATCCCTTCTGGATCGTTACTCTCGGGGTTCTGTCGCTCCGCTCCGGGACTTCTCTCCCTTCTGGCTTGTTTCTCACGGGACTTCACAAGTCGAGACCGTAGGCTCTCCTAGAAAATTCCACTCGAGACCGTACCGGTCGACCGCTCTCCCTTCTGGCTGATCGCGCCAGGACCTGCCCAACTTCACTTGGCGCACGGGGCTCATGCCGGGAAACGCCAAAGTAGTGCTTGGGGCAGGTTTACCCCCGAGCTCACGATTTCTTGTCGCCGGCCTTCACTGCTCAAATTCTGGCAGACCCTCAAGGCGTAACGCCAGGACTTCATTGGCAGGAATTAACAGATCGCCTTGACTTAGCCCCTTAAGACCTCAGACACCTCTGTCTCAGTTCCGAGATTCCTTGTAATCCCAATCCCGAACGTCTCGACATGACAATCTTGCTCCTTGTAGGCTCCCACGGCGCAGCTTTCGACGACTAGCCTTGTTGTAATCGACCGATTAGGGTCGTACCCTCTATCCTTTGGGATCGTTCGAGTTAGCCTTGGGCTCTTTCCTCAGTATCTTTTGAGTTTCCTTGGAGTTCTCCTCGGGCTCGATTTCGCCGTGTCCTTTGGAAATCCTTGGAGCTATCCTTGGGCCCTTTCCTCGGTGGCCTCTGAGACTCCTTGGAGCTATCCTCGAGTTTCTTCCTTCGTTTCCTTGAGCCTCCTTGGAGTTCTCCTCGGGCTCTTTTCCTCGTATCTTTGGGCATCCTAGGAGCTATCCTTGAACATTTTTCCTCGTATCCCTGAGCATCCTTGGAATTATCCTCGGGCTCTTATCCTCGTATGCTTCTCCTCGTGTCCTTTTGGCATCCTTGGACCCTTTCTTCAGTGTCCCTTTTGAGCATCCTTGGAGTCCTCCTCGAATTATTTCCCGCCGTGTCCTTTGAAAATCCTTGAAGTTGTCCTCGGACTCCTTTCGTAGTATCCTTTGAGACTCTTTGAAATTTTACTGTTGCTTTTTGTCTAACGTATCTGGTTTTAGCTGCTCTCTTGTGTCCTGGGTTTGTTGTTGTTTCAGCTCGCTCACGTGAATGGTCCTCTCTTTTTTCGTGTTCACGTGCAGTATGTGCAGATTACTCCGTGACGTGGTAAGGTCCGTCGTATCTTGGGGCCATCTTTCCTGAGATCAGTCAGGTTCTAATCGCCGGTACCATGATGCTATGCCCAGGTACTGTCGGAGCTCTCTAATTATTGACGGCGGTTCTAGTTCGGCGATGGCCGCTACCTTTTCTGGATCAGTGCCTATCCCGTCGCTAGTCACTCCATGACCCAGATATTGCCGCTCCTTCTTGAAAAACTGGCATTTTTCCAGGTTCAACCTCAGATTAGCGTCATTCAGCCGCCGAAATACCCCTTTCAAGTTTTCCTTGTGCTCTTCTAGCGTGCGTCCGATCGCTATAATATCGTCTTGGTACGCAAATGCGTGCGGCGACATCTCGGGACCAATCACACGGTCCAACACACGCTGGAAGGTCGCAGATGCCGAATGGAGTCCAAACGGCATTGCTCTCCACTGGAATAAGCCCGGCACTGTAAACTCGGTGTACTGCCTGTTGTTTTCTTTCAGCGGGATTTGCCAGTAACCGTCCTTCAGGTCCAAACTGCTTATTTATCGTGTCTCTCTCAGCTGGTCGAGGATATAATTTATTGGAGGCATCGGGTAGGCACCCTTTATCAATTTGGCGTTGATCTGCCTGACGGCGACGCACAGTCTCCACTTGCCCGTCACGATGGGAGAGCTGTATGGGCTGGTTGAGAGCTCTATGCATCCCAATCGGAGTAGCTCGTCCACCTTCGCATTGATCTCCCCTTGAACTTTCGGGTTCTTGGGTTAGTATCGCTGCTTTATTGGTTTGTCGTCCTTCATCGTTATTTGATGCTCTGCCATGTTCGACGTTCCTGTCATGGTTTTAAAACTGGATAGCCTCTCCTCGAGCCACCTATTGTGTCGATTCCTGGCCGGTATTATCACCTCGTGTCCAGTACACCTTATCTCGGTTCAGACTTGAGCAAGAAAGTTACATCCTAACATCAATGAATCCACTACCCCTGGTAGTATCAGCAGGCTCATGGTCAGTCAACTTTTCCCGAATGCGATTTCCACCTCCAGCTGTTCATCGATCCCGCCGCACCTTCCGTCTGCCAACCTAACTTGTCGCCAGTTTCTTGCTTAGAAAGCTCGCTGTTGCCCCGGTGTTGATCGTGGCCTTGTATGTGCCTCCCCCAATCGTCACCGCTGCGGACAACTGCTGCTCCTCCTCGATTAGCTCGCCTGTTAGTTTGTAGAGGTAGCATCTTGCGACCCCCGCTCGCCCCTCTGCTGGCAGCACTCGACGCTCCTGACCCCAACCCTCCCGCACACCCAGCAGAATAACAGGCGTTGGAGTCGACATCCTCGTGCCCAGTGTCCGTAGCCGCCGCACCTTTAGCAAGCCTCATGGGCAGATCCTTAAGCTTGGGGTGCAGTTTTCCTTAATGATCTTTAAAGTGTCTCTCGCAGAATAATTTAGTAGCCTTAGTGACATCGTCTGCATGTCGACCATGTAGTGTTTAAATGATTCACTAAAACCCTACTTTCGTTGCCTGACCTGAACCGACAGCCTTCTGAAGAAACCTCTTGGCAGAAAGTAAAGATGGAACCTCTCAATGACCTCTCCCAGGTTTTAAATTGCTTATTGTTGGCGATAAACCACTTCAACGCCCTTCCTTTAAGCAACTCCGGCATCGCTCGGGGGATCATGTCTAGGTCTAAAGCGTAAGTGTTGGTGGACCATTCTACTTGTTCCAGGAACTCGAACGGTTTCTCCGCCCCGTCGAACCTGAATGACACTCGCGGACTTGTATAGCGACCCTTGCATAATCCGACTGGCTGGGTCAAGAGATCAGCACTGTTGTCTTCGTGTCCTGGCTTGACTCTCTCCTGTGGGCCTCCCTTTGCAAGTTGTCGACGCTCAAGCTTGCTAGTAGGTTATCCCCTTCAGCGTTCGTTAGCGTGATGCCCGGACCGGCTCTGTCGTAAAACATAGCTTCCAACTCAGCCCAGATGTCGGCAATTTGTTTGTCGCTCTCTGTCTCCGAGTAATACTTCTACAATGTCTTCCTCATGTCCTCTAATCTGCCGTCCAGGGCGACATAAAGTCTTTGTGCGACCTGGGCGAAGTCCTCCTTCTTAAGGCGGTAGATCCATTTCTTTCCCATTCTGTTTATTTTGCTTTCACCGCTGGGACAATCACGTTTTGGGCGCCAGATGTAATGAAGCGAGCTTTCTGCTCGCTACGAGATTTGTGCGGCTAGCTCAGTAGATTGTGCGTGTTCGTCCCACCAAATTTATATAAACTTGACCACCCAGTAGTTCAGTGAGAAAGCACAGAGTTCACGGGTTCGTAGTGGGTTTATTGCGGGTATAAGTACAGTCGGCTTTATTATTTGTTTTTCTCGCTGTCTCCGACGGTACGGGTTGTCTCGATGTTCGCTCGCCTCGTTGACACGGTGTTCCAGTTTTGTAGCTCCCTGAGAATCCTTGTCCGCTGCTTGTTCCTGGCGCGTTGGCTCGGTGACTGCTCGGCCACGATTCAGACTCGCTATGGGGTCAGCCGTGCGCTTACTGTCCGTGCCTTTCCTCTGGTCTCGATTCTCCTTGCGTGGCTGTTGCGGAGTGGTGTCCTGCTTATTGATGGCGGTGTCCCACGAACTGCTCCTGACTGGGTGGCGGTACGTAGCGTGACCTCTGTGTTGGGTTCGTGGGCATACGCCAATCCCTTCTGGATCGTTACTCTCGGGGTTCTGTCGCTCCGCTCCGGGACTTCTCTCCCTTCTGGCTTGTTTCTCACGGGACTTCACAAGTCGAGACCGTAGGCTCTCCTAGAAAATTCCACTCGAGACCGTACCGGTCGACCGCTCTCCCTTCTGGCTGATCGCGCCAGGACCTGCCCAACTTCACTTGGCGCACGGGGCTCACGCCGGGAAACGCCAAAGAAGTGCTTGGGGCAGGTTTACCCCCGAGCTCACGATTTCTTGTCGCCGGCCTTCACTGCTCAAATTCTGGCAGACCCTCAAGGCGTAACGCCAGGACTTCATTGGCAGGAATTAACAGATCGCCTTGACTTAGCCCCTTAAGACCTCAGACACCTCTGTCTCAGTTCCGAGATTCCTTGTAATCCCAATCCCGAACGTCTCGACGTGACAATCTTGCTCCTTGTAGGCTCCCACGGCGCAGCTTTCGACGACTAGCCTTGTTGTAATCGACCGATTAGGGTCGTACCCTCTATCCTTTGGGATCGTTCGAGTTAGCCTTGGGCTCTTTCCTCAGTATCTTTTGAGTTTCCTTGGAGTTCTCCTCGGGCTCGATTTCGCCGTGTCCTTTGGAAATCCTTGGAGCTATCCTTGGGCCCTTTCCTCGGTGGCCTCTGAGACTCCTTGGAGCTATCCTCGAGTTTCTTCCTTCATTTCCTTGAGCCTCCTTGGAGTTCTCCTCGGGCTCTTTTCCTCGTATTCTTTTGGCATCCTAGGAGCTATCCTTGAACATTTTTCCTCGTATCCCTGAGCATCCTTGGAATTATCCTCGGGCTCTTATCCTCGTATGCTTCTCCTCGCGTCCTTTTGGCATCCTTGGACCCTTTCTTCAGTGTCCCTTTTGAGCATCCTTGGAGTCCTCCTCGAATTATTTCCCGCCGTGTCCTTTGAAAATCCTTGAAGTTGTCCTCGGACTCCTTTCGTAGTATCCTTTGAGACTCTTTGAAATTTTACTGTTGCTTTTTGTCTAACGTATCTGGTTTTAGCTGCTCTCTTGTGTCCTGGGTTTGTTGTTGTTTCAGCTCGCTCACGTGAATGGTCCTCTCTTTTTTCGTGTTCACGTGCAGTATGTGCAGATTACTCCGTGACGTGGTAAGGTCCGTCGTATCTTGGGGCCATCTTTCCTGAGATCAGTCAGGTTCTAATCGCCGGTACCATGATGCTATGCCCAGGTACTGTCGGAGCTCTCTAATTATTGACGGCGGTTCTAGTTCGGCGATGGCCGCTACCTTTTCTGGATCCGTGCCTATCCCGTCGCTAGTCACTCCATGACCCAGATATTGCCGCTCCTTCTTGAAAAACTGGCATTTTTCCAGGTTCAACCTCAGATTAGCGTCATTCAGCCGCCGAAATACCCCTTTCAAGTTTTCCTTGTGCTCTTCTAGCGTGCGTCCGATCGCTATAATATCGTCTTGGTACGCAAATGCGTGCGGCGACATCTCGGGACCAATCACACGGTCCAACACACGATGGAAGGTCGCAGATGCCGAATGGAGTCCAAACGGCATTGCTCTCCACTGGAATAAGCCCGGCACTGTAAACTCGGTGTACTGCCTGTTGTTTTCTTTCAGCGGGATTTGCCAGTAACCGTCCTTCAGGTCCAAACTGCTTATGTACCGTGCCTCTCTCAGCTGGTCGAGGATATAATTTATTGGTGGCATCGGGTAGGCACCCTTTATCAATTTGGCGTTGATCTGCCTGACGGCGACGCACAGTCTCCACTTGCCCGTCTTCTTTCTAACTATCACGATGGGAGAGCTGTATGGGCTGGTTGAGTGCTCTATGCATCCCATTTGGAGTAGCTCGTCCACCTTCGCATTGATCTCCCCTTGAACTTTTGGGTTCTTGGGGTAGTATCGCTGCTTTATTGGTTTGTCGTCCTTCATCGTTATTTGATGCTCTGCCATGTTCGACGTTCCTGTCATGGTTTTAAAACTGGATAGCCTCTCCTCGAGCCACCCATTGTGTCGATTCCTGGCCGGTATTATCATCTTGTGTCCAGCACACCTTATCTCGGTTCCGACTTGAGTTAGAAAGTTACATCCTAACACCAATGAATCCACTACCCCTGGTAGTATCAGCAGGCTCATGGTCAGTCGACTGTTCCCGAATGCGATTTCCACCTTCAGCTGTTCATCGATCCCGCCGCACCTTCCGTCTGCCAACCTAACTTGTCGCCGTATCCTCGTAATCCTCCCGAAGGCAGCCAGGTTATCCGCCAGTTCCTTGCTTAGAAACCCCGCTGTTGCCCCGGTGTCGATCGTGGCCTTGTATGTGCCTCCCCCAATCATCTTTCTCGGTTTCTCCGCTCCGTCGAACCTGAATGATACTCGCGGACTTGTATAGCGACCCTTGCATATTCCGACTGGCTGCGTCTAGAGGTCAGCACTGTTGTCTTCCTGTCCTGGCTTGACTCTCTCCTGTAGGCCTCCTGCTTGCTAGTAGGTTATCCCCTTTAGCGTTCGTTAGCGTGATGCCCGGACCGGCTCTGTCGTAAAACATAGCTTCCAGCTCAGCCCAGATGTCGGCAATTTGTTTGTCGCTCTCTGTCTCCGAGTAATACTTCTACAATGTCTTCCTCATGTCCTCTAATCTGCCGTCCAGGGCGACATTAAGTCTTTGTGCGACCTGGGCGAAGTCCTTCTTCTTAGGGCGGTAGATCCATTTCTTTCCCATTCTGTTTATTTTGCTTTCACCGCTGGGACAATCACGTTTTGTGCGCCAGATGTAATGAAGCGAGCTTTCTGCTCGCTACGAGATTTGTGCGGCTAGCTCAGTAGATTATGTGTGTTCGTCCCACCAAATTTATATAAACGTGACCGCCCAGTAGTTCAGTGAGAAAGCACAGAATTCACGGGTTCGTAGTGGGTTTATTGCGGGTATAAGTACAGTCGGCTTTATAATTTGCTTTTCTCGCTGTCTCCGACGGTACGGGTTGTATCGATGTTCGCTCGCCTCGTTGACACGGTGTTCCAGTTTTGTAGCTCCCTGAAGATCCTTGTCCGCTGCTTGTTCCTGGCGCGTTGGCTCGGTGACTGCTCGGCCACGATTCAGACTCGCTATGGGGTCAGCCGTGCGGGCTCAGGGAAGCGTCACTGTTCTCAGACTAGGGTGAACAGACTAAAGAGTTCCCCAGGATCACTCCTTTCGACAGGCGACCACCTGTAACTTTCTGTGTCCCGGATGGTCCCACTGGGGATTCCGCTCAGATCGTGCGGACAGTCAAGGCGAAACGCCAGGAAGCTGCCTCGCTTTTCACTCCGGTCGTTCCGTTCCTCCGGTCTCGATTCTCCTTGCGTGGCTGTTGTGGTGTCCTGATTGTTGATGGCGGTGTCCTGCGAACTGCTCCTGACTGGGTGGCGGTACGTAGCGTGACCTCTGTGTTGGGTTCGTGGGCATACGCTGATCCCTTTTGGGTCGTTACTCTCGGGGTTCTGTCGCCCCGCTCCGGGACTTCTCTCCCTTCTGGCTCGTTTCTCACGGGTCTCCATAAGTCGAGACCGTAGGCTCTCCTGGAAAATTCCACTCGAGACCGTACCGGTCGACCGCTCTCCCTTCTGGCTGATCGCGCCAGGACCTACTCAACTCCACTTGGCGCACGGGGCTCACGCCGGGAAACGTCAAAGTAGTGCGTGGGGCAGGTTTACCCCCGAGCTCACGATTTCTTGTCGCCGGCCTTCACTGCTCAAATTCTGGCAGACCCTCCAGGTGTAACGCCAGGACTTCATTGGCAGGAATTAACAGATCGCCTTGACTTAGCCGTGTGGTGCCCCTTAAGACCTCAGACACCTCTGTCTCAGTTCCGAGATTCCCGAACGTCTCGACGTGACAATCTTGCTCCTTGTAGGCTCCCACGGCGCTGCTTTCGACGACTAGCCTTGTTGTGGCTCCCTCGTAGTTTGCTTGGTTGGTTTTCTGTAAACTTGGTATTTGATCGACTGCTTGTCTTAACTCTTCGACTCTTCTCCTCGTGATCGACTGATCGTGTTCGACCAACCGTAATCGACCGATTAGGGTCGTACCCTCTATCCTTTGGGATCCTTCGAGTTAACCTTGGGCTCTTTTCTCAGTATCTTTTGAGTTTCCTTGGAGTTCTCCTCGGGCTCTTTTCCTCGTATCCTTTGGCATCCTAGGAGCTATCCTTGGGCCCTTTCCTCGGTGGCCTTTGAGACTCCTTGGAACTATCCTCGAGTTTCTTCCTTCGTATCCTTGAGCCTCCTTGGAGTTATCCTCAGGCTCTTTTCCTCGTATCCTTTGGGCATCCTAGGAGCTAACCTAGGACATTTTTCCTCGTATCCCTGAGCATCCTTGGAATTATCCTCGGGCTCTTTTCCTCGTATGCTTCTCCTCGTGTCCTTTGGGCATCCTTGGACCCTTTCTTCAGTGTCCCTTTTGAGCATCCTTGGAGTCCTCCTCGAATTATTTCCCCCCGTGTCCTTTGAAAATCCTTGAAGTTGTCCTCGGTCTCCTTTTGTAGTATGCTTTGAGACTCTTTGAAATTTTACTGTTGCTTTTTGTCTAACGTATCTGGTTTAAGCTGCTCGCTTGTGTCCTGGGTTTGTTGTTGTTTCAGCTCGCTCACGTGAATGGTCCTCTCTTTCTTCGTGTTCACGTGCAGTATTGTGCAGATTACTCCGTGACGTGGTAAGGTCCGTCGTATCTTGGGGCCAACTTTGCTGATATCAGTCAGGTTCAAATCGCCGGTACCATGATGCTATGCCCAGGTACTGTCGGAGCTCTCTAAATGTTGACTGGCAGCGTCTTTCAGCCGCCGGAATACCTCTTTCAAGTTTTACTTGTGCTCTTCTAGCGTGCGTCCGATCGCTATAATATCGTCTTGGTACGCAAATGCGTGCGGCGACATCTCGGGACCAATCACACGGTCCAACACACGCTGGAAGGTCGCAGATGCCGAATGGAGTCCAAACGGCATTACTCTCCACTGGAATAAGCCCTTTCCCGGCACTGTAAACTCAGGTTGCTTTCTTTCAGCGGGATTTGCCAGTAACCGTCCTTCAGGTCCAAACTGCTTATTTATCGTGTCTCTCTCAGCTGGTCGAGGATATAATTTATTGGAGGCATCGGGTAGGCACCCTTTATCAATTTGGCGTTGATCTGTCTGACGTCGACGCACAGTCTCCACTTGCCCGTCTTCTTTCTAACTATCACGATGGGAGAGCTGTATGGGCTGGTTGAGTGCTCTATGCATCCCATTTGGAGTAGCTCGTCCACCTTCGCATTGATCTCCCCTTGAACTTTCGGGTTCTTGGGGTAGTATCGCTGCTTTATTGGTTTGTCGTCCTTCATCATTATTTGATGCTCTGCCATGTTCGACGTTCCTGTCATGGTTTTAAAACTGGATAGCCTCTCCTCGAGCCACCCATTGTGTCGATTCCTGGCCGGTATTATCATCTTGTGTCCAGCACACCTTATCTCGGTTCCGACTTGAGTAAGAAAGTTACATCCTAATACCAATGAATCCACTACCCCTGGTAGTATCAGCAGGCTCATGGTCAGTCGACTGTTCCCGAATGCGATTTCCACCTCCAGCTGTTCATCGATCCCGCCGCACCTTCCGTCTGCCAACCTAACTTGTCGCCAGTTCCTTGCCTAGAAAGCTCGCTGTTGCCCCGGTGTTGATCGTGGCCTTGTATGTGCCTCCCCCAATCGTCACCGCTGCAGACAACTGCTGCTCCTCCTCGATTAGCTCGCCCGTTAGTTTGTAGAGGTAGCATCTTGCGACTCCCGCTCGCCTCTCTGCTGGCAGCACTCGACGCTCCTGACCCCTACCCTCCCGCACACCCAGCAGAATAACAGGCGTTGGAGTCGACATCCTCGTGCCCAGTGTCCGTGGCCGCCGCACCTTTAGCAAGCCTCATGGGGATCTGCAATGTGTGTCGTTCCCCGCGGCCTCTTTGTTGTGCTAAGCGGTCTCCACACAGTGTTCGCTGGTTGCATCTGTTGCTGCTTTGGTTGCTTCCATTGGCCTTCTCGTGGTGCTCCTGGTGCCTGCTGTCGCGGGACTCGTTGTGGCGGTGAACATTGGTCATTTCTCCGTGTCTCCTGGTTATCTGTCTCCTCGCATCTTCTGCACGTGACCTGCGTTCGTGGTGACGACTTGGCCTTCGAGAACTTGTTTTCTTGTGCGATCGCTTCCCGATCCTTTTCCAGTTCTTCGTACTCATCGGCTAGCATCGACGTGTCTAGGTCCGGCACTTTGTACGTCCTTAGGAAGATCCATAAGCTTAGGAAGATCACCTGCGTTCGTGGTGACGACTTGGTCTTCGAGAACTTGTTTTCTTGTGTGAACGCTTCCCGATCCTTTTCCAGTTCTGAGTACTCATCAGCTAGCATCGACGTGTCCAGGTCCGGCACTTTGTACGCCCTTAGGAAGATCCTTAAGCTTGGGGTGCAGTTTTCCTTAATGATCTTTAAAGTGTCTCTCGCAGAATAATTTATTGGCCTTGTCATCGTCTGCATGTCGACCATGTAGTCTTTAAATGATTCACTGAAACCCTGCTTTCGTTGCCTGACCTGAACCGACAGCCTTCAGAAGAAACCTCTCGGCAGAAAGTTAAGATGGAAGCTCTCAATGAACTCTCCCAGGTTTTCCATTGCTTATTGTTGGCGATAAACCAGTTCAACGCACTTTCTTTAAGCAACTCCGG
Organism: Drosophila biarmipes; assembly: GCF_025231255.1. Classification (NCBI taxonomy): domain Eukaryota; kingdom Metazoa; phylum Arthropoda; class Insecta; order Diptera; family Drosophilidae; genus Drosophila; species Drosophila biarmipes. The sequence goes on along the minus strand of NW_026114526.1, from coordinate 2,506,593 downwards.
CATCGCTCGTGGGATCATGTCTAGGTCTAAAGCGTAAGTGTTGGCGGACCATTCTACTTGTTCCAGGAACTCGAACGGTTTCTCCGCCCCGTCGAACCTGAATGACACTGGCGGACTTGTATAGCGACCCTTGCATAATCCGACTGGCTGGGTCTAGAGATCAGCACTGTTGTCTTCCTGTCCTGGCTTGACTCTCTCCTGTGGGCCTCCCTTTGCAAGTTGTCGACGATCAAGCTTGCTAGTAGGTTATCCCCTTCAGCGTTCGTTAGCGTGATGCCCGGACCGGCTCTGTCGTAAAACATAGCTTCCAGCTCAGCCCACATGTCGGCAATTTGTTTGTCGCTCTCTGTCTCCGAGTAATACTTCTACAATGTCTTCCTCATGTCCTCTAATCTGCCGTCCAGGGCGACATTAAGTCTTTGTGCGACCTGGGCGAAGTCCTTCTTCTTAGGGCGGTAGATCCATTTCTTTCCCATTCTGTTTATTTTGCTTTCACCGCTGGGACAATCACGTTTTGTTTGCTTTCTGCTCGCTACGAGATTTTTGCGGCTAGCTCAGTAGATTGTGCGTGTTCGTCCCACCAAATTGATATAAACGTGACCACCCAGTAGTTCAGTGAGAAAGCACAGAGTTCACGGGTTCGTAGTGGGTTTATTGCGGGTATAAGTACAGTCGGCTTTATAATTGCTTTTCCCGCTGTCTCCGACGGTACGGGTTGTCTCGATGTTCGCTCGCCTCGTTGACACGGTGTTCCAGTTTTGTAGCTCCCTGAGAATCCTTGTCCGCTGCTTGTTCCTGGCGCGTTGGCTCGGTGACTGCTCGGCCACGATTCAGACTCGCTATGGGGTCAGCCGTGCGCTTACTGTCCGTGCCTTTCCTCTGGTCTCGATTCTCCTTGCGTGGCTGTTGCGGTGTGGTGTCCTGCTTATTGATGGCGGTGTCCCGCGAACTGCTCCTGACTGGGTGGCGGTACGTAGCGTGACCTCTGTGTTGGGTTCGTGGGCATACGCCGATCCCTTCTGGATCGTTACTCTCGGGGTTCTGTCGCTCCGCTCTGGGACTTCTCTCCCTTCTGGCTCGTTTCTCACGGGACTTCACAAGTCGAGACCGTAGGCTCTCCAAGAAAATTCCATTCGAGACCGAACCGGTCGACCGCTCTCCCTTCTGGCTGATCGCGCCAGGACCTGCCCAACTTCACTTGGCGCACGGGGCTCACGCCGGGAAACGCCAAAGAAGTGCTTGGGGCAGGTTTACCCCCGAGCTCACGATTTCTTGTCGCCGGCCTTCACTGCTCAAATTCTGGCAGACCCTCAAGGCGTAACGCCAGGACTTCATTGGCAGGAATTAACAGATCGCCTTGACTTAGCCGTGTGGTGCCCCTTAAGACCTCAGACACCTCTGTCTCAGTTCCGAGATTCCTTGTAATCCCAACCCCGAACGTCTCGACGTGACAATCTTGCTCCTTGTAGGCTCCCACGGCGCAGCTTTCGACGACAAGCCTTGTTGTGGCTCCCTCGTAGTTTGCTTGCTTGGTTTTCTGTTCACTTGGTATTTGATCGACTGCTTGTCTTAACTCTTCGACTCTTCTCCTCGTGATCGACTGATCGTGTTCGACTAACCGTAATCGACCGATTAGGGTCGTACCCTCTATCCTTTGGGATGCTTCGAGTTAACCTTGGGCTCTTTTCTCAGTATCTTTTGAGTTTTCTTGGAGTTCTCCTCGGGCTCTTTTCCTCGTATCCTTTGGGCATCCTAGGAGCTATCCTTGGGCCCTTTCCTCGGTGGCCTTTGAGACTCCTTGGAACTATCCTCGAGTTTCTTCCTTCGTATCCTCGAGCCTCCTTGGAGTTATCCTCAGGCTCTTTTCCTCGTATCCTTTGGGCATCCTAGGAACTATCCTTGGACATTTTTCCTCGTATCCCTGAGCATCCTTGAAATTATCCTCGGGCTCTTTTCCTCGTATGCTTCTCCTCGTGTCCTTTAGGCATCCTTGGACCCTTTCTTCAGTGTCCCTTTTGAGCATCCTTGGAGTTCTCCTCGAATTATTTCCCGCCGTGTCCTTTGAAAATCCTTGAAGTTGTCCTCGGACTCCTTTCGTAGTTTCCTTTGAGACTCTTTCAAATTTTGCTGTGGCTTTTTGTCTAACGTATCTGCTTTTAGCTGCTCGCTTGTGTTCTGGGTTTGTTCTTGTTCCAGCTCTCTCACGTGAATGGTCATCTTTTTTTTCGTGTTCACGTGCAGTATTGTGCAGATTACTCCGTTCAGCCGCCGGAATACCTCTTTCAATTTTTCTCTGTGCTCGTCTAGCGTGCGTCCGATCGCTATAATATCGTCTTGGTACGCAAATGCGTGCGGCGACATCTCGGGACCAATCACACGGTCCAACACCCGCTGGATAGTCGCAGTTGCCGAATGGAGTCCAAACGGCATTACTCTCCACTGGAATAAGCACTTTCCCGGCACTGTAAACTCAGTGTACTGCCTGTTGCTTTCTTTCAGCGGGATTTGCCAGTAACCGTCCTTTAGGTCCAAACTGCTTATGTACCGTGCCTCTCTCAGCTGGTCGAGGATATAATTTATTGGACGCATCGGGTAGACACCCTTTATCAATTTGGCGTTGATCTGCCTGACGTCGACGCACAGTCTCCACTTGCCCGTCTTCTTCCTAACCAACACGATGGGAGATCTGTATGGGCTGGTTGAGTGCTCTATGCATCCCAATCGGAGTAGCTCGTCCACCTTCGCATTGATCTCCCCTTGAACTGTGGGATTCTTCGGGTAGTATCGCTGTTTTATTGGCTTGTCGTTCTTTATCGTTATTTGATGCTCTGCCATGTTCGACGTTCCAGTCATGGTTTTGAAACTGGATAGCCTCTCCTCGAGCCACCCATTGTGTCGATTCCTAGCCGGTATTATCACCTCGTGTCCAGCACACCTTATCTCAGTTACGACTTGAGTAAGAAAGTTACATCCTAACACCAATGAATCCACTACCCCTGGTAGTATCAGCAGGCTCATGGTCAGTCGACTGTTCCCGAATGCGATTTCTACCTCCAGCTGTTCATCGATCCCGCCGCACCTTCCGTCTGCCAACCTAATAGTGTCGATCGTGGCCTTGTATGTGCCTCCCCCAATCGTTACCGCTGCGGACAACTGCTGCTCCTCCTCGATTAGCTCGCCCGTTAGTTTGTAGAGGTAGCATCTTGCGACCACCACTCGCCTCTCTGCTGGCAGCGCTCGACGCTCCTGACCCCTACCCTCCCGCACACCCAGCAGAATAACAGGCGTTGGAGTCGACATCCCCGTGTCTCCTTGGCCTTCGAGAACTTGTTTTCTTGTGCGAACGCTTCCCGATTCTTTTCCAGTTCTTCGTACTCATCGGCTAGCATCGACGTGTCTAGGTCCGGCACTTTGTACGCCCTTAGGAAGATCCTTAAGCTTGGGGTGCAGTTTTCCTGAATGATCTTTAAAGTGTCTCTCGCAGAATAATTTATTGGCCTTGTCATCGTCTGCATGTCGACCATGTAGTCTTTAAATGATTCACTGAAACCCTGCTTTCGTTGCCTGACCTGAACCGACAGCCTTCAGAAGAAACTTCTCGGCGGAAAGTTGAGATGGAAGCTCTCAATGAACTCTCCCAGGTTTTCCATTGCTTATTGTTGGCGATAAACCAGTTCAACGCCCTTCCTTTAAGCAACTCCGGCATCGCTCGGGGGATCATGTCTAGGTCTAAAGCGTAAGTGTTGGCGGACCATTCTACTTGTTCCAGGAACTCGAACGGTTTCTCCGCCCCGTCGAACCTGAATGACGACTGGCTGGGTCTAGAGGTTAGCGCTGTTGTCTTCCTGTCCTGGCTTGACTCTCTCCTGTGGGCCTCCCTTTGCAAGTTGTCAGTAGGTTATCCCCAAGCTTGCTAGTAGGTTATCCCCTTCAGCGTTCGTTAGCGTGATGCCCGGACCGGCTCTGTCGTAAAACATAGCTTCCAACTCAGCCCAGATGTCGGCAATTTGTTTGTCGCTCTCTGTCTCCGAGTAATACTTCTACAATGTCTTCCTCATGTCCTCTAATCTACCGTCCAAGGCGACATTAAGTCTTTGTGCGATCACGGGCTTGTAATGGGTTTATTGCGGGTATAAGTACAGTTGGCTTTATAATTTGCTCTTCTCGCTGTCTCCGACGGTACGGGTTGTCTCGATGTTCGATCGCCTCGTTGACACGGTGTTTCAGTTTTGTAGCTCCCTGAGAATCCTTGTCCGCTGCTTGTTCCTGGCGCGTTGGCTCGATGACTGCTCGGCCACGATTCAGACTCTCTATGGGGTCAGCAGTGCGCTTACTGTCCGTGCCGTTCCTCCGGTCTCGATTCTCCTTGCGTGGCTGTTGCGGTGTGGTGTCCTTTTATTGATGGCGGTGTCCCACGAACTGCTCCTGACTGGGTGGCGGTACGTAGCGTGACCTCTGTGTTGGGTTCGTGGGCATACGCCGATCCCTTCTGGATCGTTACTCTCGGGGTTCTGTCGCTCCGCTCCGGGACTTCTCTCCCTTCTGGCTTGTTTCTCACGGGACTTCACAAGTCGAGACCGTAGGCTCTCCTAGAAAATTCCACTCGAGACCGTACCGGTCGACCGCTCTCCCTTCTGGCTGATCGCGCCAGGACCTGCCCAACTCCACTTGGCGCACGGGGCTCACGCCGGGAAACGCCAAAGTAGTGCTTTGGGCAGGTTTACCCCCGAGCTCACGATTTCTTGTCGCCGGCCTTCACTGCTCAAATTCTGGCAGACCCTCCAGGCGTAACGCCAAGACTTCATTGGCAGGAATTAACAGATCGCCTTGACTTAGCCGTGTGGTGCCCCTTTAGACCCCGGCCACCTCTGTCTTAGTTCGGAGATTCCTTGTAATCCCAATCCCATACGTCTCGACGTGACATTCTTGCTCCTTGTAGGCTCCCACGGCGCTGCTTTCGACGACTAGCCTTGTTGTGGCTCCCTCGTAGTTTGCTTGTTTGGTTTTCTGTAAGCTTGGTAGTTGATCGACTGCTTGTCTTAACTCTTCGACTCTTCTCCTCGTGATCGACTGATCGTGTTCGACTAACCGTAATCGACCGATTAGGGTCGTACCCTCTATCCTTTGGGATGCTTCGAGTTAACCTTGGGCTCTTTTCTCAGTATCTTTTGAGTTTTCTTGGAGTTCTCCTCGGGTTTTTTTCCTCGTATCCTTTGGGCATCCTAGGAGCTATCCTTGGGCCCTTTCCTCGGTGGCCTTTGAGACTCCTTGGAACTATCCTCGAGTTTCTTCCTTCGTATCCTCGAGCCTCCTTGGAGTTATCCTCAGGCTCTTTTCCTCGTATCCTTTGGGCATCCTAGGAACTATCCTTGGACATTTTTCCTCGTATCCCTGAGCATCCTTGAAATTATCCTCGGGCTCTTTTCCTCGTATGCTTCTCCTCGTGTCCTTTAGGCATCCTTGGACCCTTTCTTCAGTGTCCCTTTTGAGCATCCTTGGAGTTCTCCTCGAATTATTTCCCGCCGTGTCCTTTGAAAATCCTTGAAGTTGTCCTCGGACTCCTTTCGTAGTTTCCTTTGAGACTCTTTCAAATTTTGCTGTGGCTTTTTGTCTAACGTATCTGCTTTTAGCTGCTCGCTTGTGTTCTGGGTTTGTTCTTGTTCCAGCTCTCTCACGTGAATGGTCATCTTTTTTTTCGTGTTCACGTGCAGTATTGTGCAGATTACTCCGTTCAGCCGCCGGAATACCTCTTTCAATTTTTCTCTGTGCTCGTCTAGCGTGCGTCCGATCGCTATAATATCGTCTTGGTACGCAAATGCGTGCGGCGACATCTCGGGACCAATCACACGGTCCAACACCCGCTGGATAGTCGCAGTTGCCGAATGGAGTCCAAACGGCATTACTCTCCACTGGAATAAGCACTTTCCCGGCACTGTAAACTCAGTGTACTGCCTGTTGCTTTCTTTCAGCGGGATTTGCCAGTAACCGTCCTTTAGGTCCAAACTGCTTATGTACCGTGCCTCTCTCAGCTGGTCGAGGATATAATTTATTGGACGCATCGGGTAGACACCCTTTATCAATTTGGCGTTGATCTGCCTGACGTCGACGCACAGTCTCCACTTGCCCGTCTTCTTCCTAACCAACACGATGGGAGATCTGTATGGGCTGGTTGAGTGCTCTATGCATCCCAATCGGAGTAGCTCGTCCACCTTCGCATTGATCTCCCCTTGAACTGTGGGATTCTTCGGGTAGTATCGCTGTTTTATTGGCTTGTCGTTCTTTATCGTTATTTGATGCTCTGCCATGTTCGACGTTCCAGTCATGGTTTTGAAACTGGATAGCCTCTCCTCGAGCCACCCATTGTGTCGATTCCTAGCCGGTATTATCACCTCGTGTCCAGCACACCTTATCTCAGTTACGACTTGAGTAAGAAAGTTACATCCTAACACCAATGAATCCACTACCCCTGGTAGTATCAGCAGGCTCATGGTCAGTCGACTGTTCCCGAATGCGATTTCTACCTCCAGCTGTTCATCGATCCCGCCGCACCTTCCGTCTGCCAACCTAATAGTGTCGATCGTGGCCTTGTATGTGCCTCCCCCAATCGTTACCGCTGCGGACAACTGCTGCTCCTCCTCGATTAGCTCGCCCGTTAGTTTGTAGAGGTAGCATCTTGCGACCACCACTCGCCTCTCTGCTGGCAGCGCTCGACGCTCCTGACCCCTACCCTCCCGCACACCCAGCAGAATAACAGGCGTTGGAGTCGACATCCCCGTGTCTCCTTGGCCTTCGAGAACTTGTTTTCTTGTGCGAACGCTTCCCGATTCTTTTCCAGTTCTTCGTACTCATCGGCTAGCATCGACGTGTCTAGGTCCGGCACTTTGTACGCCCTTAGGAAGATCCTTAAGCTTGGGGTGCAGTTTTCCTGAATGATCTTTAAAGTGTCTCTCGCAGAATAATTTATTGGCCTTGTCATCGTCTGCATGTCGACCATGTAGTCTTTAAATGATTCACTGAAACCCTGCTTTCGTTGCCTGACCTGAACCGACAGCCTTCAGAAGAAACTTCTCGGCGGAAAGTTGAGATGGAAGCTCTCAATGAACTCTCCCAGGTTTTCCATTGCTTATTGTTGGCGATAAACCAGTTCAACGCCCTTCCTTTAAGCAACTCCGGCATCGCTCGGGGGATCATGTCTAGGTCTAAAGCGTAAGTGTTGGCGGACCATTCTACTTGTTCCAGGAACTCGAACGGTTTCTCCGCCCCGTCGAACCTGAATGACGACTGGCTGGGTCTAGAGGTTAGCGCTGTTGTCTTCCTGTCCTGGCTTGACTCTCTCCTGTGGGCCTCCCTTTGCAAGTTGTCAGTAGGTTATCCCCAAGCTTGCTAGTAGGTTATCCCCTTCAGCGTTCGTTAGCGTGATGCCCGGACCGGCTCTGTCGTAAAACATAGCTTCCAACTCAGCCCAGATGTCGGCAATTTGTTTGTCGCTCTCTGTCTCCGAGTAATACTTCTACAATGTCTTCCTCATGTCCTCTAATCTACCGTCCAAGGCGACATTAAGTCTTTGTGCGATCACGGGCTTGTAATGGGTTTATTGCGGGTATAAGTACAGTTGGCTTTATAATTTGCTCTTCTCGCTGTCTCCGACGGTACGGGTTGTCTCGATGTTCGATCGCCTCGTTGACACGGTGTTTCAGTTTTGTAGCTCCCTGAGAATCCTTGTCCGCTGCTTGTTCCTGGCGCGTTGGCTCGATGACTGCTCGGCCACGATTCAGACTCTCTATGGGGTCAGCAGTGCGCTTACTGTCCGTGCCGTTCCTCCGGTCTCGATTCTCCTTGCGTGGCTGTTGCGGTGTGGTGTCCTTTTATTGATGGCGGTGTCCCACGAACTGCTCCTGACTGGGTGGCGGTACGTAGCGTGACCTCTGTGTTGGGTTCGTGGGCATACGCCGATCCCTTCTGGATCGTTACTCTCGGGGTTCTGTCGCTCCGCTCCGGGACTTCTCTCCCTTCTGGCTTGTTTCTCACGGGACTTCACAAGTCGAGACCGTAGGCTCTCCTAGAAAATTCCACTCGAGACCGTACCGGTCGACCGCTCTCCCTTCTGGCTGATCGCGCCAGGACCTGCCCAACTCCACTTGGCGCACGGGGCTCACGCCGGGAAACGCCAAAGTAGTGCTTTGGGCAGGTTTACCCCCGAGCTCACGATTTCTTGTCGCCGGCCTTCACTGCTCAAATTCTGGCAGACCCTCCAGGCGTAACGCCAAGACTTCATTGGCAGGAATTAACAGATCGCCTTGACTTAGCCGTGTGGTGCCCCTTTAGACCCCAGCCACCTCTGTCTTAGTTCGGAGATTCCTTGTAATCCCAATCCCATACGTCTCGACGTGACATTCTTGCTCCTTGTAGGCTCCCACGGCGCTGCTTTCGACGACTAGCCTTGTTGTGGCTCCCTCGTAGTTTGCTTGGTTGGTTTTCTGTAAGCTTGGTAGTTGATCGACTGCTTGTCTAAACTCTTCGACTCTTCTCCTCGTGATCGAGTGATCGCGTTCGACTAACTGTAATCGACCAATTAAGGTCGTACCCTCTATCCTTTGGGATCCTTCGAGTTAACCTTGGGTTCTTTTCTCAGTATCTTTTGAGTTTCCTTGGAGTTCTCCTCGGGCTCCTTTTCTCAGTAACTTTTGAGTGTTCTTGGAGTTCTCCTTGGGCCCTTTCGAATGCTTCTCCTCGTGTCCTTTAGGCATCCTTGGACCCTTTCTTCGGTGTCCCTTTTGAGCATCCTTGCAGTCCTCCTCGAATTATTTCCCCCCGTGTCCTTTGAAAATTTTTGAAGTTGTCCTCGGACTCCTTTTGTAGTATCATTTGAGACTCTTTGAAATTTTACTGTTGCTTGTCGTTGTTTCAGCTCGCTCACGTGAATGGTCCTCTCTGTTTTCGTGGTCACGTGCAGTATTGTGCAGATTACTCCGTGACGTGGTAAGGTCCGTCGTATCTTGGGGCCAACTTTGCTGAGATCAGTCAGGTTCAAATCGCCGGTACCATGATGCTATACCCAGGTACTGTCGGAGCTCTCTAACTGTTGACGGTGGTTCTAGTTCGGCGACGGCCGCTACCTTTTCTGGATCCGTGCCTTTCCAGGTATAGCAGCTCCTTCTTGAAAAACTGTCATTTTTCCGGGTTCAACCTCAGATTAACGTCTTTCAGCCACCGGAATACCTCTTTCAAGTTTTACTTGTGCTCTGCTAGCGTGCGTCCGATCGCTATAATATCGTCTTGGTACGCAAATGCGTGAGGCGACATCTCGGGACCATTCACACTGTCCAACACACACTGGAAGGTCGTAGATGCCGAATGAAGTCCAAACGGCATTACTCTCCACTGGAATAAGCCCTTTCCCGGCACTGTAAACTCCGTGTACTGCCTGTTGCTTTCTTTCAGCGGGATTTGCCAGTAACCGTCCTTCAGGTCCAAACTGCTTATTTATCGTGTCTCTCAGCTGGTCGAGGATATAATTTATTGGAGGCATCGGGTAGGCACCCTTTATCAATTTGGCGTTGACCTGCCTGACGGCGACGCACAGTCTCCACTTGCCCGTCTTCTTTCTAACCATTACGATGGAAGAGCTGTATGGGCTGGTTGAGTTCTCTATGCATCCCATTTGGAGTAGCTCGTCCACCTTCGCATTGATCTCCCCTTGAACTTTCGGGTTCTTGGGGAAGTATCGCAGCTTTATTGGTTTGACGGCCTTCATCGTTATTTGATGCTCTGCCATGTTCGACGTTCCTGTCATGGTTTTGAAACTGGATAGCCTCTCCTCGAGCCACCCATTGTGTCGATTCCTGGCCGGTATTATCATCTTGTGTCCAGCACACCTTATCTCGGTTCCGACTTGAGTTAGAAAGTTACATCCTAACACCAATGAATCCACTACCCCTGGTAGTATCAGCAGGCTCATGGTCAGTCGACTGTTCCCGAATGCGATTTCCACCTCCAGCTGTTCATCGATCCCGCCGCACCTTCCGTCTGCCAACCTAACTTGTCGCCAGTTCCTTGCTTAGAAAGCTCGCTCTTGCCCCGGTGTCGATCGTGGCCTTGTATGTGCCTCCCCCAATCGTCACCGCTGCGGACAACTGCTGCTCCTCCTCGATTAGCTCGCCCGTTAGTTTGTAGAGGTAGCATCTTGCGACCCCCGCTCGCCCCTCTGCTGGCAGCACTCGACGCTCCTGACCCCTACCCTCCCGCACACCCAGCAGAATAACAGGCGTTGGAGTCGACATCCTCGTGCCCAGTGTCCGTGGCCGCCGCACCTTTAGCAAGCCTCATGGGGATCTGCAATGTGTGTCGTTCCCCGCCGCCTCTTTGTTGTGCTTAGCGGTCTCCACACAGTGTTCGCTGGTTGCATCTGTTGCTGCTTTGGCCTTCTCGTGGTGCTCCTGGTGCCTGCTGTCGCGGGACTCGTTGTGGCGGTGGACATTGGTCATTTCTCCGTGTCTCCTGGTTATCTGTCTCCTCGCATCTTCTGCACGTGACCTGCGTTCGTGGTGACGACTTGGCCTTCGAGAACTTGTTTTCTTGTGCAAAAGCTTCCCGATCCTTTTCCAGTTCTTTGTACTCATCGGCTAGTATCGACGTGTCCAGGTCCGGCACTTTGTACGCCCTTAGGAAGATCCTTAAGCTTTGGGTGCAGTTTTCCTTGATGATCTTTAAAGTGTCTCTCGCAGAATAATTTATTGGCCTTGTCATCGTCTGCATGTCGACCATGTAGTCTTTAAATGATTCACTGAAACCCTGCTTTCGTTGCCTGACCTGAACCGACAGCCTTCTGAAGAAACCTCTCGGCAGAAAGTTAAGATGGAAGCTCTCAATGAACTCTCCCAGGTTTTCCATTGCTTATTGTTGGCGATAAACCACTTCAACGCCCTTCCTTTAAGCAACTCCGGCATCGCTCGGGGGATCATGTCTAGGTCTAAACCGTAAGTGTTGGTGGACCATTCTACTTGTTCCAGGAACTCGAACGGTTTCTCCGCCCCGTCGAACCTGAATGACACTGGCGGACTTGTATAGCGACCCTTGCATATTCCGACTGGCTGCGTCTAGAGGTCAGCACTGTTGTCTTCCTGTCCTGGCTTGACTCTCTCTTGTGGGCCTCCCTTTGCAAGTTGTCGACGATCAAGCTTGCTAGTAGGTTATCCCCTTCAGCGTTCGTTAGCGTGATGCCCGGACCGGCTCTGTCGTAAAACATAGCTTCCAGCTCAGCCCAGATGTCGGCAATTTGTTTGTCGCTCTCTGTCTCCGAGTAAGACTTCTACAATGTCTTCCTCATGTCCTCTACTCTGCCGTCCAGGGTGACATTAAGTCTTTGTGCGACCTGGGCGAAGTCCTCCTTCTTAAGGCATTAGATCCATTTCTTTCCCATTCTGTTTATTTTGCTTTCACCGCTTGGACAATCACGTTTTGTGCGCCAGATGTAATAAAGCGAGCGTTCTGCTCGCTACGAGATTTGTGCGGCTAGCTCAGTAGATTGTGCGTGTTCGTCCCACCAAATTTATATAAACGTGACCGCCCAGTAGTTCAGTGAGAAAGCACAGAATTCACGGGTTCGTAGTGGGTTTATTGCGGGTATAAGTACAGTCGGCTTTATAATTTGCTTTTCTGGCTGTCTCCGACGGTACGGGTTGTATCGATGTTCGCTCGCCTCGTTGACACGGTGTTCCAGTTTTGTAGCTCCCTGAAGATCTTTGTCCGCTACTTGTTCCTGGCGCGTTGGCTCAGTGACTGCTCGGCCACGATTCAAACTCGCTATGGGGTTAGCCGTGCGGGCTCAGGGAAGCGTCACTGTTCTCAGACTAGGGTAAACAGACTAACGAGTTCTCCAGGATCACTCCCTTCGACACACGACCGCCTGTAACTTTCTCTGTCCCGCATGGTCCCACTGGGGATTCCGCTCAGATCGTGCGAACAGTCAAGGCTTTGATTGGTTGGTTTTCTGTAAACTTGGTATTTGATCGACTGCTTGTCTTAACTCTTCGACTCTTCTCCTCGTGATCGACTGATCGTGTTCGACTAACCGTAATCGACCGATTAGGGTCGTACCCTCTATCCTTTGGGATCCTTCGAGTTAACCTTGTGCTCTTTTCTCAGTATCTTTTGAGTTTCCTTGGAGTTCTCCTCGGGCTCTTTTCCTCGTATCCTTTGGGCATCCTAGGAGCTATCCTTGGGCCCTTTCCTCGGTGGCCTTTGAGACTCCTTGGAACTATCCTCGAGTTTCTTCCTTCGTATCCTTGAGCCTCCTTGGAGTTATCCTCAGGCTCTTCTCCTCGTGTCCTTTGGGCATCCTTGGACCCTTTCTTCAGTGTCCCTTTTGAGCATCCTTGGAGTCCTCCTCGAATTATTTCCCGCCGTGTCCTTTGAAAATCCTTGAAGTTGTCCTGGGACTGCTTTCGTAGTATCCTTTCAGACTCTTTGAAATTTTGCTGTTGCTTTTTGTCTAACGTATCTGCTTTTAGCCGCTCGCTTGTGTCCTGGATTTGTTCTTGATCCAGCTCTCTCACGTGAATGGTCCTCTCTTTTTTTGTGTTCACGTGCAGTATTGTGCAGATTACTCCGTGACGTGGTAAGGTCCGTCGTATCTTTGCTGAGATCAGTCAGGATCAAATCGCCGGTACCATGATGCTATGCCCAGGTACTGTCGGAGCTCTCTAAATGTTGACGGTGGTTCTAGTTCGGCGACGGCCGCTACCTTTTCTGGATCCGTGCCTATCCCGTCGCTAGTCACTCCATGACCCAGATATTGCCGCTCCTTCTTGAAAAACTGGCATTTTTCCGGGTTCAACCTCAGATTAGCGTCTTTCAGCCGCCGAAATACCCCTTTCAAGTTTTCCTTGTGCTCTTCTAGCGTGCGTCCGATCACTATAATATCGTCTTGGTACGCAAATGCGTGCGGCGACATCTCGGGACCAATCACACGGTCCAACACACGCTGGAAGGTCGCAGATGCCGAATGGAGTCCAAACGGCATTACTCTCCACTGGAATAAGCCCTTTCCCGGCACTGTAAACTCCGTGTACTGCCTGTTGCTTTCTTTCAGCGGGATTTGCCAGTAACCGTCCTTCAGGTCCAAACTGCTTATTTATCGTGTCTCTCTCAGCTGGTCGAGGATATAATTTATTGGAGGCATCGGGTAGGCACCCTTTATCAATTTGGCGTTGATCTGCCTGACGGCGACGCACAGTCTCCACTTGCCCGTCTTCTTTCTAACTATCACGATGGGAGAGCTGTATGGGCTGGTTGAGTGCTCTATGCATCCCATTTGGAGTAGCTCGTCCACCTTCGCATTGATCTCCCCTTGAACTTTCGGGTTCTTGGGGTAGTATCGCTGCTTTATTGGTTTGTCGTCCTTCATCATTATTTGATGCTCTGCCATGTTCGACGTTCCTGTCATGGTTTGAAAACTGGATAGCCTCTCCTCGAGCCACCCATTGTGTCGATTCCTGGCCGGTATTATCATCTTGTGTCCAGCACACCTTATCTCGGTTCCGACTTGAGTAAGAAAGTTACATCCTAACACCAATGAATCCACTACCCCTGGTAGTATCAGCAGGCTCATGGTCAGTCGACTGTTCCCGAATGCGATTTCCATCTCCAGCTGTTCATCGATCCCGCCGCACCTTCCGTCTGCCAACCTAACGGTGTCCATCGTGGCCTTGTATGTGCCTCTCCCAATCGTCACCGCTGCAGACAACTGCTGCTCCTCCTCGATTAGCTCGCCCGTTAGTTTGTAGAGGTAGCATCTTGCGACTCCCGCTCGCCTCTCTGCTGGCAGCACTCGACGCTCCTGACCCCTACCCTCCCGCACACCCAGCAGAATAACAGGCGTTGGAGTCGACATCCTCGTGCCCAGTGTCCGTGGCCGCCGCACCTTTAGCAAGCCTCATGGGGATCTGCAATGTGTGTCGTTCCCCGCGGCCTCTTTGTTGTGCTAAGCGGTCTCCACACAGTGTTCGCTGGTTGCATCTGTTGCTGCTTTGGTTGCTTCCATTGGCCTTCTCGTGGTGCTCCTGGTGCCTGCTGTCGCGGGACTCGTTGTGGCGGTGAACATTGGTCATTTCTCCGTGTCTCCTGGTTATCTGTCTCCTCGCATCTTCTGCACGTGACCTGCGTTCGTGGTGACGACTTGGCCTTCGAGAACTTGTTTTCTTGTGCGATCGCTTCCCGATCCTTTTCCAGTTCTTCGTACTCATCGGCTAGCATCGACGTGTCCAGGTCCGGCACTTTGTACGCCCTTAGGAAGATCCTTAAGCTTAGGAAGATCACCTGCGTTCGTGGTGACGACTTGGTCTTCGAGAACTTGTTTTCTTGTGTGAACGCTTCCCGATCCTTTTCCAGTTCTGAGTACTCATCAGCTAGCATCGACGTGTCCAGGTCCGGCACTTTGTACGCCCTTAGGAAGATCCTTAAGCTTGGGGTGCAGTTTTCCTGAATGATCTTTAAAGTGTCTCTCGTAGAATAATTTATTGGCCTTGTCATCGTCTGCATGTCGACCATGTAGTCTTTAAATGATTCACTGAAACCCTGCTTTCGTTGCCTGACCTGAACCGACAGCCTTCAGAAGAAACCTCTCGGCAGAAAGTTAAGATGGAAGCTCTCAATGAACTCTCCCAGGTTTTCCATTGCTTATTGTTGGCGATAAACCAGTTCAACGCCCTTCCTTTAAGCAACTCCGGCATCGCTCGGGGGATCATGTCTAGGTCTAAAGCGTAAGTGTTGGCGGACCATTCTACTTGTTCCAGGAACTCGAACGGTTTCTCCGCCCCGTCGAACCTGAATGACGACTGGCTGGGTCTAGAGGTTAGCGCTGTTGTCTTCCTGTCCTGGCTTGACTCTCTCCTGTGGGCCTCCCTTTGCAAGTTGTCAGTAGGTTATCCCCAAGCTTGCTAGTAGGTTATCCCCTTCAGCGTTCGTTAGCGTGATGCCCGGACCGGCTCTGTCGTAAAACATAGCTTCTAGCTCAGTCCAGATGTCGGCAATTTGTTTGTCGCTCTCTGTCTCCGAGTAATACTTCTACAATGTCTTCCTCATGTCCTCTAATCTACCGTCCAAGGCGACATTAAGTCTTTGTGCGATCACGGGCTTGTAGTGGGTTTATTGCGGGTATAAGTACAGTTGGCTTTATAATTTGCTCTTCTCGCTGTCTCCGACGGTACGGGTTGTCTCGATGTTCGATCGCCTCGTTGACACGGTGTTTCAGTTTTGTAGCTCCCTGAGAATCCTTGTCCGCTGCTTGTTCCTGGCGCGTTGGCTCGATGACTGCTCGGCCACGATTCAGACTCTCTATGGGGTCAGCAGTGCGCTTACTGTCCGTGCCGTTCCTCCGGTCTCGATTCTCCTTGCGTGGCTGTTGCGGTGTGGTGTCCTCTTATTGATGGCGGTGTCCTGCGAACTGCTCCTGACTGGGTGGCGATACGTAGCGTGACCTCTGTGTTGGGTTCGTGGGCATACGCCGATCCCTTCTGGATCCCTTCGTTACTCTCGGGGTTCTGTCGCCCCGTAGGCTCTCCTGAAAAATTCCACTCGAGACCGTACCGGTCGACCGCTCTCCCTTCTGGCTGATCGCGCCAGGACCTGCCCAACTCCACTTGGCGCACGGGGCTCACGCCGGGAAACGCCAAAGTAGTGCTTTGGGCAGGTTTACCCCCGAGCTCACGATTTCTTGTCGCCGGCCTTCACTGCTCAAATTCTGGCAGACCCTCCAGGCGTAACGCCAAGACTTCATTGGCAGGAATTAACAGATCGCCTTGACTTAGCCGTGTGGTGCCCCTTTAGACCCCAGCCACCTCTGTCGTAGTTCGGAGATTCCTTGTAATTCCAATCCCATACGTCTCGACGTGACATTCTTGCTCCTTGTAGGCTCCCACGGCGCTGCTTTCGACGACTAGCCTTGTTGTGGCTCCCTCGTAGTTTGCTTGGTTGGTTTTCTGTAAGCTTGGTAGTTGATCGACTGCTTGTCTAAACTCTTCGACTCTTCTCCTCGTGATCGACTGATCGTGTTCGACTAACCGTAATCGACCGATTAAGGTCGTGCCCTCTATCCTTTGGGATCCTTCGAGTTAACCTTGGGTTCTTTTCTCAGTATCTTTTGAGTTTCCTTGGAGTTCTCCTCGGGCTCCTTTTCTCAGTAACTTTTGAGTGTTCTTGGAGTTCTCCTTGGGCCCTTTCCCCGGTGGCCTTTGGGCATCCTAGGAGCTATCCTTGGGCCCTTTCCTCGGTGGCCTTTGAGACTCCTTGGAGCTATCCTCGAGTTTCTTCCTTCGTATCCTTGAGCCTCCTTGGAGTTATCCTCAGGCTCTTTTCCTCGTATCCTTCGGGCATCCTAGGAGCTATCCTTGGACATTTTTCCTCGTATCCCTGAGCATCCTTGGAATTATCCCCGGGCTCTTTTCCTCGTATGCTTCTCCTCGTGTCCTTTAGGCATCCTTGGACCCTTTCTTCGGTGTCCCTTTTGAGCATCCTTGCAGTCCTCCTCGAATTATTTCCCCCCGTGTCCTTTGAAAATTTTTGAAGTTGTCCTCGGACTCCTTTTGTAGTATCATTTGAGACTCTTTGAAATTTTACTGTTGCTTTTTGTCTAACGTATCTGCTTTTAGCTGCTCGCTTGTGTCCTGGGATTGTCGTTGTTTCAGCTCGCTCACGTGAATGGTCCTCTCTGTTTTCGTGTTCACGTGCAGTATTGTGCAGATTACTCCGTGACGTGGTAAAGTCCGTCGTATCTTGGGGCCAACTTTGCTGAGATCAGTCAGGTTCAAATCGCCGGTACCATGATGCTATACCCAGGTACTGTCGGAGCTCTCTAACTGTTGACGGTGGTTCTAGTTCGGCGACGGCCGCTACCTTTTCTGGATCCGTGCCTATCCAGGTATAGCAGCTCCTTCTTGAAAAACTGTCATTTTTCCGGGTTCAACCTCAGATTAACGTCTTTCAGCCACCGGAATACCTCTTTCAAGTTTTACTTGTGCTCTTCTAGCGTGCGTCCGATCGCTATAATATCGTCTTGGTACGCAAATGCGTGAGGCGACATCTCGGGACCATTCACACTGTCCAACACACACTGGAAGGTCGTAGATGCCGAATGAAGTCCAAACGGCATTACTCTCCACTGGAATAAGCCCTTTCCCGGCACTGTAAACTCCGTGTACTGCCTGTTGCTTTCTTTCAGCGGGATTTGCCAGTAACCGTCCTTCAGGTCCAAACTGCTTATTTATCGTGTCTCTCAGCTGGTCGAGGATATAATTTATTGGAGGCATCGGGTAGGCACCCTTTATCAATTTGGCGTTGACCTGCCTGACGGCGACGCACAGTCTCCACTTGCCCGTCTTCTTTCTAACCATTACGATGGAAGAGCTGTATGGGCTGGTTGAGTTCTCTATGCATCCCATTTGGAGTAGCTCGTCCACCTTCGCATTGATCTCCCCTTGAACTTTCGGGTTCTTGGGGTAGTATCGCAGCTTTATTGGTTTGACGTCCTTCATCGTTATTTGATGCTCTGCCATGTTCGACGTTCCTGTCATGGTTTTTAAACTGGATAGCCTCTCCTCGAGCCACCCATTGTGTCGATTCCTGGCCGGTATTATCATCTTGTGTCCAGCACACCTTATCTCGGTTCCGACTTGAGTTAGAAAGTTACATCCTAACACCAATGAATCCACTACCCCTGGTAGTATCAGCAGGCTCATGGTCAGTCGACTGTTCCCGAATGCGATTTCCACCTCCAGCTGTTCATCGATCCCGCCGCACCTTCCGTCTGCCAACCTAACTTGTCGCCAGTTCCTTGCTTAGAAAGCTCGCTGTTGCCCCGGTGTCGATCGTGGCCTTGTATGTGCCTCCCCCAATCGTCACCGCTGCGGACAACTGCTGCTCCTCCTCGATTAGCTCGCCCGTTAGTTTGTAGAGATAGCATCTTGCGACCCCCGCTCGCCCCTCTGCTGGCAGCACTCGACGCTCCTGACCCCTACCCTCCCGCACACCCAGCAGAATAACAGGCGTTGGAGTCGACATCCTCGTGCCCAGTGTCCGTGGCCGCCGCACCTTTAGCAAGCCTCATGGGGATCTGCAATGTGTGTCGTTCCCCGCGGCCTCTTTGTTGTGCTAAGCGGTCTCCACACAGTGTTCGCTGGTTGCATCTGTTGCTGCTTTGGTTGCTTCCATTGGCCTTCTCGTGGTGCTCCTGGTGCCTGCTGTCGCGGGACTCGTTGTGGCGGTGAACATTGGTCATTTCTCCGTGTCTCCTGGTTATCTGTCTCCTCGCATCTTCTGCACGTGACCTGCGTTCGTGGTGACGACTTGGCCTTCGAGAACTTGTTTTCTTGTGCGATCGCTTCCCGATCCTTTTCCAGTTCTTCGTACTCATCGGCTAGCATCGACGTGTCCAGGTCCGGCACTTTGTACGCCCTTAGGAAGATCCTTAAGCTTAGGAAGATCACCTGCGTTCGTGGTGACGACTTGGTCTTCGAGAACTTGTTTTCTTGTGTGAACGCTTCCCGATCCTTTTCCAGTTCTTCGTACTCATCAGCTAGCATCGACGTGTCCAGGTCCGGCACTTTGTACGCCCTTAGGAAGATCCTTAAGCTTGGGGTGCAGTTTTCCTGAATGATCTTTAAAGTGTCTCTCGCAGAATAATTTATTGGCCTTGTCATCGTCTGCATGTCGACCATGTAGTCTTTAAATGATTCACTGAAACCCTGCTTTCGTTGCCTGACCTGAACCGACAGCCTTCAGAAGAAACCTCTCGGCAGAAAGTTAAGATGGAAGCTCTCAATGAACTCTCCCAGGTTTTCCATTGCTTATTGTTGGCGATAAACCAGTTCAACGCCCTTCCTTTAAGCAACTCCGGCATCGCTCGGGGGATCATGTCTAGGTCTAAAGCGTAAGTGTTGGCGGACCATTCTACTTGTTCCAGGAACTCGAACGGTTTCTCCGCCCCGTCGAACCTGAATGACGACTGGCTGGGTCTAGAGGTTAGCGCTGTTGTCTTCCTGTCCTGGCTTGACTCTCTCCTGTGGGCCTCCCTTTGCAAGTTGTCAGTAGGTTATCCCCAAGCTTGCTAGTAGGTTATCCCCTTCAGCGTTCGTTAGCGTGATGCCCGGACCGGCTCTGTCGTAAAACATAGCTTCTAGCTCAGTCCAGATGTCGGCAATTTGTTTGTCGCTCTCTGTCTCCGAGTAATACTTCTACAATGTCTTCCTCATGTCCTCTAATCTACCGTCCAAGGCGACATTAAGTCTTTGTGCGATCACGGGCTTGTAGTGGGTTTATTGCGGGTATAAGTACAGTTGGCTTTATAATTTGCTCTTCTCGCTGTCTCCGACGGTACGGGTTGTCTCGATGTTCGATCGCCTCGTTGACACGGTGTTTCAGTTTTGTAGCTCCCTGAGAATCCTTGTCCGCTGCTTGTTCCTGGCGCGTTGGCTCGATGACTGCTCGGCCACGATTCAGACTCTCTATGGGGTCAGCAGTGCGCTTACTGTCCGTGACGTTCCTCCGGTCTCGATTCTCCTTGCGTGGCTGTTGCGGTGTGGTGTCCTCTTATTGATGGCGGTGTCCTGCGAACTGCTCCTGACTGGGTGGCGATACGTAGCGTGACCTCTGTGTTGGGTTCGTGGGCATACGCCGATCCCTTCTGGATCCCTTCGTTACTCTCGGGGTTCTGTCGCCCCGTAGGCTCTCCTGAAAAATTCCACTCGAGACCGTACCGGTCGACCGCTCTCCCTTCTGGCTGATCGCGCCAGGACCTGCCCAACTCCACTTGGCGCACGGGGCTCACGCCGGGAAACGCCAAAGTAGTGCTTTGGGCAGGTTTACCCCCGAGCTCACGATTTCTTGTCGCCGGCCTTCACTGCTCAAATTCTGGCAGACCCTCCAGGCGTAACGCCAAGACTTCATTGGCAGGAATTAACAGATCGCCTTGACTTAGCCGTGTGGTGCCCCTTTAGACCCCAGCCACCTCTGTCTTAGTTCGGAGATTCCTTGTAATTCCAATCCCATACGTCTCGACGTGACATTCTTGCTCCTTGTAGGCTCCCACGGCGCTGCTTTCGACGACTAACCTTGTTGTGGCTCCCTCGTAGTTTGCTTGGTTGGTTTTCTGTAAGCTTGGTAGTTGATCGACTGCTTGTCTAAACTCTTCGACTCTTCTCGTCGTGATCGACTGATCGTGTTCGACTAACCGTAATCGACCGATTAAGGTCGTGCCCTCTATCCTTTGGGATCCTTCGAGTTAACCTTGGGTTCTTTTCTCAGTATCTTTTGAGTTTCCTTGGAGTTCTCCTCGGGCTCCTTTTCTCAGTAACTTTTGAGTGTTCTTGGAGTTCTCCTTGGGCCCTTTCCCCGGTGGCCTTTGGGCATCCTAGGAGCTATCCTTGGGCCCTTTCCTCGGTGGCCTTTGAGACTCCTTTTAGCTATCCTCGAGTTTCTTCCTTCGTATCCTTGAGCCTCCTTGGAGTTATCCTCAGGCTCTTTTCCTCGTATCCTTCGGGCATCCTAGGAGCTATCCTTGGACATTTTTCCTCGTATCCCTGAGCATCCTTGGAATTATCCCCGGGCTCTTTTCCTCGTATGCTTCTCCTCGTGTCCTTTAGGCATCCTTGGACCCTTTCTTCGGTGTCCCTTTTGAGCATCCTTGCAGTCCTCCTCGAATTATTTCCCCCCGTGTCCTTTGAAAATTTTTGAAGTTGTCCTCGGACTCCTTTTGTAGTATCATTTGAGACTCTTTGAAATTTTACTGTTGCTTTTTGTCTAACGTATCTGCTTATAGCTGCTCGCTTGTGTCCTGGGATTGTCGTTGTTTCAGCTCGCTCACGTGAATGGTCCTCTCTGTTTTCGTGTTCACGTGCAGTGTTGTGCAGATTACTCCGTGACGTGGTAAGGTCCGTCGTATCTTGGGGCCAACTTTGCTGAGATCAGTCAGGTTCAAATCGCCGGTACCATGATGCTATACCCAGGTACTGTCGGAGCTCTCTAACTGTTGACGGTGGTTCTAGTTCGGCGACGGCCGCTACCTTTTCTGGATCCGTGCCTATCCAGGTATAGCAGCTCCTTCTTGAAAAACTGTCATTTTTCCGGGTTCAACCTCAGATTAACGTCTTTCAGCCACCGGAATACCCCTTTCAAGTTTTACTTGTGCTCTTCTAGCGTGCGTCCGATCGCTATAATATCGTCTTGGTACGCAAATGCGTGAGGCGACATCTCGGGACCATTCACACTGTCCAACACACACTGGAAGGTCGTAGATGCCGAATGAAGTCCAAACGGCATTACTCTCCACTGGAATAAGCCCTTTCCCGGCACTGTAAACTCCGTGTACTGCCTGTTGCTTTCTTTCAGCGGGATTTGCCAGTAACCGTCCTTCAGGTCCAAACTGCTTATTTATCGTGTCTCTCAGCTGGTCGAGGATATAATTTATTGGAGGCATCGGGTAGGCACCCTTTATCAATTTGGCGTTGACCTGCCTGACGGCGACGCACATTCTCCACTTGCCCGTCTTCTTTCTAACCATTACGATGGAAGAGCTGTATGGGCTGGTTGAGTTCTCTATGCATCCCATTTGGAGTAGCTCGTCCACCTTCGCATTGATCTCCCCTTGAACTTTCGGGTTCTTGGGGTAGTATCGCAGCTTTATTGGTTTGACGTCCTTCATCGTTATTTGATGCTCTGCCATGTTCGACGTTCCTGTCATGGTTTTAAAACTGGATAGCCTCTCCTCGAGCCACCCATTGTGTCGATTCCTGGCCGGTATTATCATCTTGTGTCCAGCACACCTTATCTCGGTTCCGACTTGAGTTAGAAAGTTACATCCTAACACCAATGAATCCACTACCTCTGGTAGTATCAGCAGGCTCATGGTCAGTCGACTGTTCCCGAATGCGATTTCCACCTTCAGCTGTTCATCGATCCCGCCGCACCTTCCGTCTGCCAACCTAACAGTGTCGATCGTGGCCTTGTATGTGCCTCCCCCAATCGTCACCGCTGCGGACAGCTGCTGCTCCTCCTCGATTAGCTCGCCCGTTAGTTTGTAGAGGTAGCATCTTGCGACTCCCGCTCGCCTCTCTGCTGGCAGCACTCGACGCTCCTGACCCCTACCCTCCCGCACACCCAGCAGAATAACAGGCGTTGGAGTCGACATCCTCGTGCCCAGTGTCCGTGGCCGCCGCACCTTTAGCAAGCCTCATGGGGATCTGCAATGTGTGTCGTTCCCCGCGGCCTCTTTGTTGTGCTAAGCGGTCTCCACACAGTGTTCGCTGGTTGCATCTGTTGCTGCTTTGGTTGCTTCCATTGGCCTTCTCGTGGTGCTCCTGGTGCCTGCTGTCGCGGGACTCGTTGTGGCGGTGAACATTGGTCATTTCTCCGTGTCTCCTGGTTATCTGTCTCCTCGCATCTTCTGCACGTGACCTGCGTTCGTGGTGACGACTTGGCCTTCGAGAACTTGTTTTCTTGTGCGATCGCTTCCCGATCCTTTTCCAGTTCTTCGTACTCATCGGCTAGCATCGACGTGTCCAGGTCCGGCACTTTGTACGCCCTTAGGAAGATCCTTAAGCTTAGGAAGATCACCTGCGTTCGTGGTGACGACTTGGTCTTCGAGAACTTGTTTTCTTGTGTGAACGCTTCCCGATCCTTTTCCAGTTCTTCGTACTCATCAGCTAGCATCGACGTGTCCAGGTCCGGCACTTTGTACGCCCTTAGGAAGATCCTTAAGCTTGGGGTGCAGTTTTCCTGAATGATCTTTAAAGTGTCTCTCGCAGAATAATTTATTGGCCTTGTCATCGTCTGCATGTCGACCATGTAGTCTTTAAATGATTCACTGAAACCCTGCTTTCGTTGCCTGACCTGAACCGACAGCCTTCAGAAGAAACCTCTCGGCAGAAAGTTAAGATGGAAGCTCTCAATGAACTCTCCCAGGTTTTCCATTGCTTATTGTTGGCGATAAACCAGTTCAACGCCCTTCCTTTAAGCAACTCCGGCATCGCTCGGGGGATCATGTCTAGGTCTAAAGCGTAAGTGTTGGCGGACCATTCTACTTGTTCCAGGAACTCGAACGGTTTCTCCGCCCCGTCGAACCTGAATGACGACTGGCTGGGTCTAGAGGTTAGCGCTGTTGTCTTCCTGTCCTGGCTTGACTCTCTCCTGTGGGCCTCCCTTTGCAAGTTGTCAGTAGGTTATCCCCAAGCTTGCTAGTAGGTTATCCCCTTCAGCGTTCGTTAGCGTGATGCCCGGACCGGCTCTGTCGTAAAACATAGCTTCTAGCTCAGTCCAGATGTCGGCAATTTGTTTGTCGCTCTCTGTCTCCGAGTAATACTTCTACAATGTCTTCCTCATGTCCTCTAATCTACCGTCCAAGGCGACATTAAGTCTTTGTGCGATCACGGGCTTGTAGTGGGTTTATTGCGGGTATAAGTACAGTTGGCTTTATAATTTGCTCTTCTCGCTGTCTCCGACGGTACGGGTTGTCTCGATGTTCGATCGCCTCGTTGACACGGTGTTTCAGTTTTGTAGCTCCCTGAGAATCCTTGTCCGCTGCTTGTTCCTGGCGCGTTGGCTCGATGACTGCTCGGCCACGATTCAGACTCTCTATGGGGTCAGCAGTGCGCTTACTGTCCGTGCCGTTCCTCCGGTCTCGATTCTCCTTGCGTGGCTGTTGCGGTGTGGTGTCCTCTTGGCGGTGTCCTGTGAACTGCTCCTGACTGGGTGGCGATACGTAGCGTGACCTCTGTGTTGGGTTCGTGGGCATACGCCGATCCCTTCTGGATCCCTTCGTTACTCTCGGGGTTCTGTCGCCCCGTAGGCTCTCCTGAAAAATTCCACTCGAGACCGTACCGGTCGACCGCTCTCCCTTCTGGCTGATCGCGCCAGGACCTGCCCAACTCCACTTGGCGCACGGGGCTCACGCCGGGAAACGCCAAAGTAGTGCTTTGGGCAGGTTTACCCCCGAGCTCACGATTTCTTGTCGCCGGCCTTCACTGCTCAAATTCTGGCAGACCCTCCAGGCGTAACGCCAAGACTTCATTGGCAGGAATTAACAGATCGCCTTGACTTAGCCGTGTGGTGCCCCTTTAGACCCCAGCCACCTCTGTCGTAGTTCGGAGATTCCTTGTAATTCCAATCCCATACGTCTCGACGTGACATTCTTGCTCCTTGTAGGCTCCCACGGCGCTGCTTTCGACGACTAGCCTTGTTGTGGCTCCCTCGTAGTTTGCTTGGTTGGTTTTCTGTAAGCTTGGTAGTTGATCGACTGCTTGTCTAAACTCTTCGACTCTTCTCCTCGTGATCGACTGATCGTGTTCGACTAACCGTAATCGACCGATTAAGGTCGTGCCCTCTATCCTTTGGGATCCTTCGAGTTAACCTTGGGTTCTTTTCTCAGTATCTTTTGAGTTTCCTTGGAGTTCTCCTCGGGCTCCTTTTCTCAGTAACTTTTGAGTGTTCTTGGAGTTCTCCTTGGGCCCTTTCCCCGGTGGCCTTTGGGCATCCTAGGAGCTATCCTTGGGCCCTTTCCTCGGTGGCCTTTGAGACTCCTTTTAGCTATCCTCGAGTTTCTTCCTTCGTATCCTTGAGCCTCCTTGGAGTTATCCTCAGGCTCTTTTCCTCGTATCCTTCGGGCATCCTAGGAGCTATCCTTGGACATTTTTCCTCGTATCCCTGAGCATCCTTGGAATTATCCCCGGGCTCTTTTCCTCGTATGCTTCTCCTCGTGTCCTTTAGGCATCCTTGGACCCTTTCTTCGGTGTCCCTTTTGAGCATCCTTGCAGTCCTCCTCGAATTATTTCCCCCCGTGTCCTTTGAAAATTTTTGAAGTTGTCCTCGGACTTCTTTTGTAGTATCATTTGAGACTCTTTGAAATTTTACTGTTGCTTTTTGTCTAACGTATCTGCTTTTAGCTGCTCGCTTGTGTCCTGGGATTGTCGTTGTTTCAGCTCGCTCACGTGAATGGTCCTCTCTGTTTTCGTGTTCACGTGCAGTATTGTGCAGATTACTCCGTGACGTGGTAAGGTCCGTCGTATCTTGGGGCCAACTTTGCTGAGATCAGTCAGGTTCAAATCGCCGGTACCATGATGCTATACCCAGGTACTGTCGGAGCTCTCTAACTGTTGACGGTGGTTCTAGTTCGGCGACGGCCGCTACCTTTTCTGGATCCGTGCCTATCCAGGCATAGCAGCTCCTTCTTGAAAAACTGTCATTTTTCCGGGTTCAACCTCAGATTAACGTCTTTCAGCCACCGGAATACCTCTTTCAAGTTTTACTTGTGCTCTTCTAGCGTGCGTCCGATCGCTATAATATCGTCTTGGTACGCAAATGCGTGAGGCGACATCTTGGGACCATTCACACTGTCCAACACACACTGGAAGGTCGTAGATGCCGAATGAAGTCCAAACGGCATTACTCTCCACTGGAATAAGCCCTTTCCCGGCACTGTAAACTCCGTGTACTGCCTGTTGCTTTCTTTCAGCGGGATTTGCCAGTAACCGTCCTTCAGGTCCAAACTGCTTATTTATCGTGTCTCTCAGCTGGTCGAGGATATAATTTATTGGAGGCATCGGGTAGGCACCCTTTATCAATTTGGCGTTGATCTGCCTGACGTCGACGCACAGTCTCCACTTGCCCGTCTTCTTCCTAACCATCACGATGGGAGAGCTGTATGGGCTGGTTGAGTGCTCTATGCATCCCATTTGGAGTAGCTCGTCCACCTTCGCATTGATCTCCCCTTGAACTTTCGGGTTCTTGGGGTAGTATCGCAGCTTTATTGGTTTGACGTCCTTCATCGTTATTTGATGCTCTGCCATGTTCGACGTTCCTGTCATGGTTTTTAAACTGGATAGCCTCTCCTCGAGCCACCCATTGTGTCGATTCCTGGCCGGTATTATCATCTTGTGTCCAGCACACCTTATCTCGGTTCCGACTTGAGTTAGAAAGTTACATCCTAACACCAATGAATCCACTACCCCTGGTAGTATCAGCAGGCTCATGGTCAGTCGACTGTTCCCGAATGCGATTTCCACCTCCAGCTGTTCATCGATCCCGCCGCACCTTCCGTCTGCCAACCTAACTTGTCGCCAGTTCCTTGCTTAGAAAGCTCGCTCTTGCCCCGGTGTCGATCGTGGCCTTGTATGTGCCTCCCCCAATCGTCACCGCTGCGGACAACTGCTGCTCCTCCTCGATTAGCTCGCCCGTTAGTTTGTAGAGGTAGCATCTTGCGACCCCCGCTCGCCCCTCTGCTGGCAGCACTCGACGCTCCTGACCCCTACCCTGCCGCACACCCAGCAGAATAACAGGCGTTGGAGTCGACATCCTCGTGCCCAGTGTCCGTGGCCGCCGCACCTTTAGCAAGCCTCATGGGGATCTGCAATGTGTGTCGTTCCCCGCGGCCTCTTTGTTGTGCTAAGCGGTCTCCACACAGTGTTCGCTGGTTGCATCTGTTGCTGCTTTGGTTGCTTCCATTGGCCTTCTCGTGGTGCTCCTGGTGCCTGCTGTCGCGGGACTCGTTGTGGCGGTGAACATTGGTCATTTCTCCGTGTCTCCTGGTTATCTGTCTCCTCGCATCTTCTGCACGTGACCTGCGTTCGTGGTGACGACTTGGCCTTCGAGAACTTGTTTTCTTGTGCGATCGCTTCCCGATCCTTTTCCAGTTCTTCGTACTCATCGGCTAGCATCGACGTGTCCAGGTCCGGCACTTTGTACGCCCTTAGGAAGATCCTTAAGCTTAGGAAGATCACCTGCGTTCGTGGTGACGACTTGGTCTTCGAGAACTTGTTTTCTTGTGTGAACGCTTCCCGATCCTTTTCCAGTTCTTCGTACTCATCAGCTAGCATCGACGTGTCCAGGTCCGGCACTTTGTACGCCCTTAGGAAGATCCTTAAGCTTGGGGTGCAGTTTTCCTGAATGATCTTTAAAGTGTCTCTCGCAGAATAATTTATTGGCCTTGTCATCGTCTGCATGTCGACCATGTAGTCTTTAAATGATTCACTGAAACCCTGCTTTCGTTGCCTGACCTGAACCGACAGCCTTCAGAAGAAACCTCTCGGCAGAAAGTTAAGATGGAAGCTCTCAATGAACTCTCCCAGGTTTTCCATTGCTTATTGTTGGCGATAAACCAGTTCAACGCCCTTCCTTTAAGCAACTCCGGCATCGCTCGGGGGATCATGTCTAGGTCTAAAGCGTAAGTGTTGGCGGACCATTCTACTTGTTCCAGGAACTCGAACGGTTTCTCCGCCCCGTCGAACCTGAATGACGACTGGCTGGGTCTAGAGGTTAGCGCTGTTGTCTTCCTGTCCTGGCTTGACTCTCTCCTGTGGGCCTCCCTTTGCAAGTTGTCAGTAGGTTATCCCCAAGCTTGCTAGTAGGTTATCCCCTTCAGCGTTCGTTAGCGTGATGCCCGGACCGGCTCTGTCGTAAAACATAGCTTCTAGCTCAGTCCAGATGTCGGCAATTTGTTTGTCGCTCTCTGTCTCCGAGTAATACTTCTACAATGTCTTCCTCATGTCCTCTAATCTACCGTCCAAGGCGACATTAAGTCTTTGTGCGATCACGGGCTTGTAGTGGGTTTATTGCGGGTATAAGTACAGTTGGCTTTATAATTTGCTCTTCTCGCTGTCTCCGACGGTACGGGTTGTCTCGATGTTCGATCGCCTCGTTGACACGGTGTTTCAGTTTTGTAGCTCCCTGAGAATCCTTGTCCGCTGCTTGTTCCTGGCGCGTTGGCTCGATGACTGCTCGGCCACGATTCAGACTCTCTATGGGGTCAGCAGTGCGCTTACTGTCCGTGCCGTTCCTCCGGTCTCGATTCTCCTTGCGTGGCTGTTGCGGTGTGGTGTCCTCTTATTGATGGCGGTGTCCTGCGAACTGCTCCTGACTGGGTGGCGATACGTAGCGTGACCTCTGTGTTGGGTTCGTGGGCATACGCCGATCCCTTCTGGATCCCTTCGTTACTCTCGGGGTTCTGTCGCCCCGTAGGCTCTCCTGAAAAATTCCACTCGAGACCGTACCGGTCGACCGCTCTCCCTTCTGGCTGATCGCGCCAGGACCTGCCCAACTCCACTTGGCGCACGGGGCTCACGCCGGGAAACGCCAAAGTAGTGCTTTGGGCAGGTTTACCCCCGAGCTCACGATTTCTTGTCGCCGGCCTTCACTGCTCAAATTCTGGCAGACCCTCCAGGCGTAACGCCAAGACTTCATTGGCAGGAATTAACAGATCGCCTTGACTTAGCCGTGTGGTGCCCCTTTAGACCCCAGCCACCTCTGTCTTAGTTCGGAGATTCCTTGTAATTCCAATCCCATACGTCTCGACGTGACATTCTTGCTCCTTGTAGGCTCCCACGGCGCTGCTTTCGACGACTAGCCTTGTTGTGGCTCCCTCGTAGTTTGCTTGGTTGGTTTTCTGTAAGCTTGGTAGTTGATCGACTGCTTGTCTAAACTCTTCGACTCTTCTCCTCGTGATCGTGTTCGACTAACCGTAATCGACCGATTAAGGTCGTGCCCTCTATCCTTTGGGATCCTTCGAGTTAACCTTGGGTTCTTTTCTCAGTATCTTTTGAGTTTCATTGGAGTTCTCCTCGGGCTCCTTTTCTCAGTAACTTTTGAGTGTTCTTGGAGTTCTCCTTGGGCCCTTTCCCCGGTGGCCTTTGGGCATCCTAGGAGCTATCCTTGGGCCCTTTCCTCGGTGGCCTTTGAGACTCCTTTTAGCTATCCTCGAGTTTCTTCCTTCGTATCCTTGAGCCTCCTTGGAGTTATCCTCAGGCTCTTTTCCTCGTATCCTTCGGGCATCCTAGGAGCTATCCTTGGACATTTTTCCTCGTATCCCTGAGCATCCTTGGAATTATCCCCGGGCTCTTTTCCTCGTATGCTTCTCCTCGTGTCCTTTAGGCATCCTTGGACCCTTTCTTCGGTGTCCCTTTTGAGCATCCTTGCAGTCCTCCTCGAATTATTTCCCCCCGTGTCCTTTGAAAATTTTTGAAGTTGTCCTCGGACTCCTTTTGTAGTATCATTTGAGACTCTTTGAAATTTTACTGTTGCTTTTTGTCTAACGTATCTGCTTTTAGCTGCTCGCTTGTGTCCTGGGATTGTCGTTGTTTCAGCTCGCTCACGTGAATGGTCCTCTCTGTTTTCGTGTTCACGTGCAGTATTGTGCAGATTACTCCGTGACGTGGTAAGGTCCGTCGTATCTTGGGGCCAACTTTGCTGAGATCAGTCAGGTTCAAATCGCCGGTACCATGATGCTATACCAAGGTACTGTCGGAGCTCTCTAACTGTTGACGGTGGTTCTAGTTCGGCGACGGCCGCTACCTTTTCTGGATCCGTGCCTATCCAGGTATAGCAGCTCCTTCTTGAAAAACTGTCATTTTTCCGGGTTCAACCTCAGATTAACGTCTTTCAGCCACCGGAATACCTCTTTCAAGTTTTACTTGTGCTCTTCTAGCGTGCGTCCGATCGCTATAATATCGTCTTGGTACGCAAATGCGTGAGGCGACATCTCGGGACCATTCACACTGTCCAACACACACTGGAAGGTCGTAGATGCCGAATGAAGTCCAAACGGCATTACTCTCCACTGGAATAAGCCCTTTCCCGGCACTGTAAACTCCGTGTACTGCCTGTTGCTTTCTTTCAGCGGGATTTGCCAGTAACCGTCCTTCAGGTCCAAACTGCTTATTTATCGTGTCTCTCAGCTGGTCGAGGATATAATTTATTGGAGGCATCGGGTAGGCACCCTTTATCAATTTGGCGTTGACCTGCCTGACGGCGACGCACAGTCTCCACTTGCCCGTCTTCTTTCTAACCATTACGATGGAAGAGCTGTATGGGCTGGTTGAGTTTTCTATGCATCCCATTTGGAGTAGCTCGTCCACCTTCGCATTGATCTCCCCTTGAACTTTCGGGTTCTTGGGGTAGTATCGCTGCTTTATTGGTTTGTCGTCCTTCATCATTATTTGATGCTCTGCCATGTTCGACGTTCCTGTCATGGTTTGAAAACTGGATAGCCTCTCCTCGAGCCACCCATTGTGTCGATTCCTGGCCGGTATTATCATCTTGTGTCCAGCACACCTTATCTCGGTTCCGACTTGAGTAAGAAAGTTACATCCTAACACCAATGAATCCACTACCCCTGGTAGTATCAGCAGGCTCATGGTCAGTCGACTGTTCCCGAATGCGATTTCCACCTCCAGCTGTTCATCGATCCCGCCGCACCTTCCGTCTGCCAACCTAACTTGTCGCCAGTTCCTTGCTTAGAAAGCTCGCTGTTGCCCCGGTGTCGATCGTGGCCTTGTATGTGCCTCCCCCAATCGTCACCGCTGCGGACAACTGCTGCTCCTCCTCGATTAGCTCGCCCGTTAGTTTGTAGAGGTAGCATCT
This sequence comes from Drosophila biarmipes, assembly GCF_025231255.1. Taxonomy (NCBI): domain Eukaryota; kingdom Metazoa; phylum Arthropoda; class Insecta; order Diptera; family Drosophilidae; genus Drosophila; species Drosophila biarmipes. The sequence continues at coordinate 2,476,200 of NW_026114526.1, read as the reverse complement.
TGCGACCCCCGCTCGCCCCTCTGCTGGCAGCACTCGACGCTCCTGACCCCTACCCTGCCGCACACCCAGCAGAATAACAGGCGTTGGAGTCGACATCCTCGTGCCCAGTGTCCGTGGCCGCCGCACCTTTAGCAAGCCTCATGGGGATCTGCAATGTGTGTCGTTCCCCGCCGCCTCTTTGTTGTGCTTAGCGGTCTCCACACAGTGTTCGCTGGTTGCATCTGTTGCTGCTTTGGCCTTCTCGTGGTGCTCCTGGTGCCTGCTGTCGCGGGACTCGTTGTGGCGGTGGACATTGGTCATTTCTCCGTGTCTCCTGGTTATCTGTCTCCTATCGACGTGTCCAGGTCCGGCACTTTGTACGCCCTTAGGAAGATCCTTAAGCTTTGGGTGCAGTTTTCCTTGATGATCTTTAAAGTGTCTCTCGCATAATAATTTATTGGCCTTGTCATCGTCTGCATGTCGACCATGTAGTCTTTAAATGATTCACTGAAACCCTGCTTTCGTTGCCTGACCTGAACCGACAGCCTTCTGAAGAAACCTCTCGGCAGAAAGTTAAGATGGAAGCTCTCAATGAACTCTCCCAGGTTTTCCATTGCTTATTGTTGGCGATAAACCACTTCAACGCCCTTCCTTTAAGCAACTCCGGCATCGCTCGGGGGATCATGTCTAGGTCTAAACCGTAAGTGTTGGTGGACCATTCTACTTGTTCCAGGAACTCGAACGGTTTCTCCGCCCCGTCGAACCTGAATGACACTGGCGGACTTGTATAGCGACCCTTGCATAATCCGACTGGCTGGGTTTAGAGATCAGCACTGTTGTCTTCCTGTCCTGGCTTGACTCTCTCCTGTGGGCCTCCCTTTGCAAGTTGTCGACGATCAAGCTTGCTAGTAGGTTATCCCCTTCAGCGTTCGTTAGCGTGATGCCCGGACCGGCTCTGTCGTAAGACATAGCTTCCAGCTCAGCCCAGATGTCGGCAATTTGTTTGTCGCTCTCTGTCTCCGAGTAAGACTTCTACAATGTCTTCCTCATGTCCTCTAATCTGCCGTCCAGGGTGACATTAAGTCTTTGTGCGACCTGGGCGAAGTCCTCCTTCTTAAGGCGGTAGATCCATTTCTTTCCCATTCTGTTTATTTTGCTTTCACCGCTTGGACAATCACGTTTTGTGCGCCAGATGTAATGAAGCGAGCTTTCTGCTCGCTACGAGATTTGTGCGGCTAGCTCAGTAGATTGTGCGTGTTCGTCCCACCAAATTTATATAAACGTGACCGCCCAGTAGTTCAGTGAGAAAGCACAGAATTCACGGGTTCGTAGTGGGTTTATTGCGGGTATAATACAGTCGGCTCTATAATTTGCTTTTCTCGCTGTCTCCGACGGTACGGGTTGTATCGATGTTCGCTCGCCTCGTTGACACGGTGTTCCAGTTTTGTAGCTCCCTGAAGATCCTTGTCCGCTACTTGTTCCTGGCGCGTTGGCTCGGTGACTGCTCGGCCACGATTCAGACTCGCTATGGGGTTAGCCGTGCGGGCTCAGGGAAGCGTCACTGTTCTCAGACTAGGGTAAACAGACTAACGAGTTCTCCAGGATCACTCCCTTCGACACACGACCGCCTGTAACTTTCTCTGTCCCGCATGGTCCCACTGGGGATTCCGCTCAGATCGTGCGGACAGTCAAGGCTTTGCTTGGTTGGTTTTCTGTAAACTTGGTATTTGATCGACTGCTTGTCTTAACTCTTCGACTCTTCTCCTCGTGATCGACTGATCGTGTTCGACTAACCGTAATCGACCGATTAGGGTCGTACCCTCTATCCTTTGGGATCCTTCGAGTTAACCTTGTGCTCTTTTCTCAGTATCTTTTGAGTTTCCTTGGAGTTCTCCTCGGGCTCTTTTCCTCGTATCCTTTGGGCATCCTAGGAGCTATCCTTGGGCCCTTTCCTCGGTGGCCTTTGAGACTCCTTGGAACTATCCTCGAGTTTCTTCCTTCGTATCCTTGAGCCTCCTTGGAGTTATCCTCAGGCTCTTCTCCTCGTATCCTTTGGGCATCCTTGGACCCTTTCTTCGGTGTCCCTTTTGAGCATCCTTGCAGTCCTCCTCGAATTATTTCCCCCCGTGTCCTTTGAAAATTTTTGAAGTTGTCCTCGGACTCCTTTTGTAGTATCATTTGAGACTCTTTGAAATTTTACTGTTGCTTTTTGTCTAACGTATCTGCTTTTAGCTGCTCGCTTGTGTCCTGGGTTTGTTCTTGTTCCAGCTCTCTCACGTGAATGGTCCTCTCTTTTTTTGTGATCACGTGCAGTATTGTGCAGATTACTCCGTGACGTGGTAAGGTCCGTCGTATCTTTGCTGAGATCAGTCAGGATCAAATCGCCGGTACCATGATGCTATACCCAGGTACTGTCGGAGCTCTCTAAATGTTGACGGTGGTTCTAGTTCGGCGACGGCCGCTACCTTTTCTGGATCCGTGCCTATCCCGTCGCTAGTCACTCCATGACCCAGATATTGCCGCTCCTTCTTGAAAAACTGGCATTTTTCCGGGTTCAACCTCAGATTAGCGTCTTTCAGCCGCCGAAATACCCCTTTCAAGTTTTCCTTGTGCTCTCCTAGCGTGCGTCCGATCACTAAAATATCGTCTTGGTACGCAAATGCGTGCGGCGACATCTCGGGACCAATCACACGGTCCAACACCCGCTGGATAGTCGCAGATGCCGAATGAAGTCCAAACGGCATTACTCTCCACTGGAATAAGCCCTTTCCCGGCACTGTAAACTCCGTGTACTGCCTGTTGCTTTCTTTCAGCGGGATTTGCCAGTAACCGTCCTTCAGGTCCAAACTGCTTATTTATCGTGTCTCTCTCAGCTGGTCGAGGATATAATTTATTGGAGGCATCGGGTAGGCACCCTTTATCAATTTGGCGTTGATCTGCCTGACGTCGACGCACAGTCTCCACTTGCCCGTCTTCTTCCTAACCATCACGATGGGAGAGCTGTATGGGCTGGTTGAGTGCTCTATGCATCCCATTTGGAGTAGCTCGTCCACCTTCGCATTGATCTCCCCTTGAACTTTCGGGTTCTTGGGGTAGTATCGCTGCTTTATTGGTTTGTGGTCCTTCATCATTATTTGATGCTCTGCCATGTTCGACGTTCCTGTCATGGTTTTAAAACTGGATAGCCTCTCCTCGAGCCACCCATTGTGTCGATTCCTGGCCGGTATTATCATCTTGTGTCCAGCACACCTTATCTCGGTTCCGACTTGAGTTAGAAAGTTACATCCTAACACCAATGAATCCACTACCTCTGGTAGTATCAGCACGCTCATGGTCAGTCGACTGTTCCCGAATGCGATTTCCACCTTCAGCTGTTCATCGATCCCGCCGCACCTTCCGTCTGTCAATCTAACTTGTCGCCGTATCCTCGTAATCCTCCCGAAGGCAGCCAGGTTATCCGCCAGTTCCTTGCTTAGAAACCCCGCTGTTGCCCCGGTGTCGATCGTGGCCTTGTATGTGCCTCCCCCAATCATCTTTCTCGGTTTCTCCGCTCCGTCGAACCTGAATGACACTCGCGGACTTGTATAGCGACCCTTGCATATTCCGACTGGCTGGGTCAAGAGGTCAGCACTGTTGTCTTCCTGTCCTGGCTTGACTCTCTCCTGTAGGCCTCCTGCTTGCTAGTAGGTTATCCCTTTTAACGTTCGTTAGCGTGATGCTCGGACCGGCTCTGTCGTAAAACATAGCTTCCAGGTCAGCCCAGATGTCGGCAATTTGTTTGTCGCTCTCTGTCTCCGAGTAATACTTCTACAATGTCTTCCTCATGTCCTCTAATCTGCCGTCCAGGGCGACATTAAGTCTTTGTGCGACCTGGGCGAAGTCCTTCTTCTTAGGGCGGTAGATCCATTTCTTTCCCATTCTGTTTATTTTGCTTTCACCGCTGGGACAATCACGTTTTGTTTGCTTTCTGCTCGCTTCGAGATTTTTGCGGCTAGCTCAGTAGATTGTGCGTGTTCGTCCCACCAAATTGATATAAACGTGACCACCCAGTAGTTCAGTGAGAAAGCACAGAGTTCACGGGTTCGTAGTGGGTTTATTGCGGGTATTAGTACAGTCGGCTTTATAATTTGCTTTTCTCGCTGTCTCCGACGGTACGGGTTGTATCGATGTTCGCTCGCCTCGTTGACACGGTGTTCCAGTTTTGTAGCTCCCTGAAGATCCTTGTCCGCTGCTTGTTCCTGGCGCGTTGGCTCGGTGACTGCTCGGCCACGATTCAGACTCGCTATGGGGTCAGCCGTGCGGGCTCAGGGAAGCGTCACTGTTCTCAGACTAGGGTAAACAGACTAACGAGTTCTCCAGGATCACTCCCTTCGACACACGACCGCCTGTAACTTTCTCTGTCCCGCATGGTCCCACTGGGGATTCCGCTCAGATCGTGCGGACAGTCAAGGCGAAACGCCAGGAAGCTGCCTCGCTTTTCACTCCGGTCGTTCCGTTCCTCCGGTCTCGATTCTCCTTGCGTGGATGTTGCGGTGTGGTGTCCTGTTCTGGCAGACCTGGTGTCAAATTCTGGCAGACCCTCCAGGTGTAACGCCAGGACTTCATTGGCAGGAATTAACAGATCGCCTTGACTTAGCCGTGTGGTGCCCCTTAAGACCTCAGACACCTCTGTCTCAGTTCCGAGATTCCCGAACGTCTCGACGTGACAATCTTGCTCCTTGTAGGCTCCCACGGCGCTGCTTTCGACGACTAGCCTTGTTTTGGCTCCCTCGTAGTTTGCTTGGTTGGTTTTCTGTAAACTTGGTATTTGATCGACTGCTTGTCTTAACTCTTCGACTCTTCTCCTCGTGATCGACTGATCGTGTTCGACCAACCGTAATCGACCGATTAGGGTCGTACCCTCTATCCTTTGGGATCCTTCGAGTTAACCTTGGGCTCTTTTCTCAGTATCTTTTGAGTTTCCTTGGAGTTCTCCTCGGGCTCCTTTTCTCAGTAACTTTTGAGTGTTCTTGGAGTTCTCCTTGGGCCCTTTCCCCGGTGGCCTTTGGGCATCCTAGGAGCTATCCTTGGGCCCTTTCCTCGGTGGCCTTTGAGACTCCTTTGAGCTATCCTCGAGTTTCTTCCTTCGTATCCTTGAGCCTCCTTGGAGTTATCCTCAGGCTCTTTTCCTCGTATCCTTCGGGCATCCTAGGAGCTATCCTTGGACATTTTTCCTCGTATCCCTGAGCATCCTTGGAATTATCCCCGGGCTCTTTTCCTCGTATGCTTCTCCTCGTGTCCTTTAGGCATCCTTGGACCCTTTCTTCGGTGTCCCTTTTGAGCATCCTTGCAGTCCTCCTCGAATTATTTCCCCCCGTGTCCTTTGAAAATTTTTGAAGTTGTCCTTGGACTCCTTTTGTAGTATCATTTGAGACTCTTTGAAATTTTACTGTTGCTTTTTGTCTAACGTATCTGCTTTTAGCTGCTCGCTTGTGTCCTGGGATTGTCGTTGTTTCAGCTCGCTCACGTGAATGGTCCTCTCTGTTTTCGTGTTCACGTGCAGTATTGTGCAGATTATTCCGTGACGTGCTAAGGTCCGTCGTATCTTGGGGCCAACTTTGCTGAGATCAGTCAGGTTCAAATCGCCGGTACCATGATGCTATACCCAGGTACTGTCGGAGCTCTCTAACTGTTGACGGTGGTTCTAGTTCGGCGACGGCCGCTACCTTTTCTGGATCCGTGCCTATCCAGGTATAGCAGCTCCTTCTTGAAAAACTGTCATTTTTCCGGGTTCAACCTCAGATTAACGTCTTTCAGCCACCGGAATACCTCTTTCAAGTTTTACTTGTGCTCTTCTAGCGTGCGTCCGATCGCTATAATATCGTCTTGGTACGCAAATGCGTGAGGCGACATCTCGGGACCATTCACACTGTCCAACACACACTGGAAGGTCGTAGATGCCGAATGAAGTCCAAACGGCATTACTCTCCACTGGAATAAGCCCTTTCCCGGCACTGTAAACTCCGTGTACTGCCTGTTGCTTTCTTTCAGCGGGATTTGCCAGTAACCGTCCTTCAGGTCCAAACTGCTTATTTATCGTGTCTCTCTCAGCTGGTCGAGGATATAATTTATTGGAGGCATCGGGTAGGCACCCTTTATCAATTTGGCGTTGATCTGCCTGACGTCGACGCACAGTCTCCACTTGCCCGTCTTCTTCCTAACCATCACGATGGGAGAGCTGTATGGGCTGGTTGAGTGCTCTATGCATCCCATTTGGAGTAGCTCGTCCACCTTCGCATTGATCTCCCCTTGAACTTTCGGGTTCTTGGGGTAGTATCGCAGCTTTATTGGTTTGACGTCCTTCATCGTTATTTGATGCTCTGCCATGTTCGACGTTCCTGTCATGGTTTTTAAACTGGATAGCCTCTCCTCGAGCCACCCATTGTGTCGATTCCTGGCCGGTATTATCATCTTGTGTCCAGCACACCTTATCTCGGTTCCGACTTGAGTTAGAAAGTTACATCCTAACACCAATGAATCCACTACCCCTGGTAGTATCAGCAGGCTCATGGTCAGTCGACTGTTCCCGAATGCGATTTCCACCTCCAGCTGTTCATCGATCCCGCCGCACCTTCCGTCTGCCAACCTAACTTGTCGCCAGTTCCTTGCTTAGAAAGCTCGCTGTTGCCCCGGTGTCGATCGTGGCCTTGTATGTGCCTCCCCCAATCGTCACCGCTGCGGACAACTGCTGCTCCTCCTCGATTAGCTCGCCCGTTAGTTTGTAGAGGTAGCACCTTGCGCCCCCCGCTCGCCCCTCTGCTGGCAGCACTCGACGCTCTTGACCCCTACCCGCCCGCACACCCAGCAGAATAACAGGCGTTGGAGTCGACATCCTCGTGCCCAGTGTCCGTGGCCGCCGCACCTTTAGCAAGCCTCATGGGGATCTGCAATGTGTGTCGTTCCCCGCCGCCTCTTTGTTGTGCTTAGCGGTCTCCACACAGTGTTCGCTGGTTGCATCTGTTGCTGCTTTGGCCTTCTCGTGGTGCTCCTGGTGCCTGCTGTCGCGGGACTCGTTGTGGCGGTGGACATTGGTCATTTCTCCGTGTCTCCTGGTTATCTGTCTCCTATCGACGTGTCCAGGTCTGGCACTTTGTACGCCCTTAGGAAGATCCTTAAGCTTTGGGTGCAGTTTTCCTTGATGATCTTTAAAGTGTCTCTCGCATAATAATTTATTGGCCTTGTCATCGTCTGCATGTCGACCATGTAGTCTTTAAATGATTCACTGAAACCCTGCTTTCGTTGCCTGACCTGAACCGACAGCCTTCTGAAGAAACCTCTCGGCAGAAAGTTAAGATGGAAGCTCTCAATGAACTCTCCCAGGTTTTCCATTGCTTATTGTTGGCGATAAACCACTTCAGCGCCCTTCCTTTAAGCAACTCCGGCATCGCTCGGGGGATCATGTCTAGGTCTAAACCGTAAGTGTTGGTGGACCATTCTACTTGTTCCAGGAACTCGAACGGTTTCTCCGCCCCGTCGAACCTGAATGACACTGGCAGACTTGTATAGCGACCCTTGCATAATCCGACTGGCTGGGTTTAGAGATCAGCACTGTTGTCTTCCTGTCCTGGCTTGACTCTCTCCTGTGGGCCTCCCTTTGCAAGTTGTCGACGATCAAGCTTGCTAGTAGGTTATCCCCTTCAGCGTTCGTTAGCGTGATGCCCGGACCGGCTCTGTCGTAAAACATAGCTTCCAGCTCAGCCCAGATGTCGGCAATTTGTTTGTCGCTCTCTGTCTCCGAGTAAGACTTCTACAATGTCTTCCTCATGTCCTCTACTTTGCCGTCCAGGGTGACATTAAGTCTTTGTGCGACCTGGGCGAAGTCCTCCTTCTTAAGGCATTAGATCCATTTCTTTCCCATTCTGTTTATTTTGCTTTCACCGCTTGGACAATCACGTTTTGTGCGCCAGATGTAATGAAGCGAGCTTTCTGCTCGCTACGAGATTTGTGCGGCTAGCTCAGTAGATTGTGCGTGTTCGTCCCACCAAATTTATATAAACGTGACCGCCCAGTAGTTCAGTGAGAAAGCACAGAATTCACGGGTTCGTAGTGGGTTTATTGCGGGTATAAGTACAGTCGGCTTTATAATTTGCTTTTCTGGCTGTCTCCGACGGTACGGGTTGTATCGATGTTCGCTCGCCTCGTTGACACGGTGTTCCAGTTTTGTAGCTCCCTGAAGATCCTTGTCCGCTACTTGTTCCTGGCGCGTTGGCTCAGTGACTGCTCGGCCACGATTCAGACTCTCTATGGGGTCAGCCGTGCGCTTACTGTCCGTGCCGTTCCTCTGGTCTCGATTCTCCTTGCGTGGATGTTACGGTGTGGTGTCCTGCTTGTTGATGGCGGTGTCCTGCGAACTGCTCCTAACTGGGTGGCGGTACGTAGCGTGACCTCTGTGTTGGGTTCGTGGGCATACGCTGATCCCTTTTGGGTCGTTACTCTCGGGGTTCTGTCGCCCCGCTCCGGGACTTCTCTCCCTTCTGGCTCGTTTCTCACGGGTCTTCATAAGTCGAGACCGTAGGCTCTCCTGGAAAATTCCACTCGAGACCGTACCGGTCGACCGCTCTCCCTTCTGGCTGATCGCGCCAGGACCTACTCAACTCCACTTGGCGCACGGGGCTCACGCCGGGAAACGTCAAAGTAGTGCGTGGGGCAGGTTTACCCCCGAGCTCACGATTTCTTGTCGCCGGCCTTCACTGCTCAAATTCTGGCAGACCCTCCAGGTGTAACGCCAGGACTTCATTGGCAGGAATTAACAGATCGCCTTGACTTAGCCGTGTGGTGCCCCTTAAGACCTCAGACACCTCTGTCTCAGTTCCGAGATTCCCGAACGTCTCGACGTGACAATCTTGCTCCTTGTAGGCTCCCACGGCGCTGCTTTCGACGACTAGCCTTGTTTTGGCTCCCTCGTAGTTTGCTTGGTTGGTTTTCTGTAAACTTGGTATTTGATCGACTGCTTGTCTTAACTCTTCGACTCTTCTCCTCGTGATCGACTGATCGTGTTCGACCAACCGTAATCGACCGATTAGGGTCGTACCCTCTATCCTTTGGGATCCTTCGAGTTAACCTTGGGCTCTTTTCTCAGTATCTTTTGAGTTTCCTTGGAGTTCTCCTCGGGCTCCTTTTCTCAGTAACTTTTGAGTGTTCTTGGAGTTCTCCTTGGGCCCTTTCCCCGGTGGCCTTTGGGCATCCTAGGAGCTATCCTTGGGCCCTTTCCTCGGTGGCCTTTGAGACTCCTTTGAGCTATCCTCGAGTTTCTTCCTTCGTATCCTTGAGCCTCCTTGGAGTTATCCTCAGGCTCTTTTCCTCGTATCCTTCGGGCATCCTAGGAGCTATCCTTGGACATTTTTCCTCGTATCCCTGAGCATCCTTGGAATTATCCCCGGGCTCTTTTCCTCGTATGCTTCTCCTCGTGTCCTTTAGGCATCCTTGGACCCTTTCTTCGGTGTCCCTTTTGAGCATCCTTGCAGTCCTCCTCGAATTATTTCCCCCCGTGTCCTTTGAAAATTTTTGAAGTTGTCCTTGGACTCCTTTTGTAGTATCATTTGAGACTCTTTGAAATTTTACTGTTGCTTTTTGTCTAACGTATCTGCTTTTAGCTGCTCGCTTGTGTCCTGGGATTGTCGTTGTTTCAGCTCGCTCACGTGAATGGTCCTCTCTGTTTTCGTGTTCACGTGCAGTATTGTGCAGATTATTCCGTGACGTGCTAAGGTCCGTCGTATCTTGGGGCCAACTTTGCTGAGATCAGTCAGGTTCAAATCGCCGGTACCATGATGCTATACCCAGGTACTGTCGGAGCTCTCTAACTGTTGACGGTGGTTCTAGTTCGGCGACGGCCGCTACCTTTTCTGGATCCGTGCCTATCCAGGTATAGCAGCTCCTTCTTGAAAAACTGTCATTTTTCCGGGTTCAACCTCAGATTAACGTCTTTCAGCCACCGGAATACCTCTTTCAAGTTTTACTTGTGCTCTTCTAGCGTGCGTCCGATCGCTATAATATCGTCTTGGTACGCAAATGCGTGAGGCGACATCTCGGGACCATTCACACTGTCCAACACACACTGGAAGGTCGTAGATGCCGAATGAAGTCCAAACGGCATTACTCTCCACTGGAATAAGCCCTTTCCCGGCACTGTAAACTCCGTGTACTGCCTGTTGCTTTCTTTCAGCGGGATTTGCCAGTAACCGTCCTTCAGGTCCAAACTGCTTATTTATCGTGTCTCTCTCAGCTGGTCGAGGATATAATTTATTGGAGGCATCGGGTAGGCACCCTTTATCAATTTGGCGTTGATCTGCCTGACGTCGACGCACAGTCTCCACTTGCCCGTCTTCTTCCTAACCATCACGATGGGAGAGCTGTATGGGCTGGTTGAGTGCTCTATGCATCCCATTTGGAGTAGCTCGTCCACCTTCGCATTGATCTCCCCTTGAACTTTCGGGTTCTTGGGGTAGTATCGCAGCTTTATTGGTTTGACGTCCTTCATCGTTATTTGATGCTCTGCCATGTTCGACGTTCCTGTCATGGTTTTTAAACTGGATAGCCTCTCCTCGAGCCACCCATTGTGTCGATTCCTGGCCGGTATTATCATCTTGTGTCCAGCACACCTTATCTCGGTTCCGACTTGAGTTAGAAAGTTACATCCTAACACCAATGAATCCACTACCCCTGGTAGTATCAGCAGGCTCATGGTCAGTCGACTGTTCCCGAATGCGATTTCCACCTCCAGCTGTTCATCGATCCCGCCGCACCTTCCGTCTGCCAACCTAACTTGTCGCCAGTTCCTTGCTTAGAAAGCTCGCTGTTGCCCCGGTGTCGATCGTGGCCTTGTATGTGCCTCCCCCAATCGTCACCGCTGCGGACAACTGCTGCTCCTCCTCGATTAGCTCGCCCGTTAGTTTGTAGAGGTAGCACCTTGCGCCCCCCGCTCGCCCCTCTGCTGGCAGCACTCGACGCTCTTGACCCCTACCCGCCCGCACACCCAGCAGAATAACAGGCGTTGGAGTCGACATCCTCGTGCCCAGTGTCCGTGGCCGCCGCACCTTTAGCAAGCCTCATGGGGATCTGCAATGTGTGTCGTTCCCCGCCGCCTCTTTGTTGTGCTTAGCGGTCTCCACACAGTGTTCGCTGGTTGCATCTGTTGCTGCTTTGGCCTTCTCGTGGTGCTCCTGGTGCCTGCTGTCGCGGGACTCGTTGTGGCGGTGGACATTGGTCATTTCTCCGTGTCTCCTGGTTATCTGTCTCCTATCGACGTGTCCAGGTCTGGCACTTTGTACGCCCTTAGGAAGATCCTTAAGCTTTGGGTGCAGTTTTCCTTGATGATCTTTAAAGTGTCTCTCGCATAATAATTTATTGGCCTTGTCATCGTCTGCATGTCGACCATGTAGTCTTTAAATGATTCACTGAAACCCTGCTTTCGTTGCCTGACCTGAACCGACAGCCTTCTGAAGAAACCTCTCGGCAGAAAGTTAAGATGGAAGCTCTCAATGAACTCTCCCAGGTTTTCCATTGCTTATTGTTGGCGATAAACCACTTCAGCGCCCTTCCTTTAAGCAACTCCGGCATCGCTCGGGGGATCATGTCTAGGTCTAAACCGTAAGTGTTGGTGGACCATTCTACTTGTTCCAGGAACTCGAACGGTTTCTCCGCCCCGTCGAACCTGAATGACACTGGCAGACTTGTATAGCGACCCTTGCATAATCCGACTGGCTGGGTTTAGAGATCAGCACTGTTGTCTTCCTGTCCTGGCTTGACTCTCTCCTGTGGGCCTCCCTTTGCAAGTTGTCGACGATCAAGCTTGCTAGTAGGTTATCCCCTTCAGCGTTCGTTAGCGTGATGCCCGGACCGGCTCTGTCGTAAAACATAGCTTCCAGCTCAGCCCAGATGTCGGCAATTTGTTTGTCGCTCTCTGTCTCCGAGTAAGACTTCTACAATGTCTTCCTCATGTCCTCTACTTTGCCGTCCAGGGTGACATTAAGTCTTTGTGCGACCTGGGCGAAGTCCTCCTTCTTAAGGCATTAGATCCATTTCTTTCCCATTCTGTTTATTTTGCTTTCACCGCTTGGACAATCACGTTTTGTGCGCCAGATGTAATGAAGCGAGCTTTCTGCTCGCTACGAGATTTGTGCGGCTAGCTCAGTAGATTGTGCGTGTTCGTCCCACCAAATTTATATAAACGTGACCGCCCAGTAGTTCAGTGAGAAAGCACAGAATTCACGGGTTCGTAGTGGGTTTATTGCGGGTATAAGTACAGTCGGCTTTATAATTTGCTTTTCTGGCTGTCTCCGACGGTACGGGTTGTATCGATGTTCGCTCGCCTCGTTGACACGGTGTTCCAGTTTTGTAGCTCCCTGAAGATCCTTGTCCGCTACTTGTTCCTGGCGCGTTGGCTCAGTGACTGCTCGGCCACGATTCAGACTCGCTATGGGGTTAGCCGTGCGGGCTCAGGGAAGCGTCACTGTTCTCAGACTAGGGTAAACAGACTAACGAGTTCTCCAGGATCACTCCCTTCGACACACGACCGCCTGTAACTTTCTCTGTCCCGCATGGTCCCACTGGGGATTCCGCTCAGATCGTGCGGACAGTCAAGGCTTTGCTTGGTTGGTTTTCTGTAAACTTGGTATTTGATCGACTGCTTGTCTTAACTCTTCGACTCTTCTCCTCGTGATCGACTGATCGTGTTCGACTAACCGTAATCGACCGATTAGGGTCGTACCCTCTATCCTTCGGGATCCTTTGAGTTAACCTTGGGCTCTTTTCTCAGTATCTTTTGAGTTTCCTTGGAGTTCTCCTCGGGCTCTTTTCCTCGTATCCTTTGGGCATCCTAGGAGCTACCCTTGGGCCCTTTCCTCGGTGGCCTTTGAGACTCCTTGGAACTATCCTCGAGTTTCTTCCTTCGTATCCTCGAGCCTCCTTGGACATTTTTCCTCGTATCCCTCAGCATCCTTGGAATTATCCTCGGGCTCTTTTCCTCGGGCTCTTCTCCTCGTCCTTTGGGCATCCTTGGACCCTGTCTTCAGTGTCCCTTTTGAGCATCCTTGGAGTCCTCCTCGAATTATTTCCCGCCGTGTCCTTTGAAAATCCTTGAAGTTGTCCTGGGACTGCTTTCGTAGTATCCTTTGAGACTCTTTGAAATTTTGTTGTTGCTTTTTGTCTAACGTATCTGCTTTTAGCTGCTCGCTTGTGTCCTGGGTTTGTTGTTGTTTCAGCTCGCTCACGTGAATGGTCCTCTCTTTTTTCGTGTTCCATGCAGTATTGTGCTGATTACTCCGTGACGTGGTAAGGTCCGTCGTATCTTGGGGCCAACTTTGCTGAGATCAGTCAGGTTCAAATCGCCGGTACCATGATGCTATGCCCAGGTACTGTCGGAGCTCTCTAACTGTTGACGGTGGTTCTAGTTCGGCGACGGCCGCTACCTTTTCTGGATCCGTGCCTATCCCGTCGCTAGTCACTCCATGACCCAGATATAGCAGCTCCTTCTTGAAAAACTGGCATTTTCCGGGTTCAACCTCAGATTAGCGTCTTTCAGACGCCGGAATACCTCTTTCAAGTTCTGCTTGTGCTCTTCTAGCGTGCGTCCGATCGCTTTAAAATCGTCTTGGTACGCAAATGCGTGCGGCGACATCTCGGGACCAATCACACGGTCCAACACCCGCTGGATAGTCGCAGATGCCGAATGGAGTCCAAACGGCATTACTCTCCACTGGAATAAGCCCTTTCCCGGCACTGTAAACTCCGTGTACTGCCTGTTGCTTTCTTTCAGCGGGATTTGCCAGTAACCGTCCTTCAGGTCCAAACTGCTTATTTATCGTGTCTCTCTCAGCTGGTCGAGGATATAATTTATTGGAGGCATCGGGTAGGCACCCTTTATCAATTTGGCGTTGATCTGCCTGACGTCGACGCACAGTCTCCACTTGCCCGTCTTCTTCCTAACCATCACGATGGGAGAGCTGTATGGGCTGGTTGAGTACTCTATGCATCCCATTTGGAGTAGCTCGTCCACCTTCGCATTGATCTCCCCTTGAACTTTCGGGTTCTTGGGGTAGTATCGCTGCTTTATTGGTTTGTGGTCCTTCATCATTATTTGATGCTCTGCCATGTTCGACGTTCCTGTCATGGTTTTAAAACTGGATAGCCTCTCCTCGAGCCACCCATTGTGTCGATTCCTGGCCGGTATTATCATCTTGTGTCCAGCACACCTTATCTCGGTTCCGACTTGAGCTAGAAAGTTACATCCTAACACCAATGAATCCACTACCTCTGGTAGTATCAGCACGCTCATGGTCAGTCGACTGTTCCCGAATGCGATTTCCACCTTCAGCTGTTCATCGATCCCGCCGCACCTTCCGTCTGTCAATCTAACTTGTCGCCGTATCCTCGTAATCCTCCCGAAGGCAGCCAGGTTATCCGCCAGTTCCTTGCTTAGAAACCCCGCTGTTGCCCCGGTGTCGATCGTGGCCTTGTATGTGCCTCCCCCAATCATCTTTCTCGGTTTCTCCGCTCCGTCGAACCTGAATGACACTCGCGGACTTGTATAGCGACCCTTGCATATTCCGACTGGCTGGGTCAAGAGGTCAGCACTGTTGTCTTCCTGTCCTGGCTTGACTCTCTCCTGTAGGCCTCCTGCTTGCTAGTAGGTTATCCCTTTTAGCGTTCGTTAGCGTGATGCTCGGACCGGCTCTGTTGTAAAACATAGCTTCCAGGTCAGCCCAGATGTCGGCAATTTGTTTGTCGCTCTCTGTCTCCGAGTAATACTTCTACAATGTCTTCCTCATGTCCTCTAATCTGCCGTCCAGGGCGACATTAAGTCTTTGTGCGACCTGGGCGAAGTCCTTCTTCTTAGGGCGGTAGATCCATTTCTTTCCCATTCTGTTTATTTTGCTTTCACCGCTGGGACAATCACGTTTTGTTTGCTTTCTGCTCGCTACGAGATTTTTGCGGCTAGCTCAGTAGATTGTGCGTGTTCGTCCCACCAAATTTATATAAACGTGACCACCCAGTAGTTCAGTGAGAAAGCACAGAGTTCACGGGTTCGTAGTGGGTTTATTGCGGGTATAAGTACAGTCGGCTTTATAATTTGCTTTTCTCGCTGTCTCTGACGGTACGGGTTGTATCGATGTTCGCTCGCCTCGTTGACACGGTGTTCCAGTTTTGTAGCTCCCTGAAGATCCTTGTCCGCTGCCTGTTCCTGGCGCGTTGGCTCGGTGACTGCTCGGCCACGATTCAGACTCGCTATGGGGTCAGCCGTGCGGGCTCAGGGAAGCGTCACTGTTCTCAGACTAGGGTGAACAGACTAACGAGTTCTCAAGGATCACTCCCTTCGACACACGACCGCCTGAAACTTTCTCTGTCCCGCTGGGGTTTCCGCTCATATCGTGCGGACAGTCAAGGCGAAACGCCAGGAAGCTGCCTCGCTTTTCACTCCGGTCGTTCCGTTCCTCCGGTCTCGATTCTCCTTGCGTGGCTGTTGTGGTGTCCTGATTGTTGATGGCGGTGTCCTGCGAACTGCTCCTGACTGGGTGGCGGTACGTAGCGTGACCTCTGTGTTGGGTTCGTGGGCATACGCTGATCCCTTTTGGGTCGTTACTCTCGGGGTTCTGTCGCCCCGCTCCGGGACTTCTCTCCCTTCTGGCTCGTTTCTCACGGGTCTTCATAGGTCGAGACCGTAGGCTCTCCTGGAAAATTCCACTCGAGACCGTACCGGTCGACCGCTCTCCCTTCTGGCTGATCGCGCCAGGACCTACTCAACTCCACTTGGCGCACGGGGCTCACGCCGGGAAACGTCAAAGTAGTGCGTGGGGCAGGTTTACCCCCGAGCTCACGATTTCTTGTCGCCGGCCTTCACTGCTCAAATTCTGGCAGACCCTCCAGGTGTAACGCCAGGACTTCATTGGCAGGAATTAACAGATCGCCTTGACTTAGCCGTGTGGTGCCCCTTAAGACCTCAGACACCTCTGTCTCAGTTCCGAGATTCCCGAACGTCTCGACGTGACAATCTTGCTCCTTGTAGGCTCCCACGGCGCTGCTTTCGACGACTAGCCTTGTTGTGGCTCCCTCGTAGTTTGCTTGGTTGGTTTTCTGTAAACTTGGTATTTGATCGACTGCTTGTCTTAACTCTTCGACTCTTCTCCTCGTGATCGACTGATCGTGTTCGACCAACCGTAATCGACCGATTAGGGTCGTACCCTCTATCCTTTGGGATCCTTCGAGTTAACCTTGGGCTCTTTTCTCAGTATCTTTTGAGTTTCCTTGGAGTTCTCCTCGGGCTCTTTTCCTCGTATCCTTTGGCATCCTAGGAGCTATCCTTGGGCCCTTTCCTCGGTGGCCTTTGAGACTCCTTGGAACTATCCTCGAGTTTCTTCCTTCGTATCCTTGAGCCTCCTTGAAGTTATCCTCAGGCTCTTTTCCTCGTATCCTTTGGGCATCCTAGGAGCTAACCTTGGACATTTTTCCTCGTATCCCTGAGCATCCTTGGAATTATCCTCGGGCTCTTTTCCTCGTATGCTTCTCCTCGTGTCCTTTGGGCATCCTTGGACCCTGTCTTCAGTGTCCCTTTTGAGCATCCTTGGGGCCAACTTTGCTGAGATCAGTCAGGTTCAAATCGCCGGTACCATGATGCTATGCCCAGGTACTGTCGGAGCTCTCTAACTGTTGACGGTGGTTCTAGTTCGGCGATGGCCGCTACCTTTTCTGGATCCGTGCCTATCCCGTCGCTAGTCACTCCACGACCCAGATATAGCAGCTCCTTCTTGAAAAACTGGCATTTTCCGGGTTCAACCTCAGATAAGCGTCTTTCAGACGCCGGAATACCTCTTTCAAGTTCTGCTTGTGCTCTTCTAGCGTGCGTCCGATCGCTTTAAAATCGTCTTGGTACGCAAATGCGTGCGGCGACATCTCGGGACCAATCACACGGTCCAACACCCGCTGGATAGTCGCAGATGCCGAATGGAGTCCATTCGGCATTACTCTCCACTGGAATAAGTCCTTTCCCGGCACTGTAAACTCAGTGTACTGCCTGTTGCTTTCTTTCAGCGGGATTTGCCAGTAACCGTCCTTTAGGTCCAAACTGCTTATGTACCGTGCCTCTCTCAGCTGGTCGAGGATATAATTTATTGGACGCATCGGGTAGACACCCTTTATCAATTTGGCGTTGATCTGCCTGACGTCGACGCACAGTCTCCACTTGCCCGTCTTCTTCCTAACCAACACGATGGGAGAGCTGTATGGGCTGGTTGAGTGCTCTATGCATCCCAATCGGACTAGCTCGTCCACCTTCGCATTGATCTCCCCTTGAACTGTGGGATTCTTCGGGTAGTATCGCTGTTTTATTGGCTTGTCGTTCTTCATCGTTATTTGATGCTCTGCCCTGTTCGACGTTCCAGTCATGGTTTTAAAACTGGATAGCCTCTCCTCGAGCCACCCATTGTGTCGATTCCTGGCCGGTATTATCATCTTGTGTCCAGCACACCTTATCTCGGTTCCGACTTGAGTAAGAAAGTTACATCCTAACACCAATGAATCCACTACCCCTGGTAGTATCAGCAGGCTCATGGTCAGTCGACTGTTCCCGAATGCGATTTCCATCTCCAGCTGTTCATCGATCCCGCCGCACCTTCCGTCTGCCAACCTAACGGTGTCGATCGTGGCCTTGTATGTGCCTCCCCCAATCGTCACCGCTGCGGACAACTGCTGCTCCTCCTCGATTAGCTCGCCCGTTAGTTTGTAGAGGTAGCATCTTGCGACCACCACTCGCCTCTCTGCTGGCAGCGCTCGACGCTCCTGACCCCTACCCTCCCGCACACCCAGCAGAATAACAGGCGTTGGAGTCGACATCCCCGTGCCTCCTTGGCCTTCGAGAACTTGTTTTCTTGTGCGAACGCTTCCCGATTCTTTTCCAGTTCTTCGTACTCATCGGCTAGCATCGACGTGTCTAGGTCCGGCACTTTGTACGCCCTTAGGCAGATCCTTAAGCTTGGGGTGCAGTTTTCCTTAATGATCTTTAAAGTGTCTCTCGCAGAATAATTTAGTAGCCGTAGTGACATCGTCTGCATGTCGACCATGTAGTGTTTAAATGATTCACTAAAACCCTACTTTCGTTGCCTTACCTGAACCGACAGCCTTCTGAAGAAACCTCTTGGCAGAAAGTAAAGATGGAACCTCTCAATGACCTCTCCCAGGTTTTCCATTGCTTATTGTTGGCGATAAACCACTTCAACGCACTTTCTTTAAGCAACTCCGGCATCGCTCGGGGGATCATGTCTAGGTCTAAACCGTAAGTGTTGGTGGACCATTCTACTTGTTCCAGGAACTCGAACGGTTTCTCCGCCCCGTCGAACCTGAATGACACTGGCGGACTTGTATAGCGACCCTTGCATAATCCGACTGGCTGGGTCTAGATATCAGCACTGTTGTCTTCCTGTCCTGGCTTGACTCTCTCCTGTGGGCCTCCCTTTGCAAGTTGTCGACGATCAAGCTTGCTAGTAGGTTATCCCCTTCAGCGTTCGTTAGCGTGATGCCCGGACCGGCTCTGTCGTAAAACATAGCTTCCAACTCAGCCCAGATGTCGGCAATTTGTTTGTCGCTCTCTGTCTCCGAGTAATACTTCTACAATGTCTTCCTCATGTCCTCTAATCTGCCGTCCAGGGCGACATTAAGTCTTTGTGCGACCTGGGCGAAGTCCTCCTTCTTAAGGCGATAGATCCATTTCTTTCCCATTCCGTTTATTTTGCTTTCACCGCTGGGACAATCACGTTTTGTGCGCCAGATGTAATGAAGCGAGCTTTCTGCTCGCTACGAGATTTGTGCGGCTAGCTCAGTAGATTGTGCGTGTTCGTCCCACCAAATTTATATAAATTTGACCACCCAGTAGTTCAGTGAGAAAGCACAGAGTTCACGGGTTCGTAGTGGGTTTATTGCGGGTATAAGTACAGTCGGCTTTATAATTTGCTTTTCTCGCTGTCTCCGACGGTACGGGTTGTCTCGATGTTCGCTCGCCTCGTTGACACGGTGTTCCAGTTTTGTAGCTCCCTGAGAATCCTTGTCCGCTGCTTGTTCCTGGCGCGTTGGCTCGGTGACTGCTCGGCCACGATTCAGACTCGCTATGGGGTCAGCCGTGCGCTTACTGTCCGTGCCTTTCCTCTGGTCTCGATTCTCCTTGCGTGGCTGTTGCGGTGTGGTGTCCTGCTTGTTGATGGCGGTGTCCCGCGAACTGCTCCTGACTCGGTGGCAGTACATAGCGTGACCTCTGTGTTGGGTTCGTGGGCATACGCCGATCCCTTTTGGATCGTTACTCTCGGGGTTCTGTCGCGCCGCTCCGGGACTTCTCTCCCTTCTGGCTTGTTTCTCACGGGACTTCACAAGTCGAGACCGTAGGCTCTCCTAGAAAATTCCATTCGAGACCGAACCGGTCGACCGCTCTCCCTTCTGGCTGATCGCGCCAGGACCTGCCCAACTTCACTTGGCGCACGGGGCTCACGCCGGGAAACGCCAAAGAAGTGCTTGGGGCAGGTTTACCCCCGAGCTCACGATTTCTTGTCGCCGGCCTTCACTGCTCAAATTCTGGCAGACCCTCAAGGCGTAACGCCAGGACTTCATTGGCAGGAATTAACAGATCGCCTTGACTTAGCCGTGTGGTGCCCCTTAAGACCTCAGACACCTCTGTCTCAGTTCCGAGATTCCTTGTAATCCCAATCCCGAACGTCTCGACGTGACAATCTTGCTCCTTGTAGGCTCCCACGGCGCTGCTTTCGACGACTAGCCTTGTTGTGGCTCCCTCGTAGTTTGCTTGGTTGGTTTTCTGTAAGCTTGGTATTTGATCGACTGCTTGTCTAAACTCTTCGACTCTTCTCCTCGTGATCGACTGATCGTGTTCGACTAACCGTAATCGACCGATTAAGGTCGTACCCTCTATCCTTCGGGATCCTTCGAGTTAACCTTGGGCTCTTTTCTCAGTATCTTTTGAGTTTCCTTGGAGTTCTCCTCGGGCTCTTTTCCTCGTATCCTTTGGGCATCCTAGGAGCTACCCTTGGGCCCTTTCCTCGGTGGCCTTTGAGACTCCTTGGAATTATCCTCGAGTTTCTTCCTTCGTATCCTCGAGCCTCCTTGGACATTTTTCCTCGTATCCCTCAGCATCCTTGGAATTATCCTCGGGCTCTTTTCCTCGGGCTCTTCTCCTCGTCCTTTGGGCATCCTTGGACCCTGTCTTCAGTGTCCCTTTTGAGCATCCTTGGAGTCCTCCTCGAATTATTTCCCGCCGTGTCCTTTGAAAATCCTTGAAGTTGTCCTCGGACTCCTTTCGTAGTATCCTTTGAGACTCTTTGAAATTTTACTGTTGCTTTTTGTCTAACGTATCTGGTTTTAGCTGCTCGCTTGTGTCCTGGGTTTGTTGTTGTTTCAGCTCGCTCACGTGAATGGTCCTCTCTTTTTTCGTGTTCCATGCAGTATTGTGCTGATTACTCCGTGACGTGGTAAGGTCCGTCGTATCTTGGGGCCAACTTTGCTGAGATCAGTCAGGTTCAAATCGCCGGTACCATGATGCTATGCCCAGGTACTGTCGGAGCTCTCTAACTGTTGACGGTGGTTCTAGTTCGGCGATGGCCGCTACCTTTTCTGGATCCGTGCCTATCCCGTCGCTAGTCACTCCATGACCCAGATATAGCAGCTCCTTCTTGAAAAACTGGCATTTCCCGGGTTCAACCTCAGATTAGCGTCTTTCAGACGCCGGAATACCTCTTTCAAGTTCTGCTTGTGCTCTTCTAGCGTGCGTCCGATCGCTTTAAAATCGTCTTGGTACGCAAATGCGTCCGGCGACATCTCGGGACCAATCACACGGTCCAACACCCGCTGGATAGTCGCAGATGCCGAATGGAGTCCAAACGGCATTACTCTCCACTGGAATAAGCCCTTTCCCGGCACTGTAAACTCCGTGTACTGCCTGTTGCTTTCTTTCAGCGGGATTTGCCAGTAACCGTCCTTCAGGTCCAAACTGCTTATTTATCGTGTCTCTCTCAGCTGGTCGAGGATATAATTTATTGGAGGCATCGGGTAGGCACCCTTTATCAATTTGGCGTTGATCTGCCTGACGTCGACGCACAGTCTCCACTTGCCCGTCTTCTTCCTAACCATCACGATGGGAGAGCTGTATGGGCTGGTTGAGTGCTCTATGCATCCCATTTGGAGTAGCTCGTCCACCCTCGCATTGATCTCCCCTTAAACTTTCGGGTTCTTGGGGTAGTATCGCTGCTTTATTGGTTTGTCGTCCTTCATCATTATTTGATGCTCTGCCATGTTCGACGTTCCTGTCATGGTTTTAAAACTGGATAGCCTCTCCTCGAGCCACCCATTGTGTCGATTCCTGGCCGGTATTATCACCTTATCTCGGTTCCGACTTGAGTAAGAAAGTTACATCCTAACACCAATGAATCCACTACCCCTGGTAGTATCAGCAGGCTCATGGTCAGTCGACTGTTCCCGAATGCGATTTCCATCTCCAGCTGTTCATCGATCCCGCCGCACCTTCCGTCTGCCAACCTAACGGTGTCGATCGTGGCCTTGTATGTGCCTCCCCCAATCGTCACCGCTGCGGACAACTGCTGCTCCTCCTCGATTAGCTCGCCCGTTAGTTTGTAGAGGTAGCATCTTGCGACTCCCGCTCGCCTCTCTGCTGGCAGCACTCGACGCTCCTGACCCCTACCCTCCCGCACACCCAGCAGAATAACAGGCGTTGGAGTCGACATCCTCGTGCCCAGTGTCCGTGGCCGCCGCACCTTTAGCAAGCCTCATGGGGATCTGCAAAGTGTGTCGTTCCCCGCGGCCCCTTTGTTGTGCTTGGCGGTCTCCACACAGTGTTCGCTGGTTGCATATGTTGCTGCTTTGGTGGCTTCCATTGGCCTTCTCGTGGCAGGAGCACCACGAGCCTGCTGTCGCGGGACTCGTTGTGGCGGTGAACATTGGTCATTTCTCCGTGTCTCCTGGTTATCTGTCTCCTGGCATCTTCTGCACGTGACCTGCGTTCGTGGTGACGACTTGGCCTTCGAGAACTTGTTTTCTTGTGCGAACGCTTCCCGATTCTTTTCCAGTTCTTCGTACTCATCGGCTAGCATCGACGTGTCTAGGTCCGGCACTTTGTACGCCCTTAGGCAGATCCTTAAGCTTGGGGTGCAGTTTTCCTTAATGATCTTTAAAGTGTCTCTCGCAGAATAATTTAGTAGCCGTAGTGACATCGTCTGCATGTCGACCATGTAGTGTTTAAATTATTCACTAAAACCCTACTTTCGTTGCCTGACCTGAACCGACAGCCTTCTGAAGAAACCTCTTGGCAGGAAATAAAGATGGAACCTTTCAATGACCTCTCCCAGGTTTTAAATTGCTTATTGTTGGCGATAAACCACTTCAACGCCCTTCCTTTAAGCAACTCCGACATCGCTCGGGGGATCATGTCTAGGTCTAAAGCGTAAGTGTTGGCGGACCATTCTACTTGTTCCAGGAACTCGAACGGTTTCTCCGCCCCGTCGAACCTGAATGACACTCGCGGACTTGTATAGCGACCCTTGCATAATCCGACTGGCTGGGTCAAGAGATCAGCACTGTTGTCTTCGTGTCCTGGCTTGACTCTCTCCTGTGGGCCTCCCTTTGCAAGTTGTCGACGCTCAAGCTTGCTAGTAGGTTATCCCCTTCAGCGTTCGTTAGCGTGATGCCCGGACCGGCTCTGTCGTAAAACATAGCTTCCAACTCAGCCCAGATGTCGGCAATTTGTTTGTCGCTCTCTGTCTCCGAGTAATACGTCTACAATGTCTTCCTCATGTCCTCTAATCTGCCGTCCAGGGCGACATTAAGTCTTTGTGCGACCTGGGCGAAGTCCTCCTTCTTAAGGGGGTAGATCCATTTCTTTCCCATTCTGTTTATTTTGCTTTCACCGCTGGGACAATCACGTTTTGGGCGCTAGATGTAATGAAGCGAGCTTTCTGCTCGCTACGAGATTTGTGCGGCTAGCTCAGTAGATTGTGCGTGTTCGTCCCACCAAATTTATATAAACTTGACCACCCAGTAGTTCAGTGAGAAAGCACAGAGTTCACGGGTTCGTAGTGGGTTTATTGCGGGTATAAGTACAGTCGGCTTTATAATTTGCTTTTCCCGCTGTCTCCGACGGTACGGGTTGTCTCGATGTTCGCTCGCCTCGTTGACACGGTGTTCCAGTTTTGTAGCTCCCTGAGAATCCTTGTCCGCTGCTTGTTCCTGGCGCGTTGGCTCGGTGACTGCTCGGCCACGATTCAGACTCGCTATGGGGTCAGCCGTGCGCTTACTGTCCGTGCCTTTCCTCTGGTCTCGATTCTCCTTGCGTGGCTGTTGCGGTGTGGTGTCCTGCTTATTGATGGCGGTGTCCCGCGAACTGCTCCTGACTGGGTGGCGGTACGTAGCGTGACCTCTGTGTTGGGTTCGTGGGCATACGCCGATCCCTTCTGGATCGTTACTCTCGGGGTTCTGTCGCTCCGCTCCGGGACTTCTCTCCCTTCTGGCTCGTTTCTCACGGGACGTCACAAGTCGAGACCGTAGGCTCTCCTAGAAAATTCCATTCGAGACCGAACCGGTCGACCGCTCTCCCTTCTGGCTGATCGCGCCAGGACCTACCCAACTTCACTTGGCGCACGGGGCTCACGCCGGGAAACGCCAAAGAAGTGCTTGGGGCAGGTTTACCCCCGAGCTCACGATTTCTTGTCGCCGGCCTTCACTGCTCAAATTCTGGCAGACCCTCAAGGCGTAACGCCAGGACTTCATTGGCAGGAATTAACAGATCGCCTTGACTTAGCCGTGTGGTGCCCCTTAAGACCTCAGACACCTCTGTCTCAGTTCCGAGATTCCTTGTAATCCCAATCCCGAACGTCTCGACGTGACAATCTTGCTCCTTGTAGGCTCCCACGGCGCTGCTTTCGACGACTAGCCTTGTTGTGGCTCCCTCGTAGTTTGCTTGGTTGGTTTTCTGTAAACTTGGTATTTGATCGACTGCTTGTCTTAACTCTTCGACTCTTCTCCTCGGCTGATCGTGTTCGACTAACCGTAATCGACCGATTAGGGTCGTACCCTCTATCCTTCGGGATCCTTCGAGTTAACCTTGGGCTCTTTTCTCAGTATCTTTTGAGTTTCCTTGGAGTTCTCCTCGGGCTCTTTTCCTCGTATCCTTTGGGCATCCTAGGAGCTACCATTGGGCCCTTTCCTCGGTGGCCTTTGAGACTCCTTATAACTATCCTCGAGTTTCTTCCTTCGTATCCTCGAGCCTCCTTGAACATTTTTCCTCGTATCCCTCAGCATCCTTGGAATTATCCTCGGGCTCTTTTCCTCGTATGCTTCTCCTCGTGTCCTTTGGGCATCCTTGGACCCTGTCTTCAGTGTCCCTTTTGAGCATCCTTGGAGTCCTCCTCGAATTATTTCCCGCCGTGTCCTTTGAAAATCCTTGAAGTTGTCCTCGGACTCCTTTCGTAGTATCCTTTGAGACTCTTTGAAATTTTACTGTTGCTTTTTGTCTAACTTATCTGGTTTTAGCTGCTCGCTTGTGTCCTGGGTTTGTTGTTGTTTCAGCTCGCTCACGTGAATGGTCCTCTCTTTTTTCGTGTTCCATGCAGTATTGTGCAGATTACTCCGTGACGTGGTAAGGTCCGTCGCATCTTGGGGCCAACTTTGCTGAGATTAGTCAGGTTCAAATCGCCGGTACCATGATGCTATGCCCAGGTACTGTCGGAGCTCTCTAACTGTTGACGGTGGTTCTAGTTCGGCGATGGCCGCTACCTTTTCTGGATCCGTGCCTATCCTGTCGCTAGTCACTCCATGACCCAGATATAGCAGCTCCTTCTTGAAAAACTGGCATTTTCCGGGTTCAACCTCAGATTAGCGTCTTTCAGATGCCGCAATACCTCTTTCAAGTTCTGCTTGTGCTCTTCTAGCGTGCGTCCGATCGCTTTAAAATCGTCTTGGTACGCAAATGCGTGCGGCGACATCTCGGGACCAATCACACGGTCCAACACCCGCTGGATAGTCGCAGATGCCGAATGGAGTCCAAACGGCATTACTCTCCACTGGAATAAGTCCTTTCCCGGCACTGTAAACTCAGTGTACTGCCTGTTTCTTTCTTTCAGCGGGATTTGCCAGTAACCGTCCTTTAGGTCCAAACTGCTTATGTACCGTGCCTCTCTCAGTCGAGGATATAATTTATTGGACGCATCGGGTAGACACCCTTTATCAATTTGGCGTTGATCTGCCTGACGTCGACGCACAGTCTCCACTTGCCCGTCTTCTTCCTAACCAACACGATGGGAGATCTGTATGGGCTGGTTGAGTGCTCTATGCATCCCAATCGGAGTAGCTCGTCCACCTTCGCATTGATCTCCCCTTGAACTGTGGGATTCTTCGGGTAGTATCGCTGTTTTATTGGCTTGTCGTTCTTCATCGTTATTTGATGCTCTGCCCTGTTCGACGTTCCAGTCATGGTTTTAAAACTGGATAGCCTCTCCTCGAGCCACCCATTGTGTCGATTCCTGGCCGGTATTATCACCTCGTGTCCAGCACACTTTATCTCAGTTCCGACTTGAGTAAGAAAGTTACATCCTAACACCAATGAATCCACTACCCCTGGTAGTATCAGCAGGCTCATGGTCAGTCGACTGTTCCCGAATGCGATTTCCATCTCCAGCTGTTCATCGATCCCGCCGCACCTTCCGTCTGCCAACCTAACGGTGTCGATCGTGGCCTTGTATGTGCCTCCCCCAATCGTCACCGCTGCGGACAACTGCTGCTCCTCCTCGATTAGCTCGCCCGTTAGTTTGTAGAGGTAGCATCTTGCGACCACCACTCGCCTCTCTGCTGGCAGCGCTCGACGCTCCTGACCCCTACCCTCCCGCACACCCAGCAGAATAACAGGCGTTGGAGTCGACATCCCCGTGCCTCCTTGGCCTTCGAGAACTTGTTTTCTTGTGCGAACGCTTCCCGATTCTTTTCCAGTTCTTCGTACTCATCGGCTAGCATCGACGTGTCTAGGTCCGGCACTTTGTACGCCCTTAGGCAGATCCTTAAGCTTGGGGTGCAGTTTTCCTTAATGATCTTTAAAGTGTCTCTCGCAGAATAATTTAGTAGCCGTAGTGACATCGTCTGCATGTCGACCATGTAGTGTTTAAATTATTCACTAAAACCCTACTTTCGTTGCCTGACCTGAACCGACAGCCTTCTGAAGAAACCTCTTGGCAGGAAATAAAGATGGAACCTTTCAATGACCTCTCCCAGGTTTTAAATTGCTTATTGTTGGCGATAAACCACTTCAACGCCCTTCCTTTAAGCAACTCCGACATCGCTCGGGGGATCATGTCTAGGTCTAAAGCGTAAGTGTTGGCGGACCATTCTACTTGTTCCAGGAACTCGAACGGTTTCTCCGCCCCGTCGAACCTGAATGACACTCGCGGACTTGTATAGCGACCCTTGCATAATCCGACTGGCTGGGTCTAGATATCAGCACTGTTGTCTTCCTGTCCTGGCTTGACTCTCTCCTGTGGGCCTCCCTTTGCAAGTTGTCGACGCTCAAGCTTGCTAGTAGGTTATCCCCTTCAGCGTTCGTTAGCGTGATGCCCGGACCGGCTCTGTCGTAAAACATAGCTTCCAACTCAGCCCAGATGTCGGCAATTTGTTTGTCGCTCTCTGTCTCCGAGTAATACTTCTACAATGTCTTCCTCATGTCCTCTAATCTGCCGTCCAGGGCGACATTAAGTCTTTGTGCGACCTGGGCGAAGTTTTCCTTCTTAAGGCGATAGATCCATTTCTTTCCCATTCCGTTTATTTTGCTTTCACCGCTGGGACAATCACGTTTTGTGCGCCAGATGTAATGAAGCGAGCTTTCTGCTCGCTACGAGATTTGTGCGGCTAGCTCAGTAGATTGTGCGTGTTCGTCCCACCAAATTTATATAAATTTGACCACCCAGTAGTTCAGTGAGAAAGCACAGAGTTCACGGGTTCGTAGTGGGTTTATTGCGGGTATAAGTACAGTCGGCTTTATAATTTGCTTTTCTCGCTGTCTCCGACGGTACGGGTTGTCTCGATGTTCGCTCGCCTCGTTGACACGGTGTTCCAGTTTTGTAGCTCCCTGAGAATCCTTGCCCGCTGCTTGTTCCTGGCGCGTTGGCTCGGTGACTGCTCGGCCACGATTCAGACTCGCTATGGGGTCAGCCGTGCGCTTACTGTCCGTGCCTTTCCTCTGGTCTCGATTCTCCTTGCGTGGCTGTTGCGGTGTGGTGTCCTGCTTGTTGATGGCGGTGTCCCGCGAACTGCTCCTGACTCGGTGGCGGTACATAGCGTGACCTCTGTGTTGGGTTCGTGGGCATACGCCGATCCCTTCTGGATCGTTACTCTCGGGGTTCTGTCGCTCCGCTCCGGGACTTCTCTCCCTTCTGGCTCGTTTCTCACGGGACGTCACAAGTCGAGACCGCAGGCTCTCCTGGAAAATTTCACTCGAGACCGTACCGGTCGGCTGATCGCGCCAGGACCTGCTCAACTCCACTTGGCGAACGGGGCTCATGCCGGGAAACGCCAAAGTAGTGCTTGGGGCAGGTTTACCCCCGAGCTCACGATTTCTTGTCGCCGGCCTTCACTGCTCAAATTCTGGCAGACCCTCCAGGCGAAACGCCAGGACTTCATTGGCAGGAATTAACAGATCGCCTTGACTTAGCCGTGTGGTGCCCCTTTACACCTCAGCCACGTCTGTCTCAGTTCCGAGATTCCTTGTAATCCCAATCCCGAACGTCTCGACGTGACAATCTTGCTCCTTGTAGGCTCCCACGGCGCTGCTTTCGACGACTAGCCTTGTTGTGGCTCCCTCGTAGTTTGCTTGGTTGGTTTTCTGTAAACTTGGTAGTTGATCGACTGCTTGTCTTAACTCTTCGACTCTTCTCCTCGTGATCAACTGATCGTGTTCGACTAACCGTAATCGACCGATTAGGGTCGTACCCTTTATCCTTTGGGATCCTTTGAACTCTTGGGCTCTTTCCTCAGTATCTTTTGAGATTCCTTGGAGTTCTCCTCGGGCTCCTTTTCTCAGTATTTTTTGAGTGTTCTTGGAGTTCTCCTTGGGCTCGATTTCGCCGTGTCCTTTAGAAATCCTTGGAGCTATCCTTGGGCCCTTTCCTCGGTGGCCTTTGAGACTCCTTGGAGCTATCCTCGAGTTTCTTCCTTCGTATCCTGTGCCTCCTTGGAGTTATCCTAAGGCTCTTTTCCTCGTATCTTTGGGCATCCTAGGCGCTATCCTTGGACATTTTTCCTCGTATCCCTGAGCATCCTTGGATTTATCCTCGGGCTCTTTTCCTCGTATGCTTCTCCTCGTGTCCTTTGGGCATCCTTGGACCCTTTCTTCAGTGTCCCCTTTGGGGCATCCTTAGAGTCCTCCTCGAATAATTTTCCGCCGTGTCCTTTGAAAATTTTTGAAGTTGTCCTCGGACTCCTTTCGTAGTATCCTTTGAGACTCTTTGAAATTTTACTGTTGCTTTTTGTCTAACGTATCTGGTTTTAGCTGCTCGCTTGTGTCCTGGGTTTGTTGTTGTTTCAGCTCGCTCACGTGAATGGTCCTCTCTTTTTTCGTGTTCCATGCAGTATTGTGCTGATTACTCCGTGACGTGGTAAGGTCCGTCGTATCTTGGGGCCAACTTTGCTGAGATCAGTCAGGTTCAAATCGCCGGTACCATGATGCTATGCCCAGGTACTGTCGGAGCTCTCTAACTGTTGACGGTGGTTCTAGTTCGGCGATGGCCGCTACCTTTTCTGGATCCGTGCCTATCCCGTCGCTAGTCACTCCATGACCCAGATATAGCAGCTCCTTCTTGAAAAACTGGCATTTTCCGGGTTCAACCTCAGATTAGCGTCTTTCAGACGCCGGAATACCTCTTTCAAGTTCTGCTTGTGCTCTTCTAGCGTGCGTCCGATCGCTTTAAAATCGTCTTGGTACGCAAATGCGTCCGGCGACATCTCGGGACCAATCACACGGTCCAACACCCGCTGGATAGTCGCAGATGCCGAATGGAGTCCAAACGGCATTACTCTCCACTGGAATAAGCACTTTCCCGGCACTGTAAACTCAGTGTACTGCCTGTTGCTTTCTTTCAGCGGGATTTGCCAGTAACCGTCCTTTAGGTCCAAACTGCTTATGTACCGTGCCTCTCTCAGCTGGTCGAGGATATAATTTATTGGACGCATCGGGTAGACACCCTTTATCAATTTGGCGTTGATCTGCCTGACGTCGACGCACAGTCTCCACTTGCCCGTCTTCTTCCTAACCAACACGATGGGAGATCTGTATGGGCTGGTTGAGTGCTCTATGCATCCCAATCGGACTAGCTCGTCCACCTTCGCATTGATCTCCCCTTGAACTGTGGGATTCTTCGGGTAGTATCGCTGTTTTATTGGCTTGTCGTTCTTTATCGTTATTTGATGCTCTGCCATGTTCGACGTTCCAGTCATGGTTTTGAAACTGGATAGCCTCTCCTCGAGCCACCCATTGTGTCGATTCCTAGCCGGTATTATCACCTCGTGTCCAGCACACCTTATCTCAGTTACGACTTGAGTAAGAAAGTTACATCCTAACACCAATGAATCCACTACCCCTGGTAGTATCAGCAGGCTCATGGTCAGTCGACTGTTCCCGAATGCGATTTCTACCTCCAGCTTTTCATCGATCCCGCCGCACCTTCCGTCTGCCAACCTAACAGTGTCGATCGTGGCCTTGTATGTGCCTCCCCCAATCGTCACCGCTGCGGACAGCTGCTGCTCCTCCTCGATTAGCTCGCCCGTTAGTTTGTAGAGGTAGCATCTTGCGACTCCCGCTCGCCTCTCTGCTGGCAGCACTCGACGCTCCTGACCCCTACCCTCCCGCACACCCAGCAGAATAACAGGCGTTGGAGTCGACATCCTCGTGCCCAGTGTCCGTGGCCGCCGCACCTTTAGCAAGCCTCATGGGGATCTGCAATGTGTGTCGTTCCCCGCGGCCTCTTTGTTGTGCTAAGCGGTCTCCACACAGTGTTCGCTGGTTGCATATGTTGCTGCTTTGGTGGCTTCCATTGGCCTTCTCGTGGCAGGAGCACCACGAGCCTGCTGTCGCGGGACTCGTTGTGGCGGTGAACATTGGTCATTTCTCCGTGTCTCCTGGTTATCTGTCTCCTGGCATCTTCTGCACGTGACCTGCGTTCGTGGTGACGACTTGGCCTTCGAGAACTTGTTTTCTTGTGCGAACGCTTCCCGATTCTTTTCCAGTTCTTCGTACTCATCGGCTAGCATCGACGTGTCTAGGTCCGGCACTTTGTACGCCCTTAGGCAGATCCTTAAGCTTGGGGTGCAGTTTTCCTTAATGATCTTTAAAGTGTCTCTCGCAGAATAATTTAGTAGCCGTAGTGACATCGTCTGCATGTCGACCATGTAGTGTTTAAATTATTCACTAAAACCCTACTTTCGTTGCCTGACCTGAACCGACAGCCTTCTGAAGAAACCTCTTGGCAGGAAATAAAGATGGAACCTTTCAATGACCTCTCCCAGGTTTTAAATTGCTTATTGTTGGCGATAAACCACTTCAACGCCCTTCCTTTAAGCAACTCCGACATCGCTCGGGGGATCATGTCTAGGTCTAAAGCGTAAGTGTTGGCGGACCATTCTACTTGTTCCAGGAACTCGAACGGTTTCTCCGCCCCGTCGAACCTGAATGACACTCGCGGACTTGTATAGCGACCCTTGCATAATCCGACTGGCTGGGTCAAGAGATCAGCACTGTTGTCTTCGTGTCCTGGCTTGACTCTCTCCTGTGGGCCTCCCTTTGCAAGTTGTCGACGCTCAAGCTTGCTAGTAGGTTATCCCCTTCAGCGTTCGTTAGCGTGATGCCCGGACCGGCTCTGTCGTAAAACATAGCTTCCAACTCAGCCCAGATGTCGGCAATTTGTTTGTCGCTCTCTGTCTCCGAGTAATACGTCTACAATGTCTTCCTCATGTCCTCTAATCTGCCGTCCAGGGCGACATTAAGTCTTTGTGCGACCTGGGCGAAGTCCTCCTTCTTAAGGGGGTAGATCCATTTCTTTCCCAT
The DNA here is from genome assembly GCF_025231255.1 of Drosophila biarmipes. Classification (NCBI taxonomy): domain Eukaryota; kingdom Metazoa; phylum Arthropoda; class Insecta; order Diptera; family Drosophilidae; genus Drosophila; species Drosophila biarmipes. Next base: position 2,445,107 of record NW_026114526.1, on the reverse strand, counting down.
TCTGTTTATTTTGCTTTCACCGCTGGGACAATCACGTTTTGGGCGCTAGATGTAATGAAGCGAGCTTTCTGCTCGCTACGAGATTTGTGCGGCTAGCTCAGTAGATTGTGCGTGTTCGTCCCACCAAATTTATATAAACTTGACCACCCAGTAGTTCAGTGAGAAAGCACAGAGTTCACGGGTTCGTAGTGGGTTTATTGCGGGTATAAGTACAGTCGGCTTTATAATTTGCTTTTCCCGCTGTCTCCGACGGTACGGGTTGTCTCGAAGTTCGCTCGCCTCGTTGACACGGTGTTCCAGTTTTGTAGCTCCCTGAGAATCCTTGTCCGCTGCTTGTTCCTGGCGCGTTGGCTCGGTGACTGCTCGGCCACGATTCAGACTCGCTATGGGGTCAGCCGTGCGCTTACTGTCCGTGCCTTTCCTCTGGTCTCGATTCTCCTTGCGTGGCTGTTGCGGTGTGGTGTCCTGCTTATTGATGGCGGTGTCCCGCGAACTGCTCCTGACTGGGTGGCGGTACGTAGCGTGACCTCTGTGTTGGGTTCGTGGGCATACGCCGATCCCTTCTGGATCGTTACTCTCGGGGTTCTGTCGCTCCGCTCCGGGACTTCTCTCCCTTCTGGCTCGTTTCTCACGGGACGTCACAAGTCGAAACCGTAGGCTCTCCTAGAAAATTCCATTCGAGACCGAACCGGTCGACCGCTCTCCCTTCTGGCTGATCGCGCCAGGACCTGCCCAACTTCACTTGGCGCACGGGGCTCACGCCGGGAAACGCCAAAGTAGTGCTTGGGGCAGGTTTACCCCCGAGCTCACGATTTCTTGTCGCCGGCCTTCACTGCTCAAATTCTGGCAGACCCTCAAGGCGTAACGCCAGGACTTCATTGGCAGGAATTAACAGATCGCCTTGACTTAGCCGTGTGGTGTCCCTTAAGACCTCAGACACCTCTGTCTCAGTTCCGAGATTCCTTGTAATCCCAATCCCGAACGTCTCGACGTGACAATCTTGCTCCTTGTAGGCTCCCACGGCGCTGCTTTCGACGACTAGCCTTGTTGTGGCTCCCTCGTAGTTTGCTTGGTTGGTTTTCTGTAAGCTTGGTATTTGATCGACTGCTTGTCTAAACTCTTCGACTCTTCTCCTCGTGATCGACTGATCGTGTTCGACTAACCGTAATCGACCGATTAAGGTCGTACCCTCTATCCTTCGGGATCCTTCGAGTTAACCTTGGGCTCTTTTCTCAGTATCTTTTGAGTTTCCTTGGAGTTCTCCTCGGGCTCTTTTCCTCGTATCCTTTGGGCATCCTAGGAGCTACCCTTGGGCCCTTTCCTCGGTGGCCTTTGAGACTCCTTGGAATTATCCTCGAGTTTCTTCCTTCGTATCCTCGAGCCTCCTTGGACATTTTTCCTCGTATCCCTCAGCATCCTTGGAATTATCCTCGGGCTCTTTTCCTCGGGCTCTTCTCCTCGTCCTTTGGGCATCCTTGGACCCTGTCTTCAGTGTCCCTTTTGAGCATCCTTGGAGTCCTCCTCGAATTATTTCCCGCCGTGTCCTTTGAAAATCCTTGAAGTTGTCCTCGGACTCCTTTCGTAGTATCCTTTGAGACTCTTTGAAATTTTACTGTTGCTTTTTGTCTAACGTATCTGGTTTTAGCTGCTCGCTTGTGTCCTGGGTTTGTTGTTGTTTCAGCTCGCTCACGTGAATGGTCCTCTCTTTTTTCGTGTTCCATGCAGTATTGTGCTGATTACTCCGTGACGTGGTAAGGTCCGTCGTATCTTGGGGCCAACTTTGCTGAGATCAGTCAGGTTCAAATCGCCGGTACCATGATGCTATGCCCAGGTACTGTCGGAGCTCTCTAACTGTTGACGGTGGTTCTAGTTCGGCGATGGCCGCTACCTTTTCTGGATCCGTGCCTATCCCGTCGCTAGTCACTCCATGACCCAGATATAGCAGCTCCTTCTTGAAAAACTGGCATTTTCCGGGTTCAACCTCAGATTAGCGTCTTTCAGACGCCGGAATACCTCTTTCAAGTTCTGCTTGTGCTCTTCTAGCGTGCGTCCGATCGCTTTAAAATCGTCTTGGTACGCAAATGCGTCCGGCGACATCTCGGGACCAATCACACGGTCCAACACCCGCTGGATAGTCGCAGATGCCGAATGGAGTCCAAACGGCATTACTCTCCACTGGAATAAGCCCTTTCCCGGCACTGTAAACTCCGTGTACTGCCTGTTGCTTTCTTTCAGCGGGCTTTGCCAGTAACCGTCCTTCAGGTCCAAACTGCTTATTTATCGTGTCTCTCTCAGCTGGTCGAGGATATAATTTATTGGAGGCATCGGGTAGGCACCCTTTATCAATTTGGCGTTGATCTGCCTGACGTCGACGCACAGTCTCCACTTGCCCGTCTTCTTCCTAACCATCACGATGGGAGAGCTGTATGGGCTGGTTGAGTGCTCTATGCATCCCATTTGGAGTAGCTCGTCCACCCTCGCATTGATCTCCCCTTAAACTTTCGGGTTCTTGGGGTAGTATCGCTGCTTTATTGGTTTGTCGTCCTTCATCATTATTTGATGCTCTGCCATGTTCGACGTTCCTGTCATGGTTTTAAAACTGGATAGCCTCTCCTCGAGCCACCCATTGTGTCGATTCCTGGCCGGTATTATCATCTTGTGTCCAGCACACCTTATCTCGGTTCCGACTTGAGTAAGAAAGTTACATCCTAACACCAATGAATCCACTACCCCTGGTAGTATCAGCAGGCTCATGGTCAGTCGACTGTTCCCGAATGCGATTTCCATCTCCAGCTGTTCATCGATCCCGCCGCACCTTCCGTCTGCCAACCTAACGGTGTCGATCGTGGCCTTGTATGTGCCTCCCCCAATCGTCACCGCTGCGGACAACTGCTGCTCCTCCTCGATTAGCTCGCCCGTTAGTTTGTAGAGGTAGCATCTTGCGACTCCCGCTCGCCTCTCTGCTGGCAGCACTCGACGCTCCTGACCCCTACCCTCCCGCACACCCAGCAGAATAACAGGCGTTGGAGTCGACATCCTCGTGCCCAGTGTCCGTAGCCGCCGCACCTTTAGCAAGCCTCATGGGGATCTGCAAAGTGTGTCGTTTCCCGCGGCCCCTTTGTTGTGCTTGGCGGTCTCCACACAGTGTTCGCTGGTTGCATATGTTGCTGCTTTGGTGGCTTCCATTGGCCTTCTCGTGGCAGGAGCACCACGAGCCTGCTGTCGCGGGACTCGTTGTGGCGGTGAACATTGGTCATTTCTCCGTGTCTCCTGGTTATCTGTCTCCTGGCATCTTCTGCATCTTCTGACCTGCGTTCGTGGTGACGACTTGGCCTTCGAGAACTTGTTTTCTTGTGCGAACGCTTCCCGATTCTTTTCCAGTTCTTCGTACTCATCGGCTAGCATCGACGTGTCTAGGTCCGGCACTTTGTACGCCCTTAGGCAGATCCTTAAGCTTGGGGTGCAGTTTTCCTTAATGATCTTTAAAGTGTCTCTCGCAGAATAATTTAGTAGCCGTAGTGACATCGTCTGCATGTCGACCATGTAGTGTTTAAATTATTCACTAAAACCCTACTTTCGTTGCCTGACCTGAACCGACAGCCTTCTGAAGAAACCTCTTGGCAGGAAATAAAGATGGAACCTTTCAATGACCTCTCCCAGGTTTTAAATTGCTTATTGTTGGCGATAAACCACTTCAACGCCCTTCCTTTAAGCAACTCCGACATCGCTCGGGGGATCATGTCTAGGTCTAAAGCGTAAGTGTTGGCGGACCATTCTACTTGTTCCAGGAACTCGAACGGTTTCTCCGCCCCGTCGAACCTGAATGACACTCGCGGACTTGTATAGCGACCCTTGCATAATCCGACTGGCTGGGTCAAGAGATCAGCACTGTTGTCTTCGTGTCCTGGCTTGACTCTCTCCTGTGGGCCTCCCTTTGCAAGTTGTCGACGCTCAAGCTTGCTAGTAGGTTATCCCCTTCAGCGTTCGTTAGCGTGATGCCCGGACCGGCTCTGTCGTAAAACATAGCTTCCAACTCAGCCCAGATGTCGGCAATTTGTTTGTCGCTCTCTGTCTCCGAGTAATACGTCTACAATGTCTTCCTCATGTCCTCTAATCTGCCGTCCAGGGCGACATTAAGTCTTTGTGCGACCTGGGCGAAGTCCTCCTTCTTAAGGGGGTAGATCCATTTCTTTCCCATTCTGTTTATTTTGCTTTCACCGCTGGGACAATCACGTTTTGGGCGCTAGATGTAATGAAGCGAGCTTTCTGCTCGCTACGAGATTTGTGCGGCTAGCTCAGTAGATTGTGCGTGTTCGTCCCACCAAATTTATATAAACTTGACCACCCAGTAGTTCAGTGAGAAAGCACAGAGTTCACGGGTTCGTAGTGGGTTTATTGCGGGTATAAGTACAGTCGGCTTTATAATTGCTTTTCCCGCTGTCTCCGACGGTACGGGTTGTCTCGATGTTCGCTCGCCTCGTTGACACGGTGTTCCAGTTTTGTAGCTCCCTGAGAATCCTTGTCCGCTGCTTGTTCCTGGCGCGTTGGCTCGGTGACTGCTCGGCCACGATTCAGACTCGCTATGGGGTCAGCCGTGCGCTTACTGTCCGTGCCTTTCCTCTGGTCTCGATTCTCCTTGCGTGGCTGTTGCGGTGTGGTGTCCTGCTTATTGATGGCGGTGTCCCGCGAACTGCTCCTGACTGGGTGGCGGTACGTAGCGTGACCTCTGTGTTGGGTTCGTGGGCATACGCCGATCCCTTCTGGATCGTTACTCTCGGGGTTCTGTCGCTCCGCTCCGGGACTTCTCTCCCTTCTGGCTCGTTTCTCACGGGACTTCACAAGTCGAGACCGTAGGCTCTCCAAGAAAATTCCATTCGAGACCGAACCGGTCGACCGCTCTCCCTTCTGGCAGATCGCGCCAGGACCTGCCCAACTTCACTTGGCGCACGGGGCTCACGCCGGGAAACGCCAAAGAAGTGCTTGGGGCAGGTTTACCCCCGAGCTCACGATTTCTTGTCGCCGGCCTTCACTGCTCAAATTCTGGCAGACCCTCAAGGCGTAACGCCAGGACTTCATTGGCAGGAATTAACAGATCGCCTTGACTTAGCCGTGTGGTGCCCCTTAAGACCTCAGACACCTCTGTCTCAGTTCCGAGATTCCTTGTAATCCCAATCCCGAACGTCTCGACGTGACAATCTTGCTCCTTGTAGGCTCCCACGGCGCAGCTTTCGACGACAAGCCTTGTTGTGGCTCCCTCGTAGTTTGCTTGCTTGGTTTTCTGTTCACTTGGTATTTGATCGACTGCTTGTCTTAACTCTTCGACTCTTCTCCTCGTGATCGACTGATCGTGTTCGACTAACCGTAATCGACCGATTAGGGTCGTACCCTCTATCCTTTGGGATGCTTCGAGTTAACCTTGGGCTCTTTTCTCAGTATCTTTTGAGTTTTCTTGGAGTTCTCCTCGGGCTCTTTTCCTCGAATCCTTTGGGCATCCTAGGAGCTATCCTTGGGCCCTTTCCTCGGTGGCCTTTGAGACTCCTTGGAACTATCCTCGAGTTTCTTCCTTCGTATCCTCGAGCCTCCTTGGAGTTATCCTCAGGCTCTTTTCCTCGTATCCTTTGGGCATCCTAGGAACTATCCTTGGACATTTTTCCTCGTATCCCTGAGCATCCTTGAAATTATCCTCGGGCTCTTTTCCTCGTATGCTTCTCCTCGTGTCCTTTAGGCATCCTTGGACCCTTTCTTCAGTGTCCCTTTTGAGCATCCTTGGAGTTCTCCTCGAATTATTTCCCGCCGTGTCCTTTGAAAATCCTTGAAGTTGTCCTCGGACTCCTTTCGTAGTTTCCTTTGAGACTCTTTCAAATTTTGCTGTGGCTTTTTGTCTAACGTATCTGCTTTTAGCTGCTCGCTTGTGTTCTGGGTTTGTTCTTGTTCCAGCTCTCTCACGTGAATGGTCATCTTTTTTTTCGTGTTCACGTGCAGTATTGTGCAGATTACTCCGTTCAGCCGCCGGAATACCTCTTTCAATTTTTCTCTGTGCTCGTCTAGCGTGCGTCCGATCGCTATAATATCGTCTTGGTACGCAAATGCGTGCGGCGACATCTCGGGACCAATCACACGGTCCAACACCCGCTGGATAGTCGCAGATGCCGAATGGAGTCCAAACGGCATTACTCTCCACTGGAATAAGCACTTTCCCGGCACTGTAAACTCAGTGTACTGCCTGTTGCTTTCTTTCAGCGGGATTTGCCAGTAACCGTCCTTTAGGTCCAAACTGCTTATGTACCGTGCCTCTCTCAGCTGGTCGAGGATATAATTTATTGGACGCATCGGGTAGACACCCTTTATCAATTTGGCGTTGATCTGCCTGACGTCGACGCACAGTCTCCACTTGCCCGTCTTCTTCCTAACCAACACGATGGGAGATCTGTATGGGCTGGTTGAGTGCTCTATGCATCCCAATCGGACTAGCTCGTCCACCTTCGCATTGATCTCCCCTTGAACTGTGGGATTCTTCGGGTAGTATCGCTGTTTTATTGGCTTGTCGTTCTTTATCGTTATTTGATGCTCTGCCATGTTCGACGTTCCAGTCATGGTTTTGAAACTGGATAGCCTCTCCTCGAGCCACCCATTGTGTCGATTCCTAGCCGGTATTATCACCTCGTGTCCAGCACACCTTATCTCAGTTACGACTTGAGTAAGAAAGTTACATCCTAACACCAATGAATCCACTACCCCTGGTAGTATCAGCAGGCTCATGGTCAGTCGACTGTTCCCGAATGCGATTTCTACCTCCAGCTGTTCATCGATCCCGCCGCACCTTCCGTCTGCCAACCTAACAGTGTCGATCGTGGCCTTGTATGTGCCTCCCCCAATCGTCACCGCTGCGGACAACTGCTGCTCCTCCTCGATTAGCTCGCCCGTTAGTTTGTAGAGGTAGCATCTTGCGACCACCACTCGCCTCTCTGCTGGCAGCGCTCGACGCTCCTGACCCCTACCCTCCCGCACACCCAGCAGAATAACAGGCGTTGGAGTCGACATCCCCGTGTCTCCTTGGCCTTCGAGAACTTGTTTTCTTGTGCGAACGCTTCCCGATTCTTTTCCAGTTCTTCGTACTCATCGGCTAGCATCGACGTGTCTAGGTCCGGCACTTTGTACGCCCTTAGGCAGATCCTTAAGCTTGGGGTGCAGTTTTCCTTAATGATCTTTAAAGTGTCTCTCGCAGAATAATTTAGTAGCCGTAGTGACATAGTCTGCATGTCGACCATGTAGTGTTTAAATGATTCACTAAAACCCTACTTTCGTTGCCTGACCTGAACCGACAGCCTTCTGAAGAAACCTCTTGGCAGAAAGTAAAGATGGAACCTCTCAATGACCTCTCCCAGGTTTTCCATTGCTTATTGTTGGCGATAAACCACTTCAACGCCCTTCCTTTAAGCAACTCCGGCATCGCTCGGGGGATCATGTCTAGGTCTAAAGCGTAAGTGTTGGCGGACCATTCTACTTGTTCCAGGAACTCGAACGGTTTCTCCGCCCCGTCGAACCTGAATGACACTCGCGGACTTGTATAGCGACTCTTGCATAATCCGACTGGCTGGGTCAAGAGATCAGCACTGTTGTCTTCGTGTCCTGGCTTGACTCTCTCCTGTGGGCCTCCCTTTGCAAGTTGTCGACGCTCAAGCTTGCTAGTAGGTTATCCCCTTCAGCGTTCGTTAGCGTGATGCCCGGACCGGCTCTGTCGTAAAACATAGCTTCCAACTCAGCCCAGATGTCGGCAATTTGTTTGTCGCTCTCTGTCTCCGAGTAATACGTCTACAATGTCTTCCTCATGTCCTCTAATCTGCCGTCCAGGGCGACATTAAGTCTTTGTGCGACCTGGGCGAAGTCCTCCTTCTTAAGGGGGTAGATCCATTTCTTTCCCATTCTGTTTATTTTGCTTTCACCGCTGGGACAATCACGTTTTGGGCGCTAGATGTAATGAAGCGAGCTTTCTGCTCGCTACGAGATTTGTGCGGCTAGCTCAGTAGATTGTGCGTGTTCGTCCCACCAAATTTATATAAACTTGACCACCCAGTAGTTCAGTGAGAAAGCACAGAGTTCACGGGTTCGTAGTGGGTTTATTGCGGGTATAAGTACAGTCGGCTTTATAATTGCTTTTCCCGCTGTCTCCGACGGTACGGGTTGTCTCGATGTTCGCTCGCCTCGTTGACACGGTGTTCCAGTTTTGTAGCTCCCTGAGAATCCTTGTCCGCTGCTTGTTCCTGGCGCGTTGGCTCGGTGACTGCTCGGCCACGATTCAGACTCGCTATGGGGTCAGCCGTGCGCTTACTGTCCGTGCCTTTCCTCTGGTCTCGATTCTCCTTGCGTGGCTGTTGCGGTGTGGTGTCCTGCTTATTGATGGCGGTGTCCCGCGAACTGCTCCTGACTGGGTGGCGGTACGTAGCGTGACCTCTGTGTTGGGTTCGTGGGCATACGCCGATCCCTTCTGGATCGTTACTCTCGGGGTTCTGTCGCTCCGCTCCGGGACTTCTCTCCCTTCTGGCTCGTTTCTCACGGGACTTCACAAGTCGAGACCGTAGGCTCTCCAAGAAAATTCCATTCGAGACCGAACCGGTCGACCGCTCTCCCTTCTGGCAGATCGCGCCAGGACCTGCCCAACTTCACTTGGCGCACGGGGCTCACGCCGGGAAACGCCAAAGAAGTGCTTGGGGCAGGTTTACCCCCGAGCTCACGATTTCTTGTCGCCGGCCTTCACTGCTCAAATTCTGGCAGACCCTCAAGGCGTAACGCCAGGACTTCATTGGCAGGAATTAACAGATCGCCTTGACTTAGCCGTGTGGTGCCCCTTAAGACCTCAGACACCTCTGTCTCAGTTCCGAGATTCCTTGTAATCCCAATCCCGAACGTCTCGACGTGACAATCTTGCTCCTTGTAGGCTCCCACGGCGCAGCTTTCGACGACAAGCCTTGTTGTGGCTCCCTCGTAGTTTGCTTGCTTGGTTTTCTGTTCACTTGGTATTTGATCGACTGCTTGTCTTAACTCTTCGACTCTTCTCCTCGTGATCGACTGATCGTGTTCGACTAACCGTAATCGACCGATTAGGGTCGTACCCTCTATCCTTTGGGATGCTTCGAGTTAACCTTGGGCTCTTTTCTCAGTATCTTTTGAGTTTTCTTGGAGTTCTCCTCGGGCTCTTTTCCTCGAATCCTTTGGGCATCCTAGGAGCTATCCTTGGGCCCTTTCCTCGGTGGCCTTTGAGACTCCTTGGAACTATCCTCGAGTTTCTTCCTTCGTATCCTCGAGCCTCCTTGGAGTTATCCTCAGGCTCTTTTCCTCGTATCCTTTGGGCATCCTAGGAACTATCCTTGGACATTTTTCCTCGTATCCCTGAGCATCCTTGAAATTATCCTCGGGCTCTTTTCCTCGTATGCTTCTCCTCGTGTCCTTTAGGCATCCTTGGACCCTTTCTTCAGTGTCCCTTTTGAGCATCCTTGGAGTTCTCCTCGAATTATTTCCCGCCGTGTCCTTTGAAAATCCTTGAAGTTGTCCTCGGACTCCTTTCGTAGTTTCCTTTGAGACTCTTTCAAATTTTGCTGTGGCTTTTTGTCTAACGTATCTGCTTTTAGCTGCTCGCTTGTGTTCTGGGTTTGTTCTTGTTCCAGCTCTCTCACGTGAATGGTCATCTTTTTTTTCGTGTTCACGTGCAGTATTGTGCAGATTACTCCGTTCAGCCGCCGGAATACCTCTTTCAATTTTTCTCTGTGCTCGTCTAGCGTGCGTCCGATCGCTATAATATCGTCTTGGTACGCAAATGCGTGCGGCGACATCTCGGGACCAATCACACGGTCCAACACCCGCTGGATAGTCGCAGATGCCGAATGGAGTCCAAACGGCATTACTCTCCACTGGAATAAGCACTTTCCCGGCACTGTAAACTCAGTGTACTGCCTGTTGCTTTCTTTCAGCGGGATTTGCCAGTAACCGTCCTTTAGGTCCAAACTGCTTATGTACCGTGCCTCTCTCAGCTGGTCGAGGATATAATTTATTGGACGCATCGGGTAGACACCCTTTATCAATTTGGCGTTGATCTGCCTGACGTCGACGCACAGTCTCCACTTGCCCGTCTTCTTCCTAACCAACACGATGGGAGATCTGTATGGGCTGGTTGAGTGCTCTATGCATCCCAATCGGACTAGCTCGTCCACCTTCGCATTGATCTCCCCTTGAACTGTGGGATTCTTCGGGTAGTATCGCTGTTTTATTGGCTTGTCGTTCTTTATCGTTATTTGATGCTCTGCCATGTTCGACGTTCCAGTCATGGTTTTGAAACTGGATAGCCTCTCCTCGAGCCACCCATTGTGTCGATTCCTAGCCGGTATTATCACCTCGTGTCCAGCACACCTTATCTCAGTTACGACTTGAGTAAGAAAGTTACATCCTAACACCAATGAATCCACTACCCCTGGTAGTATCAGCAGGCTCATGGTCAGTCGACTGTTCCCGAATGCGATTTCTACCTCCAGCTGTTCATCGATCCCGCCGCACCTTCCGTCTGCCAACCTAACAGTGTCGATCGTGGCCTTGTATGTGCCTCCCCCAATCGTCACCGCTGCGGACAACTGCTGCTCCTCCTCGATTAGCTCGCCCGTTAGTTTGTAGAGGTAGCATCTTGCGACCACCACTCGCCTCTCTGCTGGCAGCGCTCGACGCTCCTGACCCCTACCCTCCCGCACACCCAGCAGAATAACAGGCGTTGGAGTCGACATCCCCGTGTCTCCTTGGCCTTCGAGAACTTGTTTTCTTGTGCGAACGCTTCCCGATTCTTTTCCAGTTCTTCGTACTCATCGGCTAGCATCGACGTGTCTAGGTCCGGCACTTTGTACGCCCTTAGGCAGATCCTTAAGCTTGGGGTGCAGTTTTCCTTAATGATCTTTAAAGTGTCTCTCGCAGAATAATTTAGTAGCCGTAGTGACATAGTCTGCATGTCGACCATGTAGTGTTTAAATGATTCACTAAAACCCTACTTTCGTTGCCTGACCTGAACCGACAGCCTTCTGAAGAAACCTCTTGGCAGAAAGTAAAGATGGAACCTCTCAATGACCTCTCCCAGGTTTTCCATTGCTTATTGTTGGCGATAAACCACTTCAACGCCCTTCCTTTAAGCAACTCCGGCATCGCTCGGGGGATCATGTCTAGGTCTAAAGCGTAAGTGTTGGCGGACCATTCTACTTGTTCCAGGAACTCGAACGGTTTCTCCGCCCCGTCGAACCTGAATGACACTCGCGGACTTGTATAGCGACTCTTGCATAATCCGACTGGCTGGGTCAAGAGATCAGCACTGTTGTCTTCGTGTCCTGGCTTGACTCTCTCCTGTGGGCCTCCCTTTGCAAGTTGTCGACGCTCAAGCTTGCTAGTAGGTTATCCCCTTCAGCGTTCGTTAGCGTGATGCCCGGACCGGCTCTGTCGTAAAACATAGCTTCCAACTCAGCCCAGATGTCGGCAATTTGTTTGTCGCTCTCTGTCTCCGAGTAATACTTCTACAATGTCTTCCTCATATCCTCTAATCTGCCGTCCAGGGCGACATAAAGTCTTTGTGCGACCTGGGCGAAGTCCTCCTTCTTAAGGCGGTAGATCCATTTCTTTCCCATTCTGTTTATTTTGCTTTCACCGCTGGGACAATCACGTTTTGGGCGCCAGATGTAATGAAGCGAGCTTTCTGCTCGCTACGAGATTTGTGCGGCTAGCTCAGTAGATTGTGCGTGTTCGTCCCACCAAATTTATATAAACTTGACCACCCAGTAGTTCAGTGAGAAAGCACAGAGTTCACGGGTTCGTAGTGGGTTTATTGCGGGTATAAGTACAGTCGGCTTTATAATTTGCTTTTCCCGCTGTCTCCGACGGTACGGGTTGTCTCGATGTTCGCTCGCCTCGTTGACACGGTGTTCCAGTTTTGTAGCTCCCTGAGAATCCTTGTCCGCTGCTTGTTCCTGGCGCGTTGGCTCGGTGACTGCTCGGCCACGATTCAGACTCGCTATGGGGTCAGCCGTGCGCTTACTGTCCGTGCCTTTCCTCTGGTCTCGATTCTCCTTGCGTGGCTGTTGCGGTGTGGTGTCCTGCTTATTGATGGCGGTGTCCCGCGAACTGCTCCTGACTGGGTGGCGGTACGTAGCGTGACCTCTGTGTTGGGTTCGTGGGCATACGCCGATCCCTTCTGGATCGTTACTCTCGGGGTTCTGTCGCTCCGCTCCGGGACTTCTCTCCCTTCTGGCTCGTTTCTCACGGGACGTCACAAGTCGAGACCGTAGGCTCTCCTAGAAAATTCCATTCGAGACCGAACCGGTCGACCGCTCTCCCTTCTGGCTGATCGCGCCAGGACCTGCCCAACTTCACTTGGCGCACGGGGCTCACGCCGGGAAACGCCAAAGAAGTGCTTGGGGCAGGTTTACCCCCGAGCTCACGATTTCTTGTCGCCGGCCTTCACTGCTCAAATTCTGGCAGACCCTCAAGGCGTAACGCCAGGACTTCATTGGCAGGAATTAACAGATCGCCTTGACTTAGCCGTGTGGTGCCCCTTAAGACCTCAGACACCTCTGTCTCAGTTCCGAGATTCCTTGTAATCCCAATCCCGAACGTCTCGACGTGACAATCTTGCTCCTTGTAGGCTCCCACGGCGCAGCTTTCGACGACAAGCCTTGTTGTGGCTCCCTCGTAGTTTGCTTGCTTGGTTTTCTCTTCACTTGGTATTTGATCGACTGCTTGTCTTAACTCTTCGACTCTTCTCCTCGTGATCGACTGATCGTGTTCGACTAACCGTAATCGACCGATTAGGGTCGTACCCTCTATCCTTTGGGATGCTTCGAGTTAACCTTGGGCTCTTTTCTCAGTATCTTTTGAGTTTTCTTGGAGTTCTCCTCGGGCTCTTTTCCTCGAATCCTTTGGGCATCCTAGTAGCTATCCTTGGGCCCTTTCCTCGGTGGCCTTTGAGACTCCTTGGAACTATCCTCGAGTTTCTTCCTTCGTATCCTCGAGCCTCCTTGGAGTTATCCTCAGGCTCTTTTCCTCGTATCCTTTGGGCATCCTAGGAACTATCCTTGGACATTTTTCCTCGTATCCCTGAGCATCCTTGAAATTATCCTCGGGCTCTTTTCCTCGTATGCTTCTCCTCGTGTCCTTTAGGCATCCTTGGACCCTTTCTTCAGTGTCCCTTTTGAGCATCCTTGGAGTTCTCCTCGAATTATTTCCCGCCGTGTCCTTTGAAAATCCTTGAAGTTGTCCTCGGACTCCTTTCGTAGTTTCCTTTGAGACTCTTTCAAATTTTGCTGTGGCTTTTTGTCTAACGTATCTGCTTTTAGCTGCTCGCTTGTGTCCTGGGTTTGTTGTTGTTTCAGCTCGCTCACGTGAATGGTCCTCTCTTTTTTCGTGTTCCATGCAGTATTGTGCTGATTACTCCGTGACGTGGTAAGGTCCGTCGTATCTTGGGGCCAACTTTGCTGAGATCAGTCAGGTTCAAATCGCCGGTACCATGATGCTATGCCCAGGTACTGTCGGAGCTCTCTAACTGTTGACGGTGGTTCTAGTTCGGCGATGGCCGCTACCTTTTCTGGATCCGTGCCTATCCCGTCGCTAGTCACTCCATGACCCAGATATAGCAGCTCCTTCTTGAAAAACTGGCATTTTCCGGGTTCAACCTCAGATTAGCGTCTTTCAGACGCCGGAATACCTCTTTCAAGTTCTGCTTGTGCTCTTCTAGCGTGCGTCCGATCGCTTTAAAATCGTCTTGGTACGCAAATGCGTCCGGCGACATCTCGGGACCAATCACACGGTCCAACACCCGCTGGATAGTCGCAGATGCCGAATGGAGTCCAAACGGCATTACTCTCCACTGGAATAAGCCCTTTCCCGGCACTGTAAACTCCGTGTACTGCCTGTTGCTTTCTTTCAGCGGGATTTGCCAGTAACCGTCCTTTAGGTCCAAACTGCTTATGTACCGTGCCTCTCTCAGCTGGTCGAGGATATAATTTATTGGACGCATCGGGTAGACACCCTTTATCAATTTGGCGTTGATCTGCCTGACGTCGACGCACAGTCTCCACTTGCCCGTCTTCTTCCTAACCAACACGATGGGAGATCTGTATGGGCTGGTTGAGTGCTCTATGCATCCCAATCGGACTAGCTCGTCCACCTTCGCATTGATCTCCCCTTGAACTGTGGGATTCTTCGGGTAGTATCGCTGTTTTATTGGCTTGTCGTTCTTTATCGTTATTTGATGCTCTGCCATGTTCGACGTTCCAGTCATGGTTTTGAAACTGGATAGCCTCTCCTCGAGCCACCCATTGTGTCGATTCCTAGCCGGTATTATCACCTCGTGTCCAGCACACCTTATCTCAGTTACGACTTGAGTAAGAAAGTTACATCCTAACACCAATGAATCCACTACCCCTGGTAGTATCAGCAGGCTCATGGTCAGTCGACTGTTCCCGAATGCGATTTCTACCTCCAGCTGTTCATCGATCCCGCCGCACCTTCCGTCTGCCAACCTAACAGTGTCGATCGTGGCCTTGTATGTGCCTCCCCCAATCGTCACCGCTGCGGACAACTGCTGCTCCTCCTCGATTAGCTCGCCCGTTAGTTTGTAGAGGTAGCATCTTGCGACCACCACTCGCCTCTCTGCTGGCAGCGCTCGACGCTCCTGACCCCTACCCTCCCGCACACCCAGCAGAATAACAGGCGTTGGAGTCGACATCCCCGTGTCTCCTTGGCCTTCGAGAACTTGTTTTCTTGTGCGAACGCTTCCCGATTCTTTTCCAGTTCTTCGTACTCATCGGCTAGCATCGACGTGTCTAGGTCCGGCACTTTGTACGCCCTTAGGCAGATCCTTAAGCTTGGGGTGCAGTTTTCCTTAATGATCTTTAAAGTGTCTCTCGCAGAATAATTTAGTAGCCGTAGTGACATCGTCTGCATGTCGACCATGTAGTGTTTAAATTATTCACTAAAACCCTACTTTCGTTGCCTGACCTGAACCGACAGCCTTCTGAAGAAACCTCTTGGCAGAAAGTAAAGATGGAACCTTTCAATGACCTCTCCCAGGTTTTAAATTGCTTATTGTTGGCGATAAACCACTTCAACGCCCTTCCTTTAAGCAACTCCGACATCGCTCGGGGGATCATGTCTAGGTCTAAAGCGTAAGTGTTGGCGGACCATTCTACTTGTTCCAGGAACTCGAACGGTTTCTCCGCCCCGTCGAACCTGAATGACACTCGCGGACTTGTATAGCGACCCTTGCATAATCCGACTGGCTGGGTCAAGAGATCAGCACTGTTGTCTTCGTGTCCTGGCTTGACTCTCTCCTGTGGGCCTCCCTTTGCAAGTTGTCGACGCTCAAGCTTGCTAGTAGGTTATCCCCTTCAGCGTTCGTTAGAGTGATGCCCGGACCGGCTCTGTCGTAAAACATAGCTTCCAACTCAGCCCAGATGTCGGCAATTTGTTTGTCGCTCTCTGTCTCCGAGTAATACTTCTACAATGTCTTCCTCATGTCCTCTAATCTGCCGTCCAGGGCGACATAAAGTCTTTGTGCGACCTGGGCGAAGTCCTCCTTCTTAAGGCGGTAGATCCATTTCTTTCCCATTCTGTTTATTTTGCTTTCACCGCTGGGACAATCACGTTTTGGGCGCCAGATGTAATGAAGCGAGCTTTCTGCTCGCTACGAGATTTGTGCGGCTAGCTCAGTAGATTGTGCGTGTTCGTCCCACCAAATTTATATAAACTTGACCACCCAGTAGTTCAGTGAGAAAGCACAGAGTTCACGGGTTCGTAGTGGGTTTATTGCGGGTATAAGTACAGTCGGCTTTATAATTTGCTTTTCCCGCTGTCTCCGACGGTACGGGTTGTCTCGATGTTCGCTCGCCTCGTTGACACGGTGTTCCAGTTTTGTAGCTCCCTGAGAATCCTTGTCCGCTGCTTGTTCCTGGCGCGTTGGCTCGGTGACTGCTCGGCCACGATTCAGACTCGCTATGGGGTCAGCCGTGCGCTTACTGTCCGTGCCTTTCCTCTGGTCTCGATTCTCCTTGCGTGGCTGTTGCGGTGTGGTGTCCTGCTTGTTGATGGCGGTGTCCCGCGAACTGCTCCTGACTCGGTGGCGGTACATAGCGTGACCTCTGTGTTGGGTTCGTGGGCATACGCCGATCCCTTTTGGATCGTTACTCTCGGGGTTCTGTCGCGCCGCTCCGGGACTTCTCTCCCTTCTGGCTTGTTTCTCACGGGACTTCACAAGTCGAGACCGTAGGCTCTCCTAGAAAATTCCATTCGAGGCCGAACCGGTCCTTGTAGGCTCCCACGGCGCTGCTTTCGACGACTAGCCTTGTTGTGGCTCCCTCGTAGTTTGCTTGGTTGGTTTTCTGTAAGCTTGGTAGTTGATCGACTGCTTGTCTAAACTCTTCGACTCTTCTCCTCGTGATCGACTGATCGTGTTCGACTAACCGTAATCGACCGATTAAGGTCGTACCCTCTATCCTTCGGGATCCTTCGAGTTAACCTTGGGCTCTTTTCTCAGTATCTTTTGAGTTTCCTTGGAGTTCTCCTCGGGCTCTTTTCCTCGTATCCTTTGGGCATCCTAGGAGCTACCCTTGGGCCCTTTCCTCGGTGGCCTTTGAGACTCCTTGGAACTATCCTCGAGTTTCTTCCTTCGTATCCTCGAGCCTCCTTGGACATTTTTCCTCGTATCCCTCAGCATCCTTGGAATTATCCTCGGGCTCTTTTCCTCGGGCTCTTCTCCTCGTCCTTTGGGCATCCTTGGACCCTGTCTTCAGTGTCCCTTTTGAGCATCCTTGGAGTCCTCCTCGAATTATTTCCCGCCGTGTCCTTTGAAAATCCTTGAAGTTGTCCTCGGACTCCTTTCGTAGTATCCTTTGAGACTCTTTGAAATTTTACTGTTGCTTTTTGTCTAACGTATCTGCTTTTAGCTGCTCGCTTGTGTCCTGGGTTTGTTGTTGTTTCAGCTCGCTCACGTGAATGGTCCTCTCTTTTTTCGTGTTCCATGCAGTATTGTGCTGATTACTCCGTGACGTGGTAAGGTCCGTCGTATCTTGGGGCCAACTTTGCTGAGATCAGTCAGGTTCAAATCGCCGGTACCATGATGCTATGCCCAGGTACTGTCGGAGCTCTCTAACTGTTGACGGTGGTTCTAGTTCGGCGATGGCCGCTACCTTTTCTGGATCCGTGCCTATCCCGTCGCTAGTCACTCCATGACCCAGATATAGCAGCTCCTTCTTGAAAAACTGGCATTTTCCGGGTTCAACCTCAGATTAGCGTCTTTCAGACGCCGGAATACCTCTTTCAAGTTCTGCTTGTGCTCTTCTAGCGTGCGTCCGATCGCTTTAAAATCGTCTTGGTACGCAAATGCGTCCGGCGACATCTCGGGACCAATCACACGGTCCAACACCCGCTGGATAGTCGCAGATGCCGAATGGAGTCCAAACGGCATTACTCTCCACTGGAATAAGCCCTTTCCCGGCACTGTAAACTCCGTGTACTGCCTGTTGCTTTCTTTCAGCGGGCTTTGCCAGTAACCGTCCTTCAGGTCCAAACTGCTTATTTATCGTGTCTCTCTCAGCCGGTCGAGGATATAATTTATTGGAGGCATCGGGTAGGCACCCTTTATCAATTTGGCGTTGATCTGCCTGACGTCGACGCACAGTCTCCACTTGCCCGTCTTCTTCCTAACCATCACGATGGGAGAGCTGTATGGGCTGGTTGAGTGCTCTATGCATCCCATTTGGAGTAGCTCGTCCACCCTCGCATTGATCTCCCCTTAAACTTTCGGGTTCTTGGGGTAGTATCGCTGCTTTATTGGTTTGTCGTCCTTCATCATTATTTGATGCTCTGCCATGTTCGACGTTCCTGTCATGGTTTTAAAACTGGATAGCCTCTCCTCGAGCCACCCATTGTGTCGATTCCTGGCCGGTATTATCATCTTGTGTCCAGCACACCTTATCTCGGTTCCGACTTGAGTAAGAAAGTTACATCCTAACACCAATGAATCCACTACCCCTGGTAGTATCAGCAGGCTCATGGTCAGTCGACTGTTCCCGAACGCGATTTCCATCTCCAGCTGTTCATCGATCCCGCCGCACCTTCCGTCTGCCAACCTAACGGTGTCGATCGTGGCCTTGTATGTGCCTCCCCCAATCGTCACCGCTGCGGACAACTGCTGCTCCTCCTCAATTAGCTCGCCCGTTAGTTTGTAGAGGTAGCATCTTGCGACTCCCGCTCGCCTCTCTGCTGGCAGCACTCGACGCTCCTGACCCCTACCCTCCCGCACACCCAGCAGAATAACAGGCGTTGGAGTCGACATCCTCGTGCCCAGTGTCCGTAGCCGCCGCACCTTTAGCAAGCCTCATGGGGATCTGCAAAGTGTGTCGTTCCCCGCGGCCCCTTTGTTGTGCTTGGCGGTCTCCACACAGTGTTCGCTGGTTGCATATGTTGCTGCTTTGGTGGCTTCCATTGGCCTTCTCATGGCAGGAGCACCACGAGCCTGCTGTCGCGGGACTCGTTGTGGCGGTGAACATTGGTCATTTCTCCGTGTCTCCTGGTTATCTGTCTCCTGGCATCTTCTGCACGTGACCTGCGTTCGTGGTGACGACTTGGCCTTCGAGAACTTGTTTTCTTGTGCGAACGCTTCCCGATTCTTTTCCAGTTCTTCGTACTCATCGGCTAGCATCGACGTGTCTAGGTCCGGCACTTTGTACGCCCTTAGGCAGATCCTTAAGCTTGGGGTGCAGTTTTCCTTAATGATCTTTAAAGTGTCTCTCGCAGAATAATTTAGTAGCCGTAGTGACATCGTCTGCATGTCGACCATGTAGTGTTTAAATTATTCACTAAAACCCTACTTTCGTTGCCTGACCTGAACCGACAGCCTTCTGAAGAAACCTCTTGGCAGAAAGTAAAGATGGAACCTTTCAATGACCTCTCCCAGGTTTTAAATTGCTTATTGTTGGCGATAAACCACTTCAACGCCCTTCCTTTAAGCAACTCCGACATCGCTCGGGGGATCATGTCTAGGTCTAAAGCGTAAGTGTTGGCGGACCATTCTACTTGTTCCAGGAACTCGAACGGTTTCTCCGCCCCGTCGAACCTGAATGACACTCGCGGACTTGTATAGCGACCCTTGCATAATCCGACTGGCTGGGTCAAGAGATCAGCACTGTTGTCTTCGTGTCCTGGCTTGACTCTCTCCTGTGGGCCTCCCTTTGCAAGTTGTCGACGCTCAAGCTTGCTAGTAGGTTATCCCCTTCAGCGTTCGTTAGAGTGATGCCCGGACCGGCTCTGTCGTAAAACATAGCTTCCAACTCAGCCCAGATGTCGGCAATTTGTTTGTCGCTCTCTGTCTCCGAGTAATACTTCTACAATGTCTTCCTCATGTCCTCTAATCTGCCGTCCAGGGCGACATAAAGTCTTTGTGCGACCTGGGCGAAGTCCTCCTTCTTAAGGCGGTAGATCCATTTCTTTCCCATTCTGTTTATTTTGCTTTCACCGCTGGGACAATCACGTTTTGGGCGCCAGATGTAATGAAGCGAGCTTTCTGCTCGCTACGAGATTTGTGCGGCTAGCTCAGTAGATTGTGCGTGTTCGTCCCACCAAATTTATATAAACTTGACCACCCAGTAGTTCAGTGAGAAAGCACAGAGTTCACGGGTTCGTAGTGGGTTTATTGCGGGTATAAGTACAGTCGGCTTTATAATTTGCTTTTCCCGCTGTCTCCGACGGTACGGGTTGTCTCGATGTTCGCTCGCCTCGTTGACACGGTGTTCCAGTTTTGTAGCTCCCTGAGAATCCTTGTCCGCTGCTTGTTCCTGGCGCGTTGGCTCGGTGACTGCTCGGCCACGATTCAGACTCGCTATGGGGTCAGCCGTGCGCTTACTGTCCGTGCCTTTCCTCTGGTCTCGATTCTCCTTGCGTGGCTGTTGCGGTGTGGTGTCCTGCTTATTGATGGCGATGTCCCGCGAACTGCTCTCAGGAGCCAAAATTCACTTAGTTTAATTTAGTGTTCCTGTGAAATTGTATATAACGAAATATTTTCGACAGGTTTTCAATGCACTGTTCAAAATGGATATTTTTACGTTAAATAAATTTAAAAAAACTGCAATTATGTTAGAGGATTGGGACTTTTGAAAGTTATAATCCATTACGTCAAGATAGTCTCAGCAATAAAATCTGTTTTATCCCTTCTTTCTAACAGAGACCTTTTGATTGTTTTAGGTGACTTTAACCTACCTGATATTTCTTGGTCTCCTCCTACTTGTCGCTATGCCGTTATCCGCCCCTGATTTTTTGGATGGCCTTTTAGAATTATCGTTACAGCAAGTAAGCTTTATAAACAATTCCTTAAGAAGACAATTAGATTTTGTGTTCGTTTCAGACCCGTATGAAATCACAGTATGTAGAATTGACGCTCTTGTTGTACCTGAAGACCCATATCATCCTACTATGGAACTGACAATTTGCCTCCCCTGCTCTGATACCCTCTCTCCTTTAGTTTTTCCAACTAAAATGAGATATTTTCGTAAATGTAACTACAATAAACTTAACGATATGATTTCTCATTATAATTGGACAGACTTGTACAATTGTACAGATATTGAAAGTGGCACTGAACTATTCTATACAGTCTTATATACGTTTTTTTAATGAATGCGTACCTGATGGGTTTCTTTCAAACCTAAACAGACCTCCTTGGTTTACCAATGCGCTTCAAAGACTTAAAAACCTTAAATCTAACACTTATAAAAAGTATAAAAAAATCGGGTAGACCAGCAGATTTTTTGAAATATGTTGTGGCTCGAACAGATTTTAATGTTCTCAACAGTCATTGCTACTCTATGTATCTAAGTCGATGTAAATTTGAATTTTCAAACGATCCGAAACAGTTTTACAATTTTGTTAATGCCAAGCGTAAGGCATCGGCATTGCCTTCATCGGTACGTCTAAACTCAATGGAGGCATCGACGGATTCTGAAATTGCTGATTTATTTGCTGAGTTTTTCCAAACTACTTATAGTTCGACAGCTTGGTCAAATAGGGCAAATTGTATTTTCTCCCCTGTAATCACCGAAAGCTCTCTCGTAAGAGATTTAGCAACAACAACGCCAACATTTTCTCCCGGTCCAGATGGACTTCCTGGATGTGTGCTTAAGTTTTGTGCGTCAACCATTTGTAAACCGATTCTTAAACTTTTTAAATTGTCTATTTCATCATCAGTTTTTCCTTCTATCTGGAAGGACTCTTTTATTATTCCACTCCATAAAAAAGGTGCGAAGGCAGATGCCCAAAATTATAGAGGTATTTCCAAATTGTCGGCAATTCCTAAAGAATTTGAACGTATTATCACTTCTCATTTGCCACATTTATGTTCCTCGCTTATATCATATTGTCAGCATCGTTTTGTTAAGCGAAGATCGACCACCACCAACCTTCTTGAATTGGCATCTATTGTAATAAATGGGCTTAAGAAAAAAAATGCAGACTGACATTGTATATACCGATTTTAGTAAGGCCTTTGACTCCGTTAACCACTCACTTTTTTTATTTAAATTAGATCAGCTTGGGTTTCCTGGTAATCTATTTCATGTTACTTGAATGGTAGGACTCAGAGGGTTATATTCAAGAATGCTGTTTCAAAATTGATCTACGTGACATCTGGAGTGCCTCAGGGTAGTCATTTGGGCCCTTTGCTGTTAACTTTGTTTATTAAAGATCTTCCCTCAATCATAACACATTCTCGTGTACTAATGTATGCTGATGATGTTAAGCTTTGTTTATCATATAATGATATAGCGTCGGGATTTAACTTACAGTCGGATATTGATTGTTTTCATGGATGGTGTGAGTACAACCTTTTAAATTTGAACTGCCTAAAATGCAACGTTATGACTTTTTATGGGGGTACTCCTACGTTTATCAGTTACTTTCTTAAAAATACGCCACTTGACCTTATTTATTCAGATAACGATTTAGGTGTTCTTCTTGACCCTAAACTTAAATATGACTGCCACATTATGTCCACTGTTAACAAAGCCATGAGTGTCCTTGGGTTTATAAAGCGTTGGTCAAAAGAATTTGATGATCCTTATCCGACCAAATTATTATTTACCTCCCTTGTCCGTCCTATTTTGGAATATTGTTCTTCGGTTTGGAGTTTACAATATCAAGTGCACATCGACCGTATTGAGTCGGTACAAAAAAAATTTCTTTTATTTGCCCTGCGTAGTTTTAACTGGCTGTAAGGCTTTACAATTACAATTGCTTAATTTACCTACACTTGTAAATCGTAGAACAATGCTTGGTACTATTTTTATTCAAAATCTTATAAGAGGGGACATTGGTTCTGCAGAACTTTTAAACCGCCTAACATTCAACGTTCCCGTTAGACTAACACGGAATTATTATCCTCTAAACTTGCCACGATGTACATCAAATTTTTGTCTGCACAAGCCCTTTCGCGTTCTATGTAATAACTATAATAAACTTTATTATTTAATTTCAACATCTATCCTTACTAATATTTTACCTCATTTGCTTAATTCTTAGTTATGCTTTATATTTTTATTTATGTTCCGTCTCTATTTGTTTTATGTATGTATCTTCCTCGTGAACTCGCATTTTTTCCCAAATTGATAAAAGGGCCCCGCGCGTAACAAGCACGAGCTTGGTGTGGTTGGGCCACTTGTTTGTACTGTTCGAAGTGCATCAACGTCCATATATATATATATTTGTGTCTTTGTATGACCATACTAAGTGCAATTTATGAAATAAAGATTTTTAATCTATCCTTATGAACTGTTTGTTTCTTATTTTTATTATTTGTTATTACTATGTTATCTTTATCTCCTATTTCCGTTACTATATACGGACCTGTATATTTAGGATCTAATTTATGACCTGTCTCGTTTTTTAATAAAACATTGTCACCATCTGATATATCTATACCCCTTACTTTATGATCGTATAGTAGTTTATTTCTATTCTTATTTGCTTCTAACATAACTCTATCTCTTTTATAGGCTTCTTCTAATCTATACTTACTCTCCTTAGCATAGTCATTTATATTATATATTGCTTCTGCACTATGTATGCTACTAAAATGTTTTGGTAAATTACTTGTTTTACCGAATACTAGCTCATATGAACAATAAGTATGTGCCATAGAGGGGGTCGTGTTGAAACAGGAGACAAAATATTGAAGCCATACGTCCCAATCAGTTTTATCAACCGATATGTAAGATCGTATGTATTCATTGAAAGTTCTATGACTTCTTTCTATTGTTCCAACTGTCTGGTCGTGGTGTGCTGTGGATGTAATATTTGCAATATTTAAATATTTGCACAAATCGTCTATAATTGAATTCTTATATTCTGTTCCCATGTCCGTAATGAACGTCTTCATTAGACCGTACCTCAGGATAAAAGATTCAAATATTGCTTTAGCGACACTATTAGCATTTTTATTCGGAAGAGGTATGGCAACTAAATACTTAGTTAAATCACATATTAAAGTGACTGCATACTCATTGCCATTTTCTGATTTTGGCAGTGGACCAATAGGGTCTACTATCACTCTGTCGAAAGCACTTATTGGTGTCTCTGTAATTGTTAAAAGGGTCTTTGTGTGTATAGTTATTTTGGCTTTCTGACATTTTTGACATTTTCTTACGTACTCAGTTATATCTTTAGACATGCTGTGTGTTTTTTGTTTGTGTGTTTTTACTTTGGCCAAAGTTTTTGATATGCCAGAATGACCTCCTTGAATTGGATCATCATGAAAAGATATTTTCCCACGGTGCCACTTTGAGTTGGCTGATTTTATGTATACCGGCTTGCATTTCAAGCCTTTGGAAAAATTGATCTAAGTCAATAACTCCATTAGTGTATAAATCGCTAACATCATATCTTGCAGTAATTTTTCTGCCATGTTTAAATAAACATAACGTATCTTTTATCTTCAAGGTCACTACTTTACGTACTTCATCATGGTTTATGACGTCATATACGTTGGGCTTAGAAGCTTGCATTGGCAATTCTTGTTCTTGATTTTCCGCGCGGAATTTTTGTCTACCTTGATATCTAGTAATGACTTTTAATATATTTCTAGTTATACTTTGTAGATCTTTGATGGTTATCCTTGACAACGCATCAGCTACATGATTATCTTTTCCCTTTAAAGATTCGACTGTAAAGTCGTATTCTTCTAGTTTGAGCCTCATACGTGTCAGCTTAGAACTGGGATTGGTCATTGAGAAAAGGTATATTAAAGGCCTATGGTCTGTTCTTATAAAGAAATGTTTTCCATATACATATGGTCTGAAATGTAATATCGCCCAATGAATTGCGGCTAATTCCTGCTTAGTAGTACATTTGTTACTTTCACCTTTTGTAAATGCTCTTGATGCGTATGCAATGGGAAGTTGGGGAACATTATAGTTTTGAGTTAAAACCGCTCCACATGCTTGCTTACTTGCATCTGTTATTATACAGAATTCTTTAGTGAAATCTGGATATTGTAGCAAGGTAGGTTCCATAAGTTTTGTTTTTAAGTATTGAAATGCATTCTCACACTCATCCGTCCATTTAAAAGGAACATTCTTTTTACACAATCTTGTTATGTGCCGTGAATAGTCGGAGAAATTTTTTATAAAACGTCTATAATAGTTACAGAATACTACGAAACACTGCACTGTCCGCGTTGTGCGGAACTGCGTAGTTCATAATGACATCGTATTTCTTGTCATCTGGAAGTATTCCTTTATCAGTGCATTTATGACCTAGAAAAGTCTCTTCATGCATAAAAAATGAACATTTTTCTGGATGTAACTTTAGGTTGTATTTCCTGCATTTCTCAAAAACGTCTGTTAAGTTTTTAAGCATATGCTTTTCGGATCAACCGATTACTATTAAGCCATCCATAAAAAGAAATGCTTGAGAAAGTATTTTGCTCAACCTAGTTGATCTAAAATATCATTAATTCTAGGTAATGGGAATTTATCAGATAGTAATTTTTATTAATCTGGCGGTAGTCAATTACTAATCGCCATTTCTTTACATTTGACCCGGGGGATGATTTTTAGGAACAAGTAACAATGGGCTATTATATTCGGATACAGACAGTTCGACAATCCCGTCAGAGATTAATTTTTCTACTTGCTTTTGTATTTCGTTCACCTGACTATGTAGGCTTCCATAGTTCTTTATATAGACTGGC
This sequence comes from Drosophila biarmipes, assembly GCF_025231255.1. Taxonomy (NCBI): domain Eukaryota; kingdom Metazoa; phylum Arthropoda; class Insecta; order Diptera; family Drosophilidae; genus Drosophila; species Drosophila biarmipes. Next base: position 2,419,858 of record NW_026114526.1, on the reverse strand, counting down.
TCATCATCTTTTATTCTCAGTTTCTGTTTATAAAAATTATTTGTAGTTATTGTTTCGGTTTCCAACCCGAATATATCGCTATACTGGGTGCATAAGCTAGAAAGCTGTGACTTGAACTGTAGAGGGAAGTTTTTTAATAGTTGTGACAGTACGGACTTTTTTCTATTGTCTGAATTTGTGTTGACTATTGATTGATTGATTCATATGTTAGGTTATCTGTACTGACTACTTGGTCGGTATTTGTTGTGTTTAATAGTCTTATGAAGGCATTATTGGATGTTGCTATGGTGTTTGCCACGTAAATACCATGCTGAATATCCTGATTTGGAATTAATACACTGTCTTCTTTTGAATTAAGTTCAACTTTCCGAATAACTTGGGATCTTGCTGGCAGAAGTATTGAATTATTGCGAGAAATTTTAAATTATTGGCTCTAATTATAAGCCAATCTTCAGATGGCTTGAAGTCTAATTGACTGTTGTATTTTTTAATGAAGTCGATGCCTATTATTCCATCGCATGGAATTGGGAAATGTGAATTTAGGATATGAAAATCGTGAGGAATTATGTATTTAGTTGTCCGTATCTCTATAGAAACTATACCTTTGGATTTGATTATTTCTTGACTTATGCCTTTTATGTCTATGACGCAATCATCTTAGATGTTTTGGAAGTTATCCGAAGTTTCTTTTAAAACGGAAATGTCTGCACCCGTGTCTATTAAAAAGATAAGTTCTTTACCAGTATCTACATTGAAAACTGAGACGAATATATTTTGTCTGAGATTAATGGTGTGAACTCTGACTTCTTTTATTGTTGAGTACTTAAACGGCTTTGGGAGTTTTCCGTTGGGTTATTCTTACATTGCTTTGGTTATTGCCATTGTGGCCTCGGTTCGAGTTACCACCGCCTCCATAGTTTCCTCTATATTGGCCTCGTCCTCTATTGTTATTTTGGTAATTGTTGTTATAGTTATTGTGGTTGTAGTTATTGTGATTACCACGAAAATTACCTCTATAGTTTCCACGTCCGCGATTTGAGCCGCGCTGTGGATAATTCTTAACTATTGATAAATTTGGAAACGGCTTCGTTCATAGTACTAAATGTGCCAGCTTGCATGATAAGTTTTAGCTTATCGATTGTGCAATTTTTAGTCATTGCTTTGACTGCAAGCTGCGTGGAATAACTTCTGGCTAGCTCTAAAGGTAAACCATCTGTTATATATGGACCTTCTAAGGCTTTCGTCATCTGCTCAATTTCTTGTGTATATTGGTTAGCAGTTTTATTGCGCTGCTGTAGGTTCATCAGCTTCGCTGATAATACTTCTTCAGTTTCGCCTTTGACGTTGCCTCTTAGTCCGGAAATCACTTCAGTAATTGTTGTTTCATTACCGATTAGATTTCTGGCGACACCTTTTAGCTTTGTTTTAATTATGGAGACAGCTAATTCTTCCTGCTTGGCTTTTATTTATTCTATTATTTGTAAAGCATCAATAAAACTTGTTAAATTTTCAGCCTTACCGTCAAAAACTGGTATACGCTTGGATGCTGTATTAATAAAATCAATATTTGATTGTGCCATTGTGATAGAGTTACTTATTTTGTTTTCTATTACACTCGAAGTATCTGAATCTGTTGAATTGTCCAGATCAGTGTATACCGCCGGAATAGTAAGATTATTCTCCTGACTCCGATTCGTTCGTTTCTGTTGAATCGGTACAAGAAAATTTTTTTTTATTTGCGCTTCTTAGATAGAACCGGGATCAAAACGTAATTCTACCTTCCTATCAGAGTAGATTACAATTGCTTAATTTACCTACACTTATAAATCGTAGAACAATGCTTGGTACTATTTTTATACAAAATTTAATAAGAGGTGATATTGATTCTGCAGAATTTTTAAACCGCCTAACATTCAATGTTCCTGTTAGACTAACACGAAATTATTATCCTCTAAATTTGCCACGATGTACATCAAATTTTTGACTGCACTAGCCCTTTCGCGTTCTATGTAATAACTATAACAACCTTCATCATTTAATTTGCATTTCAACATCTATCCCGGTATTAAAAACTAATATTGTAACTCATTTGCTTAATTCTTAGTTATGCTTTATATTTTCATTTATGTTCCGTCTCAATTTGTTTTATGTATGTATCTAACTCGTGAACTCGCATTTTTTGCCCAAATTGATAATAGGGCCCCGCGCGTAACAAGCACGTGCTTGGTGACGTTGGGCCACTTGTTTGTACTGTTCGAAGTGCATTAACGTCCATATATATATAATTTGGGAAATACTCACCAAAATTGTGTGAGGAGTTGAATAAAAATCCCAGCAGCAATAACAGCAGGTGTCCGGCCGCGTAGTAAAGGCGCGGCGAAGAACGAATCGAGAAGAAGACACTTTGGAGACCAAGGATGGAGAAGGTGAGACTTTAAAGACCATTAATGGTGATCAAGAGAGTTTGGAGACCAATGTTGGAGAATGAGAGAGGTTGGAGACCAAGGATGAAGATAGAAAGAATGGAGACTTGGCGGACGGAGCAAATAGCGGGAATAGAGGGTATAACGGGACTCCAGACTTTAGAGTCAGCTGTGAACTTTGGACCAGGAGAGGAAGTGACAGCAGCATTAGGCAGGGCTTCGGATGGCAGCTGCGCATAAAGGACAAGGGGGCCACAGACGTTGGACCCGTAGTGGAGAGATTCAGCGGGACGCGCCCATTAGGTAAATAATGGTTCCCGGAGGCCTTACGATCAGTCGTACGAATAACAAGATTTTTGGAGACTTCTTAAAATTACACTTTTATTTTGTTTGTCAGTGTGTCCTTAAAGCTGGATGATCTCCGTATTCTGTGCAGCTGGATGAAGATGAGTATCCTATAAAGCTGAATGAAGCTGTGGACCCTGTCACGCCTTATTAAGTTTATTGTGCAGTCGAGCTTGATTAAGCTGCTCAACCTGTGACTCTAGATGAGCCATGGTTCGCTGGACGGGTGGATATAATGTACACTTAACGAAACTCGTTGCAGGAACCACGAAGCTTGATTACTGCTATGCCGATCGACAGACGATGCACTGAGGGTAAGCTAAGGAAGGTTCGCTGCTAGTTGACTTAGTTTATAAAGAGCCCTACTCTCAAAGGTATGAATGCCGTTTATAACTGATTTACATTTTTATTGATACATTCTTACATACTACTTGGAACACGGAATTATAGTGTAGTGAATAGTACAATGAGAATATCTTTCATCATCAGTTTTCGCCGGGATTTTGGGATGTGTTATACTGTACAGTAGTTGTAAATATTTGACCTTAGTCTAATGTTTCTCTACTTTGTTAAATTTTAAGTATTACACATATGTGCTTTTGCGTGGCTTTAAAGGGCTAAATTTTTGAATGGATTTGGGGATAGCACCATGTTGCTGCGTGGAATAACTTCTGGCTAGCTCTAAAGGTAAACCATCTGTTATATATGCACCTTCTAAGGCTTTCGTCATCTGCTCAATTTCTTGTGTATATTGGTAAGCAGTTTTATTGCGCTGCTGTAGGTTCATCAGCTTCGCTGATAATACTTCTTCAGTTTCGCCTTTGACGTTGCCTCTTAGTCCGGAAATCACTTCAGTAATTGTTGTTTCATTACCGATTAGATTTCTGGCGACACCTTTTAGCTTTGTTTTAATTATGGAGACAGCTAATTCTTCCTGCTTGGCTTTTATTTATTCTATTATTTGTAAAGCATCAATAAAACTTGTTAAATTTTCAGCCTTACCGTCAAAAACTGGTATACGCTTGGATGATGTATTAATAAAATCAATATTTGATTGTGCCATTGTGATAGAGTTACTTATTTTGTTTTCTATTACACTCGAAGTATCTGAATCTGTTGAATTGTCCAGATCAGTGTATACCGCCGGAATAGTAAGATTATTCAAATCTTCATATTCTATTTTGAGGTTTATTTTGGGAAGCTCTCCTGACTCCGATTCGTTCGTTTTTGTTGAATCGGTACAAGAAAATTTTTTTTTATTTGCGCTTCTTAGATAGAACCGGGATCAAAACGTAATTCTACCTTCCTATCAGAGTAGATTACAATTGCTTAATTTACCTACACTTATAAATCGTAGAACAATGCTTGGTACTATTTTTATACAAAATTTAATAAGAGGTGATATTGATTCTGCAGAACTTTTAAACCGCCTAACATTCAATGTTCCTGTTAGACTAACACGAAATTATTATCCTCTAAATTTGCCACGATGTACATCAAATTTTTGACTGCTCGAGCCCTTTCGCGTTCTATGTAATAACTATAACAACCTTCATCATTTAATTTGCATTTCAACTTCTACCCCGGGTTTAAAAACTAATATTTTAACTAATTTGCTTCATTCTTAGTTGTGCCTTTTATTTTTCATTTATGACCCGTCTCTATTTGTTTTATGTATCTTCCCCGCGAACTCGCATTATTTGACCACATTGATAATAGGGCCCCGCGCGTAACAAGCACGTGCTTGGTGACGTTGGGCCACTTGTTTGTACTGTTCGAAGTGCATTAACGTCCATATATATATAATTTGGGAAATACTCACCAAAATTGTGTGAGGAGTTGAATAAAAATCCCAGCAGCAATAACAGCAGGTGTCCGGCCGCGTAGTAAAGGCGCGGCGAAGAACGAATCGAGAAGAAGACACTTTGGAGACCAAGGATGGAGAAGGTGAGACTTTAAAGACCATTAATGGTGATCAAGAGAGTTTGGAGACCAATGTTGGAGAATGAGAGAGGTTGGAGACCAAGGATGAAGATAGAAAGAATGGAGACTTGGCGGACGGAGCAAATAGCGGGAATAGAGGGTATAACGGGACTCCAGACTTTAGAGTCAGCTGTGAACTTTGGACCAGGAGAGGAAGTGCCACATATCAGCATCGAAGCGGCACACACGCGTGCCACATGCATCACGGAGACCATCGGGACAGCAGCATTAGGCAGGGCTTCGGATGGCAGCTGCGCATAAAGGACAAGGGGGCCACAGACGTTGGACCCGTAGTGGAGAGATTCAGCGGGCCGCGCCCATTAGGTAAATAATGGTTCCCGGAGGCCTTACGATCAGTCGTACGAATAACAAGATTTTTGGAGACTTCTTAAAATTACACTTTTATTTTGTTTGTCAGTGTGTCCTTAAAGCTGGATGATCTCCGTATTCTGTGCAGCTGGATGAAGATGAGTATCCTATAAAGCTGAATGAAGCTATGGACCCTGTCACGCCTTATTAAGTTTATTGTGCAGTCGAGCTTGATTAAGCTGCTCAACCTGTGACTCTAGATGAGCCATGGTTCGCTGGACGGGTGGATATAATGTACACTTAACGAAACTCGTTGCAGGAACCACGAAGCTTGATTACTGCTATGCCGATCGACAGACGATGCACTGAGGGTAAGCTAAGGAAGGTTCGCTGCTAGTTGACTTAGTTTATAAAGAGCCCTACTCTCAAAGGTATGAATGCCGTTTATAACTGATTTACATTTTTATTGATACATTCTTACATACTACTTGGAACACGGAATTATAGTGTAGTGAATAGTACAATGAGAATATCTTTATTACGGCATCAGTTTTCGCCGGGATTTTGGGATGTGTTATACTGTACAGTAGTTGTTCGAAATATTTGACCTTAGTCTAATGTTTCTCTACTTTGTTAAATTTTAAGTATTACACATAAGTGCTTTTGCGTGGCTTTAAAGGGCTAAATTTTTGAATGGATTTGGGGATAGCACCATGGATGCAGATACATGAGAACTTTGATAGGTTATGCTTCCAAGCCAAGTTTAAATATTACACCGTGTGTTTTTTGTTCGCCCCTCTAATTAGTACTGCTTAATGACATTGTAAGTACAGCTGAGTTAACGTAATAGATTTAATATAAGTGACTTAACTGTATAGTTTTTAAACAAATTTCAAATAAACTTAAGAAAGCGTAGTTTGACCGATCATATTGCTTATTCATTATAAATTGAATTTCCAATTAGAAAATTCAATTAAATTAAATTAAACATATGTCTCGCGAAATGAGCGGCACTTTCAAATTTCATTATAATGCTTTGCAGTTCCTTCAACTTAATTATGTGCGCTCTGTGAACCTTTGAATTAATATTTTTATACTTAACACTATCCAGTAGTTTGGCAATTATATAGGACAACCAAAGTATATTTGTTTTCGGGGAATAAAGTGACCAGTTATTTCTATAAAAGAAAAAAATAATTGTAATTATTATAACAAGAAAGAATATTAACTTTGGCAAGCCAAAGTTGGTTTACCCTTGCATCTTAAACTCCATCATGAAAGTAAAATAAAAAGTATATTACCGGTAGTTCCTGTTACAGCTATTTGATAAAGTGATCAGATTTATAGATACAAACCATCTGAAACCATAAAAAATAATATTGTACCCCACAGTAATATATAATATTTTTTTTTTCTGCTTGGCGTCCCTGTGTAGTAGAACGCTCGACAACTTCTCTTTATTTGGAAAGATAAATATCTGTGACTCTTACCGTTTATCTTAAATCTTAAATCTGGGTATTGTAACAGGGTTAGTTGATTTAATGCATTTTTAAGGTATTCTAAAGCTTTTTTTAAATCTTAAATTTTTCTTGCAAAGGAAATTTGTTATAAAACGTATGTAATAATTGCAGAAAGCGACAAATCTTGATTCATCTGCATTAGAAGAAACAGGGTCTTTAGTTATTGCATCATATCTTTTATCATTAGGTAAAATTCCTTTTTGGAATTTTTGTATTTGTCTGATCAATACCTATCGGCTCACCAAAAAAAAAGGTGGTACGTCCACGCTAACGCCCACAAACGGATATAACGCTTAAATCGATCTGCCGTCCACATAACCTACTGAAAAAGCCGGTAGGTGGCGCCCTAAAATATCGCTTTTCTGCTGATTGTGTTTTTTAAATATGTTAAATACGTTAGTTAAGTTTTTTCTAAAGAAATTTTGTGAAAACCAGACATTAAATCCAAATAGGAAAAGAAAATCCAAATAGGAAAAGAGAATGCTTCTAGGAAGTTCGTTCCTACTATACCATCACAAGGTATCGGAAAGTTATCATATTCTATTTGAAAATTAAAAGGGATTAAAAATTTTCCTGTTTGTATTTCTATAAATGACTAGTGTCCTTTTGATTTAAGAGTACATTCTCCAATTCCAGTCATTGTTATAATTTTTTACGTGTCTATGTTATCATAGTTATCAGAACAAATTTTTAAAAGACTTTAATTAGCGCCTGTATCAAGGGAGTTAAAAAAGTTTTTGTTTGATAATTTTTTTTTTATAGGGGTTTTGTGTGGTTTTTTCTTTATAAGGAATTTCTTAGGGTTCCTGTTCAGTTTCAATAGCTCTGAATTGAGCATTCGGGTTGGAGTTATTTTGGGATGTGCCCTTTTGACCATATCTGTCATAACTTGTATTTGGGTTTCTGTTATAATTTTGGTTTTGGCCTTGGCCATAATTTCCTCAATAATTATTATGTTGGTTATATTGGTCTCTGCCGCGATAATTTTCCTGTAATTGCCTCTATAACTATTTCAGTTATTTGTATACATTACAAGTGGTTAATTGTTTCTTAATTACTGAAATGTATGTATTTTGTTATAGCGTCATTTATATTATTAAATGAACTAGCTTCCAAAATTGTTTAAGTTTTTCCGCTTTTGCAAGTCTGTATCAAAGTGGGTATAGCGACTTTTGTGCTGAATTTGTCAGCATGTTCAGCATTTCGACCTTCGTCGACATATGAAGCTTCTGGCAATTTACGCATGTTGTCAAGTTTGTTTGTGAACTGAGTTGCGGTTTTATTTTCTGGTAAATATTTGGAATGTACGCCATTTGGGTGGCTTTATCGTCTGACATTGTTTTGTCTTTTGTGTCTAGTACACTTGTATCTAAATCAAATTGTTCTTCTCTTAGTTCCGGTAATACCGCAGAAATTGTTAGATCGTGAAGATCTCTTTATTTTATATTAAATCCTCTACTTGATTTGGAATCTTCGTCTTCCGTTTAATATATTATTACCTGTTCTGTTAACTTTTAATCCCTACTAGCATCTATTTTCAAAGGAGTATTTAAGATTGTCGGTATCGGTATATCTAATTTATTTAAATGTAACTTAATCAACAATTTTGATTTTTTGACCAGTTTTTTTTATTTATTATGTCCCTATTTTCATGCACTAATATTCTTGTTTCATTAAAAGAGTCGACAAGAATTTTCGCAAGTTTGTTAATTGTTTCTTTCTGTATAACCCTATTCAGACTCATATATTTGTAAAACTTTTTGAAAGTTTCTTTAATTTCTCGGATATGAAGAGTTAGTTGCTTCCATTCCATACTAAATATTTTTTGTTATTATTATTATTTTTTCTTTTATTTCTTTTCTTTTATTTTATTTCTTTGAAATAGATAATACAATTATTTGTTCTAACATTGGTTATATATTTCCGAAAATATTTTGGAATTTATCCCAGTAGACAGTACTACTGCCTTCTAAGTGATATTGCAATGGATAAGGGGGAAAAAGTTGTACTATCCATATAATCAAATTCGATTTCAAAAATTGAAATAGGCTTTTCTTTATTTCTGGCTATCGAAATACCCTATTCTCAATCCACTGTTTTAGTATCGATCAACCCCATAATTGTTCTACCATGTACATCAAAATCTTAAGATTTGCTTAAACTATTATATTTTATTCGTGTATCTTTTTTTTTTGTTTCTTTTTAGAATTTGGCGTTACATTTTTTTTTTGACATCATCCTACTTATTTGTCATACAGCTTTACGGGCTATACTGCTATCGGGCAGAAAAGGCTTCCGCTCAATTTAACAATTTTTGTCTTATATATAAAAAAAGGTTTTTTTAAATATAGTATTCGGGATATTTCCGTCCTTGGCTGCGTCATCTGGTCGTCGCCGGTTGGCTCGCTGATGCTCCTTCTCATACGGGGCGGCCTGCCACTCACACTTGTTGTCTAAGCTGCAGATGTCCTGGGCCTATGGGCTCAGGCAGTACCGGTGCCAGTCATCGCACAGGTTTTTAACACCCTGATCTAAAATGGGGGCTCTCCAGTGGTCCAGGGCAATCCTTGGCACACGCCTTGATTGTTTTTGGTAACTGTTTTTGAAGAGAAGAAGCTGGAGTTATCTGCTTTATTTTAAAAAGACTTGAATTGAGAAAATCAAGTTCTTCTTGTAATTTTTGGGCTGTTGCCCAGGCGGTTGATTTTTAAATAATAGCCACTTTATGTGAGCTCCTTTGTTATTTTTATTTTATACGCCCACTCGTTTCCCAATGCTCCATCTCTACACACTCAGATTAATATTTTTCAGCTTCCAATAGCAGTTTTTTGGTTGCCAATGCTTCAGCCTCTCCTGCTCCAATTGTAGTCTTGAGTCCTTGTGACACCATGTCACGGTCGCCATGTAATAATTCCCAGCTCGGTCACTCCATGTAATAACTCCTTGAATTGTCATTCAATGAAATAATTCTTTTTTTTGCCACTCGTTTTGTTTATGTAGACCAACAGGTCTTTCTTTATTCAGTTGCTAATTCAGAATGTCTTGCTTAAGCTAATGTCTGGTTGATGGGCATTCCGCAGCAGCGGGAAAAAATGCAACCAGTTAAATCAAAGCACAGCCCCATAATAAGTCGGCTGTGTTGAAAGGGCACGTAAGATGCCAATATTCTTAAATACTATTTCTTGCCCATTAGTTTTAAGCAAATCTATTAATATTCCCTATTTAAGCAAAAAGGGGTATGCAATGCGCACGACATTTAAAGCGTATTCAAGTAGGTCGGCCTGTGAGGTAAACATGCCAACACAGCGACAATTGTCTGGTGGGTTATCATATTACCAATGCACGTAAAAATATGACGGCCGTTGAACTCTTATATATTTATAATTTAATGTTATAAATGTACAGCGTGTAACGGATTTGTGCGCTTACTACACATACAAGTAAAATGTAAAGTATATAACCGGTAGTTCCTGTTATTTTGGTAAAGTAAATATCTCTGCCAAGACTCTTACTGCTTAGAAAAAAAAGCAGTCGCAAACACGTCCAAAAGCTTCCCCGTCCAAGCGGACAAGAGGCAGTATGGTAATTCCACGATTGTTACTTACCTCCGCCTATATGTTGTAAGGTCCAAAAAGAGGAGTATCTTAACATTTTTATGCCTTCTGCTTGCGTGCCCGTATTTTAAAAAACCATTTGTCCTGCAAACGGACGGGAGTGATTACGGTATCGTGGCAATTTTGACCCAGGAAACTGAACGTGTCGAAAAGGTGATTTCTTACTCAAGCCGAACCCTCAACGGTGCCGAAAAAAACTACTCCACGACCGAGAAGTAGTGCTTGGCAATCGTCTGGACGATCCGGAAACATAAGCCAAATCTGGTAGGGTACTACTACTGGCGAGGAATGCATAGACACGCTCGAGCCCATGTGAGCAGATTCGAGACATTCATGAGAGACAATCCAAATCAGATGGAGGCGGCTGGCAAAATGCTGACGCAGGTGCGGCCGAAATGGGAACCAAGAGAGAGCAATTAAAACTGAAAAGACAATGATAGCCCAGTTCGCAGGGTAAGATCAATGATACTGGGACGAAAAATGGCCTGAGATCATGCTGGCAGTAAATACGAACGTTTCGGAATCCACAAGTTACACACCGTCGTTCATTACCCAAGGCAGAGAACCAAGATTACCATCCTCCATATACGACAGAGAAACCTTAGTGACCGGACGACCACCTAATGAAAGAGCCAACAATGTCAAGGAAATCTTCAAGATTGTAAGGCGGAGTTTGGAGAAAACCTCCCAGGATCAGGCTAGACATTACAACGTGAGTTGTATTACGACAATCAAACACAAAGAAAGAGAGAACTATCTACGTAAGTTAGCTAAAACAGCAACAAACACAAATCACAACTTTAAAAACATCAAAGAATCTCAAAAGATACGGCGGTAAGAATACAAGGATAATTCCTGGGATTCTCGAGGGATTCTACGAAAAGAATTCACGGATAGCTCCAAGGATGCTCAAAGGGTACTGAGGAAAGAACACAAGGTTAACTCCAAGGATGCTCAAAGGATACTGAGAAAAGAACACAAGGATAACTCCAAGGATGCTCAAAGGATACTGAGGAAAGAGTCCAAGGATAACTACAATGATACTCAAAAAATACTGAGGAAAGAGCCCAAGGATAACTCCAAGGATGCTCAAAGTATGCTCAGCATAAAGGATACTGAGGATAATTCCAAGTATTCTAAAGGAGTACCACGGAAAGAGTCCAAGGATGACTACAAGGAATCGCACAGGGTACTGGACGATAGTGCGATCGATAGGCGCAAGTAAATGGAAATATCTATTATGGTGAATATCTCACACATATCACAATTTGTTACAAGAAGGACGACTAGCGCTGTAGAAACTCATTGAAGTTAAAAGCAAGGAGGAAACGTCGAGGGAGCAACAAGGGAGGGCCGAGAGAATCAGAAGGCTATGCAAGATAATGCCGGACAGTAGGGAGTAAGAATGTAAGAAGTTTAGAAACTCCCCACAAATCGCAACAGTAATAACAGCAGATGGCCGGCCGCTTACAAGGCACGCGGCGAATTCGCGTAGTACCGGCGCGGCGGAGAGCGGTTTGAGAGGAAGGGAGTTTGGTGATCAAGTTGGAGAGGAAAAAAGAGAGTTTGGAGTCCAAGAAAGCTGCGCATGAAAGACGAGTGGGTCAAACAGGAGCCATGGATTTTGTAACCGGGGTAGAGAGATTCAGCGCGCCGTGAAAATAACGCAGAAAGAAAATAACGGTTCCCGAAGGCAGGAGTCAAGCAATCAAGATCAGATATCAAAGTAAACAGTCAAACAACCAAGTTATCTACAAGGGAGCTTCCGAGTCGTCGAAAGCATCGCCGTGGGAGCCAACAAGGAGCAAGATTGCTACGTCGAGACGTTCGGGATTGGGATACTAGGAATCTCCGTATTTAGAAACAGGTAGCTGAGGTCCAGAGGTCACGGATAGGTCAAGGCGATCTGTTTATTCCTGTCAACGAAATCCTGGCATTATGCCTGGAAAGTCTGTCAGAGTCTGAGCAGTGAAGGCCGGCGAAAAGAAATCGTGAGCTCGGGGATAAGCCTGTCTAAGCCTAGTGCACCTCCCTGCAGCACTACTTTGGCATGTCCCGGCGTAAGCCCAGTACGATAGGTGGAAAGGGAGCAGGTTCCGGCGCGATCAGCCAAAAGGCAGCGCCGTCGATCAGTACAGTCTCGAGTTGAGTTTTCCAGACTCGTGAATTCCCGGAGCGGCGTTTCTCAACCCCGAGTACAAAAAAGGCAGAAGGGGGAACGGTGTTTTCTGAAGTTTTCTAGGAGAGCCAACGGTTCCGACTCGTGAAGACCCGGATCAGCGTATGCACGAGATCCCGAGTTCCAGAAGCCACACTACGTCCAGCCACGCAGCTGGGAGCACATCTGAGCAGAAACCCCAGTGCGACCACCTGGGACAGAGCAAGGGACAGGCGGTCGTGTGTCAAAAGGAGTAATCCTGGAGAGCCCGGCATCCTGTTGACCCTAGTCTGAGAACGGTGACGCTTCCCTAAGACCGCACGGCTGACCATCACGAGTCTGAGTCGTTGTCAAGCTGTCGCTGAGGTAACACGTTGAGGACAAGCAGCGAGCAAAGATCTTCAGGGAGTTACATGACTCGAACACCAGGTCAACGAGGCGAGAGGAAATCGAGGCAACCAGAACCGTCAGAGACACCAAGGGCCACAAGTGACGTTACCACTTGTAATAAAAAACCTCGCAATAAACCCACCACGAACCCGTGAATTCTCACCGAGTTACTGGGCGGTCACGTTTATATAAATTTGGTGGGACGAACACACACAATCTACTAAGCTAGCTGCACGAATCTCGCAGAGAATAATAGAAGGACGGAGAATAAAAGAATTTGGAGATCAAGGTTTGGTGAGCAAAAGAGTGGAGATTTTGCGGGCAGAGCGAGAGTGGCCTGTGCAAAAGGGAATAACAGAACTCCACCGAACTTTGGACTCTCTCGAAAACTTTTAACCGGGACAGGAAGTGCCACATCTCCGCAGCGGAATAGCACACAGGCGTGCCACATGTATCACGAAAACAAGCGGAACGGCAGCAATGGGCAGGATGTCAGTTCAAAGCTGTTCGTAAAGGACAAACGGGTCAAGTAGGAGACATGGACTTTAGAGACAGAGTAGGGAGATTAAAATTAAAAACAATATTCGACGTAGTTACATTCAGAAACCTTATAAGTAAGAGATAATTTTTTTGTATTTTAATTTCTGATGATCCAGCAACGAGTTATGCTGCAAATTGCAAAACCTTTTTTATGGAGGCGCCTACGGAGCATGGCTGCCAACTGCTCATTTATCTTTAATGTTAATTCTAATAAATGTATTGTGTAAAAAATTTCTTTAAAAGAGGCCTTTTTTGATCGAATTAACCATAGTTCTCCGATCCGGCTGGTTTCAAATTATAAACTTAGTGGAAAAGAAACAAGAGTATTGGGAACGTTTCAGCCTGTTACCTTTAAAACTAAGAGACTAGTTTGGGAAGAAACGGACGGACAAACGGGCATTGCTAGATCGACTCGTCTAGTGATGCTGATCAAGAATGTATGTGTCCTTTTCCAACCTTTTCTCTTCAACAGGATGTTTAGCGTTGGTTGAAAATTTTAAAGTTATATTTGGTAGAGACTTGGATGCCCATTCGAATAACTCCCAGGGCGTTTTTTTTGTATTAGTTACTCCCTGCAGACTATCTCTGGGAGCTAACCTGTTTACTGTGTGTTTTTTTTTTTTTTTTGTGTGTTTTTTCTCTTTTTTCTGCCCTATACCAAAAACCCAAAAATGAGCTTTAGCCAAGCACTATTCATTACAAGAAAAATCGAATTGTGTTAAAATAATTTGTTACGTACGCCCTCCATATAGAAAGATTCAACGACGAATCTTAAGTCGGAGGGAGGGGTGCATTTGAGTATCCACACTTAGGCTAATAAGTCCAAAAGAAAATTGCAATTCGGCAAATTACTGGTGTCGCGTGGCCAGAACAACGGCCACGATCGACCTACTGGTAACCATACCCCGGTAACTGGCAAAGTGCGACAGCCAGCTGTTGACTCCAAAAATATTGGATACCGAGATATAGTATTCCTAGGTGGGAACACCTAGTTTATCCGCTTTAAACTGGCAGCTAATTAAAAGCTCTACTAGGGTATAAAAGACCTTAGACAATTACAAAGCGTTTTGCTGATGTGCGCACCTTACGGGTGGTAAACTCGATACTCTCCGCTAATTAAAATAATTGTCAAGTAGAGTTATTTCTTATGCATTAGCCAACTTTATATTGTTTATCCACGGCATATGCCGACATTCATATATTAACCAATAAACTTATAATGTGAAAACGAATTCGAAACCATGGTGAACTAGAATTTTAACATGGGGGATATGCTGATGTAAGAAGTGGAGTAGGTCAAGAACAATGACATAACTTTCGACGGACAACCTTGACAATAGGGGATACATTGGCACACGAATGTGTGAAGGGGGGGGAATATGGCCAAAACACAACCCGATCGTATTGCGATCAAGCGACGGCTAAGCTTGTGGGGGCAGTGTGGACTGACGACTGACGAACTTTACGCTCTAATATTATTTTTCCAGGCACTTTAAATATTTATTTTTGTTATGTTGGAGAGGACAGAGGCTTACCAAGATCACACGACCCGAACACGACGTAGCTTATGCCGGCAAAAATGGTGCCTGAACATCGGACGCCTCTCCCTCGGCCCAAGTCCTTTACAGGACTTAGGCACTAATATGCCCACGTAACAAATTGCATAATTAATATAGTAAATATATTAAGAAAAAACTAAATAGGCAAAAAAAATTAAAAACTTATTATTCCTAAAACAGATACTCTTTGGATCTTAATTAAATATATTTCCTTTTTTTATTAAGAAATTATAAACAGATTGTTGAGTAACTCAGAAATAAAAACGCCTTAAGGTTCTAATGAGAACGAGCGATAAGGCTGCTGAAAATATCAGAGAGCTTATTATCATGAAAACTAAAAATGTCTCGAACCTATACAAAAAACCGATTGAAAGTGATGATTGGCGGCATATTTTAAATATATATAAGTTAACACGCGGAAAAAGAATTTGGAAAAAATTGCCAAATTGCAGACCGGATCCAACGGTCAGCACGCGCAAGGTCGAAACTGCTGATCGCGCATTCCCGGGGCAGTTGCCCGAGGCTCGGTCCCAACATGCCTACAGCGAGTGATCGTCGCTAGCAGGGAGCTGTAGGGAAACCCCTCGCCCCCCTCCTCGGGAAAAATTGAGCAAAAGGGAGCTGTAGGGAAACCCCTCGCCCCATCCGTGGGATCTACAGCAACAGCAGCAGAATCCAGCAACAATTATAAGAATATAACGTTTTTAATGATATTTGATATTATTTCTCCCCGCTAATTTAATAAATAATATAAAAAAACAACTCTTGATCAATTTTTATGATGACCATATATTTTTACCAATATTAACAAATGTCCGATTCGGACGAGGAGATTTTAGAAGAGTATAGGAAGCTTTCAGAAACCAAAATAAAAAAGCATACAACGAGAGAAAATCAGGACGAAGAGGGTAGTCACACGTCGACCAGTGGGAACACAGGCAAGGTACTTATCCGGAAGAGTGCCTTCGATACAGAAAATCTAGAAACTAGTAGACAGCACAGACGAGCAGAAATGCAGCCAGAACAATTAGCAAATATGGCACTTCAAAGACAGCAGACGCAATTTGACGAAAAATTAGCCACAATTATGGGGGAGCTAAATTTACTAAGAAAAACTCCGAAAATTCAAACATTCCAAGAGATTCAAATAGAACCTGAAAAGCAATGTAATGAGCCCCTGGACATTATCAAGTCCGTCCCAGAATTCGACGGGAAACAAGAAAATTATGTTTCCTGGAGACAGCTGCTACCGCAGCCTACAGGGTATTTGAGCCCTATGAAGCGGTCGCAATCCTCAGAAATAATGTAAGGGAACCGGCAGCTGCCTTATTAGCTTCATTTAATACGGTGCTAAATTTTCATGCCATATTGGCACGTTTAGACATTACGTATGCCGACAAAATACCGACACACGTAATACAACAGGAATTAAGCCTGTCCAGACAGGGCGACCTGCCCTTACTCAAATATTATGACGAAGTAGAACGGAAGCTAACGCTTCTGACAAACAAAACAATAATGACGCACGACGCCGCCGCGGCGTCTGTTTTAAACACACAATTTAGGAGCGACGCTTTACACGCGTTTATATCAGGTTTAAAAAAATCATTAAAGGTAGCTGTTTTTCCAGCACAACCACCTGATTTACCGTCGGCATTAGCATTAGCTCAAGAAGCCGAATCGAGTAACGAAAGGAGTATTTTCGCGGCCACTTTCGCTCGACATAACGACGAAAAGACTTATAGGCAAACTAACCAAAACAACCAGCGACAGGCTGGTTGGAAAAATTCACAATACCAAGAGCAAAATCAAAATTCGGGGGCGATAAAAAAAAACCCTCATTTCATAAGACCTTAAAGAGGAGGCAATAATCAAACTGGTTCGTCCCGGCAAAAAACATACACTAATGGGAGAAATAAACAGGGACAAACTAGAACAGAACCGATGGAGGTGGACGCCACCTCAACTCGATTCAGGCAACCCACGACATGGCAAAAGGGACAGTCAGCACGAACACAACAAAAAATCAACTTCATGCCAGAAGAAGAATCTGGTGGAAAAGATTATGAGTCCGTTGCTCAGGCGTCCGCCACGGAAATACAGGATGATCTAGACACAGATGAGTCTTGTAATTTTTTAGGGTAAAGCCCCTGCTTTCATACGTCACACGTAGGCTAGCAGGAAGAGAAATAAAATTGTTAATTGACACGGGCACCTCGAAGAATTTCATCTCTCCACTCCGCTCAAAGGCATCGTGGCAGTGGATACCCCATTCGACGTAAAATCAATCCATGGCATTACTAAAATAAATGAAAAATGCCTGATTTCGGTATTCAAGGCTAAAACTCCTTTTTTATCCTTTGCGCTCTTAAAGACTTTGACGGTATTATCGGGCTGGATTTACTTAAACAAGTAAATGTGAAACTCGATTTTACTGGAAATGTTCTACACACCAATAACGAAACTGAGAAAATTCAGTTTACAAGAGTTGAGAATGTAAATTTCATTAAAATCAATGATGGTGACGTGCCCCCCGCAGTAAAAACTGCTTTTGATAAAATAATAATAAAAAACCGTAAAGCCTTCGCCGATCCAGACGAGGCGCTACCTTTCAACATTAACACGGTAGCTACGATAAAAACGGATGGCGAGCCGGTATATTCCAGGTCATACCCGCACCCCGAGTTCGTCAACGCAGAGGTTAAACAACTTTTAGCGGACGGCGTAATAAGGCCATCCAAATCTCCTTATAACAACCCAACCTGGGTTGTAGATAAAAAAAGGAATTGACCAAAACGGGTTAAAAAAAAGCGATTGGTTATCGACTTTAGAACCAAAAAACAGTGGACGATAGATACCCTATCCCTATGATTTCGACAATACTGTCAAATATGGGAGAGTCCAAATTTTTTACCACTCTTGACCTCAAGTCAGGTTTCCACCAGATAGAGCTGGCAGAGAAAGACCGAAAAAAACGGCTTTTTCGATAAATAACGGCAAATACGAATTCTGTAGACTGCCTTGGGCTCAAGAATGCTCCAAGTATTTTCCAGTACTTTCCTGAGAAGGAATATCTAAGATATGCTACGTTTATGTCGATGATGTTATAATATTCTCCAAAACCAAAGAAGACCATATTAACGATATCAATTGGGTATTATAAAAACTTCTTGAGGCCGGCATGATAATATCCCAAGAAAAGTCAAAGTTCTTTAAAAAGAGCGTTGAATATCTCGGATTCATAGAGTCACAAGGGGGCTGCGGACATCACCCGAAAAAGTGAAGGCTATCAAAGAGTTCCCCCCGCCAAAAACTTTGTTCGAACTTAGATCCTTTCTAGGACTAGCAAGTTACTACAGGTGCTTTATTAAAAACTTCGCGGCAATCGCCATGCCCCTAACAAGTATCCTTAGAGGCGAAAACGGAAAGACGAGCAAATATCAGTCAAGAAAAATTGATATGAGTCAAAGTGAAACATTCCACAGACTAAAAGAAATCCTAGCATCAGAAGATGTTTTACTTTCCTATCCAGACTTTAAGAGACCGTTCGATTTAGGCTTTGGTCTAGGGGCGGTACTATCGCAAGATGGACGCCCGATAACAATGATATCACGAACACTACGTGATAACGAAAAAAATTTTGCCATCAACGAGCGAGAACTCCTCGCCATAGTTTGGGCACTTAAAAATCTTCGTAATTAGCTGTACGGAGTAAAAGACTTACGGATCTTTACCAACCACCAGCCTCTAACTTTTGCTGTCTCAGACAAAAACCCTAACGCGAAATTAAAACGATGGAAAGGGATTATTGATGAACACGGGGCAAAGCTGATTTATAAACCGGGGAAAGAAAATTTCGTAGCAGACGCACTATCTCGTCAAAATATAAATGCATTAGAAGATACAGTAGAATCTGACGCGGCTACCATGCACAGCGAACAATCCCTGACCTACACTATAGAAACAACGGACAAACCGGCAAACTGTTTTAGGAACCAAATGATAATTGAAGAGGGGAGCAGTAAGCACACTCATTTTGTTTAAAACCAAGGTGAGACATATAGTAAACATTTCGGACCATGACAATTTGCTAAATGTGTTACAGGATGCAGTTAATGCCAATGCAGCGAACGCAATACATTGCTCGCTCCCAATCCTGGCAAAAATCCAGCACCGACTAGTAGAATTGTTCCCAGGAACCGTACTTAGACACACGAAATATTTCGTTCAAGACATAACGGACAAAAGCGAGCAGAAGGAAATTATATTAACAGAACACAATAGAGCCCATCGAGCGGCTCAAGAAAATGTAAAACAAATTTTAAGGGACTACTTTTTCCCCAAAATGCTTAATTTAGCCACAGAAATAACCTTAAATTGCAAGACCTGTTCTATGGCAAAATACAAACGCCATCCATCCAAACAGTCTATAGCACAAACTCCAATACCAGGTTATGTAGGGGAAATTCTCCATATCGATATCTTTTCCACAGACGGTGTCGATAAATTTTCTAAATTCGCCACGGTGCAGGCCATCGCATCAAGGGCTATTGTCGACATTAAGGCCCCTATATTACACATAGTACATTTTTTTCCAAATATAAAAACAATTTATTGCGACAACGAAAGGTCATTAAATTCCGAAACAATAAAATCAATGTTATTATTACTATTTCGAACGCACCACGAACGAAAAAGTTTTTTTGAAAGCAAATAAACGATTAGGAAACAAGCTTTCGCCGCTATGCTCAGAGGGAATCATTGAGGCAGACCTGGGGACCACGGTTCTCATTAAGGGGAGGGTGGTCCACAAGGACAATCTTCGATAACGATCCTTACTACGCTTTTAGTTATTCTATTCTTTTCATATTATTTCTAGGTTAAGACAATATCTTTTTATCTTGGCACTAGTGGCTGTTAGGACAGACGCGACGGTGAAACTCAACGACTACACGAACGCAGACTATATCCCGATAGAAGACAACGACATCGTAATCTGGGAGACTTACGGATACTT